>NC_090825.1:1462500-2062500 GCF_028021215.1 Eschrichtius robustus
TAGTAAGATCAATAGCACAGAAGATAAGCCTAGGTTATTATTTCAATTATCGTGTCTGTCAGGCAAAAATTACCATGTTCAGGTATAGTCAGAGCTGGTCAGTTATTGAATACTTAGGAAATATAATTCATACAGTTTAGTGGTTACATAAGAACCATTTTAGCAATTGTTTCACCATCCTATCTTGAGATAAAATTACTGACTTGAGACGTGATAATTTGGCCAACAATCCAATAGTGCTTCTGAGAATTTTTTTCTCATAGCATCCAGGAACATTACATTATCAATTTTGTTCTTTTTGAGTTTCTATCATGGAACGCTGTCATGGGCAGGGAGGGATTCAGCCAGTATATATAGTATATTTTGTATAGTAATAAAGTGTGGTCTTTAGCCTGATCTTTCTTTCCCTTATTTTTAGAAATCCAACATAGGAGCTGTAGAAATCCAAGAAATCCTCTATGTTTTCCTCATACCCCCTAATTCTTCCTCCCAGACCCCCACTCCAGACCTCTACAGAGTAAATGAGTATCAGACATATAGAAATGATATGTCCCAGTACCATAGATTAGAAAATTGTGGGTAAGTTTAAGTATATCCTGACCCAATTCCAATGTCCTTAGCCCTACCTTAAAATGTAATCTTTTCGGTAAATTGAAGCTTTTCTGATATTTCCTACAAATCAGTCATTTTTTATGTCTGAAAAATTGTGGCTTAAAATGTTCTGTGTTACAGCCCCCCACTGCTCCTCTCCTGTGGCAAAACAAGCCCCCGCCTGGTGAGGTTTTATTTCCGGGAGTCTATTTCTGCAACTGTTTCCTAATACTCTCTGTTTAATATTTTGTGATTGTCTCCCTGGTGGTTAAAATGCTTTGAGCTAGGGCTGCATTTCAAACAAGTTTGCTTTTCCAAAGCCCGGAGGTGCCCAACTCACTGTGTGCAAAAGAAAATGGATAATGAAGCACTTTAATTAATGTGAATATTATGAAATTTTAACTGCAGTTGATGGGCTCCAGTTAAGAATCAATCACTGCCTCTTTCTTCTCTGATGAGTCTGAGAATCTGTGAAATGAAACACCACCAAGGTACTCACGTAAGAAGAGCCAGTTGGATGGAAAGACTTGATTTATTGGATGCCAGATAGGACGGGTCTGATACAGCAGATACAGCATCCTGGGGCTTTATGAGACTATAATACTTGTGTAATGAAGGTTATTCCTGCACTCATAACATTTCATACTCTGGTCTGTACTCAATCATCAACCTACACTGTGAGGCTTGGATGGATAAACATATTAATTATAGAAAGAATCCTTCCGTGGACGGGTGATGTGGAGTGTTCCAGGGCAAGCCGTATTACAGAAAGGAGAAACATCTCTGTGAGGGTCCTGGCAGACCCCCACAGGTGGTAACAAGCTCCTCGGCAATTCCCTCTAGGGTACAATTTTCTGAAAGTTGGAAACTGAGGGTTCCTCTGGGGTCTCAATAACCCATAGTTCTAAATAAGGTCAAATTTACAGTTACACTGACATCTTGTTAACAGCTTAACCTTCACTCCGGAAGGATTCTAGTCTTTTCCACCATCTCCAATACTTTCGTGAGTTGCTGGGGGTCTTTCTGGCGCATGAGCCAGTGCTCTTCCCCATCCTTGTTACCAGAGCTGCCTGGGATGCAGTCCCTCCACCTGGGATCTGCCCTGCTGAGCTGGTCCCTGATCCGTCCCAGCCACCTGCCTCTGAGCCTGGTTGATGCTGAGAAGGTGATTCTCCATCTTTCCTCACAGTGCCCAGTTTGTCAGTTTCCTTGGCCTACAGGGTCAGGGGGCCGGGAGTACCTTGCTGGAATGGCGAGGTGGGGATGGGCACCCGTCCCGCCTGCCCCTGGACACCCAGACCCGCTGGCTGCCCTGGGCTTGGGCCCACTCCGCAGCCAGCCCCAGCACATCTCGCCTGTGAGCTCTCTCCATGGAATTTAGGACGTGTGGCTTTGAAGGGCTGCAAACATTTCTGATCATATTACTTTTTATAAAGCTTGTAGTTGAAAAATATTGAACCTTTTTCAATGAATTGCTGCTTATCTAGGTCACTTCCTTCTTGGGTCCTGAAGCTGGCTTTTTAAGCCTCAGTCACACTTGACATGTATCCCTGCTGAATGATACTAGATTGGTTTGCAGCATATCTAGAGGGTGCCCTCTGTGCCTGTGCCATCAGTGTTGAGTGTTTTGAACAGGTCAATACAGGGGGTTCCTCTCAAGGCCGTCCACACGGACACCCGCCCGTGGGATAGACCAGACCTTGTCCCCACCAGATGTGCCTCCACCTAGGCACGTTTTTTCTCACCTGCCAGCCGGCATGTCCTTGATGAGCTCAGTGGATAACCTGACCCCAGCGTTTCCCTTCCTGCAAACCTGGAACCTTACTGGACCAGAAGATGACACCTTGCTCTGAAGGCTTCAAGTTTCCGTGACTATGGCCACAGGGTCCCTCCTATTTTGAATCCTAACTCAGGCCACACAAGTGTCCAGTGAGCCTTTGACCCTGGGTAGTGCCCTATTTGGCCATTTGTAGACAGACTGAGCTATCAACAAATGTGTACATTTCAGGACAGGTGGGCTTGAAAAGAAGAGATAAATCCTTCCAGAGCATAACGTGCTCTAGTAGCTAGAGTAGCTGACCTGTGTCTGGTGTTTTAGGTTCACTTGGTGATTTCACAAACACCAGCTTCCTGTTCCCATGGTAACATTTGAGAAATTAGACATCACAGCATCATGGGCTCAGCAGTGAGAGTGTAGCAGGTGCCCGATACCGGGTCCTGATCTCGGGTTAACACAGCCAGGACCCCAGATTCTACCCTCTTCATTCTTATCCGATTGCCTGAGGTTAACACGTCACCAGAGCCGCTGGGACGTGACGACCTCGCCGGCATCAAACTGCTGAAGGCAGGGACGAGCATTTTAGGGCTAAGCCTGTTCGTTATCTTCTGTGCAAGTGACACGCCCCTTGTAGCTGATTTTGTGTCCCCCTCCCCCACCAAGGTTGCAGATGGCCGAGCTTTCCCACAGTCACAGACAGGTTCTGTCCATTAGCTATCGCGTCCAATTTCCCTGTATATAATCCTGTGGCCACTCAACATCAGTGATCCCTGCCCTCACTCCCTGTCCCCCAGAAGATGGATGGCCCACGTCCTCACTCACAGGAAGGCATTTCAATAAAAATCACACTCTGTCTGCGTCCCATTTTCCCTCTGAGCGGGGGAAGCAACCTTATTAAATCAAATTAGATGTGACTTTTAAACTTCCTCTTGCAGCAGTCAATTGAAAATCTGAATCCTATCATAACACATTGCCTTTTTGAGTAACTTGACTCTACTTGGTCCCTTGGGGGTTTCCAACCTCCTTTCCATATTAGGGGAGAAACGGCTCCCCTCCAGCATGGGTCGCAGAGCCCGGTCCCACCCTTGCTGGACCCGAGGACCTACTCCTGGTCCCAGCTCACCTGTGACCCGGGCTCCTCAGCTCCAGAGTTTGGCCCTGGGGCACCTGTCAGGGACAGAGGCAAGTCAGTGGGCCTCGGGGCCCAAGGTTCCGTATCACCAGCTGCTCCGGGGAGTCAGGTGGTGGCTAGTCTCATGGGAGCCTCTTCTCATGTGAGGCCCTGTGGCCGTGAGCGGGGGTCAGCGTGCAGCCAGGGGAGGCATCTCCCCACCCACCAAGGCCATGGAGCCCACCCATGCTGGCGAGATTCTGGAAGGTGCCCTCAGGGACTGTGTCTGCACCTTTGAGTCTGGAGGAACCAAATCCAGGTTTGGCAGAGGCTGCAGGGCACCTGCTCTCTGCTCAAAGGCGTGGCCAGGTCTGCAGGGAGGGGATGTTGGTGGGACCACCTCATCCGTGCCAGATGCTGCCTGCGCCCTTTGCTTTTTTGTTCATGAGCAGACATCCTTGCTTCACAGATGAGGAATCAGGAGGTCAGGGGGTTTGGGGAATGCATGCGCCCAGAACTGTGTAACTTTGTGCTTGCCATTTACCTGCCACGCCAGAGGGGCCACGTTCCTCACTCAGCGCTGGCACGATCCTAGCAGTAAGGACGGCTCTGGGACCACTCTTGGCTCTGTTGATGGAGGCACGTGCGGTGTCTGCCTGCCTGGCTGTCTGTCCCGCTGTTCTTTATGGAGCCTAATGATGGTCCCAAAGAGATTTTATCCCAGGGCATGAAATTATTTGTTGGCTAGAAATAGCAAGCATCTTAAGAAAACCTGGAAAAATACCCGGTGTACGTGTGCTCTATATAGATACAGACGTAGAACTAGATGTACATTTATATATGGATGTAGATGTGGATATACAAAGAGGTTAGATTTAGATATAGATTAGATATATAGATGATATATATATATATGTGTAGATACAGAAGTAGGAACTCTAGGTGTAGATTGTGTGGATATAGATGTAGATGTAGATGATACAGATGTAGATGTGGGTATAGATAGAGGTTAGATTTGGATATAGATTAGATATATAGATGATATATATAAGTGTAGATACAGAAGTAGGAGCTCTAGATGTAGATTGTGTGGATATAGATATAGATGTAGATGATACAGATGTAGATAAGGGTATAGATAGAAGTTAGATTTAGATATAGATTAGATATATAGATGATATATATGTATATGTAGATACAGAAGTAGGTGCTCTAGATGTAGATCATGTGGATATAGATGTAGTTGTAGGTGATCCAGATGTAGATGTGGATATAGATAGAGATCAGATTTAGGTATGGATATAGATTAGATATAGGTATAGAAGATATAGATCAGATATGAATATAGATGATATATACATACATAGATATAGATAATGCAGATATAACTATAGATATAGATGTATAGGTAGATGTACAGATTAGATACAGACATAGATTAGGTGTGGATGTAGGTAGTTGTTCCTTTGCCCGCTTTGACAAAAGAAAGGCTCACTTTGTTAAGGGCACTTGAACTTGGAGTCTTGGTGAGCACAGATGCTTGGCATCAAAGCAGACCCTTTGAAGAAAGACAAGACCTAATCTCAACATTGGAGGTCATTTCTAGTAACTCTTAGGAGGGAAATCATCCTGATCCCAGCCAGTGACACGCCAACGAACCCACATGGGTGACAGTGACGTGGGAGGGGGCCGTCGTCGCCTGAAGGCTGGCTCTGTCCCACCATCTCCCGAGACCTGGGGTCTAGGACCCTCGGGGAATTGCCAAAGTTAGTGTGGTTGTGGAAAGGGTGCAGTGAGCCGTGGGGTGAACTGAGGGCAGGGCTCCCGGCGAGCGTGCCCTAGGGGAGCTGGAGCTCGGAGGTGAAGGAGGGCAGAGCAGGCCTGTGTTCTGGCAGGACCCAGGGTAATTCCTGGTCAAGGGGACATACATGGAGGTTCCCAGAGACTGAGAACAGCTGGGGAAGCCCAGGGCCAGAGGGCCCGAGGCCCCGCACAGGGCCCAGTCACGCAATGCGGCTCAGCCCCGCTCCACGATGGGCTCCCAGAGCCCAGAGTGGCTCAACAGCTGCCCAGGTCACAAGGCCAGCGGGCAGCAGAACAGCCCCTGCCCCACCCCTGCAGGCCCATGGAGCCAGGAGTTGTGCTGGGTGATTGTGTGGCCCAACCCTGCCGGCCACGCAGGGCTCTGGAGAGACCCATAATGTCCCCTTGGAAGATGAAAATGCTGAACAAACCCACACACCTCAGAGGAAATTAACAAAAGTTAGAAAATAATAAACAGAATTCAGAAATTTTAGAGGATGATGGCACGACCAGAGAGTCTAATGGGAACTGGATCAAGAGGAAACCTCACATTTAACACGTAAAATTCTACCGAGACTACAACCTTTTTAAAGGAGAATACAGGCAAAAGAAATGAAAAGATTGCTTCTGTTAATGAAGCTCAACTTCATCCTAAAGTAGGATTTTGTAATCGGTGTGTCCCATCAAGGCATCATAAACAATTGGAAAGACCTCTTAACATAAAAGGCATCCATAGAAAAATTCTGCCGTAAAGGTATGCGTTCATTCATTGCACCTGTAATAAATCAGCACCTGAGGTGGGATGGGGCTGTTCCAGGTTCTAGGAAACAGTGATCAGTGATCAGAGAAGGTTCTGTCCCCAGCTGGTTTTTACTGTAGTGGGATGGACAGAAAGCAGTGTGCCAACACACGCGTATACACACACGCACACACACACACACACGCATACACACACGCACACGCACACACACACACACGCGCGTATACACACACGCACACATACACACACGCACACATACACACACGAACACTGTCGGGGGGAATTGACAAGGGGACATTGGAGAGAAGGGGAGGCCCCGAGCCTGGCTGCCAGGAATCTGGTCCCAGCCAGTGCCCCAGAGGGGAGGGTGTGGGGGACCCCACAGGCCAGTTTCCAAGGCCCTGAGGCCAGCAGTGCTCATGTTCCAGGAGTAGCAGGAAGCCACGTGAGTTCAGTCTGTCTGTCTGTCTGAACAGTAACAGGGTGGAGGGAGGAGATGAGCTTGGAGAGGGGGGCAGGAGGCGGGATGAGGTAGCCAGTGAGGAACTGGTTGTATTCCCAAGGCAAAGGGCGGGTCTAGAGCCTGGTGAGCTGGGGCAGCCAGTGGGTCAGGGGGCTGCTGTGGGAGAGATGCAGGTGGTGTGGACCAGTGTGAGGGTTAGGGGTCTGCTGTGGGAACTGGGGGAGATGCAGGTGGTGTGGACCAGTGTGAGGGTTAGGGGTCTGCTGTGGGAACCGGGGGAGATGCAGGTGATGTGGACCAGGGCGGCTCTGAGGATGGTGAGGTCTGCTTAGATTCCAGACACTTTCTGAGGCCAAGCTGACAGGGTTGCTGGTGGACGGGACATGAGTGCGAGTGAGAGGGACCAGTGGAGGATACTTTGAGTTTTTGGTCCCCGACAGCCAGGTCAGTGGTTGTTCCATATTTACTGAGATGTGGGGAGCCTGGACTTCCAAGTGGAGGTGAGGTCGGCTGGGAGGTGAGTCCAGAGCTCTGAGGAGAAGGCAGGGCTGAGCCATGAGTGTGGGCATCAGCCGGGGACTGGCCGGCTGCAGAAAAGTGGATGCGACACAGACACAGTTCACAGGAAAAATATGCAGAAGATTAAAAAAGACTATTTAAATGTTCCCTTTTCTTAGAAAACAGCTGAATGAAAAGAAGGAGGCTTATAGTTTTGTTTACTAAATGATCCAAGACAAAAATAATACCGGTGTTGGAAGGAATGCCCTCTGACTGCAGGTATTTGAGACGTTCACGAGAAGAAACTTGTCAGTAGGTGAAGGGGTTTCACATCTCAACCTTGCCTCTATTATTTCCCTTCTAGTCATCCAAATTTTGGGAAAAGACTGAAAAACTCATAGATGTTTAGATATAAAAATGTATTTTGGGACTTTCCTGGTGGCCCAGTGTTTAAGACTCCTCTCTACCACTGCAGGTGACACGGGTTCGATACCTGTCAGGGAACTAAGGTCCTGCATGCCATGCGCACAGCCGGAAAAAAAAAAAAAAAGAAAAAAATAATTAAAAAATGTATTTTGAACTGATATTGATGATATTGAAAAACTGAAATAGCCTACAAGTTTAACAGTGAAAGATTATTTTAAAAGTGGTCTTTCCATAAGATGAGCTATTATAAGATTAAGAGATATTATTGAGAAGAATTTCATAATGGTGAGAACTCTTCACAATATTTTAGTTGAAACAATGTGCATTTTAAAAATTAAGTACACGCATTCTATATGCAGAGAAAAAAGACTGGAAGGACATGTATTAACATGTTAAGAACAGTTGTTTCTGGTGGAGAATTTCAGGTGGTGATAACTTTCTCCTTTCTCCTGTACCATGCTGTGGGTTGTGGTTTTTCTTCTTTCCTTTACTTAGATTTGTTGTTCTATTTTTCCTCTAGTGATTTAGAAGTTATGATTCTATTTCAGTTCTTCTAGTAATTGCCTTTTGTTGTGTATACAAATATATAAACTAATGATTTTCTATTACTGTCTAGAGTGGGCTTGTATATCTCGTCCTCAAAGGAGACAAACAGGGCCTTCAAACCCTGTACCATCCTTAACTTGGAAGCTTTCTCTTTCTGACTTGTGCACACTTTTATTACACCTTGATAATTATTTAGGCTTAATTATAAGCTTTTTGGTTCTGTTGCTCATCGATGTTTTAAGTCCTGTGTATTTCTCTTTTCAAATACAATTTTCCTTTTAGAAGATTATATCCTAAAGTAATTATTTCAGAAATCCTGATTATTCAAAGACATTTATTGAGCACTTACTCTGTTTCAGGCAGTATTGTAGGTGCTTGGGGGAACACAGTGAACAAGCATGGGGGCTGTGTGTCTTAGATTCCTGTGAGCTGGGCTTCTGAGTCCTGGAGCGATGGCTGGCTTGCCAGGGCACAGCACGTATCACAAATTCTTTCTTTCCTGTGTCAGAGCACTTACGACATTACAACATTGTCTTCTTAAATTCAGTGGTACCATGGCGGAATGTCACACCAATATTATTTCTGTTTCTTTGTGGATAATCAAATAGCTGTTTTTTTTCCTTTGCATCTTTAAAAGCTTTTCGAATTTTTCATTTATTCTTGGCAATCTAAGATTTCATCAGGGAGTGCCAAAGTATGATTCTTCTGATGGATCTTTAAACCTAAATGCGTTCTTCCTTTCTTGAGCTTTGAGAAGTTTTCTGGCATCAGTTCTCTTTCTGGAGCCTCACTCTGCTGGTGTCCTGGTTTGATCTTCTCACTCACAGATCCAAGCTCTGACTGTGCTATCGAGCTGTTTAGCTTCCCATTTCATTATTTGTTTCTTCTTCTGTTTTTATTTTTGGTTTTAGGGCAGGTATTTCTTGAAGGAGAGCTCTTACTTTTAGAGGTTTTCCATTCTGCATATTTTTGGTCTACAGTTTTCTCTCCTCTGATTCTTCATTACTTCTAGCCTGTGCTTCTTTTAATTCCATTAATTTGTCAACATAAAAATTCATTACTCTATCTTGTTTTCCAGTTCTGTGATGGATTGCACACACATGCATGTTGTTCTGGACTGAATGTTTGTGTCCTCCCTTCCCAGATTCATTGAGGCCCTAACCCCCACTGAGATGGTGTTAGGAGGTGGGGCCTTTGGGAAGCGATTAGATTTAGATGAGTTTGTGAGGGTGGGGCCCTCATGATGGGATTTGTGCCCTTAGAAGAAGAAAAGAACATCAGAGCTCTCTCTCCGTCCTGTGAGGACACAGCAAGAAGGTGGCCGTCGGCAATCCAAGAAGCGGGACCAGCCAGACAGCACATCTGCCCACACCTTGCTCTTAGGCTCTTGGCCTCCAGAACTGTGGGCATACATGCTTGTTGTTTAAGTCCCCCCACCCCATGCCCCCATCTGTGGTGCTTTGTTTTAGCAGCTTGAACAGACGGAGGCATGCAAACTACTCTGAAGGATCAAGGTTTTCAACATATGTCTCTGATCAATCGTGGAACCTGGTAGAGTTGACAGCTTTGGAAATGGCAAACTGTGGTGATTTTGTAAAAAAGAGAGTGGGCATGGGAACCACGAAGGCTACATAATACTGATCAGTGTACAACTAATCAGATGATTTGGAAGAAGTTACAACGAGCAAGGAGTCAGCTGTACAAGGAATAAGGGCTGAATAAGAAGCTATGCTAAAAAAGTGAATCCTTTCTTGGTAGGATTACAAGAGGGCCGTGTGCCACAGATGGTGGGCCTTCATTTTTAGAGACATATAAGAAAACTTCTCATGACATTTTGAGGACCAGGAGCAGTGAAATGATTATGTAAATGATATTAGATTTAGGTGATTAAAAACTGAATTAATTGCTGTATTTGGGGAATATCAGTCTAAAAATTTACTTTACTTTAAAAATTTTTTAATTTTGTCCCCAATTTTATTGAGACACAGCTGACATGTAACGTTATGTAAGTTTCACGGGCTATTAAATGAAGTACTGATGGAGTTGTGGGGACTTTCCCATGTCACCCCCTGTGGAGTGTTGAAGGTTGCTGAATTATCAGATGTCACAGCTGTTTGGGGAGGGACGGGGGTGCTGGAGAAGGGAGTCAAAACTCGAGTTGGTAAAGTGAATATTTTAAAATGAATGAGAAGAAATTAACAAAATCAATGTTAGTAATAGCAAACGTACGTCTTACCTGAGATTTTTAAAAAACAGGACTAGATTTAAATCTGGATTCACAGAAGTCAGGTCCAGTGAAGGCATTGTGTTGACCACAAGTTAAGCACAAGCCAGAATCACAAGGTGATGAAAACACCTTCAAATTCATGGTCCAGGGTGAGATGTTGCAATCAGGAAAAGAGAACAAATGCATGTTCTTTGAGTACTTGAGGTAAACTTGTGATTAAGTCAATGCACCCATGCATTATTGCCTTAAAGAAAAACGACGGTGGTCATTTCTGTTGCATGGAAAATGTTAGGAGTCATAATTTGGGGTTACAAATAAACATCTGGTTTGTTGGCAAAAGCTGTTGAAGAGACCTCTGAGTTACCGTGTTGCCTGTGTGGTAAGAACATAGGGTTCTCGGTGCTGGTGTCCTCCCCACATGGCTGGGACTGAGGTGCTCACTCAGCTGAGGCTTTGCCCCGACTTTTATGCACCTGCTCCCATGGGCATAGCCGTGGGAGGACCCGCGCTCTACCCGAATCCCACACCTGGTTTCCAAACGTCTTGACAACAAGGGTCTCACTGCTATCTCTCACCTGTGCTGTGGGGACTGGAAGACAAAGCCGATACTTGGGGTCAAGGAGCTTGGAGCCTGTGCCCCAGGTCCACCACTGACTACTGGAGAGGCTGGTGGAAATCAGAGCCTGTCCGGGGCTGCCCCACCCCAATCATAAGATGAGGAAAGTAAAGCCTGCATCGTAGGATCGAGGGCCAGCAGGTTAAGTTAGCCCCGTACCTGGAACATGGATTTGATTTTAAAATTGACTTCATTTCCTCATCTCTCTCACAAGGCCACTGTCTTCCAGGAGCTCCTCCGGGTCGTCCCCCAGGCAGATGGTTCTGGGTTCAGGGCTCTTGCTCGTGCACAGACCTGCAGCTTCTCCTTCTGCTGGACCATCCCCCCCATTCTCTTCCTGTGCTTTGGTCGTTCTAGGGGATGCATTCCACATTCTGTGACACCCACCTTCCACTTGTACCTATTCAAATCCACAAGCACCCTGCTGAGTTCCTTTTTTGTAAATTGCATTTGTGATTTGAAATGACGAACATGGATGTTTTGACATTTGTAATGAGCATGAGTTGGTTTGTATATTTCTAAGGTGCTTCCCCAGATAAAATCTATTCGTGGTCATCCCTTGCCAGATAATCCATCTGTAATGACCACATGGTCATGTGATCAACTATACTTTATCATTAGCATGATAGCGTAATCATATAATGAAAAAACTGATGCCATGTAATTCTTCCTGGTGGAATGGATCGTGTGAGAATCTGCCCAGCCACCTGGCAGTCAGGTGGCGGTGAGGACGCACATGCCACTTCATGGCTAGCAGTACAGAGGGGCTCTGTTCTCTACTATTAGCAGGTTTGGGCTCATGCACCTAATTTCATTCATCTGCCTTGAAAATATAACTCACACTCTTTCCCACACTTTCCATGTTTCCATTCATTGTATATAATTTCACTTCACTGTCTTGACTGGTTCAGTTGGAATCTCATCCTCGGCTATTGTCTCACCAGAAGGGAACCGAGGGTTCCGGTGGCCCAGGTGTGTGCTCACCTGTATCACGCAGTGGCTGGGTGCCAGGGGCTCAGCTGCCCACACCTGTGCACCTTCCGTGCTGAGGAAAACCACCTAAAATCCACCCGAATGTCAGGGCTAGTCACCGGGGTCTGCTCACACAAATCAGGTGAGCTTCCAAGGCCAAGAGGACATTAAAATACCCTCAAGGCCCTGTGGCTCCATGCGGGATGTGTCTTCCTCTTTGATGAATAGAAGGACCAAGGTCAACAGGGCACTGCTACCTGCTCAGAGAGGCACCTGTGCCCTTGTCCTAGGGTCCCCTGGGTGTGGCACACTGTCCCCAACAGTCAGTGTGCAGAAGTGTCTATTCTGTCTTCCACTAGGTTAAACAATGGTAAGGGGGACGTTTGGGTGCATGAGTTTTCCTGTGTCTGTCAGAGGTCTCCCACGTTCAAAATGTCAGAGTCCGCACTTGTAACACCAACAAAATCCAAGGCCAGTATCACCTAAACATCGACACAAAGGAGGGTGTGGTAACAGTGAAGCCCTGAGGCTGATAATCCCAGGGCATCTAGAATTTTCTATTGAAAAACATGTATCTTTCCACTTGCTCACTTAAATTGTTATTCTAATTAACAGTTAATTTGAATGATTTCAGGGCTAACGCGACCGATGTAAGTTAAGTGATCAGAGCTCTTCCACCTCCACCTGACGGTCCACAGGGTGTCCCTACACCCCCTTCATCTCCTGCTCCCGCGGCTAAGAGCGCGGAGGTTGGATGCGAGGTCTGTGCTCCCTTCCCCCTTCATCTCTATTCAGTAGCAGTTTTCTTCTCCCCTCTGTCTGTTGAGGTCACACGTTTTAGTTCAAAAAGTGTGACTTTTGGTACAAAGCCATCCTGCACGTTTGGACGCAGGATTCTTGACCCCGCTGTTTCTCGGGAGCCGACGCGCCCTTCAGCAGGGCCTCCACTGGCTGTTTCTTTGACATGCTTCACCAAACCTAATAGCTCCCTATTACCAGCTACAATTTAGCATCTGAGCCAGGAACTGGATGAGAAAAGGGGAGAAAAGGGTGTAAATTATACGGAGTAGCGGGGAACAAAGGTTTTATTTCTCCTGAGCACAACCCTTTGATAGGAAAACGGGGAGACAACTGTGTCACTAATTTAATTAAGTAGTATGAGATTTCAGGGCCCGCAGATGCCATTTAGAATGGGATTAATCAAGAGCGGGTGACAAAAATGAATAGTCACACACAATGTTCGCGTTTTTAACAATCCGACACAGTCGACTGGAATCAAGGGCTCTTAAAACAGGACACAGTTTTGCTTGCTAATCCAAATCTACCTCTGCTTCCTCCTTACAATGCGTGGCTTGTCCTCATGGGGCAGAAACCTTTTCATATTTTCCTGCTGAAATCCAGGCCCCCAAAGTCAGAGGATAAAGGAGCTGGTTCATCTACGGACGGTCTGTTTATTCCCCTTTCTCTGAGCATGCTCTCCAAGAAAGAAGAGAGGCCCTTGGGGAATCGTAGAGCATCGTTTGAGAGAACCTTAGTGCATGTTAAATATCAAATATGTTACAACTCAGATCTATGGCTGAGCACACGGGTGCAGCCCTGTGGATGGGGAGCGCCAACTGTGTGCTCAGGTGGTGTGGAAGGAGGGCCGGAAGGAATGGGGTTGACACTGACCACCCAAACTCACACACCACCTGTGCAGAGGCTGCCCGAGGGTGCCTGTAACAGGCTCTCGGACATAGCAGAAAAAACACCCATTTCATAAACTGGACAGAAAGGAGCAAAGAGGGCTCCCAGCCCTGCGTTGCCTGACACAGGCCTCAGGACATCACAACCAAAAATGTCTCAGAGTTTGGAAAGCCTTGGGGAGACCTGACTCACTTCCAAATCAATTTACTGATCTGAATATGTTTGGCATATGGATCATTTATGCATAAATGGACTTTTCTCAAATTCTTGGGAGTATTTGAAAATTATTTTCCAGTCTCTTAAGAGTTTAAGCAGCATTCTGAAAATTCTACTTAGCCTCACTGACTGCTTTATTTCACATACTTTGGAAATGGTGAAAAAGTTTAGGTTGCCCATCAAACGTTTTCAGAAATTCTGAATTATTAGAGACTGGGATAGGGAGGTTTTGCTGGTCAGGAGATTCTTAAGCTCCATGTGAGTCAGGCAGGTGGGTCCTTGCATCTCTGCACACCTGGTTGTCAGCCGTTTTGGCATGTGTAACATCTCCATCTAGAGATCCTTCCCTATGGGTAAAAACCACAACCAAACCAAACCACAAACAAAGTCCTTTCTGATCTCTAGAGGTTTGTAGTGGCCTGTAGTGGCTTTCCCGGGGAAACATTTGAAACTATTAAATATTTATTAAACGTATTTGAGGAATATCTAGGGATTTCAGATAAACTTTTTACTCCTCCTGCTTCAATGACACAAATAATTAAAATTGGTTACATTATCTCCCAAATCTGAAGAATAAGAAATGATATTGGAAATGTTTTTGTTGTTAGAACAATCTCCCTGTTCCATGCTCATGAGGAAATGACAGAAGCCCTCCTTCCTCAGATGAAGGAGATTCAGCTCAGAGACTATCTGAGAATGCCTTTGTGAGTCCAAAATACCTCACTGCCCTGCCAGCCCCGGTGGGGCGGCCCCCTGGCAAAGGGGTTCCAAGCAGGACGGCCAGGCACACAACCCTAATGAAGACCAGGGCCCAGAAATCTCTATCTGGCCACCTACAGCCCTGTTCCCTGCCTCCCTGCAATTTTGTCTCGAAGCTGGTGGATCCCAGACACTGGAAGGGGCGGCCAGGTCTGGCCTTGGTTCAAAGAACGGCAGAAAAGTAGCAGGACTTGGGTTGTAATCGTGTCTCCACAGTGGAAGGGTGATGTTTTAGGAGAGGCTGGGATGCAAGCTGGGCACCAGCCCGAGCATGTGTTTCCAGGCCTGGCTCCCTCGATAGACGTGTCTTGTTCAAGTTCCTGGACATTCCCGGCCACAGCTGCCTCCTCACAGACACAGACCAGGTCCTCCCAAGATGCTCTCCAGCCTAGAAATCTGGGAGTTGTAACCACAGGGGCTCTGCTGCCAAGAGTGACAGAGCAGACGAAGCCTCGGTGTTGACCTGGCATTTGGACCTGGTGGGGATTCATCCAGGGAAGTGTGAAGAGGAGGCAAGACACTGCGTCGGACTGGCGGAGCTCAAATCCAGGTTCAGCACTGGGGCCTTTTCTACCTGGCGGGAGGCTCGGACGGGAAGGACTCTGGGAGCATCAGACTGACTCGGTTGACATCGCTTTCCCGGGTGGTCAGGGCGCCTTGGGGAGCAGGAATGCTCCCCTGCCTTCATGCCAGACGTCGGGTCACTCCTGCATCTGCCCAGGAGCTGGAAGCGCAGGGGCAGGGCTCCCCCTTTCCCCACAGGAACACTGGCCGCTCACTGAGATGGAAGGGGGGGCTTTACAGATTTTCTCTATCATTCAAAACTCATTCCTTGGCAGATTTTTGGTTGTTGTTTTGAATAGACTTAGAGCCCCTGTTATCTTTCTGACATTATGTTTGCGATTACAATTACGCACAACCTGGAAAATTTTGCTTGACTTTAAACCGATGTTTGCTAGCCAGTTTCTTTAGGAATGATCAGTTGTTGATTTCAACTCAAACAAAATAGCTCTAGTAGACGGCCCAGCCCGAGAGTACATCAGACGTATGACACGCGGGTCTGGACCGGCGGGAGCCTTTCTTTTTTCCACCATCAGGCATTTGGCCGATGCAGGCACCTCTCCCATCTTTCTAATAATGCATTAGTGCAGGAAGGTCTCAGGGCTTCCAGGGGTGGCCCTGTTTCTCATTGCAAACCGGACCGGGTCCCACACCACTGCACCCCGGAGGAGAAATTGGGGAGGGACTGCCCGGTGTTTGTCTGCACACCCTCAGGGTACAGCTGGGTGCACAGTGGGTGTCCTTGCACTGGGGTTCACCTGGCCAGTCTGACCAGGGCACCTGGAGTGGGGGAGGGTGCTTAAAAAATCAGGTCTGATGTTAATCTTAGTCAGTAAGGCTAACACACTCGATAAATCAACCTCCCTCTTCTAGATGTACTTTAAAGATTTTTTTAAAAAATATATATTTTTCAATTTATTTATTTTATTTCTTCTTTTTTTTTTTTTTTTTTTGGCTGCATTGGGTCTTTGTTGCTGCGCATGGGCTTTCTCTAGTTGCGGCGAGCGGGGGCTACTCTTCGCCGTGGTGCACGGGCTTCTCATCACAGTGGCTCCTCCTGTTGTGGAGCACGGGCTCCAGGTGCACGGGCCTCAGCAGTTGTGGCGCACGGGCTTCAGTAGTTGTGGCTCATGGGCTCTAGAGAGCAGGTTCAGTAGTTGTGGCGCACGGACATAGTTGCTCCGCGGCATGTGGGATCTTCCTGGACCAGGGATGGAACCCGTGTCCCCTGCACTGGCAGGTGGATTCTTAACCACTGCGTCACCAGGGAAGTCCTAGATGCATTTTAGAGAAACACAATCTCCATCAGTAGAATGCTTGAAGTAGAAAATATATTGATATCTGTTCCATGATTTTATTTTGAAATGTCTCAAACTTGAAAGGTCCATGGAATCGGGGTTCAGTAGACAGAGGAGAGAGCTGAGAACCCATAGGCAAGATGCTTCATCAGGTAAACGTGAGGTCCTAACACACACAACACAACCACAGCAAAGGTGCTTTTCACAGACAGAAAAAAATAAAAGCTTATGCACAATCCCTTTCAAAATTGTTATAATTTTAAGTCTTAATTAATGTGGTTTTACATTACAACTCAGTGCAAGACTCAATATTAAATATCTGAGCTCATCTGTAGTCTGGGATTATTGAAACGTTCCCCTTCTTCCATTGTCGCTGAACAGTCCTAAGAGAAAAGGAAGGAGGGAAGATACAAGGTGGGCATCAGAAGTGGTCAAACCAAGCACGGGGGGCAGGGAGACTATCAGAGCCGAAGAGACATGATTAGGCACAAATGCATCAGACAGAGAAGCTGGTATAAGTAGCCCTAAAGTACAAAGAGAGAAGTATAGATTCTTAAAAAAAAAAAAAACAAAACACAGTGTGTTAATGCTGGATGGGACATAATGAGAACCTTTAGAATTAGGCTAATAAACCATTTGATTAAAAAGTGAGCCAGGCAAGCTTCAATATGATGAGAATGATGAAGTCGGTAAAAATAGTCTTGAATTAGCTGAGTTAGTATTCTTTTTCCAAACCTGTTCAACAGGAAAAAACTAAAGGCAAATGTCTGGGCAATTATGAAGCAACACAGATGTCATGGGAGTGGCTGATGGGGAGCAGACCAGAGACCCCCGGGAAACAGGTGCCCTCAGGGGAGACAGGTGTCCTCAGTATCCCTGGACCCTAAATGTGCACCAAGGAGAGAAGGTGAAGGGTTCCTGGTGGGAACAGACACACAAGCCGTGGATGTGAACGCGTCACCATGATGCAGTGTCAGGCGACCCAGACAGGAAGACGGCACAGGGTCAGATTACTCAAATGCATTTTATTAAAGCCGTATTTTCTTGACTTGGAGACAAGGTTTAGTTTGTTCTTAAGCCGAATGTGGTTGTGACTTTTTGTCCTTTGCACAAATACAATTTACTGTGGCTCCTGATACTTTGCCCAGGTCAGGATTGGGATTCAAGGCAACTGACAGATGTGCAGAGGGTGTGGTAGGCGAGGGGACAGAAAGCAGGCGGGGGTCAGGCACAGCCTGGGTCTGAGCCTCCTCTCCACCCCCCCCCAGGGTACGCGTACCCCCCTGCCCCCTCGGCAGGCGTTCCAGGGGCTCCCGGGCTGGTGGCATCTCCAGCCTGTCCCCGGCCACTGCAGGGGACTCTCCCAACACGTCGTCCGGGGACCTGCTCCTGAGACGACACTGGCCAGGGAACCGCGAGCACTGGGGGAGGAGGACAGGACGTGAGCAGCACGCCCTGCCGAGGCTTTCAGTTCAGGCCTGAGACAGAACACGAGCTCCCGTGAGGAGAGGCTCCCCTGCGGTGGTGACACACGGAGGAGAGGGAGCCAAGCAGGGGAGCAGGAAGCAACGGCAGGGCAGGAACCTGAGTCTGGAAAGAGCCTCAAGGAGCAGGAAGCTGGGCTGGTGGTTCCCTGGGGGCCTCGCTCCAGGCACAGGGAAGTGGGGTTGCAAAGGGTCAGAGGGGTCCCAGAGGGGCCAGTGGTCCAGGGAGATGAGGAAGGGGGAGACTCTAGATGATGCAGCTGGAGAGGCGGGGGTGGGCCTGGGGGCTTCCCACACGGAGCGATGCTCGACCACCAGGACGTCTGGAGACAGAGAGATGTGCCCTGACACTTGGGAAGGTGGAAGAGGGGCTGTAGGGGCCGGGGGAGGGGCAGGGACCCCAGAGGAGTATTGTTCCTCAGCCCAGTCCTGAGAGGATGGAGGCTTGGGTGGGGTGCCGGCAGCAGGGGTGGCGGGAAGAGGCTGAGTTCCATAGGTGTCTCACATTTTGAATGGAGGGAGGGGGCCGCGCGGTTTCAATTGTGGCCACTGACTGCAGAGCCCCGCTGCAGGCTGTGCTGGGCCCCCAGGGGAGGGGGAGCTGGGTAGACGCAGGGATGGGCTGCCTTTAACCCAGCAGGATCGGGACTAGTCAGAAGCGGTCTCCCTAGTCTGGGACCCAAAGTGCCTCTGAGAGAAAGAAGAAAGACGAAAACGAAAAGGGTGATACAAACCGTGTTAAAACCAACCTGCCTTCCTATATGGTGCTTGTTTTTCCCAAAGGGAAAGACAAGCCAACAGGAGGTGCCCCCTGTCAAGGGGCCAGCCGCACCCCCTTGGCCGGGACCCCTCCCTCCCTCCCTCCCCGGGTGCATCTCAGGGGGGAAGGCACTGGGTGAGGGGGCACCTGACAAGTGCCGGGGCGGGGCTTCCACTCAGAACCCCAGACGTGGGAGATTCGGTTGTCACCCCCATGCCGCATCCGGTGTGAGCACCACGGTCTCCCTAATCGGCGTGGCATCACAGGGACGGCCACGGCTGCTGCAAGTCCGAGGTGACGTGGCCGCGGGTACAGTCATGCAGATAAAATGGGAATTTAACAGTATCTCTGGGTGAATGCACGTTGCCCTTTTCTCTAAGTGTGTCACATGATCTCGCTGCGTGACATCGCCCAGCTCCGGCCCGGCTTTGTGGGCCTCTGTGCATGAAGAATTTTCCCAGTGCTCGTTTTTGGTGGAGCCGGGGAAGGAGCGCATCGCGGGCATGCGATCCCTTGTTGTGGGCTCTCAGCATTCTGCTGGCCTGAGCCGCTTACAACAGTGTAAAGGCGCCAGTGGCATGTGTTATAATATATGAGGCATTGTCCCTCTGAAGAACACACGAAAGAAAGAACATTGTTCTACGAGGGAGCAATTCATCGGGTTTTTCCCAGAGACTCTTGGGTCAAGTTTTTATAGGCCTATTTGATTTTCAAATTCTTTCTACTCTCTTTCCTCTCAGCAAGCGTAGTGCCCAAACCTGTCTACATTCACTTCCCATGTTCTGTGGATGCTAGATGTCCTTTAAAAAGAGTATCTCAAATAAGTCTTTATTCTTGTTTTGTTGGCTCTTATTCTGTGTTTTCATGAACTCTGGCCCCAGCCATGGCAACTGCAAGAAAAATGTTAACCGTGATGGACAGGATGAGAAAAAGCAGGGTCTCTATCCGCATTTCAAACACTTTGGGAACAATGGTGTTTGGTGTGATTGAATTAATGAGATACCGTGGGCTGTCAAAAGAGCACACATACTTTACATAAACCTGATTATCTTTGCATGGCAGAAATGGAAAAAAAATAGAGGAGGGAGCCGGGCTTGGCTTTGGGTCCCCCTCCGAAGGAGCCCGGCTGCTGGCCCTGCTCGCGGAGGGGCCCGGGCAGCCGCTGCCCTCCCCGCCTGCCCACTCAGCATCCATCAGCCATGGTATTTAACAAGTCTATTCAGGAAACCAGGCTCCCAAACACCACTCTTTTCACTGCTCAGCACCTCTGTGGGGTGTTTTATTTTCTCTGGGAGCCATTGTTTCACGTGAACTAAGCACACATTTCAACAATTAGACCAGAGCGGGCGGCCACGGCCCCATCCCAGCCCTGAGAAGTGACAGCGGGCATGGTGGTGACACGTATATAAGGACCAGGTCCAGCTGGTGCTGACTGTAAACCCCCAGTGAGGGCAGCAGGAACCCGTCTCTCCAGTGGTTGGGGTCAGACGCAGTTCCTGGAAGCTTTGGCTGGAGCCTCACAATTTTAGTGGCGAAGCGGGCTGAGCAGCTGGGAGTATCGGACTCCTTCCCTAGAGAAGAGTTGCTGTCTCTGACTGCAACAGCGTGCAGGGAATGGGGCTCCGTGTAAAGGCGAGTGAGCCGGGGCTCCAGCCCAGCATGGAGAGAGTGGGAACATCGCCCCCTTGTCGTGTCCGTGTCACCCTCCTGCTTCCAAAATGCCGGCGGCTTGGCCAGCGGAGATCCAAAATCTCCATCCAATGACCCCAGGGTTCGGGAAGCAGAGCTCTGCCCTCCTCGGGCATGCTTACACCTTAGGAGGAAGAAAGCCCCATCAAAGTGACAAATCAATGAAATAAAGCGAGCAAACAGCTGTGCCCTCAGTCGGCGCCCAGACCCAAGTTTCTAAGCAGTTTTGCTCTGGGAGCTGCTGGTGTGAGTCAGAATCAGGACTAAAATCAGCAAGAAATAACAGAGGCCGCAAGGCCACTCCTGCTGTGTGCCAGCAGGTCATAGGTGATGTAGACCAGACCGAGGAAGGGGCTGAAAGCAGAGCTGCTTCCCCAAAGCGAGTGTGCACTTCAGCCCACCACTCTCGTCCCTGGCGGCTTCCACCCGAGATGCACGGCTCAGACCAGACACGGCACGCACGAAGCAATTCCAGACCCTCTGGTGTCTTGTGCCTGTGATTTGTCTGTGAACTAAATGCACACACACAGAAATAAAACAAGAGCAGGTCCAATCTGGGTCACCACCCCGGGTGAGCTCTGTGTGCTGGTCCCCAAGGATGGTGGCACAGGGACGCCCTCAGCTCCTGCAGCACAGCTTTGGGGAAACACGTTCTCTTCTGCAGATTTCAGAGCAGCCTACGTGCGTGGAACTCCGCGTCAGGCTCCCATTCAAGGCTGAGGACAACCCAGAAACGCCTGATCAGCGGGGGCGGGGAGCACGGAGCAGGGCCTGGGGCTTGGCCAGCAGGTGTCTCTGTTTCACACTGCTGGGCATCTTCTCCCTGTGGCTGTTCAGGTCACCCTGCCCGCTGGGCGGGGCCGGAGGGAGGTGCATTCCTGGGCTCTCTGGTCCACAAGTAGGACGGGCGGCGCTGGAGAACATTTCCGGAGGGACACGGTTGCCCCACTTAAAAACACTGGTTAGAAACTCCCCAGACCTGACTCCAACTTAACCTACAAGTGCATCCCCTCCTCCCTGGGTCTAACAATCCTGGGTCTAACAAGGAATTTTCCCCTTTAGTTCCCAATCAGGAAAACTCCAAAGTGACAGCAGCAGTGCTGGAGATGGAGAGAGGGATAGATATTCATTGGATTTTAGATTCACATTTTCATTGTTTTGCTCGGTAAAATTACAGTCCACACGTAACTAAAAGGAAGTTCCTGTGTCATCCGTCCCTGGCTTACTCTATTTGTGGTCCTTTAATTTTCAGCTTAAAGTTTGGTTGTTGTTTTCTTAAAGAAAAGGTCTTTTTTCTCACGGCAAATAAGAAAGCTTGATAGTGGACATTTTTTAAAAAGCTGTTGTAATATTTAAGTTCTACTTTAAAATGTCACACTCTTGCAAGATAAAATACACACTTGAATTTGCTTTCACGTCTTTAGAGAACCATTTCATTTCTTTCTTTCTTCCTTCCTTCCTCCCTCCCTCTCTCTCTCTCCCTTTCTTTTTCTTCCTTTCTTTCTTTCTTTCTTTCTTTCTTTCTTTCTTTCTTTCTTTCTTTCTTTCTTTCTTTCTTTCTTTCTTTCTTTCTTTCTTTCTTTCTTTCTTTCTTTCTTTCTTTCTTTCTTTCTTCCTTTCTCTTACCACTTTAGGTTTATTGGGACTGTGTAAGTGACTTTACAATGTTCAAACCTAGAAGTAAACGAAAGTCAGTACTCTCATTGGTCCCTCCTATGGTGTGAACATTTGTGTCTCTTCAATTTTCTTTTTTTTAATTTAATAATTATTTATTTACAATTAAATGATGTATACAACACTATGATATATTATAAAAGAGAATTAATATCATTAGATTCATGGATTAAAAATCAGAAGATTGCTAACATTTGTTTTTGCCTCTAGCTACTAGCCTTTTTAAAAAAAAAATTATTGAAGTATAGCTGATTTATCCATTTCATTTTCTTAAGACCACAAGATATTGCTGTTAATCACATGACAGACTCGTAAATCAGGAACCTGGCAAACAGGTGTGATGAGTTCCTGCTGTGAGCTCTTTGGTTGAAGTTATTTTAGACACTTGCTGGCACTTGAGCCCTGGAAACATGCCTGGCCCAGAGAAGAGCCTCAAAAACTTAACGCTGGTGACCTTCAAACAACGAAGTTTCCAAAACTGGAACAAAAATGTCCTGGAAATAAGAGCTTTGCTTCAGTTTTATCAAATGAATCTCTCTTAGGGTTTTTATAAATTTAGCTCATGTTTGGGGGCTGATTTAAAGCAATCACATTTCAATACAATACTATTCGTTCCTTATGAACTCCTTGCTGTAAGACAGGGTTTGAGCCCCTTTTCTTAGAGAATCCCCCTTGTTTCTGTGGGATTTTCTGGCTTCACTTTCGATGGTGTGCACACTGAGATATAAATCATTTCCAGGGCACAGAGTGCTCTGGGGGAAATAAATCTGTATTTGTAATGTGGGTCCCTGGGACCCATTTGCATTGCTTAGTTCCCCACATTGGAGCCCAGTGCTGTTTACATAGGGTGGCTCTGCTCCCTCACAGAAGGCTCCCTTGAGCCTGGTACATTTTAGTTAAAAAAAAAAAAAATGCTTTGGATGATCATAAAACCTTTTAAACAGACATTTCAAAGACTTTGCAGTCACGTTTGAACCCCCTCATAAAGTTCAGTAAAGGAGCGATGTGCCTGGTGTCTCTTTCCTCTGGCCAGGGGAAAAAGGCTCCCTGGGGCAGCTGTTTTCCGCTTGCCTGTCAAGCACCCCCTCAGCACCCCTCCCATGCTCGGCACCTGCCAGGAGCTTCAAGAGACTGCTTCCTGTAGGGTTTGGCCAGTGAGGGAGCAGGAGAGACTGGAGGAGAGAGAGGCTGATGTTTACCACTCGCGGCAGGGTCATCCAGGCTGGTCCACGCCGAGGGCCAGACGCCATCAGGGGGCCGCCCGGCTCACCTGTGCTCCTCGCTGCTCTGGCGCTGACTCTCCCTGCCCTCTGGCCTGGGGTCCGTGGGCAGCGCGACCCCCCCCCCTGCCTGACCTCTCATCGGTCCTCCTCAAGGCCTCCGCCGGGGTGCCGTCTGACACTTCCTCTCCCAGTGGCAGAGACCCCCGCAGCAGTGACCCTGCTCTGTGGTGGGGCGGGCAGCTCGGGGCAGGTGCACCCCGGGGGGGAAGGGAAGGTGTTCTAGGAGTGACGTCCTGTGTCCCCAAGTCGGTGTCCCTGGCCGTGCTGTTCTCACCGGCTAGGCCACAGCGTGTGCCCTCCTTCCTGGGAGGTGGTGACGCACGGGTGCACCCTCTCTACACATCATCACTCAGGTGGCTGCCCGGCCCCCTCCCCAGGCTCAGCGTAGACTCTGCCATAGTGCTGGGGACCAACCAGGTGACCGGGGCAGGACGTGGAGGTTACCCTCAGAGAGCAGCCTGGGATGGACCCCATGAGCTGGTCCAGATGCCGGGGGCGAGATGTCAATGGGATAGAACGCCCTCGGGAGGTGGAGCCAGGGTGCAGGCCCGACTGAGGGGCTCCTGAGAAGTCTCCGGGCAGGAGACCACGGCTCCCAGGCCAGGCGCTCATGCTCCCACGGCCTCGCTTGGACTTTGCAGTGGTCACAGGAGAGGCTCTCTGTAGCACTGAAAACTCCTGAGTCTTGGGGAAAACAGCAGGGGAGGTCATACATGGGGTTATGTGTGCCCAGCATGGAATGTCTGGTCACCGTTTCTCAACCCCAGTGAGAGGCCAGGGGGACGGCAGGGCCTGGGGTCACCACGCGTCACAGTGTTTCCAAGTTCAAGGCCCTGGGGGTAAACACGTCCAGGAGAAGCATCGGATGGCGTAGACGGTGGACCCATGGGAGGCTGGAGCCACACCCCTGCGGAGGGTCAGTTTCGGGGATGGATGCTCTGTGTCCCTGTGTGCACTTGGTGGGGCTCCCGGGAGGCGGGCGAGTGTGCTGCCACAAGAGCTCAGGACCAGTGGGCAGGGCTCAGGGCATCCCCCTCTTGACATAAGTGAACCCTCCAGTTTCCACAGTCACGTGTATTTTGTTTCTGGCAAAGAACAGCCACTGATTTTAAATAACTGGTTATTGTGGGCAAACAAGATAAAGTGGAATCACTTTAAATTGTTGGTTAACAAAAATTTTTATAGGATCTGCTCCAAAGCACAGATTTAAAGTCAACAGATGCTTTCAAGATCACATACAGTGTTTTCTTTTGTTTTAGACTTTCACCAAGAAGTGTGTTCTGTTTAATAACCCAAACACCGCTCTGCGATTGTCATATTGAAATAGTTTGCGCCAGGCAAGGACGCTGCAGCCCAGAGGGACCTCGGTTAACAGCTGAAGAGAGAGAATAAATCCCCTTCGGCGGCCCCTTCAAAACTTGATAGCTATGGTTTTAGGTCTATTTTTCCCCTCGGTGAATGGGGGCTGGAAGTGAATTTCTTTTCAACCTGATTTTGGGAAGAACATTTTTGAGCCATAGATTTAGTGTTTTTGTGTCACTGGAAATCATCAACACATAATTATCATTAGAACAAGGGCAGGAAGTCTGCGGTCAGTCCAACAGTGAGGCAAGATGTTCTTCTGGACGGGAAGTTCACGGAGATTAACACGGAGATGACAGATCCAGGGTCCTGGCTGGCTCTTTATTTCAGGGGAGCATAAATATTCTTCTGAACCCTCACAAACACCCGTGATCACGAACACCCATGATCCAGACATGCTGAGGGAGAGGAGAGACCCCAACCTCATGCCCGGGGCTGTGATGAGGACACCCCCCCCCCCGTGAGTCACCCCTGCCCCAAGTGACTTGCCCCGGCCAGCGTCCCCAGGGCCGGGGACAGGCGCAAACCGCCACCAGCTTCCGGCCTCATCCAAGTCAGAGCAGAGCACAGCACATCGGTTTTCGGGTCTCCAATGGCGCTGAAGTTCTGTGCCTGCCGGGACGTCAGGGTTGACCCGTGACCTCAAGGTCTCTGGGCATTTTAAAATAAAGCCCACGTTCAATTTCAGAGTCTTTCTCTTAATATCTAGAAGGCTCTGTCTCAGTCTCCGTCATCTAATAAAAACCACAGTGGCTGAATGCTCCGGCCAAGTGTGGGGAAGCAGAGCCGAAGGCTGGCCGGGCAGGGAAGGGTTAACAGCCGCCTGGGCCGCAATTTCTCCATCAGCCTCGGGAAGCCTCAGGTCAACTCTGCTCATAAAACTCTGCACAAATATTTCTCTTTCTATCAGAGGAATTCTAATTCTGCACACAGACCAGGGCCACTCAGATTATTACACATTATTAAAAATTAATTTAAAAAGTGGTCTGGTTCTTGAAATGTGCTGTAGAGATGTGTGTCCAAGTTTGAAATTATAGCAGGGAAAAACCGAAAGGAAAGCTGTACGTCCGTCGTGCGGGCAGAAAAAAGCCTGGAAAATGGCTCCTTTTGCTTTGACAATCGGGAGTCCCTGGTTTTGGCTGTGCTCCCTTTACCGTAAGGACTAAGTTATTACACCCGACCTTAAAATACAACTTTTCACCCAGCGCCCATCCCTCTGCGGTTTCTGAGTGAGTTAGATTTGTCCACTGGATGGGGAGTCTGTGTCAGGCCAGGCGATGCCCTCACACTGCACTGGGTGACGGTGTCCCCTGAGGTCCGTGTGGACACATCGTGGGGACACAGGCACTGATTTTACATTTTCCCCTGAGGACGGCTCTGGGTCCCCTCAGTAAAGAGCCTGGGCTCCAAGCCCTGAAGGAAACACTAAACAGAGGTTTCTTGTTGTTTCATGCCCACAGCGGGCGTCAAGACCGTGAGTCCTGATGACGGTAGGCGCGCGTGCCTGGTTGTGCCTTTGATATTCTCATTTCTGCTCATTTAAGGGAACAAATGATTTGGTCCCAGTTAAACACAATAAGAAACAGATTCCACATATATATGTATAACTGAATCACTCTGCTATACACCTGAAACTAACACCATATTGATAATCAACTATACGCCAATATAAAATCAAAATCAAAAAAAAAAAAAAGAAATAGATACTACAGTTGCTAGACCTAAAGCATCTCTGGATACAGGACATGGTATTTAAAATACCAACAGTTCTCACTGTCGGGTGGCCTCCTCGGCCCCAGATGCCTCATGTTAGGATCTAGTGGGCGGTGGGTTCAGCTCCTGATGCGGGAAGCTCAGCTCCAGCCCCGGCACCCCTGCACCTGCTCTTCTGAAAGGGGGCAGGGAACCCCTCACTGCAGCCCCTCCTCCTTCCGGGCAATGCCCACCCCAACAGCTCCAGCTGGGGGGCAGGTGAGTGCGTTTCCAGGAAGGAGGGGATGGTCACTGGGGAAGGGACTGGGCAGGGCTAGAGACAGGGCAGGGTCAGCCAACAAGGACACAGAAGGGACCTCGTCCTGCTGGCCAGACAGGGCAGCCCCTGGGGAAGGGCTTTCCTTAGAAAGCGGCTCTTGGGGTTTCTGTGAGCCGGCCGGGGAGACAGGCTGACCTGAGTTCATGAACAAAGGCCACCCTGTTAATAGGGGTACACAGCACACATCATCACCCTTGAATGTCAGTGAGAAGATTGGGACACAGAAATGGATTGTCGTCCTTGCCACTGTCATCTGCCACATTGACATTCAGCAAGACCAGCCTTCCCGGCCCCGGCACAGTGGCCAGCTGTCCGTCTGGTGGCCAGTGCGGTGCAGCCAGCAAATCTTCCTTTGCCACTGTCCCCCCCCCGGGCCGGAGTTTTCACTCTGACATGTCCACTTTCTTTCTGGCTGGAGTTTTTAGTCTGGAGAGACACACCTTTCCCTTTATGGCGGAGGGATTACAGGGTTCAGGAGGTGAGTGGGTTCCCGTGTCCTTCAGAGGATGGTGTACGTGCCTGAGCTCTGTGAGTTCTGAGGAATGTGACACATCCAGCTGTGCTTCCAGGAGGGATGGGGCAACGTTTCCTGGAACTTTGGTTTCTTCGGAGGAACAGTCACAGTCACACTTTTGCCTATAGCCTCTACAGCAGTAAGTGCTGGTACTTTTCCCAAGAACACATCTTCTCAACTAAAATAAATAGCTGACGTGAAAGGTAAGAGCTGGCTTTCCATTCCATGAAGACTGAGCCCTGGAATCTACCTGGTGGCAATGCCCCAGCACCTGCTTGGCAGGACACCCCTGGGCAAGGGTTCCCAGCTGCATCTCTCACCCTGGGCCCCTGGAATAGGGTCTTTTAGCTGATAGCCTATATATTAGTCTGCCTGGGCTGCCATAATACCACAGACGGAGTGGCTTCAACAACAGGAATGCATTTTCTTACAGTTCTGGAAGCTGGAAGCCTGAGATCAAGGTGTCGGCAGGGTTGCTTTCTTCTGAGGTCTCTCTCCTTGGCTTGCAGATGGCCGTCTTTTCTTTCTGTCCTCACCTAGCTGTCCCTCTGTCATGCCTGTGTCTTAACCTCTTCTTATAAGGACACCAGTCAGATTGGATTTGGGCCCCATCCAGATTAAGTTAAAAGTCTCATTTTAACTTAATCATCTCTTTAAAGACTGAATCTCCAAGTACAGTCACATTCTAGGGTGCTGGGGGTTAGGATTCCAACAGATGAATTTTAGGGTACACAATTCTGCCATGAACGCTGTGTAATCCCCTTCCCAGTGCAGCTGTTTGTTACAGAGAAAACTTGTACACACAAGCCAAGCCCGGGCCCTGTAGCTCAGACTCAGAGACCCCAGGGCTTTCCCTTCCAGGCGCTCCTGCCCTTCTGGCATCTCATGATCAGAGCAAAATTAGTACATTCTAGTTGTGTTTTAATCTGCAGTTAAAGATGGATCATGGAAGGAAGGGAAGAGGGGGGAAGTGAAGAGGGGAGGAGGGGAGAGGGAGAGGGGATGGCGGGATTCCCTCCACTGCCAGCACTGTCCTAAGGGCTTACATTTGTGATCTTGTTTCATCCCAATAACAACACCATGAGTTGGGTAGTACCTTTGCCACTTTGCAGACAAGAGAGCTGAACCTCAGCCAGTGAAGCTCAGAGTGCAAGGAGATGCTGTGTAACGATCCCACCCCCGTCGGACTCACCTCCAGGGGAAGGGGCGGGCCCAGGTCCAGCTCTGCGGGTGGTGCATGGGCCAGGCCAGCCCCGCTCTGCACACAGGAGCAGGACCTTGCGGTTATCAGGTGACTCCGCACCAGTTCCTCCCTGAAACGAGGCCAGGTTCTAAGAGTGGTCGTTGCCGATAAGGTCATGCTGATGGTAACACGAAGCGTTCACTTGCTCTGAGCAAGGGGGTCTCTGCTCATCCTGCTGCACCACCCGCTGTTCAAGGGCCTCTTCGTCTACCGCCCCGGGAGTTAGTCACATGGAGAAGCCCGCGGCCCTTGTCCTTAATCACACCTTGGGACTGGCCAGGGTCTGAGCGTGGCGTGTGGCGTGTGGGGGGTGTGTGTGTGTGTGTGTGTGTGTGTGTGTGTGTATGGAGTCTGCTGGGAGCCTCCAAAGGCTTCTGATGGGACGTGGTACCTGCCCCAGATCGAGCGTGAGGCCAGGGCTCTGCCCCGAAACCACCTCACTTCAGGAACCCCCAGAATCTAGAGCTCCCGGGAGCCCGGAGACATGGGCCATGCCCGTGGGCGAGGCAGGTCTGCACTGGAAATGCTCTTCCTGTGTTTCTAGAAGAGATGTTGCCTCATAATCTCCTCCAGTGTGTAACATCTGCTCAGTGCGGTTCAGCCGCTGCTCATATAACGTGTGATCTGACATTTAAGTTTGAAATAAAAATATGACTTGGACCCAGAACTGAATTGAGTCTTCTCTGCCCAGACTTGGTGGACCTGTCAGGATCCCACCAGGAGGCCAGAAGCCAGCGTGTGCTTCTAGCATGCAAGGTCTCAGTGCAGGAAACTGGGGGGCCCGGGAGCCCCAGGCAGCAAAGCACCACCAGGATTTCAGCTGCCAGGCGGGCAGCGTCCTGTCCCCTGGGGAGCTCCCCCAGCTGCCACTCTAGGCTGGGCCGGGCTTCCTGGGCCTCACCTGGAGAGGCTCTGCCCCACCCCTGCTGCAGGCAGGAACCCCTTTTCCTGTCTGGGGTCCCATTTTATTCTGTGATGGAGGCGGTCTTGGAGAGGGGCGGTGACGCTGAGCAGACCCCAGAGGATCCCTCACTGGATTCACCTGGTCTGGATCAACTCGGAGACGTCAGAGCAGCTTAGGTGTGTCGGGGATGGTGGGACCTCTCCACCCAGAGCTGCAGCCACTGGAGGCTGTCACCTTGAGGCGTCAGGAGACCCTGCACAGTTTCCCGGCCAGGCCCTGCCGGCTCCCTCCAGGGCTCTTCCTGCAGGTGTGGTGACTGACGGCAGAGACCTGAGGGTGGGAGGGCCTTCTAGGTGTCGGCATCTTGCAGGTACCGACTAAAAGGTTTACGTTTATTAATATTTAAATCTATTTCCAGTGACAAGTGGGAACCAAGTCATCTTTGGCCTCCTTGGGTATCCAGGGTACCAGGGCCTGAAAGAGTCAGGCTGGCTGCAGCCCTTCCAAACTGGCCACTGCCGGCTGTGGGGTTTTAGTGCCTGAGGCCAGGTCACAGGTGGGGAACACTCCACCCCCAGCGCGGCCGCCCCTCGCCGTCTAGTCCTCTGAGGGTTCCTTCTCAGCGGGGCCTGCGGTGTGCTGACGCTCAACATCCCCACAGCTGCCAGGCTCGTCACCCCCACTGTCCCGGAGGACACACCCCAGCCCGGGCTCCCTGCCGCCAGTGGACGTGCTGGCCCGGGAGGCAGCTCCGGGCTTAATCCTCAGCAGTCACTACAAGAAAGCAAATAATCCGATCGGGGTGCTGGTTTGTAAGATGAATTTTCAACGTGTAGCCCACAGATGATCATTGATTGTGGCCAGTAAATACAGACAGCCCTGACGTTTGTTGTTGTTGGGAGTAATTGTAATCGGCGGCTGACGCTGTGGGGCTGAATGCCTCGCTTGTGGCCGGCGTGGGCAGACCCGCCAACCTCTGCCGGCTCCTTTCATAGGGTGCTATTACTCATGGGGGTGATCAATATTTCACCTGCACAACATGCGGACTGAAGGTGTCTGGGTCCTATGTTGGCCCACTGATAGTGACCCCTTTATTCAAGCCAGCTTGTAGGAGCAAGAAGATAAAGAAAAGGGGAGAAAACTATAGCATATGCTCAGGAAAGTATTGTGAAGGTTATAAGCAGAAAACGAGGAAAATGACAGAACAGGGGGAAACCAAGGAAGAAAGTGCAGAGGTTTCTAAAGTCGTATGGAAAAGAAAAGGAGATGTTCCACAGATTTTTCTTAGTGTGCTAAAAGGCTCAGTAAGCTTTCATCAATCTTTTTGAAACTCATTCTCTTGCAAAAGATTGATTTTATGAAACTGAAGTTTAACAGCCAAGTGTTTTTCTCATATTCTGAATAATTTCAGTATCTCCTTATAAATAAGAATTTATCACTCTTTCCCCCAAACCCAACCCCATTTGTTTTCTATTAGACAAAACTCCAGGATCTGACTTCTCGACTTTTCTAATTTGTCACTTCAAATACACTCCTCACCAACGATCTCCGTCTACTTCTCTGAGACCCCACCTTCTGTAGTTGCTGCAGAATTGAATGAAAAGTGAGTTAGGCATGCTGTGTAGACTGCTGACATCAAAAGGCTATGCTTATATTTTGGAAGAGAAATCAGGACGACCCCAGTCTTGCAACAGCTACCTGGCTCTTCTCAAACAGTTGTGTTTCCCAGTATTCACCACGGACAAGGGCGGCGTCCCAACAGCCAGGGGGAGGGGCACTGCTGGGGTCTGCAGTTTACGAATTAGAAGACGAGGTACAGAGGCTGGATGTACCCTGGGTCAGGTCCCTGGTCACATAGTGGGTGGTGGTGTGCAGGGCTTGAATTCTGATAGGCTGATTCTGGAATCCAGAGTCTTGCAAAACCAGCCATGATCTCTAAGATCAGCACCCAAGGAATTCCCAGGTCTCTCTGTCCATGTGTGTGATCATCTTATGGTGTCGGGAGGTCCCCACCTCCTAAATGATGGGGCCACCCTGCGTCCCAAGCCCCAGTCCCCGTGGCATGAAGTTACCGGCTGAAATGTCTTCTGTTGTTATTAAGGGCCCAGTGGTTTGGTTTTGTTTGATTTTGCACTAGTTTGTGATGTAATGGGCGGGCATATGACAAAATGCAGAAGAGCATTGAGAAGATGCTGGACCCTGTAGACTCTTGATCAAAACAGGCTCCAGGTCAATTCTTCCAACAGGCTCACCGTGGATTCCCAAGGTGAACGTGAAAGATGATGTAATCACCTGCTCTGCACATCAGGAAACCTTGCACTTCTGAGCCCTTCCTCCGGATAGCACCCCACACGCAGAGACCCTGCTCTGTCTGAAGGGGATGGGGTTTGTTCTCTGTGGCTCTGAGGAGCGACCTCTGTGGACAGTGCTTAGGGAGGGGCATGCAGGGCTGGATAGAGAAAAGGGGATGGAGCTTGATGAAGCGTAAAAAAACAAACAGAGGACTGTAATGTGGATATTCATCAGTCTCTGAGTGAGCAGGAACATCCCACCTGTAAAAGCAACTGGAGAACATACCCAGATTGACTACATTAAATTTTTAAAAATCTACGTCTGTAAAACACCTTAATATTAAAAGGCCAGTGTCACCAACGTATTTATTTTTTAACAAATGTGACAGAGAAAAGGTTAATTCACTTAGTATGAGGAGTTCTCTTATATATATTTAAAACTAACAAAAAGCAATAGAAAATATCAGCAAAAAAATCAATAGGCCACTGACAAAAAACCAAAAATGCCAAAAAGAAGAAGCCTTTCATCTCATTAGCAACCAAAAGCATTGCGACTTAGGATATTCTGACTCATCCCTCAAAGTGTTGCAAAGGAGTTTTGCAGCATGGCAGACGCTACACACACCCTGCAGGTGGGAATGAAAAGAGAACCACCTGTCTGGAGACACGAGTAGAAATACGGCTCAAGAACCTGAAAGATATGGAAATCAGGTGAGTCATTCACTGCGAGTCTAGGAATGTGCCAGAGAGAAAGAAATAGATGCAGACAGAAATTTAGTTATAACAGATACGGGCATAAATTCATTTAGTGTCATTTTCATAGCTAAAAATTAAAAATTACTTAATGTCTGAGAATACAGTGACATTCTTTGATTCCTTAATAGTGGTCCCAAAGTACAATGGGACTTTCAAAATCTTAAATACTATTTGACAACATGGGACAATAATAAAAATACACAATTAGATTAAACTCGAGCACCATAATCTCTAATATGCTTGAAATACACAAATGTGGCACATAGAAAATACCTATGGAAGCAGCAAAATATCTCAGCCCAGAAAAAGCATGGCGTAGCTTCCTGAGTGGAATACTTGGGGGGAGGGCCACTTAAACCCTAAATCTCGCTTTCTGTACATAAAATGGAGATTAAAACGAACAACTGCCTCCCAGAATTGTGGGCAGGAAGCATGAGCTGAGTGCACAGCCCTGAATCTGCCAGCGTCTGCGTTGGCCCAGATCGCAAGCACCTTCAGCTCTGGGGGCTGCAGGGTCTCCGTCACCAGTTAACTCTACAGTTGTCGCTCAAAAGCAGCCACAGGCAAACTGAAAGCAAATGTGGAGACTGTACCAAGAAAACTTATTTATGAACACTAAAATTTGAATTTCAATTAATTGTTGCATGTCATGAAATATTCTTATTTTGACTTTCTTTTCAACCATTTAAAAATGTAGAAATCATTCCTAGCTTGGGGCTGTACAAATGCAAACACAGCCTGAAATGGTCCAGGCACTACAGTTTGTTGACCTTGATTTAAGATGTTGCCTGGAATTTATATTAGTTACTAAAATGATTATTCCATTGTTATTTGAAAAAAGGGAAGAAAACACAACATAAACCTTGATATTCTCTAATTGTAGTTGATTTTTACTTTCTTCTTTTACCTTTTTCTAGATTTTCCCATTTTTCTAAAGTAAATGTCACAAGTAATCATTTTATAATTTTAAAAAGTAAACTATGAAAGTTATGTAGACCAAGAACATCAAAATCTCTGTAAGAAAAGCTGAAAAAGAAAACACCCAATATCCCCGAGACCCACTTCGTCTCAGTGTTGACGATACTAAGAGGTCTTCGAATGTATGGGAAACAGCTCAGATACTAAATGCAAATACCACAGGAGATGCAGCAAAGGAGCCGTGTTTCCTTCAGTGGTTGGAGAAAAAATATTTATTCTGCTGGTGGACCTTATCACAGGGGTGCAGTTGGGGCTGAAGCCCTTGAACCACATTTGTGATCTCAATACAGGGTCAAAATTTGTATTTACCAAGGAGAAGTATTCTTGCTGGAGGATACGTGTCGGTAGAAAAAGAAGCAGGTTTGAGATGGAACATCTTTTTTGTTTGCTTGTTTCTTATTTAAAGGTCTGAATGTCCTTGTTTGAGATTTCTTCTAAACTGGGCTTACAAGTCACAGAATTTGTTATTGAAATGAATGGATACACTCAGTACACGGGAGCAGAGTAGTGCAGCCTTTCTGTTATGTTATGGCCCTGATCTTTTTTACAAGAGGAGTTCAAAGATTAATTAAACTCTCCTTTTTTTTTTTTTTCAATTTACTGAAAGGGTAAGACAGACTTGGGAAGATGGTGGCCATGGTGGTGGAATAGCTTTTGAATCTCTCAGTCTACAGCTACAACAGGCAGGGCGACCAGGTAGCAAAATAAAAACTGATGAGCAACTTTTGGAACAAAACTAGGGGATGTGGCACATGTGTGCCCGAAGTGCCTGTGGGTGAGGACGAACCTGCAGTTCCCACAACACCTGCTGGGTGTGAGCACCCACGTGGAGGAAAGCAGAGGATGTAACAGGGTGTCTGTGAACGCTGGGAGGGCCTGTCCACCCCCTCCAGGCTTCCTCCTGGGACAGGGCACTTCTGGGGAGACTAAAGGAAATTGGGCAGGACAGACGGAGACGGGTAAAGGGGGGAGGGATCGGAGCTCCAGAGAAAAGAAGGGCAGAGCTGTGGGCCTCTGTGAACAACAGCAAGTTCTGCTACTGAAGAAAAGCAGCAGCAGAGGGAATTCCATGAAGTCAGAACTGCCCTGAGCCACACCACCTTCTCCAGTTAAGGAGAACTGAACTCACATAAATGAGCAACAAAAAGATACCAAGGCCAAATCCCAAACAAAGCTTTCATAAAAAAGGAAGGAGGAACAGAATTAGGTCCCTACAATGACAGACGAGGAGACAGAATAGCAGGCCAATTAGACCTCTAACACGCTCATTCAAAGTAAGATAAAAGACACTAAGAAATGATACGGCAGGAAAAAAACAACAACATAAACCAAAATTGTAAACACACAGAAATGAAGCGAAAAAAAGAAATAATTATAAGAAAAGAATCAGAAATAAACCATAAACTAAAAAAGTATAAAGATGAATAAACAACAGAAATAGAACGAAGTAAGAAAAGTTTTACTAATAAAAAACGTGAGATCAAAGGATTTGAAAATGACAAATACTGCAGTTAAGCAAAGAAAATTCAACCTATAAATAACAGGTGCCCAGCAAAGAAAAACCAAAGTGAGAGGAAACAGCAGAAATATTAAAAACTATCTCAAGAAAACATTCTGATTTTTTAAAAAAAAGACTACTTTACATATTCAAAGAGCACAGCATGTGTCTGATAATTTGGACCCAAATGGCCACTATCAAGACATGTTTTAGTAAATTTCCTGAGCTTAACAAAAGAAAGAACAAAAACTCTTTTTGGGGTCCAGGCAAAAATTACAAGTAATTCATAAGGGAGACAAATTATATTTTTATCATGTTTTTCAACTACGACACTTTATGCCAGGAGTAAATGGAGGAACATATCTGATAAACAGGAAAAGAAAATATAAGCCCATGATTCTGCAACCAGAGAGACTTTCTGTTAGCTACCTATTCTTTGTTATCAACATGCAAATATCACAAGGAATACTATCTCTGAGTCCTTTCTGATAGATCTACTAGAAAACTAATAACAGACAACAAAAACCCCAGAGAGACTCATGTCCTCCAGCTCAGCTCGCTGTCTGAGCTTGACTGGGCTAGCTCTTCAGCCCACTGCTCTGCATTGTGGGTGCCAGGAATTTCCTGAGTCCGAGCAGGTTGCTGCTTTTGCTAAGAGAGCACCCAAGACCCCAATTGTGTTTCCATTCACAATAAAGGGCTCTAATGCCTTTATTGATTAGCTGAGCAAATTCAGAAGGGAGTCAAGGCCAAGAGGAAACCTTCAAGATGGCAGAGGAGTAAGACGTGGAGATCACCTTCCTCCCCACAGATACATCAGAAATACATCTACATGTGGAACAGCTCCTACAGAACACCTACCGAACGCTGGCAGAAGACCTCAGATGTCCCAAAAGGACCTCGGTGCTCCGGCCGGGCATCAGGCCTGTGCCTCTGAGGTGGGAGAGTCGAGTTCAGGACATTGGTCCACCAGAGACCTCCCGGCTCCACGTAATATCAAATGGCGAGAGCTCTCCCAGAGATCTCCATCTCAACACTAAGAACCAGCTCCACTCAACGACCAGCAAGCTACAGTGCAGAACACCCTATGCCAAACAACTAGTAAGACAGGAACACAACCCCACCTATTAGCAGAGAGGCTGCCTAAAATCATAATAAGGTCACAGACACCCCAAAACACACCCTTGGATATGGCTTTGCCCATCAGAAAGACAAGATCCAGCCTCATCCACAAGAACACAGGCACTAGTCCCCTCCACCAGGAAGCCTGCACAACCCACTGAACCAACCTTACCCACTTGGGGCAGACACCAAAGACAATGGAAACTATGAACCTGCCGCCTGTGAAAAGGAGACCCCAAACACAGTAAGTTAAGAAAAATGAGAAGACAGAGAAACACACAGCAGATAAAGGAGCAAGGTAAAAACCCACCAGACCAAACAAATGAAGAGGAAATAGTCTACCTGAAAAAGAATTCAGAGTAATGATGGTAAAGATGATCCAAAGGCTTGGAAATAGAATGGAGAAAATACAAGAAATGTTTCACAAGGACCTAGAAGAACTAAAGAGCAAACAAACAATGATGAATAACACAATAAATGAAATTAAAAATTCTCTAGAAAGAATCAGTAGCAGAATAACTGAGGTAGGAGAATGGATAAGTGACCTGGAAGATAAAATAGTGGAAATAACTACCACAGAACAGAATAAAGAAAAAAGAATAAAAGAATTGAGGACAGTCACAGAAACCTCTGGGACAACATTAAATGCACCAACATTCAAATTATAGGGGTCCCAGAAGAAGAAGAGAAAAAGAAAGGGACTGAGAAAATATTTGAAGAGATGATATTGAAAACTTCCCTAACATGGGAAAGGAAAGAGTCTGTCAAGTCCAGGAAGCACAGAGAGTCCCATACAGGATAAATCCAAGGAGAAACATGCCAAGACACATACTAATCAAACTATCAAAAATTAAATACAAAGAAAAAATATTAAAAGCAGCAAGGGAAAACCAAAAAATAACATACAAGGGAATCCCCATAAGGTTAACAGCTGATCTTTCAGCAGAAACTCTGCAAGCCAGAAGGGAGGGGCAGGACATATTTAAAGTGAAGAAAGGGAAAAATTACAACCAAGATTACTCTATCCAGCAAGGATCTCATTCAGATTCAATGGAGAAATTAAAACCTTTACAGACAAGCAAAAGCTAAGAGAATTCAGCACCACCAAACCAGCTTTACAACAAATGCTAAAGGAACTTCTCTAGGCAGGAAACACAAGAGAAGGAAAAGACCGACAATAACAAACCCAAAACAATTAAGAAAATGGTAATAGGGACATACATATCGATACCTACCTTAAACGTAAATGGATTAAATGCTACAACCAAAAGACATAGACTGGCTGAATGGATACAAAAACAAGACCCGGATATATGCTGTCTACAAGAGACCCACTTCAGACCTAGGGACACATACAGACTGAAAGTGAGGGGATGGAAAAAGATATTCCATGCAAATAGAAATCAAAAGAAAGCTGGAGTAGCAATTCTCATATCAGACAAAACAGACTTTAAAATAAAGACTACTACAAGAGAGAAAGAAGGACATTACATAATGATCAAGGGATCAATACAAGAAGAAGATATAACAATTGTAAATATTGATGCACCCAACATAGGAGCACCTCAGTACATAAGGCAAATGCTAGCAGCCATAAAAGGGGAAATCGACAGTAACACAATAATAGTGAGGGACATTAACACCCCACTTTCACCAATGGACAGATCATCCAAAATGAAAATAAATAAGGAAACACAAGCTTTAAATGATACATTAAACAAGATGGACTTAATTGATATTTATAGGCATTCCATCCAAAAACAACAAAATACACTTTCTTCTCAAGTGCTCGTGGAACATTCTCCAGGATAGATCATATCTTGGGTCACAAATCAAGCCTTGGTAAACTTAAGAAAATTGAAATTGTATCAAGTATCTTTTCCGACCACAGTGGTATGAGACTAGAAATCAATTACAGGAAAAAATCCGTAAAAAATACCTACACATAGAGGCTAAATAATACACTACTTAATAACCAAGAGATCACTGAAGAAATCAAAGAGGCAATCAAAAAATACCTAGAAACAAATGACAATGAAAACATGAAAACCCAAGACCTATGGGATGCAGCAAAAGCAGTTCTAAGAGGGAAGTTTATAGCAATACAATCCTACCTCAAGAAACAAGAAACATCTCAAGTAAACAACTTAACCTTACACCTAAAGCAATTAGAGAAAGAAGAACAAAAAAAACCCAAAGTTAGCAGAAGGAAAGAAATCATAAAGATCAGATTGGAAATAAATGAAAAAGAAATGAAGGAAACAATAGCAAAGATCAATAAAACTAAAAGCTGGTTCTTTGAGAAGATAAACAAAATTGATATACCATTAGCTAGACTCATCAAGAAAAAAAGGGAGAACACTCAGATCAATAGAATTAGAAATGAAAAAGAGAATTAACAACTGACACTGCAGAAATACAAAGGATCATGAGAGATTACTACAAGCAACTATATGCCAAAACATGGACAACCTGGAAAAAATGGACAAATTCTTAGAAAAACACAACCTTCTGAGGCTGAACCAGGAATAAATAGAAAATATAAACAGACCAATCACAAGCACTGAAATTGAGACTGATTAAAAATCTTCCAACAAACAAAAGCCCAGGGACAGATGGCTTCACAGGTGAATTCTATGAAACATTTAGAGAAGAGCTAACACCTATCCTTCTCAAACTCTTCCAAAATATAGCAGAGGGAGGAACACTCCCAAAGTCATTCTACGAGGCCAACATCACCCTGATACTGAAACCAGACAAAGATGTCACAAAGAAAGAAAATGACAGGCCAAAATCACTAATGAACATAGATGCAAAAATCCTCAACAAAATACTAGCAAACAGAATCCAACAGCACATTAAAAGGATCATACAACATGATCAAGTGGTGTTTATCCCAGGAATGCAAGGATTCTTCAATATATGCAAATCAATCAATGTGATATACCATATTAACAAATTGAAGGAGAAAAAACCATATGATCATCTTAATAGATGCTGAAAAAGCTTTCAGCAAAATTCAACACCCATTTATGATAAAAACCCTCCAGAAAGTAGGCATAGAGGGAACTTACCTCAACATAATAAAGGTCATATATGACAAACCCACAGCCAACATCATACTCACTGGTGAAAAAATGAAACCACTTCCACAAAGATCAGGAACAAGACAAGGTTGTCCACTCTCACCACTATTATTCAATGTACTTTTGGATGTTTTAGCCATAGCAGTCAGAGAAGAAAAAGAAATAAAGGAACCCAAATTGGAAAAGAAGAAGTAAAATGGTCACTGTTTGCAGATAACATGATACTATACATAGAGAAGCCTAAAGATGCTACCAGAAAACTACTAGAGCTTATCACTGAATTTGGTAAAGTAGCAGGATACAAAATTAATGCACAGAAATCTCTTGAATTCCTATACACTAATGATGAAAAATCTGAAAGAGAAATTAAGGAAACACTCCCATTTACCACTGCAACAAACAGAATAAACTACCTAGGTATAAACCTACCTAAGGAGACAAAAGACCTGTATGCAGAAAACTATAAGACACTGATGAAAAAAATTAAAGATGATATAAACAGATGGAGAGATATACCATGTTCTTGGATTGGAAGAATCAACATTGTGAAAATGACTCTACTACCCAAAGCAATCTACAGATTCAGTGCAATCCCTATCAAACTACAACTGACATATTTCACAGAACTAGAGCAAAAAATTTCACAATTTGTATGGAAACACAAAAGACCCCGAATAGCCAAAGCAATCTTGAGAAAGAAAAATGGAGCTGGAGGAATCAGGCTCCCAGACTTCGGGCAATACCACAAAGCTACATTAAACAAGACAGTATGGTATTGGCACTAAAACAGAAATATAGATCAATTGAACAGGATAGAAAACACAGAGATAAACCCACGCACATATGGTCACTTTATTTTTTTAAAGGAGGTAAGAACATACAATGGAGAAAAGACAGCCTCTTCAATAAGTGGTGCTGGGAAAACTGGACAGCTACATGTAAAAGAATGAAATTAGAACACTCCATAACACCACACACAAAAATAAACTCAAAATGGATTAAAGACCTAAATGTATAGCCAGACACTGTAAAACTCTTAGAGGAAAACATAGCCAGAACACTCTATGACATAAATCAGAGCAAGATCCTTTTTGACCCACCTCCTAGAGAAATGCAAATAAAAACGAAAATAAACAAATGGGACCTAATGAAACTTAAAAGTTTTTGCACAGCAAAGGAAACCATAAACAAGAGGAAAAGACAACCCTCAGAATGGGAGAAAATATTTGCAAATGAAGCAACTGACAAAGGATTAACCTCCAAAATTTACAAGCAGCTCATGCAGCTCAATATCAAAAAAACAAACAACCTGATCCAAAAATGGGCAGAAGACCTACATAGGCATTTCTCCAAAGAAGATATACAGATTGCCAACAGACACATGAAAGAATGCTCAACATCATTAATCATTAGAGAAATGCAAATCGAAACTACAATGAGGTATCACCTCACACCAGCCAGAATGGCCATCATCAAAATATCTACAAACAATAAATGCTGGAGAGGGTGTGGAGAAAAGGGAACCCTCTTGCACTGTTGGTGGGAATGTAAATTGATACAGCCACTATGGAGAACAGTATGGAGGTTCCTTAAAAAACGAAAAATAGAACTATCATACGACCCAGCAATACCACTACTGGGCATATACCCTGAGAAAACCATAATTCAAAAAGAGTCATGTACCACAATGTTCATTTCAGCTCTATTTACAATAGCCAGGACATGGAAGCAACCTAAGTGTCCATCGACAGATGAATGGATAAAGAAGATGTGGCACATATATACAATGGAATATTACTCAGCCATATAAAGAAACGAAATGGAGGTATTTGTAGTGAGGTGGATGGACCTAGAGTCTGTCATACAGAGTCAGAAAGAGAAAAGCAAATACTGTATGCTAACACATATATATGGAATTTTAAAAAAAATGGTTCTGAAGAACCTAGAGGCAGGAGAGGAGTAAAGACCCGGGCGTAGAGAATGGACTTGAGGACACGGGGAGGGGGAAGGGTAAGCTGGGACGAAGTGAGAGAGTGGCAGGGACTTATATATACTACCAAATGTAAAATAGATAGCTAGTGGGAAGCAGCCGCATAGCACAGGGAGATCAGCTCGGTGCTTTGTGACCACCTAGAGGGGTGGGATAGGGAGGGTGGGAGGGAGACGAAAGAGGGAGGAGGTATGTGGATATATGTATATCTGATTCACTTTGTTATAAAGCAGAAACTAGCACACCATTGTAAAGCAATTATACTCCAATAAAGATGTTAAAAAAATAAACAAAAACCCAGAGAGTCTTTCTGTTAGGTACCTATTCTTTGTTATCGACATGCAAATACCACAAGGAATATTATGTCTCTGATCCCTTTCTGAGAGGTCTACTAGAAAACCAATAACAGACAACAAAAACCCCAGAGAGACTTTGACTTAGGACTCTGCCACGGTGTGGCAAACACCAACATGGAGCAGAGCTCCCAGAAAGCTGATCAGAGCTGAAGAGAGGAAGTTTGCAGACACATCACAGCTTTTCTCACGGATTCCCCAAGGTGGTGTCACTATTACTGACAGCCTGAGGCTGGTCGTCTTTAATGTGGGACAAATAAGTGAGTAATCTGAGGTTTCTAATTACACGATGCCGTCTGTGTCTGACGAATCTAACACGATGCCCTTCCCATGGTCCTGAGTCTAGGGTGGAAATATCAGTATGAAATCCAGCGGTGACTTGTCTTTCTGTGTAAACATCGTAACACTGTTCTCTCTAGAGGCCTGGAAACACCGACTGTCAGCTGTGAGCTCCTCCAGCCCCGAGAATGGTGGTCCTGAAGTACCCTTTCCTGCTAAAAGGAACCTGGGCTTCTTGGGGAAATGTCTTATTTCCAGCCTGGAGCAGAAAATGAAAAGGAGGCTGGAATATACTGCTCTGGAGGATACGAAGGGACCCATCAATGGCTCCTGGTCAGGTCAGAAGGTTGCAAGGGCCAATTCAGACCGGCTCCCCTGCCAAAGATGGGGCCATGTGACTATGAAAAAGATAGCAATTTCAGTTAATGATTGCCTATCAATTATGTTTAAATTCCTGAGTTCTTAACACTATTCAAAACTGACTTTCAGGGGATGATATGGAACCAGCTGATCATCTTGAAAACTCCTGGATAGTGACTAGCTATCTATCCCGCATTCCCTACATAAAGTGTTCTGCGGGACCAAGCAATGTGTAAGGAGAAGAATCTTGTCATCAAATTTATTCCAATGAAAAAGTGAAAAAGAAATTGGAGAAAGAATCAACAGGTGAAATAAGACTTAGACGACCTAAGGAATTCAAAAGCAGGGAGGCCTGAGCTACAGCACTAGGGATGTGCACTGAGTGATAAAGGGTCAAGAAACACAGAAGTGGTTTCTATGACAACCAAGGGGAGGAGACTCCCAGGGGAGGGGGTGCTGTGTTGGGATGGGGCTTCTGGGGCAGCTGGACCAGCGTTGTTGTTATAGGATGTTTCCCTTGAAAGACTCGTGACACGATATGTTTATTTTAGAAGGTTTGCTCTATCAGTGTTTTATTTTACAATGAAAAGTTTAAAAATAAATTTGCAAGGCATCAATGTAGTATCGTTATGTAATTATTTACTTTCCAATATTATAAAAAAATTTCAACGGATAAGAGAAAATGAGTTCTGTGTTGAGCAGACACAGTCACTGATCTGCCATGACACTCAGTGGTCAGCACAGAATGAGGCAGTGGCAGCCCTGGAGAGATGTGTGGACCGCCACATGCAGAGGGTACCATGCAGCAAACCCAGGATGTTTAGAGCTCACATGTGGAAGACTGCATTTTCTCAACTGCTGGATATTTTGTGCTTTAAATGAGGTGTCATAACTAAATTCCTAGGGATTCAATGTTTTGAAAGGGTCGTTTTTGTTTCTTTGTTTATGACCTTTCCCTATATTGCTATCGGGTTTTCAATCTGTTCCTTCCTGATTCCCAGGGCTTTTTTGTGTGCAAGATATATTAACCCTTGTCTCTGATAGGAATTTAAAAACCCTTTTCTCGATTTGTCATTTGAGTTTGTTTATGATGTTTGTTTGTGTGTTTTGTTCCCTTTGGCCATGCAGAAGTTTATTTTTTGAAGGGGTTGGTAGCAGAGATATTCTAGGTGGTTGGGTGTAGGCCAGGGAAGCTCTCCAAGTGTCCACCGTCAAGGATCTCTTTGTTGTCCCTTTAAAATTCGGCCTGTCCATAGTGTCCCCTGATGCAGAGGAGCTTGATGCCACCTGGGCTCCTAGAGCTCCTCAGAGCCCTGGTCATCTGAAGCCACACACACGGGCTTCCAAGTTGCATTTTGCTCTCTTTCTGGGACGTGTTACCTCTCAACCCTTCTGAGACCCCCCGCAAGCTCCTCTCTCTTGCCCTAATGACTATCACATGCCCAGGACTGTACCTCTCCTTCTGGACATTTCTGAGTTCCCCATGCATACCTCCATTCACCCCTGTCCTTCCCAGGACAGCTTGTCTGCAGCTCCTCTGCCTTGAAAACCTTGAAAGCCTTTATGAGCATCTCAGGTTGTGCAAGTTCTGTCTCTCTCCAAAGCCACTGAAGTGTAGTTTGGGGGGTTTCTTTCTAATTTCATGCTCCTTGTTGGTGTTGTTTCTTAAAGGAGAAGGAGAAGCATTCAGAGCACTGTGCCCACCACGTTCCCATCAGAACAAACTTCAAAGTCTTCACATGTAACATTTTCTTATTACTTAGCTCCAAGTATTTTTCCAGTTTTCATTGTAATTTTGTTTTCAACATTGGCTACTTAGAAGTACATTTTTTTATTTAAAAATTGTGGAGATAATATTCTAATTATCTTTTGGTTTTAATATCTGATTGGATGTTAGACAACATACCCGCTGTGATTTCAGTCCCTTGAAATGTGTTGAGACTTGTTTAAGGCCCAGAATTATATCAATTTATGAAATCAGTCAAATCTACACCTGAAAAGAATGCCTATTGTGTCATGTTCACCATGTTCCATGTTTCTAGCAATTAAATGCTTTAACCATATGTTAAAACACTTCTACATAGTGAATTTTTGTTGGTTCTATCCATCACTAAGAGTAGGGTATTAGGTGTTAAAATCTTCCACTCTGCTTGTGGATTCATGCATTTCTCCATATAGTTTTGCCAGATTTTGCATCATAAATTTTGAGATCATGTTATGTGGTACATATTAATAACTGCTAGTATATTTACCTGATGAATTGAAACTTTGATCACTAGAAGTGACCATCTTTATATGTACAAATGCTTGTGAACATAGAATGCTGATATTATTATAGTTATTATGGCTTTAAAAAAAAAGAACAGCCTCTTATGGTACTTATGAGGAATGTTATCGCCAAACTTCCAATTCCTTTTTTAACTCTGACATAGAATTTTATTTGTTTGCTTTTTTTAGCCTTTAGCAAGATCCGTTGATCCATTTACCTTTGCTGCAATTACTCATTATTCTTGTTTAAATCTATTATTGTATAATGTACTAGTCTGTTCCATATCCTCTTTATTTTTTCTTATCTTCTTTGGAATATAGTGACATGTCTATCATTTTACCTTCTCCACTTTTTTCCTATTCTTTCATTATATTTTAAAATTTCTATTCTTTTGTTCTAGAAATTACATCCGCAATATATAATATAACAAAGCCTAAAGTTAATCAACACTTTTATTTTTCTCCCAGATTCTATAAAGAGCTTAGACATTTTATTTCCATTTACCTTTCTCACAATTAATACATAATTTTTGTTGAGTATTTAATTTTACATATTTTTAAACCCTGAAGACATTATTATTATTTTACTTTGTCTATAGTCATTTAGATTTTCCACAGATTTAATACTTTATTTACTCTTTATTCCTTCTTGAACCTCAGCATTCTAATCTGGAATTATTTTCAGTCTGCCTGAGATGGATCCTTTAGAATGATCTTTAGTTGGTAATTTTCCCACTGTCTTTTCTTTTTTATTTTCCCTCTCATCCCTGAAACTTTACTTTGGGTACAGAATTCAAGGTAGGAGGTAAGTTTCTCTTGGCATATTTTACGACACTCTTCCGTCACGGAATTGGGAACTGTGACTCCTTTGAAGGTATTCTGTACTTTCACACCCTCCTTGGGCTGATTTTAGAATTTGCTGCTTGGTTCAGGAAGCAGTGAGTTTCTTTATACTTATTTTGTCTGGGATTCACTAGGCTTCTTGAGTCTACTGATTACACTGATTTTCATCAGTTCTAGAAAGTCCTTGGTCATTACCACTTTTGAAAATTGTTTTCCCTGATCTGCTCTTCTTCTTCTGGGATTCTGATTAAATGCATGTAGATTTCCTCTTTCGCCTTTTCTGTGTCCATCCTTTGGAAACTCCATGTTGTGTTCTGGTTGACTTTTCTTAATTTAGCTACCCTTCACTAATTCTCTCTCTGGCTGTATATAATTAGCTGGGAAGATCTTTACTGGATGTGTAATTTAGGTTCATTTGTCATTTCTAGAAGCTCCATTTTGGATATAACCTGCTTAGTCATTTTTATAATCCCTTTTTATCACTCATAGTGGAAATTCCTTTTCTATTTTAATTTTTCCAAACATATTCTTTCAAACTTCTAGACTAAATAATTTCATTGTCTAAAGCCTTCCTTTCACACCTTTTTGTCTTCAACTCTCTTTCTTTTTTTTTGTATTTATTTTTTTTTCACAGATCCTTGTTTCCCTGGGTGGCCAGTCTCCTTTGAAGGATGGAGCCTCACATTCCCACAGTCCAGGGGGCCCTCGGCAGTGGGTCTCCTTCTGAGGGGTGGTGTGGGACCCCCGGCCTCACCTACCCCTGCAACTGCAGCTGGGGCTCTGTCGGGGGGAGCCCAGTGCAGAGAAGGGGCCACGTGCAGGGCGTGCCCTCTGGCTAGACTGGTCTTAGCCAGCTCGTGCTCCAGGTGTCTGGCGGGGTTTTGCACCTGACCTTTTCTAGGTTTCTTGAGCCTCACCTCATCCATACCATGTCATCTGCTGGTCCCTCGGCCCAGGGAGAGGCTGCCTCCTGTGGTAGCTTCCTTCCTCCCTCCCTCCCTCCCTCCCTCGGACTCCAGAGCCCCCTCCCTGCTGGTGTCCACTCACCCTGTGGAGGCGCTACAGGCTGAGAGCCCTCACCAGGGGTGTGGTCCAGAGATCCCTGGACACACTCAGGCTCACGTCCCCCACACAGCAGCATCTGTCCGCAGTCCACCAGCAGACCAGCTCTCTGGCCATGCCTCATGCTTGTCGAGTTTATCAAATGAGTCAGCCCCTGTCTGCGTTCCCCCCTGACGCTGAGACCTGGAGCGTGCATCAAACTCCAGGGATGCTCGTTAGGGGCCGTGGGGATGGGTGGGGAGTGAGGCCCCCACTAGGGGTGGGGATGGCGTCATGGCCCCATCGGGAATCTCCAAACATCCTCCTCACAGTCCTGTGGTCTCTCTCCAGACCCTGGCTTCCCTTCTACCTCCCTGTGGCCCAGCCCTGCAAGCCTTCATCTGCTCTGGTGCATTTGTGTTAAAGTCTCCCCAACCCCCTATAAGATCTGTCCCGAGATCCCCATGGAATTTCTTAACAATCATGTATGATGCCCCAGCTGAAACTATTAATTCCAATATTGTTACAGGTTTGCGGGGTTACCTGCCCTGCTCACAACCAGCGCCCCTGGACGCCCCCTCTTACATTTGGGCCAAGCTCATTGCCAGGGTCCTCGGCCACCTGAGGCCCAGGCCTGGCCAAGAGGTTCCAGCGCCAGTGGACAGTGTGAGGGTCTCTCACAGAGGCCAGCGGGAGACGGGGACCCACGGTCCAACTGGGAACCTGGAACAGCTCGTGTTTAACACCCTGGTCTCTATTCAGCAAAAATATTCTCCCATAATTGTAAATTAAAATGAATAATAATAATGGTAGTATAGAAGTGCAGGAAGTGAAATTTTTCTTGAACATTTTATATTTAATCATGTCAGTTATACATAAATAAATAAAATATTGTGGTACATGAAAAGAAAAATAATGGATTAATACTTTTTAATTACATTAATACATTTTTTGGAAAAGGGAAAATACACCTACATATTGGTCTGCCATTATAATGAATAATATAATTTTCGTGATTAGCCTTAACTTCTGCAATTTCTAATGATGTTATCAGAATTGGTCTTTTCAGCATATTAACTTTTAATATATGTAGCCAGATGTGTCACAGTCTTCACCCTTAGTTGATCAAAGAATATTTTTCTTAATTTTAATTTTGAAAAGTTTCTTTCATATGAAGCAACATATCCAAAATAGTTAAGAAAGTCTTAAACATGAGGACAAGTTTGGCAGACTTTTATTTAAAAAAACATTTTTAATGCATTCTAGAAATCTCAATCCTGCCCATGATTTTGGTTTTTGAAATTGACTTTAGCAGTTTACAAATATCTCTACAGCAGAGTAATTTCCACCAAAATAACTTCAACTGAAAAGTCACCATAAGGTCCTCTGAAACTGGGTAATTGTAAGAAGGTTTTTTTTTTTTTTTTTTTTTTTTCTGGCATGAAGCAGATTGAATGAAAGCAAAATTGCAGGATTGGATCAGGTAGGTGCCTGAGAACCAGTGACAGAATTGCAGAGATTCAAGTTCTCTGTCTTGTCTTTAGGCTTCCTGTGCTGTCATTGTCACTCTGAGTTCCATGATTAAATGTGCACACACAAGGTCCCAGTGGGGTCTGGGCCAGAGCTGCCCGAGCAGAGCTGAGGGCCCCGAACCCCCAAACTGAGCCTTGGCGTGATGCCCGGCGAGGCATCCATGGTGCCAACACTGTGACTGGATTTCTCAGAACTCACCTCCACAGAGAACGTGCAGTTTATCGCAGCATAAATAATACAAACATGCTCATTTGAAGCTCACAGACCCAATGGTAACCAAAGCAACTCTTTAGAACTTAGACCCACCAAAGACGTTTTTCAGGGAAGATCCTTTTATCACTGGTACTGTTTAGATTTGTGCATGGAGAAAATGGAAATCCATGACTCTGGGTTGTTTTATGGTTCTTTTCAAGTTCTCTACAGATAAGGCATCTTATTTCCTGCCCCCAAGGTGGACCATCACACCTCCCAACCTACCCTCGACGGGGCTTCTAAAGTTTAGGTAAACTAAAGATTATTGTGTGCTTACTGGGTGCAGGCATGCCACCGGGAGGCCTGATGCCTCACCTGGCACACTCTCCCCACAACCTCTGTGACGTCATCGTCGCATAGTAAAGAGGATGAGGTGAGCAGAAGACAGTCACCCGCCCGGGGCACACACACGCCCGCCCATTCTTAGGGAAGGACCCCAGTCACTGCGGCCCAAACGCGCATGCGCCGTCTGCACTCTGGGGCCAGCATCAGGAACACAGAATGCGCCTTCCTGACGCATTTTCAGACTGGGTTCTGCAAAAGAGCCTTTCAGAAGAACATGTGTGGAAACACACTGATAATTTCATGTTCTAATAATTTAGAGAAATTCTGAGTTAAAAGCATATCGTTAGAGAAACTAAGTCCTGTGCTCCTCCTGATGAAGAGGAAACTGGTGAATCAGAGAAAGTTAAGTCTGTATAGCTGGGGCCAGTTGTATTTCCCCAGGAGCTAGGATGGAGCTGTTTGGGGAACGGGGCACATTTCCAAGGCCGTGGCCTTAAGGGACAGTCTCTGAGACTCCTCAGCACAAAACCTGGACTCAAAGTCATAGCGGATAAAGAAAGTTCATCCCACATGCAAGAATAGGGTGTTTTCAAAAGACAGTTCAAATGTGTTATAAAGTAATTCTAAAGTAACTCATTGATGGCAACTTGGAAAACAGAAAAAAAAAAAAAAAATGGAAAGAAAAAATAACTCACAATATCACCGGTAAGCTCTCACTGCAGATGTGCCGACCTCACTACTTGGTGTTTTCCATCAAACTGCGTGGTGCCCGCGTGCCTGGGTCAAACCAACCTGCGACGGCTTGTAGGCAATTAGGGGTCAAAAAAATCAGTAGAAGGCAGTCGGGGGCACTTCTCACACACAGAGACTCTAGAATATTGGAAGTAGTCACGTGGATATCAAATGAACAACAAATGCTCATTCTACTTTTTTTAGTTGAAATAAAATAAATACATCAGGGCTGTTTCATGTAGATGCTGTTTACGCGTTGAGGGTCTCCGGGGTTAAAAAGAGCAAGAACTGGAACACAGACAGAAGCCACCATAAAGCTGGTGGTGGCCTCTGCCCAAGTCATTTGAGATGTCCCTTTTGTACCTCCACTGGGCCGGGTGGGTGACTCTGCCCAGAGGTGGGTCCCTAATAGCCCAGGTAAGAAGCCAATTTGCCAGCCAAGATTTCCCTGTCCTACAATGTGAAGGCCACAGACAGCACCTTCCTGCTGGGCCATGGGCCCGCTGACCACCGCAGGTGGTCCCGTAATCTTCTTGGTGTTTTCAGCGAGAGGGCACGGTGCTCGTGTGCCCTTAGCATCCTAGCCTAAAACCCAGTAGAAATGAAAGATGTAGTGACAGATCGGTATGAGGTGTTTTCTCTATTGGTTCATGATTTAAATGCACCCAGTTAACCCTAGTGTAAAACGTAAAAGGGCTCCCAGAAGCCAAGCATGATTTGAAAGCAAGGCAAAACATGAACTTGCAAATAATTCAAGGAACAGTTAGCTGAGGTGGTTTTCTCTCTTTTTAGCTTAGTATTTGCATGTTGCTGTCCTTTTCTTGATCATTGATCAGCAGAGAGTGTGCAACTAGACCTTTAATGAACGTGCCGTGCACGTGACGGGGCAGTGCGGGACGCAAGTACAGCACAAACGGGACGACAGGAAAGCCGGGGTCTGCATCCTGGAAGCGGGATATGTGAGTGCCCCGGGTTTGAGGTGCTTGCACTGCCCTGATTTAAGTGGGATTCCCTGATTTAACCTTTAGCCGCCATCATCGTGCAGAGGAGAGCCAGGTCCTGGTTTTGTCTAAAGCAGGTGAACAAAGTGTCTGCAGTGGACTTCTTTCAGATTAACAACCATGAAAAATGGCCCTGGTCATTCCCAGAGGCTAAGTGTCCTCCTGCCATCGGGCCTCAACACGCAGACCTCCAGGCCTCTCTCCAGGTCCTGGCCCTCATCCCATCCTCATTCAGTGCTGGTCTGTAGCCCACTGCCAGGGCTGGGCTGGGACGTGGGAGGTGGACGCCTCACTGAGGGGCGATCGTCAGGTCCCCAGGGCATGCGCCTCAGGGAGCTGCTTGGAGCCGGGGGACGCCACGCTCGAGCAGGGTCCACTGACCCAGCCCCACAGCCATGCCCTGTCATTTACCTGGCCCTTCGTGAGTATCTGGAGGGGGGGAAAGGACCCCGGGTCTGTGCCACTGGGGGTTGTCCCGGCCAACACTGCCGCTGACTCGGAATAACTTAAGAAAAGGGAAAGGCACTTGGGCTGGGTCTAAGCTCGCCCTCAGGACCCACCTGAGACTGGAGAGACACCTAGAGGCTCAGACAAGGTGAAGCCACAGGGCTCCTCAAGTTAGGGCACGTCTGCTGGTCAGGCCCCCAGGACCCTTGGCACTTGGTTCTTGACTCAGAAGGGACCTCGGTGGTTAGTGCCCAAGGGTCCCGGTGGCCAAGCCTCACCTCCTCAAGACAGGGACTCGGGAGCAGACACACCTGGCTGACACCTGTGCCGGCTGCTCCCCTCCCCACCCCGAGGAGGCCACCCCACACCCTCCAGCTCCTGTGATGTGGGTGGAGGTCTGCTTCCCCTTGCCCCACCTGCACCTCGAATGGGAAGGGGCTTCGGCCTCTCCTACCGCACCCTGAGCAGCATGCATCTTCTTCATAAAGCCCCTGATGCTTTGCTTATTTACTTTAACGGCAGCAAGATCCAGACTTGCGGCTTCCAGCTGGCATGCAGGACCTTGGAAGTCCCCATGCCCATCCTTACAAGGGGAAGAAAGCTGAACACACTGAAAATCAGCGAGTCTTCTTAGGTCCCTGAGAGAAGTGAGGTCACAGGGCAAACCACCGCCCTCAGACTTGAGAGACGGGCGGGCAGGTGCAGCGAATGAGAACTTGCTGGAGCAGAAGCCTCCCTGGGAACAAGGACCGCCGGGCAGCGGGGCAGCCTGAGTTGTGACTGTGGGGCAGCTGGAGGCCCAGTGCGGATAACTGAGTGGTGACGCTCAGGGCTCCGGCACGGGGAGGGCAGCCCACTTCCGTGAGGTTTCCCTCCAGGGGCTCCACCTGGTCCTCACAGGGCGGGTCAGACAACAAGCTCCTCCAGCTTCTGGGAGCTGGAAGGGAAGGGAGTCATTTTGAAATAGGCCAGAGTGCTCTGTCTCCATCAGAGGGCTGGCCTTGGGAGGGGGTGTTTAACCAGAACCTGACCTGCTGGGATTTATCAGAGCCCAGCTGACCCGGGGAGGGAAGTGCCACCTCCAGCCCCTCCAACTCTCCTGTGCCCGCTAAGGGGAAAACAAAACAAATCACACACAACCTAAAGCACTTTGTGAAGCTGCAGCCGGGCGCTCGACTCACTGGAAGGCTGAGACCAATCCCGGGACTAGACCCCCCCAGCCACCACCAGGGCAGCAGGGCTCCTGTGCAGAACAGGATGGGGGTGAGGGCTGCCAGCACAGACCTTATGCACCACAGCAAGATTCTGCACTTCTTACTGATGGAAAGTTCAAACTATCTGACTTTGTTTTTCAGTGAATAGTCTTATTTAGCAATTTTATCTGATGTGCTTAAATGTTCCTGATTTTATGTCTTTCTTACATCGTTCCCTGAATTAGAAAGAGTATAAGTTACTGCCACCTTTCCAGGGACAATTATGAGCTGATACCATCAAAAACATTATTTATGCTTTACCCATATACTAGGAAAGCCTATGACCATTTCCCATAAATGGCTAAAATAGGTAGGATTTTTTACCTCTTTGCCAGAAGGGAAAACATAATCAAATAGATCTGGTTATTGACAGAAGATTACTTTAGCATTGCTTAAGCTGTGGGTATGTGTGCTCATGTAAGTGACTTAATGAATTGTCATTTCAGAATCAATTTATGGAGTGGAGGAGCGCTGACCTGGAACAGCCTCCCGCTTTGCCCCCACCTCCCCTGGGGGACCCCGCCAACCGTGCCTCTCTCATGGCTTCAGCCTCCTTTGTTTTGTGAGAGGTGTTTATGGATGAAAAATAGCAAACAGAGGTTGACTCTGCACCCCCAGCCTGAACTCCAGCTACAGGAGCTGCTGAGGAGATGGATTAAGGGAGGCTGTTACCTGGGCCCCCATGAGTTGGTCCGCTTTCTGAAGGGCGGATGCACCCCTGTGGGGTGGTGCTCACATGGCGCCTGGGGCTCCAGGACAACAGTCAGGGGACGGAGGCCCATTTCAGACCAGGACGCAGATTCCCTGATTCCGACGTGCACTATAGTCTTCAGCTCCAGTGTGTGGCTCTCCACTTGGGGTGTTTATTATCTTTGCAGATTTGGGGACTCCACCCCCAGACCTATAAAATTGGGCAGATTTTCTAGGGTTGGGGCCAAGTATTTTCAGCGATTCTTACAATCGCTAGCATTTGAGAACAACTCCAAGAAGAGCTTCTATCTCCCAAACCTTCCCTGACATCTGTTGGAGATGTCTGAATTTCAGGTAAGCTCACGTTCCAGAGGCAGCTACCCACAGGCTCCCTGTGATGGAGGGAGAGGCAAACCACTGGGAACGGTGCTCCCAACTCTTAGTAGTCCCTCCTTCTGCTCCAGGACCTCAGAGCCCCAATCTCTGTCTCTGTCTCTCCTGAGCAAGGGCAAAATTTCTTGAATCTACTGAATGTGAAATCTCAACTACATCCTTACTGATCTTGGATCTGTGGTTTCATGTCTGTCATTAACAGTAGAATGTTCTTGGCCATTATTATTTCAAATATTTATTCCGCTCCATTCTCTCTTTCTTCTCCTTCTGGTATTCCAATTATAGATGTTATGTCTTTTGAAAATTTCCCTCAGTTTCTGGATGTTGTGTATTGTGTGTGTGTGATTTTCTTTTCCCTGTTCTTTTTTTCTTTTGCATTTCAGTTTGGGAAGTTTCTATTTCCCTCTCTTCAAGTTCACCAATTCTTTCCTCAACAATGTCAAATGTACTGATGAGCTTTCTTAATTTCTATTACAATATTTTGGATTTCTATCATTTTCTTTTGGGTTTTTCTCAGAATCTCAATCACTCTGCTTACTTTACCCATTTGTTGTCCATGCTTTCTACCTTTCCCATTAGAGCTCTTAGGTTATTATGAATAGTTATTTAAATTCCCTGCCTGAAGTGTCCATCATTTGTGTTATATCTGAGTCTAGTTTTGATCCTTAATTTGTCTTTTCGGACTAGGTTTTTTCTCACCTTTCGGAATGCCTTGTAATTTTTGGTTTAAAGCCAGACATCTTACTACATCTGAGGAAGTAGACTCTAGAGTGGCTCCAGTCAATGTGGCGGGAGTTGGTCTGTATGTAAGGTCGTCTCCAGCCATGGGTACCAGGGAGTTCACGTTCATCTTGTCCTTGCTTTGTCCCTCGTGACCTTGGGCTCCACTGGAGCTCCTCCTTGGAGAACTTCTGCAGCTCCTTTGGTGCAGCCGTTCTTGTACTGGGGCCGTGTTGAGGCTGGTAAGACTTGGAGAGGGAAGTGTCTTCCTGTGGACTGGGGTCCCTGGGTGTGGCATTCACAGAGGTTTCCTCTTGGATTGCTTCTTTTTCCCCCATTGGTTGAGACCAGAAGACTCAAGGGAGCAGGAGGAGAGGAGCACTGTCCTGTTGGCTTGGGACAGATGCTGGGGAAAGGCTTCCCCTTTGTTGTAGAGAACTGGGCATATTTCACATCAGCTGCCCTTCCCCTCCCACTGCTGGAGCCATGAGAGCATCTTTCTCAGATCTTCACCTGCAAATAAAGCCAGTGGAAGTGTGGGGGTCCACTAAGCCCCCAGCCCCCAGGGGTTTCTCCCTGTCACGTGGCTCATACTCAGCTGCCAGCAGCTGATCAAATTCACCCTCTAATTGTTCCCACCAGCTTGTGGCTCCAGCAGCTTCTGCCTCAGGTAAGCAGGTCCTGGCGGTATCTCTGTGGACTTCCCTGTCCCTCAAGATTTCAGAACTGCCAACTCAGATCCCTAAAGAATCTAAGAAAAGTCATTGATTTTCAGGCTTTCCAGCATTTTCTGGTTGTAAGGACAGGGGTGAAAACTTCCATGCTTTTTATATGTCAGAGCTAAATTTAGAAGCCCCTCCACCCAGTGCGTTAGTTGTTTTCTGTGGGAGACTTGAGCTATTCCACCATCACAAAAAGCAGAAACTTCTGGTCACTCCACCTAATAAATAGTAATACCAGGATATAGAATAAAATATTTTCCTTAGCCAAGAAAGGAAGAAATGTCATCTGCTATGTATCACCATTCTTAAAACCGTCTCTGGTTAATATTTGATTCTGAGATCCCACTGATGAGGATAAGCTTCCCTTGGACAGGAGGAATCTTAACACAGATCTTGAGTCTGGTGCCCATATCCTGTGCCAAAGTGTGTGTGAGGTCCACACAGGCTTCTGGAAGTCCATACCTACAACGCCTGATGGAGCCCTTGCTTCTTCGTTACCTGAACCTCTTAATCATTATTCTGGGGGAGGCTAAGCTTGCTGGGTTCACAACCAGCAAGCTTGCTGTGTTCATCAACACATCTGATGATGTGTTTATTCATCAGAAATGGAAAGAAGGTTGTCAGACATTGATTTCCTTGGACATGCGCTGACATAGCTAATAAACACAATAATGCCTTGTATTTGTGCATGATTGGAGAATTGAATGAGCATTTCTACCTGCCTTATGTCACTTGAGTCTTAAAAGAACCCAACAAGATTGGACATCCCGAGGCTGAGGTGGCCGCGTGTTTTGCTCACTGACCTGCACCTGGCCTGACGGGAGGTCCAGCCCAGAGACAGCAGGTCCCAGTTTGAAATCAACCTGCTCTATGAGCGAGGAAACAGCTCCATTCTGTGGCCTCCTCCCGAGCACAGGTGTGCTGGCTCCTCTTCCCCCCAGGGCGACACAGGCAGCATGCGGGCCTCCAATGGGTGAGAAGCCCCTCCCAGCCCCTCCCAACAACTAACAAGAATGAGATGGAGGTTGGAGGGGTGGGGGCATTTCTGGGCAGATGGGAACTCTTGCCCCTCCTACCCGACCTGAGTGGAGCCTCACTGCTCCTTCGAGAACAGACTGGCTCTAGGGTCTCAGCAGCCTGGAGGGGTGGGCAGGTGTGCTGTCCTGTGGAGCCCAGGCTCCTTCCTGAACCACCTTCTACCACAGGAGGAGCTGGTGACGAGCCCCTGGGGAGACATCTTTGGAGCTGGACCCTCCAGCTGCACCGTCGAAGGTAGATGCAGCCAGCCTGACTCCCAGCGCTGGCCCCGAGAGACAAAAACTCTGTGAGACTCACAGTGACCTAGGATAAGCCTGTCTCGGGGGTGCACCGGCTGGTGGAGAAGCAACCCCACGGGAGAGGTGTCACCCAACATTAGCTGAGCCAAGACGGTGACGGCAGAAGGTGTGGACCACCCCCCCGCCCCGCCCAGAGCAACAGCTCAGGGTTGGCACCACTCCCCTCAGTGCAGGGCCTCCCGAGGACCCTGACCACTCCACTTCCCATCGCCCCCCATGCCTGGATGGGCAGTAAGAGGAGTCCCCGCCGTGGCCTTGACTCTGCCTGTGTCTCCTCGGGGCGTCCAGAACAGCTGCCCTGAGCAGTCTCCATGTCAACAGAAGGTGCCCATAGGGAGAAGGTTCTTGGGTTCTAGAGGAAACACCGCTGCATAATTCTAGCTAAGGTGCATGATTGCCAGAGCCTGAAGAACTTAGGCTTTCACCCACAATCGGTCCCTTGAGTTTCCTTTCAAAATGAGACCTCTTTTCACTCACAGAGATTTGCATTTTTAGCGGATAACTGGTTTCCAGCTGCATGGCTGCTGCGGGCAGCTTCCGGGCGGAAACCCAAGGAGACAAGTTGGAGTGCCACTGGCAATGTCCCTGGACTCCGTTTCCTACAGACACGTCTGAAAGACAGTCACAGGGCGTCAACAAGTGCCTGCGTATTTAAAGAAAAGATGATGATTTTTCTTTAAATATTTAATAAACACATCATGATATACTTGGAAGTAATTGAAGAGACCCAAGGACATGACCAAGATTCCAAGATTTCATATGATATGAATCAATACTCTGAAAATAAAGTCTCCTTGTTATAAAAAAGGACAATCAACAACAAAACCCGAACCCAAGCTTGCCCTTACATTTTCTGGTGAGCAGTATTTGACATTGATGATCAGGAAAACCTCGAACGCCCAAAGCAACATCCACTGCCAGGTAGAAACTGAGCTGGGGAGATGCAGGGGATATAAATAAAGGTAATAGCCAAACACAGGGGCTTTTGTTGAGTTCGTCACTGCCGGGAATCCATCAGGTGCAGCCATCCTAGGAACTCAAGTGCCGGGTCCCCAGCCCGGGCTGGCAACTGAATCAAACGTCTCCTCCGTATGTCGGTCCGTCTGCCGTTTGCATTTCCTTCCCCAGCCTCCCTGCCCTGCCTCCTGCAGTCTCCGTGGTATCTGCTCAGCCCACCTTCTTATCTCTCTAAGGATGACATTTTGGGAATTGAGTTTCTGGGGCCGCCAGTGCAGGGACTGGCAGGTAGAGCCGTGGTCTGTGCAGAGGATCCCACCCCCTCCCTGGGCCCCTGGTGTCTGGGATGAGGGGACCAGAGGCCCAGGGCTGGTCAAAGTCACCACACATTTCCTCTGGCTGGAGAAAACGGAGTTGGGCTGCCTGTGCCTTGCTTTCTTCTAAAATGGAAATTATTGCCGATGAGCTCACAGTAAAGAAACCTCAGCAACATGTGCAACAAATTAGTAAAATAAATGTGTACTTAAGTATTAATGAAATAAATATTCAGCAGGTTATTTGGGATATTTGTTCTATCCTCAAATGTTTAAAAAATAATGAGAGGTTTATTAAAACTTTAAACTATGACTCAGTATAAGGGTTTTCACAATGTACCTTTCTTCCTAAATTCAGAAAAGAAGGGATTTGTGTCCTAAAGATGGGTGAGCCAACCGACAGAATGGAAGCTGGAGACGGAGGTCCTGGATAGGATGGGGGGAGATGCCCAGATCTGCAAGGATCCGCTGTCCAGCCACAGCTGGGTCCCTGGCTCAGAAAGCGCTCCAGCTATGAGGCAAAGGATTTGGAACAGGGAACAAGGGTCCATACGCTCGCTGGATCAGAATCGAATCCGATCCCAGAGCAACACGGCAGAAACTGCCCCTGAGGGGCTGCCTCTCTGCACAGCTGGGGACTGCAGGAGACCCTCCCCAGCCCTGTAGAAGGGCCCTGGGAGCCGCCCCTGCCAGCCCCTGTCGACAGGAAAGCCGCAGGCCTGTGCCCGCAGCTGCTGATGACCCAAGCCTGAGGGTCTGCACCCACAAGCTGACAGACCACCCCTCAGCCTCACCCGCCCCCCCTGAGTCTGAGGCAGCCCTGGCCCAGGTCCCGCTCAGACACAGCTCCTTGCAGAGCCTGGAGAAGCCCCCAGAGGCTCCTGGACCAGTCCCCGCAGCCCGTGGTCCCAAGGGGGGAGCTCGCTGGCCCCGGGGGCTGAGATGGGGCCTTTTCACACTGGCACGGCTATGTCTAGTTTATGTCCCAGCCGTGACCCACCTGGGGGCCGTGGCAGCATCTGCTCCCACCAGGAGGGGACCCTCAGCTCCACCTGCGAGACTTGCCCTGGTCTGAGCCAGGCGCTACGGCCACAGGTGCCCCTTCACGTGCCCGCAACTCCACCACACCTGCCAGCCTTCCCACGTCCCGGATGGTGGCAGAGAGTGAGGTGCTCGGATGCGACACTCCCCTCAGCCCTGGGAGGCCGGGGCGGGAAGTCGTTCACGCGTGTTCCTGCTGCCTTGGGACTCCCAAGTCCCCCCGGGAACCCAAGAGCCCAGGCACTCAGGGCAGCCGGCTCTTTATCGGTATGAAAACTGCTTCTCCCCGTCACAGAAAGCAAGCCCCCAGCGGGCACATGCAGTAACGCCATGCACACACAGGCACCACACATGCACACACATATGCACACCCATGCACACGCATGCACACCCATGTACACACGCACACACAGGCAACACATGCACACACGCACACACCCTTCGTGCTGTTCACTTATTCAAAAGTAAATTGTGCTCTGCTGATGTGTGAGCATTCTTCTTTTCTTTTTCTTTTTTTTTCTTCTCTCTCTTTTTTTTGGGGAGGGGCATGAAGTGTTTCCATCCATTTAAAAACCAATAAAGTGAGGGGAAATTCAGAAAGGCACAGTACACCCCCCTAATGCAACAGCTGCATCGGGGCAAGCCTTCTGTAGCAGCTTTAAATGGTGTTAATTTTTAAAAAATAGATTCTGTGGGCTATAAAATTATTATTTTTTGTTTGGGGAAACATTGTAGAGGCAACATGTGTCCGTCACGTTGGTGTGAAACCTTCAGACAAGACTTTCAAAAACACTCGGCGAAAGTAGGAGACCCGTTTTTCTGTCTAAAAAAATAAGAAAGAAAACAGTGAAATAAGATGAAAAGTGGCATTCACGTCCCTAACCTTCAGCATCCCCACTCACCTGGAGAGCCCCTCTACCCATAATGCACTAAGTGGATGATTAAAAAGAAATGGGGGTTTAACTGCGGGTAAGCGTGGGGTCCCCAGAGCTTTGCAGAGCATTGAACCGTGCATCTACAGCTGTCTCCACACAAGCCCGACATTCTTTATTTATTTGTTATGAAATATTTATGGGTGTTATGAAAGGTTTAAAATAATGTGTCTGTCGCTCTCTCCCCTCTCTCTTTCCCTCTTGCCCGCGCACGGCTTCTAATGCATAAATCATTCGGGGCTCTGGACAGTGGGGCTGCACATTAGGTGGGTGTATCTGCTGTATCACATTTTTTCTGCCTGAGAGAAAATATCATTCCTAGTAATTTTCTACACTTATACAATCAGCGTTGACAGTAAATAATTGATGTATGAATTTAGGACTAAACTCCAACACAATATGACTTTATGTCAAGGGTGACTCCCAGCAGGTTTTGAGCTAAATCATCTTGCAAAATGGGTTCTTTCAGTGGGAGAAAAAAAGCGTTTTGAAATTATTTTAATGGAAAACGGGACCTCTGTGCAGCTCTTCTTTTGATGAGGTCTTGCTTTGCATGGCTGGTAATAAAACTGAGCAACCCACCCATTATGAGATTGGAAATGTTTCATTTGTGATCACAAATGGATTTTTTTAAGACCGACACAGCTGTTTTTATTCTGTTTATCCTTTTTTCTTTTCCTTTTTTTCTCTTCTTTTTTTGGAGGGCTTGTGTGTGTGTGTGTGTGTGTGTGTGTGTGTGATTGCATTTGTATGTGGTAGGCTGCCCTCTGCTTTTCATCCTAGTATCTTCCGTAGAAAGTACAATTATGATTTACATTACAAGCTGGGTATATTTGTTACTTAAAGATACATAACTAGCAGAAAGACCTCAGATAAAGGATTTTACATTCCCTCCCATCCCTGCAATTAAAATCCTTTACATCATGAAAAGAAAATGGTTACTGCAGACCAGGAGGGGGGGAGAGCGGGTGTCGGGGAGAGAAAACTTTCATGAGATTGTCAGAAGAGAAATGCTTGATAGCTTTACAACTTCCACTGAAATCCAGACAAGGAGATCAAAGAAAACAAATCAGGTGAGAGACCCGAAGTGAGATTCTCTATTTGTTTTACTCTACTCTGGGGCAATGAAGATTTGAAACTACTGAAAATCTTTTTTCATGGGATGTCATTTTTGCTGAAACCACGATTCAAAGACTAGAGTTCAAAGCAAGGCCCGCTTGTCTTTGAAAGAAAGTAATTATTTTCTCTAGTATTCACATTTGCATAAAATTTTATTTATTTATTTTTAGACCCATTGTTTCTTTTAAAAATATTCAGATCTTTCATATACTAAATTTAATTACATTTATTATATAAATGAAGAGATATGATAAAATTCAAAGCCTCCTGAAAAAATTCCCATGATACAGCAAGACCTGCCCTGAGAGTCAAAAGCTGCAAAGCTGTTTCCTTCCCGAATCGCCCTTCCGCGTCTCTTCCTCTTCCTCTGTCTTCCGCTGTTCCTGTGTCTCTTCCTCTTCCTCTGTCTTCCGCTGTTTCTCCCCGATCCTCACTCAGAGGACACGGCTCTCCCTTCATTCTATAGGTGGCACTCATGTCTCTGTGCACGAAGTTCTGAAGAAATTCCAGGCCAAAAAGTGGTTCATAAAAAAGTCCTTGCTCTCGGGGAAGTGTATTGATTTCTGCAAAATATAACAGATTTCTTTAAAAACAAATGTTAGATAAGCATTCTTAACTAGGTTTATTTGATCTGTACCTTTCTTTATAGGTGGTGGTGAGTGATTTGAAGATTGCCAACAAATGGGTTTTATGTAACAGACGCTCTGGGCCAGACTCTTAGGTTCCTGTGAGCCTGCGGGGAGGGAGGGAGGGGAAGGGGTGGGAAGGGGGGCTGGCGTGGGGCTGCTGACCCACAGCCCTTCTGACCCCTGGGGCAGCCGGGGCGCCCGCAGCAGGTGCTCCACAGCCCACAGCCAAGCGTCTGTCTTCACAGCCTCTGCTGGTGCAGCTGGTGTTTCACGGAGGAAAAGACAGATTCTTTTCTGAGGTTTGGTCCTTGATGCCACCCAAGGGGGCTTCAGATGCCCAGGCCGGAGCCTCCACGCTCACCATGCTCTGCAAGGCAGCAGTGGCCACGTGCACCGTGGCAGGAAGGGAACCGGTGTGTGGGTCAGAGCCCACGAGTGCCCGGCCCACCCTCATGCTGTTTGGTGGGTGGCGCTCGGGAGCTCAGCAAGACAGCCACCCCCAAGGGGGCTGCCAGCGGGAGACACGTGTGGCTGAGACCCCAGGGCTGTCCGGTCGCCAAGCCTGCGTCACCGAGGGCCACAAGCTGGACGACTGGGCTTGCCCTCATCGGGAGACCCTGGGGCCCTGGAGCGGAGAGCGGTCTCCCCCGGGCCCTGTGTCCCGGGGAAGTGACAGCCTCATTCTCAGAAGGACCAAGTTGCACCCTCCCCTAGACCGCCCTTGGCTGTTGTCACCTCCGCCATGGTGGGGCCTCCCTGAGGGTTGTGGGTCCTGCCCTCAGACAAAGGTCGCCTGGATTTGCTCATCGTGCGGGACCTCCTTACGGGCACCGGGAGCCTTCTGGGAGCTCGGCCTTAATGAACAGAGAGCCTCAGGCAGGGCTGGGGTGCAGGACGGGTGCCGCAGGCTGGCGTGTCCTCCACCTTCCTGAGCTCTGCTTGCGATCCAGACTCCGGAGTCTGCTGGCCCCACTGGGGTCATCTGTGTCCTGCTGGGGACCCTTGATCCCCTTCCCCGACCAGCAGCCCCAGGGCTGGGCTTGGTCCCCATCTGTGTTTTCTCCCCTGCACACCTGGGGTGTAGGTGAGAGCCACCAAGCCGAGTGCTAGTGGTATGAATGTGTGGGTGTATGTCTGTGAGTATGTATGTGTGTATAAGTGTGTATGTGTGTGCGTGCATGCATGCATGTGTATGTGTGTAGTGCATGTGAATGTGTGTCTGGTATGTGAATGTATGTGCATATATGTAAGCGTGTTTGTGTGTGTGACATATGTGTATATATGAGTGCATGTGTCTAGTCTGGGCATGTGTATATGTATGGGCACACATGCACATATATGTATCATGTAAATGCATGTATATTTGCACATCTTTGTGTTTTATGCATGTGTGTTTATATGTTTGTGTGTACGTGTGTGTGCACATGAGTGCACATGTATGTGTATGTGCATGTGTGAATATGTATGTCATATGTATACGTGTGAGCATGCATACATATGTATGTGTATATGTCCTGGCCGCAGGCCTAGCACCCCCTGCAAGGGCATCCCTCCAGAGTCATGTTCTCAGGTGATTTGGGGGGCAGGGGTCCCCCATGGGTGATGGTCGTAGGGTTTGCAGAGTGAATCACTGACCTAAGAGACAGGTCAGATTAGGGTTCTGGCAATCAGGGGCTCAAGCAGTGAGGACCCCCAGGCCACGTGGGGGACTGAATCTTGGGTTTGGTATAACTCTGTCTGCAGGGTCACCTCTGGCTCTGAGAAAGGAGCCTGGGACCACCAACGGCCACTTTGAGCTCAGCCTTCCACAGAGACTGCCACCCGCTCTGGGCCACACCAGCAGGTGCCACATGTTGGTTCCTGACGCACAATGAGCAGGAAAGGCCTGTGGAGGAGAAGTGGGGAAGGTGTGTGTGAGTGTGTGTGCACCTGTGAGTGTCTGTGTGTGCGAGTGTGCACTTGTGAGTGTGTGACTGTGTGTGTGGCTGCATCAGCTAGTGATAGTTTACTAACAATGTACAGTCTAGATCCCTGAAGTTTTTCTTTAACTGAAAGGACGTTTGGGGTGGGGCCTCAGAGAAGCAGAAAGGAGTGAGTTTCCTGGCTCACCAAGCCCCCCACCAGGGCTACACACTGCCTACCCCTCTGGAAGCTCCATCTCTTCCCACTCAGAACACGGGCTTTCCCAGGGAGCCCACCTGAGTCAGCCTGCGGTTAAGCCTGGACCCCGAGCTGCTCAGTTGGGCGTTGGGTCAGCTGGGAGTGTTCAGTGGAAGAGATAGTTTAAAAAAAAAGAAGCAAAACGTCCAAAGCCCAAACCAAAATCATCTCAGGCAGTGCCTGGAGCACAGCTGGTGCTCAGCGAAAGCTGCCCTGCCTCTTCCTGTGAGGCTGGACCCTTCCCCTTGCCTCCGTGCTGTGCTCAGAGCAGCTCTGAGGCTGGAGGGAAAACTCGGTACCTGGAAAGCTGGAGGGTGGCTCACGGGTGCAGCCGCCCTTGAGAGGGCCAGCGGGCTGCCCCGTGAGGTCGAGAAGCATCCCTGCCCCAGGTCAGAGGGGCAGCCGGGTCAGGCTGCGGGGTCTAGGGCAGAGCTGCAGGTGGGTCTCTGGGGGCCATATCAGCTCATCAGGACCCAGGAGTCCCTTCCAGCCTCCTCATAGGACACATTTAGATCAGACCCTGACGACCACATTTAAAAAGAGGAACAGAGGTATAGACAAAATAGAAAAAGCTTCAACATATCCTCAGCTGGATTTTTTGTCTAATGCTTATTTCTAAATGAACACAATCTCCTCCAGAACTCTTTAATGTAATAAAAATATAGCTCAGGGTCAGGTATGAAATTAATGATACAAATTCAAAGTAGTAATGCTCAGTGGGATGAAACAACTTCAATGAAGAAATAATCAGACTCTGTGACCAGACCCGAAAGGAGCAAGATGGAAGCGTACGAACAATTCCAACAGCAATCTGTTATGAAGGAATTATGGAAACATGTATGAAATATTTATTTTTAATAAGATGAATGTCCTATTTCTTAAAACTAAAATAACATTCGACTCTTAACTTATCAAAGCTTAGCAATGATTGTAAATGCCACCTCTCCGTGTGACTGGCAATGCTAATTTTATTATCTTAATTTGTGCAGTTCTGTCTCTTGTCTATTTCATCCTTTTTAAAGTTAAATAAGTAGCAATAAGAAAGCTTTGAGGTTTCATTTATATGAAGTGAAATCTATGGTACCAAACATCCAACTAGGAAATTTGACAGATCCAATAATTATAGGGCCAGAACAATTTCCTACATCACAAGACTCCTGAAAAGACCAGCTAAAACCCGATGGAGGCTTAAAAGGTGCAGATGTGGGAGGACACCCTTCACCATGTGAAAGTCGTGTGTCGCGATGTCACTTGTAGGTGACACACTCCAGGAAAGTGAAACTGACCATTGCATTACCCTGGAGGTGGGTCATCTGAAGGAGAAGGAAAACTGGCATCGTGGTTGCAAAGTCCTGTCCTCGGGTGTGGCATCGACAGCTCAGTGAGCAGCCCAGGCGGGGGTGGGGGGGTCACAGAGGTCAACTGCACGTCCTTGTCACCCATGGCTCTTCAGGGACCCTCGGCAGCTCAGTCTCCCAACCCAGGCAGTGGGAATGGGCCGGCTCAGCCAGAGGCTCCGAGTTCCTGGAAGCTCTCCAGGAACTGTGACCCTCCAGTGGGAATGGGCCATTAGAGTCAGGCAGAGGAGACAGCAGGCAGTGGTCAGAGACGTGCAAAGGGGGTAGGTTTAAAGTCCTGTCCTGCAGCATAAACTGCAGTCGTGAAAGGTCTAAAAGAGCCCAAACAGACAATGTGAAGGAGGGATGATTAAAATGTGCTCACAAAATAGGATAGTATGAAGCCATTAAGGGCATATGTTTGAGGATATTTAAATAAATGGCAAAAGTGGTAATTACATGCTAAGTAAAGAAGGCAAAATAAAAACAGTATATCTAATATGTCTCTGTTTGCTGTAGGAAAATATTTCCATATGTGCGAAGAATATATGTGAACATATAAGTATATTATGTATTATATGTATGCTTGAATATAAATGTGAAAACACACTCTCACATTTACACTCACACTCACACCAAAATGCTTGGTAGGAAAAGTAAATATAAATAGTCCACCTGTGATTTATTTTTATGTTTTTCTTCTTACCTTTCTCCCAAGAAAAATTTCTACAATGACTGTAGGTCCATTGCATAATTTGAAAAATTATTATCTTAATAGATATTATGAAAATGTTACAACAATTTGGGAGCAGAATGAGGGGGGCATCTTAGCACTCTCTGGGCTCACCGATATTTTAATTTTTAAAAAAAGTTCACAGATTTGGTAGATAAGAAATGTTATTTCCTGATTAGTTTCTATTAACTTATCAGTACTTATGAATTTGTGGTTGCTCTTCTCTTGAGTAATCTTTCTCTGAACTATCTGTCCATGCTTTCTACACTCTGGTGGAAGTATTAGTATTTTTTCTCACTAATTTATAAGAGATTTAAAAAATCATGTCTGTTGCAATATTTTCTTGCTGTGTCTGCCACTTAGTTTTATATTTAAATGCACGAATGTGTTAACTGCTTATACTGTCACAGGTATCAATGAACATTTGCACATTTCTTCAAAAAGTCACATATTTGGAAAGTCCTTATGCATCTATAGATTTATTAACTCCATTTTTTTCTAGTATTCATGTGGTTGCATTTTTACGTTTAGCTTTTTAATCGTGTCATCATTACTAACACCCCACTTGTTTGCAAACCTAATCCCCATATATTAAATGCTAATATTCATATCCTGGTGGGTGTATCTGTTTTTTTTCATTCGTATATTTTGGCATCAAAACCAAACTTTACTAATTAAAATATATTTAACAATCTTCCAGATTAAATAATCTTTCTTTACAAAAAAGAGGGTAGGGGAGAGGAAGGGAGGGAAAGAAAAGCTATTTGCAGTTATTTTGTTATTTCAGATAAATTTTTAGAAACATTGTGTCACATTTACCTCCAAAGTTGTTCTCAGGCTAATGCCTTAAATTCAAACAACCTGCGTACTTTCAGATTCTCCTTTGACCCAAACTCTTCTATATCCTTCCATTTATAAAAATACATTTCCTCGCATGGGTCCTATTTATTTTTTAATTTTTTTCTGTTTGATAAACTGAATTACCTTCTCCTCATCACATACTCTAAATGATCATTTCCGTTCAACGTAAAAGTCAGTGATCTGGTAACATTATATACATATGTCTCCATCCAATGTCCCCCTATGGCATTTACTCTATTTTTTAGTTGATTCTTTGGCAGAGTCAAACAAATGGCCAAAAATCAGCAAATGATGATCATTTTATTTCCTGCTTTGCCTCATTTCTGATTCATGGCAGTGTGTTGGTAGAAATGTATGTATTCAGTTCCTAAACTTTATGACAGCACAGTCTCATAAACTTCATGTGTATTTTCTGATTTAATCCTCAGATTCTCCCAAAAGAAATAAACACAAACCCACTCCAGTCACAGGGCTGGTTGATGGAAAAGCAGGAAGGACTTGGACCTGAGTGTTCCCTGAGTCCAGGCGGAGCTCGCGGCCTGTCCTTTCCTTTCTCAGACTTTCTGGGAGATGGCTGGGAGTTTTGCTGTGATGATATTGATTGTCGGGTTGAGGCAAATATTCCTCATCAGGTTAAAAGCATGTTTTTCAATAGTGTTTTAAAATTAATGACATATACTAACTGAATATTACTAATTACTCATATTAACATATTATTATTATATATAATTAATACATAGAGATGTTAATGAGTTTGTCATTTGAACATCCATTTGTGTGATGATGTGGATTCCTAATACTTAACCTATTAATGTGATATCACATATTAATAGATATATTATTCAAGTAAGCCATCTCATTTTTCCTTTTTTTGTTTTAATATTTTTAGTTTTTTTCTTCAAGTTTTATTGAGACATAATTGACACACAGCACTGTATAATTTTAAGATGTACAGTATAATGTTTTGACTTACATACATCATGAAATAAGCCACTTTGCTTTTCTTTGATAAGTCAATTTTGATTTGGGTTGAATTTGATTTACTAGTATTTTATGCAGTTGTGTGCTGGCAAATATCTAGCTCTCTGAAAAATTATATACATACACATATATACGTTTTAAGATAAATTTTCCTGATAGAAAGGATGTGTGGCACATAATCAACAAATAATAATAAAATATGCAATACTCTTTGCTGTAAATGCCATATAAGCAATTGACTCTCAGATTGTCTTCTTGAATTTGCTAAACCCTTGACTCTGTAGCCAGCCTACGGCTGCAATCGGTCATCGGCTTCAACCTTGACGTTGTCTCGGAACCTCACTGTCCTGCCAGTGATGGGAGCAAATCTTTGCTGAATCTCACACACTGGAAGGATCTTTCCTCACTGTTTTGCTATTCACAGTAAAATGGCTAAAGACCTGACACACTTTTTATATGCATTTTTAACTTTTTCTCCATCACTTTTATCAGTCTAGTCAGTCAACCAAACAAAACGGTAAACCAAAGCCCGAATCGTAGCATAGCCAGTGTCTGTGGTGCAAAGGTTCCCAGGAGGGCAGCCAACTTCACGCTACCGACAAGGATGTGTAGAATACGGAGTTCGGGGGGGGGGGCGGTCACAATAGTCACCCCCATGCAGAGTATCCACCCCACGGGTACAAAGGGCAGAACATACACGACACCAGAGTAATCAAGAAGTGAGAGGTTTTCAGGATGTCCTCTTGAAATATAATTTATTTAATTTCAAGTTTACATAATTTAATTTTTAATAATGGCATTTTGACCAACCGGCTTGCAAAGTTCCTGACAATTTAACTGCTAGCTCTCATGGGTGGCACGTAAATTCATACGTGAGGCAGAGCTATGATTTCTTCGTCACGGTTCCACAGCCAGATTTCGGTTATTTTCAAGAAATGAATTGAGCAGCTTTTCTGTGTTGTTTTTCAGCTTTCTTGTAATTGATATGGTATTGGAATAAAATGCTTCTCGAATTAGCAAATAAATTCACCTTGCCCTAGAAACCACTATAGAAAAGACGCTTTGATTTTTTAACTAGTCACCTCAAAGTTCCTTCAACTTGACTTAATTTGGGGCATTTTTATGTGCCAGAGAATTAAAGCAGTACTGATGTGTCCAAAGTATTATGTTAAAAGCCTGCCCTCGTAACCCTTTTCATCCTTCACAACACCCTGGGTGCCCTCAGACTGGCCACCCCACCCCACCCTTGACTTCAGCCATCGCCCGCTGTCTCCTGGTCCCGTGAACCAGGAATGCGCCTCCCTCCCCTCCCCCTGCCCCCGGCACAGCCTTCTTCCCAGTCCCCTGGCCGATACAGCTCACGATGGCCTGGAGCTTGGTTTGTTTTAAACTCCTAAGCTTTGGTCCTTCAGAAAGACGTCTCCCTGCAGTTCAGCCCAGCCAGTGCTCTGCCCAGGTTCTCTAGTAGAGAGAAGAGTCCACCCTAGCTCAGTTCCCGGGACCCACATCTGGTTGGCCTTCGAGCCACACGTGCTAATCCACATGTTTACTGCCGTCCTACTATGTGCCCAGCCAAGTGGGCCAGGCCCTCCTGTAGGGCCCACTGCCGAGAATGGGGATGACAGGGGCAGGGATACACACATGGATGGAGGCCACCTGAGAGATGGCTGCAGACCGTGGGCGCTGCTCCAGGACTTGGTGGGGGGGCGGTGAGGGAGCAGGTGAGGGGCCTCAAGGAGGGGCTGCCCTCCACAGCTGGGGACCGTGGAAGGGTTTCCTGCGGAAGGGGCAAAGCTGGACCACAGGAAAGAAGACACGTGGGGGAACCCTCAGAAGGAGGGTGGCAGGAGAGGGCAGCACCTTACCGGGGGCCACGCAGCAGCCTGGAGAGCTGGCAGGAGGGTGGGGAGTGGTCTTCAGGGGACAGAGCCCCCAGGCCTCGCTGTGGGGGGCATGGAAGAGGCTTTTCTCAGAGGCTGGACTTGGCTGGGCTTCTATTTATTTGTTTGTTAATTTTTATGGACATATAGTTGATTTACAATGTTGTGTTAATTTCTGCTGCACAGCACAGTGACTCAGTTATACGCATATATACATTCACTTTTATACTCTTTTCCATGATGGTTTATCCCAGGATATTGAATATAGTTCCCTGTGCTAAACAGTAGGACCTTGTTGTTTATCTGTCCTATATGTAATAGTTTGCATCTGCTAATCCCAGACTCCCTTAGTGCCTTCAAGGGTTTACTCAAAACCTGACTCTGCAAGAAAGTATTTGAATGCATTTAATTCTTTTATAGATTCGCAGCTGGTCTGACCGAGTGGTTACCGTCAATCCTTTCAGATCAGTCAAGCTGATTGCTCCTTGAATTGCTTCACCCCAGGAAGGTGCCGGCTGTGGGGAGCTTCGTGGTAACAGCCCCTGGTCGCCCCATTTCAGCCACCTCAGCCTGCCGGCGGCCTCAGGGCCCCTACATCTCCTCCCCGGGCTCATCCTCTTCCATCCACACGTGTCTGGCAAATACTTGCTCCTCCTGGCGGCCCCTCCCAGCAGGTAAGGGCATTGTGTTCTCACCTGGAGGGTCTTCCCCTTGCAGGCTGGGCTTCCCAACTTTGCCCACCGCTCAGGGCATCCCCAGCTCCCGGGGGTGCCCAGCACGTGTCTACCTGCAGTGCTTGGTGCTGCTTGGGAAAGAGCTGGGACACTGAGAATGAGGAAGCCATGGTGGGTTCATCAAACTCACAGGGGAAAAGTAGAAGACTGAAAAACGTGTGCAAATTGAATTATTCATATTCTTCACCAACCTTTTCTAAATCCACCCATGAAAGTTCTATTGCATTCCTGAGAGGCACGGGTGGGCTCTTAATCTATAGATTTAAATCTGGTATCTTTTCTATTGTACCAATTAAGTTATTACTGAGAGAAGGGGGGAAATCTCAGTTAAATTCTGTATGGACAGGGTGTGGCAGTGAAAAAGTCACACTAAGCTGTGAGTATATTAGCTTTTCCATCTGTAAAACAAAATATTTTATCTTAATTTGGTGAACCAAACATCACCCAAGGTGAAGTTTATGAAAACCCAGAGAAAACCCCAAATGCTTAAAACTTGCAGGCTGCAGACTTTGGGGAGCAGACTGAGTTCCCACTTCAAAGGCACAGATTCTCCCTGGGGAAGAATTGTCTGAAAATTTCAGCCCATGTATCTCCAAAAGGGAGACCAGGGTGCTGCTGACCCCAGCAGAGTGGACGGCTGGGGTTGTCCAGGTGGCCCAGTGTTGACCATTAGTAGGAAGGGAGGGATGTGGGACTGGTGGTGTAGCGGGCTGTTATCACTGACCCACATGGACAGCCCTGTGTCCACAGGAGAGCGTTCGCTATAATGGAATGCCTAGAAGCTGGAGAGGAGGCACACTCCCAGGGCAAAGGGAAATGCACTCTTTGAGTAGTTAAAGGTCACTGGTTTTATTCTAAGAGAATGAAGCTTATTCTGCATGAGTTGATTGCATAACTATTTTCCATAAGCATTTATGGTTGTTTATTACGTAAATATATATATAGGTGTTAATCACATCCCGTAAGTGAATTTGATTCGTAAGTTTTGCTTAGAAAGTAAAGATAGTGAGTGGACACTACGATATGGTAGTTTCCAGCTCTGCTCTGAGGAGCCCTGGGACATGGGAGAGGGTCCCCAGAGGCCGTGAGGAGGTGCAGGAGCTGGGAGAGCCGCCCCCTGTCAGCCAACAGGTGTGTCATTCACCTGGTCCTGAAGTGCAGGGAGGACGTGTCAGCTCCCTGGCTTCTTCCTGGCCTTGGCCCTGGCCGGGAGGTGGGCTGGGGCGTGGACACAAACCGGGGAGCTGGACCTCTCTGGGCTGGACCTGACAGTCTTGGGGACCCAGCTGCAGAGGCCTGTAGAGACCACACAGCATTTTCTCCTGCAGGGCTCTGAGCCACCCTGGAGAAAGGCATCCCGTTTAAACTGATTTGCCCAGAGTTTCCAAACTTATTGAACCAACTGACCTTTTTTTCTTAAAATACCTGTGGAAAACCACGTGATACAACGGCTAAGGCCGTCTCTGCTCGTGTGCGTGGTATCAACTGCGTTCACTGTCTCCGTGGACCCTCCTCCTCGCTCAGATCCAGGAGGGCATCGCCCGCCGAGCGTTTGGCTTTGCTGCATCAGGAGTCCTTGTTCTATGAAATGAGATCATTGCAGTGGAGTCAGAAGCCCCGGCGGCTCTAGGCCGCGGAGTCCACCGACTGCCGGCTTCCGAGATGCCTGCTTCCACCGTTGTCTTCATCTGGACGGGCGTGTCCACGCCCCGGACCGGATGCCAGCTTTGCAACACAGGCTTGTGAACAAACACCGGCCAAATCGGAGGGCAGGGGCTGTCCCCCGGGAGCGGAGCCATCTGGGGGGCAGACAGGGGAGCTGAGGGGTGCGGGGAGCATCCGGATCCGTGGCGTATTCCCGCCCCAGCCCGGGATCTCCTGCCGGCCAGGCCCTCTGCCTTCCCCGTCTCCAGCCCCACAGCTACGGCACCTTTCTCACCTCTTTCTCCTTCCTCTGCTTTCTTTTTCTCTCTTTTTAAAATAACGTTTTGAACACGTTTTTCTTTAACCGGGAAAGCCCGAGGGTGGCTGTTTCTGTCCGACCCAGATGTGCTGCTTCTAGGGGAGCCTCTCCTGGTCGGATGAGGGCCAGACAGCATCACCAGCCGGCCGGCCTGGCTGCCAATCCATAATGTTCCTGGCCATGATTAATCTGATAAATAATAAATATATCAATCTAGTCTTTTAGACAAGGACAAATTCTTACCAGCAGGGAGGCATGAGGCCTCTTTTACAGCTGCCTGTGGTGCTGGGATTAATTATTTAATGCTTAATTCTTCGGGAAATGAGAAAGTTTTGATTAATGCTGTCCAGTGTCGTTCCTTGCTTGTTTGATATGTGTCAGATAATTTTCCCTCGGCAGTCACTCTGAAGAAGCCAGAGGCTACTGTCACGGGGATCAGACACTGAATTTCTAGAGATTAATTGAAGTGAAAATTTAGAGAAGAGCGCCATAAGTGCCCGCCTGAGATAACCTTTCTCAGGCTAAATTTAGCTCCATCCCAGGTGTTGGCCTCACTGTGTCCTTATGTAAAATACTTATTTTCAAGGTTGTGAGAAACCACATTTGGTTTCCAGTAGATTTTTTTTTTTTTTCTAAGCTCCCTCCCAGGTTGGCTGGATTAAGATACTTGGTTGGCAGGCAGTTCATCTGTAATCTTGTCTCTGGTAAAATAAGAATGAGTGGGTAGCTAAGGTCGATGTTTCTTCATGACTTTGAAGCCAGTGCTTTCAGTGATTTGGGGCTCAAAACTCACTCTGCAGACGGTTCAAATCCAGCTCCAAAGCAGAATGTTCTTGATCTTCATTTACCATAGTAAATAAGTTTCTGATCTTTTCATCATCTCTACAAATTCATATTTCCCAGAGTGCTGAATTAAAGACAATACTATTAACCTCATTTCAAAATACCCTGATTGATTTCAATTCTAAACACACCCATTTCCACCTGGTCTGAAATTACCTTCTTAACGTGGATTTCTTATCTTCATTTAGGGGCAATAACTAAGAGGACACGTGCTCAGGAAGAGTAAGGACACGGAATGAGATTTAAGGGCAAGCGTCCAGGGTTCGTGGCAAGGATGGTTCCCTCTAGGATCTGACAGCCTCGTGGCTGCAAACCAGCCTGGGTCTGTTCACAGAGGCAAGCTTTCCCCGCTCTTTAAGGAACTTTAAAACTTCTTAAGACTCCTCCTTCTCTGATTCCTCAGGGTGGGAATGCCCTAGTGCCTGAAGATCTCTGAACCCTTCACTCTGATTCTTCCCAGGTCCTTGGCCACTGCATCACCATGGCTTGGAGCCAAGAGCTCCTGAATGCAGGTAACCTGCGTAGCCCCACAGCCGCGAGATGGAGCACGTGCTTGAAACGTGACAGCGATAGTAACGCTAGGCAGAGACAGCCTTGCCCACGCAAAGCTCTCTTAGAGGTTTGCAATATGCACGTGGGGTGCAAAGTGGGGACGTCAAAGGCATTTGAATCATGGTGCTGGAATGAGGCAACTTTACACCTTGATCAGCTCACAGACAATCCCACACGGGGTGCAGAAACAACACAGAGAGAGAGCCTTTCATGTATTTTGCATGCTTGTTCGTCTTTAACATGAGGAAGAGTTTATAGGCTGTACTGGCTCTCTTAACACGTTTCTAGTCCTGTGTGCCCACCCACTGGACCTGAGCGCGTTCCCAAGAAAGGAAGGGAGGGCTGAGGAGGGAGCCCGCATTCCCCTTTCACTCTTCCCTCGGCCAGGGCCTGGTGCCTGTCGTCACACGCACCCCCAGGTCACACGTGGTTCTGTTCCCAGTGCCCTCTTCTTGCTCAGTGCCACCTAAAAGTCACCCGAGTCGCCGACAAAGAACTCGGACTCCGGGAGATCAGGTGAATGTCCCAGATTCAGGAAATGGTGTGCAAACATGGGCCTTCAGCTCCAAACCCCACCTCTCTTCATGTCCTGGAAGAGCGGGATGAGGGGGACCCTGTGGGAATGCCCCCTGTTGGACAGGGGAGAGTTTTTGTCACTTCACGAACACTTGGAAGTTTGACCACACGCAGACGCCTCCCCAGAAGACGTACCCACTCCTGAACCTTGCTTCCATACTGGGCACTTAGCAAGTGCAGGGAAGACGTGGCCCCGGAAGCCTGTGCCCAACCACCTCCGTGCGATCGTGTTGGACGCTTCGCGCCCTGGCCCTATAGGCCCTTCTGCCCTCACATCCTCCAGGCTTCCCGGATGCCCAGCCACAGACTGCAGGGGGCATGGGAGCGGCGCAGACCGAGGGTCCCCAGTGCCCAGATGCTGGCTGGCCTGTTCCTTTGCCCTCCAAGGGTGTCATCAGGGTGAGATGAGTGTAACTTGTGGGGCGGACCCGTCCCCCTCCCTCCGCCCTCTGGGTGGGTCGGCCTGGTCCCGCCCGTGCGGAGGCCCCAGTGAGGCCAGTCACAGGGGAACAGGCGGGCGTGGCCTCCCTGTTGTCTGCTGAGGCCTGACACACCCGTCACCAAGGCTTACTGAAATGGGTCAAACCTGTGCACATTTGTTTAGGGTCGGGGTGAAGGGCGTGGGGACCCCTAAACAAAGATGGCTGGGGTGACCCCACTTTCACGGTGTCTCCCACACGTCAGACCCAGCCCAGCTCTGGGTCACACGGGCTGCACCCCGTGGTCTGAGTGTCACCCGGGCTCCCGGCCAGGACTCCACGCCGAGGTGGGACAACCCCGGCCCCCAGTGAAGCCCCTTTGAGGGGAGAGTCGTTTAGGGAATTTGTATTTTCTGCTGCTTTCTTCTTGAACTTATTTGCATTGTAAATAATTAAAACATTAAATCTGAAAAATTTATAAATGAGAGCTGCTCAGAGGAGCCTGCCTGGCAGACAATAGAAATGATCACCCTGCTTGGTTTGCTTTCATGTCCGATCTGTCACCCTCCCTGAGGTGTGTCACCGCGGCCGGGCCCCCTGCAGCCCTCGGGGCACATGCGCAACGCAACACACACAGACATACACCAACACAACACAACGCACATACAGACACACACAGAGACACACAACACACACACATACCCACAGAGACACACAACACACACACAGACAACACAACACACACGCAGACTCTCCCGCGACCTCTCCTGCTCTCTGTCCCAGGGACTCTCTAGGGAGGACTTGATCTCACCGTGTAAGGAACCGAAACAGAGTCCCACCGGGGCTCAGGCGCGGTCCCCTCCACCTTGTACTTTCCACTGAAAGTTCCTCGGAGGGAAGGGGTGGGAGCGGAGTGCGGGAGTGACAGGCGCCGGGTCCGGCGCGGCTCCGCCTGGCTGTAACAAGCGTCGGGACACCAGGAGCCACAAAAGCCGGCCTGGCCACATCATCAATCACTGCGCTGACAGGCGCCTTCAGTTTGTTTGTTCCACTCTGCATAATAAGTGATTGGATCAGGTTTAATTAGATATTGGGTAATCAATCATTGCCAACGAGGCAACCCAGCTTGGGATCTAGATGCTGGAAGGGAAAAGGGGAAAATAAAACCCAGCAATCTCATCTCGTGTGCAGAAGCACTCAGCACAGGAGTGGGCGCCGTGGCGTGTGACCGGAGAGCGGTCCAGAGACGTCGGCAAGACGCGCGCGGAGCAGAATAATTCACATCTGGGCAGCCGGCTCCCAGACAGCACCAGGGTGACATTTTACTTTGGCTGCATAATTACTTTTCAATATAATATAATATGCAGACCCGAGGGAGGAAGAAAAAGCAATTAAATCACGCTCCGGCCCTTCGTCCTGCTGCTGTCCCCAGAAGTGACCAGAAGCTGTCGTTCACTGCAGCACTGCTCAGGGTGGAGGTCTGACACCATGTAGGCTAGGGAGCCTTTTGGGGGCCCAACCGTTCAGTGCAGAGACCTCAGAAGACCCCCGGTTGGCATTCTGTCACCAGCTCTGGGGCACTCAGGCTCATGTCAGGAGCCAGAACTTCCCCACAGCTCAGCGGAGATTGTTGACCTGCACTGTGGGTGACTTATTTATTCATTTGGAAACTTCATTGAGCCTCACAAGTACAAATAACAGGGAACACCACTGAATTCATCATTCAGAGGTCAAAGGTTATGTTTATTCTCATATGAATCTAATTAGACACAAAGGAAATGAGGTCTATTATGAACCTGGGGACTCAAATATTCATTGAGGGGTCAGCAGGCAGACCCTGATGGTCCTCACTAAGCATTGGGCCAGTGGTACCTCCAGTAACTCCTTTGTGTTGTAAAATGGTAACGTCCGTCCTGATTCTGATTCCTTCTGCACAAGAGGAGTGAACTCCTCCAACTCCGGGAAAAGTAGACCCCTGACATCGCTTGAGGGATGAAGTGGGGAAGCATCTCTCTCTTTCCTGCTGTCCTTTCCATTTCATAGGCAGGATCCTCCCTCACTGTAAGGCACTCATCCGCTCACCTGGAAAGAGGACAGTTATGGGCATGTCACAGGTAAATCAACAAGTCTTGATTTGGTGGAAGTCCCTGCATGAGTGAGTAGATGGATGGATGATGGATTCATGGATGGTGGATGGGTGGATGAGTGGATGGATGGTCGAGGGTGGATGAGTGGATGGATGGTGGATGGTGCATGGGTGGATGGATGGATGGTGGATGGGTAGATGGATGGGTGAGTGGAAAGGTGGATGGATAGATGATTAGATGGTGGCTGTGTAGGTGGGTAGATGGATGAGTAGATGGATGGGTAGATGGATAGATGGTAGATGGATGGGTAGATGGATGGATGGTAGATGGGTGAGTGAATGGATGGATGGGTGAGTGGATGGGTGGGTGGCTGGATGATTAGATGGTGGCTGTGAAGGTGGGTAGATGGATGGATAGATGGGTAGATGGTAGATGGATGGATGGTAGATGGGTGAGTGGATGGATGGATGGGTGAGTATATGAGTGGATGGGTAGGTGGGTGGGTGGGTGGGTGGATGGTGGATGGGTGGGTAGATGAATGTGTGGATGGGTGGATGGGTTGGTGGATGGATGGATGAATGAATGGATGGACGCTGCTAGTCTGCTGTGGGCTTGCTTCCATGTCCTTGCACAAGGCATTGCTGGCCATGGAGTGATGCTTCAGCTAAGAGCTGGCCAGTGACTAACAGTGTGTCAGTGAGGATGAGGGTGGGTGTTACCCACCCAAACACCCCCCCCCCAATTATAGAAAAGGGAAAAACAAGCCCTCTCGGATTAAGTAACCAACTGAAATACTATAATTTTAGAATTTCTGTTTTTGATAGTTCAGATTAACCGTTGTATGTAAGAAGGACTGGATCTGTTTTACGGGCAGTTGGCCACGAAGTACAAAGTGATAGCGAACACCTGCCCTTTTCACTGCGGAGTCTGACGACGTGGGAGCCGAGCACTCCCCACGGGCAGGTCGGCCCCCTCAGCCGCTTTGCAGTGGGTGTGCTGTGTGCTCTCCCCATGAACACCTGCCCCCCTCGCTCCCTGGCTGCCTGGTTGGCAGCCTTGGTGCCTCTGCTCCCCTATCCCCCTCCAGGGCCAGGAGAGTCCCCAGGCCCTCGCACTGGAGCCCGTTCCTCTACGAGGGGCCCTGGGCTCTCATTTCTCAGCAGCCCGCCATCCTCCCTTGTGGAGAAAACATGCCTTGTAAATTGAGGTGCTTGGGAGTGTGTTTTGGGGGGACACGGTGAGGGTAGCCCCTCCCACTATGTGCAGAGGAGGGTGCACGTGGGGTACGTGGGGTGCATGTGGCTTAGCTCCTCTCCCCTAAGGGTGCTAGGTGGAACCAGGTCAAGGGCCAGCAGGGCCCTGGCAGGGCTCGCTGGGAGAAGGGCCCTGAGGGACAGGGACATGAGGATGCAGAGCGCCCCCTCCCGGGTGACGTGGGGAGCCGGCAGGCAGGGCCTGCTCGACCGGGTGGGGCCTGGAGGGCGGTGAAGCAGGTGTCGCGGGCATGCGGCCTGTCCCTCGTGTGGATGGCAGGCAGACGTGCCTTAAGGGGCAATACGGTGCCCAGCTGGCAGTGTCGGCCCGCTTGTCCCCAGCCCCGTTCACTTGTCTTCTGTGTGCCTTCTAGGCCGTGCGGTGAAGGATGTTTCCATCTGTCTTCAGGGCTCGTTTCCCTTAATCCGTGTTTAGCCCCGTGCCCCCTCTCGATTTTCAAGGGCTGGATGTCGTTTTTCTCCTGTGCAGTAATGAGGAAGGGATGGAGCGCTGAGGACTTCCCAGGGAATCACGCGGTCCCAGCATATGTGTGGCTAAACTGTCCCTGACAGTTTAGCCTTTTGTTGCTTTGGTTGTGTTTTGTATTTAACAAGAGGAGACAGTGTGGAAAGAAACTGCGTTGAGGGGGAGGGGATGGGACTGCGCTTGGCTCCCACCTTGACTTTGCAGAGAGGTTGGATTTCAAGGTCTCCTGCGCAGCCCCTCTCTCTGCACCTGCCTCAGCCTCCACACTGATCCCAAGACACAACTCACTCTGATGAGACGGTGCTCCGTTTGTTAAGGGAAAGAGCCCTAAATTGGGGTGAGCGCGGAGATTAGATGGAGATGGAGAAGGCCAGCAGTTTAGGACAAAGATCAAAGCCAGCTCGTACCTGCAGTTCCCCCTCTTCAGTAGGAAAAGACCAGAAGATTTCGAAGCGGAGGGGTTCTCTGTGCCCACACCTGATTCTCCTCTTGGAAGATGACTTCCCACGTGACTTATTCTTCTAGAGGCTGCCTGGTCCCACCAGGGGCGAGGGATGGTAACAAACCCTCCCCTTGGCAGAGCTGAGGGCTGGGGGCCTGATGGGCAGGGGCGCTCCTGCCCCAAGGCAAACTCTGAGGATTTGAGGTGGACCCCAGGCGAGGAGAGCAGAGTGAGGGGCATCTGGGGGCACATTCCACACACCGGCCATCAGGACGCCCACCCCGGTTTTCCCATGAGCCATATTCCTCAGACCAGGCTGGGGCTGAGGACACAGGTCTCCCCACCGAGCGAGGGGGCAGCAAGGACAGGCACAACCTACGTGGGAACAGAAACTGGGGGCCTGGGCTCAGAACGCGGGCAGACAGGCACAGAGGCAGGGCTCCAGACACAGTGTGGGGTCTGCCCTCTTGGCGGGTGCCTGAGTGGAGAGGGCAGAGTGTTCTTTCCTGACTGGCACCTGGCTGCCCCTCAGTATTGGCACGTCATGGACCCACCACCCCCAGAAAGGAGGCAAATCCATCGGGGCCCAGGGGGACATGGTGGTACCTGAAGAATGGGTGAGGATCCCGTGACAGCAGGTAGACCCCCACGGGGATGGGCTTTTCCAAGCAAAGGGAAGCATCCACAGAGAAGGGAGCAGACGCCACCTATACTCAGTGGGGGTATAGCGGTGGCTGCAAAACCCCGAGGTATCCCCAGGGGGGCCTCGACTAGGAGAACGGTGAAATGGTGGGTCCCCAGAGCTTGTGACGAGCTGCCGTGGGAGAGCCTCTGTACCTGCACCTGCCGAGGAGTCCAGAGCCCTGCAATCACCGGTGGGATCGGGTCTGACAGCAGTGATTACTTTGTGCACTATAATTACAAAGGCATGAGTGAGGCTGCTCTGGGAACTCACAAGGACAAAGTCAATGGTGATAACCAGCTTTTCAAAGCTTGCGAGACGAATTTTTTGCTGAGGTGGTTATGTCTTTGTGTTGGGGGATAATAGCACAAGGAAGTATCACTGGCTTCTGCTGCTGCTGCTGTAACCTCCATTTCTTATTTATCTCCCACCTGCTACTCGCCTGAGAGGCCGTGGAGAACAAAGTCAGACACGCAGGGACCAGCTTCAGTCCTTCACAGATTATCCGGGAAGGACTGCTGGAGTCTTTGTGGCCCCGGGTCCCCATAAGAGAGTTAACCGCACGTCGACACAGGAGCTTTGAAGTCTGCCCCATCCAGGGCCAGAGAAGGCTGATCAAGTATGTGCCAACCCTCAGTTTCACCTTTAGGGGAGCCTTTTCAAGGTGGTTACAATGCAGGAGTGGATTGTGGAGTGGGCTTTCCTCCAGCCTTGGAATCTGTGCTTAGCAAAGCCCCCCTTCCCGTGCGCAAGAGCAATCTGAGGCAGAGCCTGGGGCTTTGCAGAACCACGTGTAGGTGTCACTGTGGTGCCAGTTGGTACATCACCCTCTTGCATCCTTGACGGAAAACCTCTGGCTCTTGGTAGCAGAATGGACATTTCACTGCAGCATGGATTAAGAAAGCAACAAGGATCCAAAGCATCAAATTTGTCCAATCAGGTAGGTTTATTTTATCATCTCAAAATTTTTGACTTAGGCCGAAGACATAATTAAAAAAAATTTAAACTGGGAATGTGTACCGTTGTAAGAATGTGTGTCTGTTTCCATCTCAGAGCTGACAGATCACAACTGAAGGGTGTCACCCAGGGAAGTCCCGCAACTGGGGACTCAGATCTAGGGTTGCTTTGGGGGCAGTAAATGTCATGGTAAACATCATCGCCCGGTTGCTTGGTGCTCTTAGTCACACACACTCCCTCCTCCCAACAGGTACAGATCGTGTGGATTAATGCACCTGAAACAGCCACAAGGGCAGCCCAGCCCATGCTGTCTTTGCCTGAAAACCTTGATGGTGACTTTTGTTATTCTTTCAAACACACCACTTGGGGAAATAAATGCCACGCAATAGTTACATACGTATACATAACATATATATGTGTAGGTACATTGTATATAGTGCTGGTTAATTTATGTGCCAATTTGACTGGGCTAAGAGATGCCCAGAGAGCTGGTGAAACATGATTTCTGGGTGTGTCTGAGGCTATTTCTGGAAGAGATGAGCATTCAGATGGGTGGGCTGAGTCCAGATCCCCCTCACCGGTGTGCAGCCTCACCCAATCCATGGAAGCCTCAGCAGAGCAGAACGGTGGAGGGGTGGGATCTACTCTCTGCCTGAGCCAAGACGTGATCTCCTCCTGCCCTCGGACATCAGAGCACATGGTCCTCAGGCCTTCAGGCTCAGAGGGGGACTCAGACCAGCTGTCCTCTGGTTCTCTGGCCTTTGGACTCGGATGGAACTACACTACCCGCCCTCCTGGGTCTCTGGCTTGCGGGGGGCAGAGCTTGAAGCTTCTCAGCCTCCATGATTACGTGGACCAATTCCTAGACTGAATCTTGTCATACATATATTGGTTCTGTTCCTCTGGAGAACCCTAATACGTGTGTGTATGTGTGTGTGTGTGTGTGTGTGTGTGTGTGTGTTAAAGACAGATCTTCCTTGACCTAGAATTAGGTTATGTCCTGATAAATCCATCACAAGTTGAAAATATCATTAAATTGAAAAGCAGTGAATACAGCCAACCTTCTGAACATCACAGCTGGGCCCCGCCTTCCTTAAATGTGCTCAGAACACTTACATGAGCCTGCAGTGGGGCAAAATCATCCAACATGAAGCCTATTTTATAATAAAGTGTTGAATAGTTCATGCAATTGATTGAATACCACACTGAAAGTCGAAAACAGAATGATTGTCTTGGTGCAGAATGGCTGTGAGTGTATCAGTTGTTACTCCCTGATCACAGGGTTGATCGGGGGCAGCTCGCGGCCGCTGCCCAGCATCAGGAGAGAATATCATTCCACATATCACTAGCCCAGGAAAAGAAGAAAAATTCAAAATTCAAAATATGGTCTCTACTGAATGAGTATCACTTTCACACCATCGTAAAGTCAAAAAATTGTCTAAGTCCAACCATGGTAAGTCGGGGACCGCCTGAATATATGTGTGTGCATATACTCACCTGCAGAGCTTAATACTTAAATTAATCTGTGATGAATCTTTTTTTAATAAGATTAAAATTTTTTAAAATTAACTTTTTTATTTTAAGTTATTTGTAGCTTTTCATATAGTTTAAAAAATTAACAGAGATCCCATATACCTTTCACCAAGTTTTCCCCAATGGTAACATCTTGTTTAACTAGAGAACAACGTCATAACCAGGGAATCGACATTGGTACCACCCACAGGGCCTATTCAGATCTCACAGTTTTACTTGCACATGTGTGTGTGTGTGTTCAGTCCTACATGGTTTTATCACACCCGTAATGTAACTCCTTTTTTTTTAATTGGAGTATAGTTGCTTTACAATAATGTGTTAGTTTATACTGTACAGCAAAGTGAATCAGCTCTATGTACACATGTATGCCTTCTTTTTTGGATTTCCTTTAGGTCACCACAGAGCATTGAGTAGAGCTCCCTGTGCTATACAGCGGGTTCTCATTAGTTATCTATTTTATACATAGTATCAATAGTGTATATATGTCAATCCCACTCTCCCAATTCATCCTACCCCTCTTTCCCCCTTGGTATCCATACGTTTGTTCTCTACGTCTGTGTCTCTATTTCTGCTTTGTAAATAAGATCATCTATACCAATTTTTTCAGATTCTACATATATGTGTTAATATACGATATTTATTTTTTTCTTTCTGACTTACTTCACTCTGTATGACAGTCTCTAGGTCCATCCACGTCTCTACAAGTGACATAATTTCGTTCCTTTTTATGGCTGAGTAATATCCCATTGTATCTATGTGCCACGTCTTCTTTATCCATTCCTTTGCTGATGGACACTTAGGTTGCTTCCATGACTACAGTCACCACCAGCACAGTCTGAACACAAAACCATAACCTCTCGAGGATCCCTGGGGCTAAGGTCACCACGGCCTCACCCTCTCTTCCTCTCCTCTCCAACCCCAACATCTGGAAAATCCTCTCCATCTTTGTTTGTTGTCATTGTAAGCATTGTCTAAAGTGGAATCGTGCAGTATGCGTTGAAATGGGCTTTTTTCACTCAGCCTGATGATTCTGAGGTCCATCCCGGTTGCTGCTAACGGCAAGGAGCCCAGGGTTGGAAGGTACCTCAGTATATGAGCATACACCTGATAAAGAACCTGCCCCCTGTTTCCCGTTTCGGGATGTTACAGGTAAAGCTGCTGTGACATTTACATACAGTTTTGTGTGAACATCATTTTCATTTCTCTGAGATAAATGCCCGAGTGCAAGTGCTGAGTCCTGGGGTGTGTTCCTCCTGCAGGGACCCACCAGAGTGAGGACACTTTTCCAGAGTCCCCCCACCTTCCCCTCCCCCCATCAATGCGGGAGCCAACCTGCTTCTCCAGATCCGCATCAGCATTCGACACTGTCACTACTTTTGATCTGATGAACCACATTTAACGTTAAAAGTCATCTGGAAAATTGAAAACTATACCTCTCTGTAAATATGGACCTCTGCCTAATTCTAAACTGAGGTCCCCAATAGTCTGAATATTTGCAACTAGCTAAACGATGGGTCAACCTCGTGGTGGGGTGACGCATGAACCAGCGTTCGTCTTCTTGAAGAAAGAAGACTCTACCACTGAACTTTCACTTTCCATTTATTTTCTGATGATAAAGAATGTTTCCTTCCAGAGAGGAAGCTCTGTGTTGGACTTGGGGACCTCTCTGCTTGCGTGGCTGTCCCTCCTCTTGCATCCCCTCAGGATGCTCCCAGCCAGGGGTGTCCATGCTCAGCTGGGGCTGGGGGAGGAGCGGGCAGAGGCCTCTGAAGGCCGCAACCCCCCAGGGGTGCCTGTGGTGGATTTACTCACAGACGGGGGACATTGAAACTCGCAGGAATTTACCACCTTTGTGGAGAAACCTGTCCCAGAGGGGCAGAGCAAGCTCTCCCACCTCACCCTGCCAGGCGGAGGGTGGCCCTGGGGTTTGGAGAACACCACCATACTCCCCGGACCCCTGAAGCTTCTAAACAGTGTTTTCAATCTGAGTTTGAAGGTCTCCAAGGAGACGCCTGTCCTCAGTTCACTGTTTGTTGGTCAGCGGGTATCCACGCGTCTGGGATGGCCGTGGGTTGGTGCCACGGAGGAAAGATGACCTCAAAGGCCCTTTACGGTCCCATTCAAGTGTTTGTCATAGATCTGTGGATTGGATCCAACCAGATAGATCTAGAAATGGGTCCAAGGATGGATTCTCAGCACGAATCCACAAACTAGGAATTTTCCTTGTAAAACCCAGGCCTCCCCTGTTTGGCCGTCACACTAGAGGAAAGGGGAGAGGTTGGCTCCCTGTGCCGTGAAGAGGCCAGGCCGGGGGGTGGGCAGGGCACGGGATCGGCCTCCTCCCCATTGGCCCCCGGCCGGCGGGCGGCATCGGACACGCAGAGCTGCTGCGACCACTGTTTGATCAGGGATGAAATCTACCGAGGTGACAACATCTTGCTCTGCCTGCCTTTCAGGGCCGGTCATTAAAAATGAAGCAGGGCACAAAGAGGCCCAGAAGCCTCTGGGTTCTCTCCAGATACGAGAGAGACACAAGTTCTCAACTTGTCACAAGCAACATCCATTTGTGTTTACTCTTCACACCTGCTGAGTAACCTCTTGGCCGGAGCCGAGGACGCCATGCCAAAGACAATCAAAGGATCTTTGAGGATCTCCTGGGCAAGGGGCTGGGGGAGGGGTGTTGGGAAGACATCTCTCTCTGCTCCTCAAGGAAGGGGCTACCCCCTCGGAGTGTCTGCTCCGAGCATCCTTGGAAAAGAAGTGGTAGCCTGGCTCAACGTGACGGGGGCTTCGGTTCTGCGTTAGGGTTTTGCTTTTAATAGTAGATTGATGTGAACAGCTTGGGCACGCCAAACAAATTCTCTACACAAAAATCAACTGTCGGAATGAGGCGCATCCGTCCACCAAGTGCACTCAGGGAGAACGTCCCCGCCAGCCAGCCGTGCGGCTCTGGGAAGGGAGGCCCCACCTGCCTGTCTCATGAATGTTTAGTGAGGAGCATTTCTGCAGCTTACACGAACAGCAGCTGCAGGGCTGCTGTGACATAAACGGCTTTTCAAGGAGGTGGTGGGAGGGCTTTCGTGGAACGAGGATCTGTAGGAGTTTCTGCCCTAACATTGGCCCTGAATCACCTGGCGAGGGCCGGGACCCCGAGAGCAGCCACTTGACATCTCTAGACCAGCTTTCCTGTGTATTATTCTTTCCCATCCTTGTACTGGAAGAGGATAAATTATCATAGGTTGTATCTTGATTTATTCCTTGGTCAGTTTTTCCAAAGAGCAAGATTGCTTTGCCCAACCTTCCAAGTGCAGCCGCAGAAAACTGCCATTAGGACATAACTGAGCTCCAGTGGGCTCAGAAAACTGCCATCAGGGGCTGAGGTGTCCACCCCTGGCCTCGGCACCTGCCCCGGACACGGCACCAAGCTCGATCCTGTGAACTTTCAGAGAGCCTAGCCCACATGTTTACTGGTCCTTGAACACTCACAGGGACAGCAGAGAGAAATTTTGGAACCTATAAGAACTTGTACCTGGATCCTAATGAGCTTCATGGCGTGGAGACAAGTTCATATGCCCCGCAGCCATTGCTTAGAGGGGAAAGAAAGCTCTTGGGTCAGCCCTGAAAGTTAAGGTAGAAAGATACAAAGAGGTATCTTTGTAGGCAGATGATCGGCTAGAACAGGTGGGGTGATTTTAAATGCCCTCTCTTGACGGGGATACTCTGGAAATCTGGACGGGCAGAGTGCAAGGATGGAGTGACCCTCTTGTCGGGTGGCTCTCAGGTGTGTTTGGGTCCTGGATCCCCAAAAATCCCTCCCCCACAATTTGGGCGTCTTCTGTCAGCTGCCTGGGTGCTGCTTGCCCACTCTCTTTCTGCAGGGACCATCAGTGACCTCATGGGTGGTGCACAGTTGTCCTGGGCCCTGGGAGACATCCCAGGCTGCCTCCTAGAAGCTGACCAGGGCCGCAGGCAAAAGTCATAGTGCTTCTGCAGGGTGTGACCGTCCCACTGAGATGGCCGTCCTGCTGTGGCTGTGCCAGTGGCTGGAAGCTTGTGGTCTTCATCTCAGGCAGGTCTCAGACCCCTACACAGCCTGTACCCAGACACACTTTAGAGTGTGGGGAGCTGCAGCCCCCAGACCAGGGGCACTGGCCCTTGGCCAGTTAGCTAGATGCCCTCCATGTGCTTTCAGGTCTGTCTGCCCTGCAGCCCCCCTGCCCTGCAGAACTGCCCCCATCCTGGAGCAAGTAAGTCTGCCTCTGGCAGGGGGGCCTCCCAGACCCCGGGGGCCATTGTCTCTGAAGTTTACTGTTAAAAGCATGTGGCCACGAGTCAACGAAGTTTGACATTCTTTTCTATATGTGTGTCTTCCTGAACTGGGCCTGAGCAGTTTGTGGTGGAAATGTAATCCTCTTGGGTTACATGACCTTATTTTGGAGGATTTGAATTGGCCTGGGAGGAAACCCAGAAATGAACCATTGGGCATGTCATTGTCACTTTTTTCCTATCAAGTCTTTACCCTCCCTCCACACAATGCTTTCTCAGAGGTACATTTCCATCTGAATGTGTAGGTAGGACCAAACGCCATCACACACAAATATGTAAGTTTTGAGGTTTGTAAAGATATTTTCAGCACATTCCTGTTTCTGTGTCCCCATGCAGCAGGGTTTTCCTTGCCTGTACTGATGGTTTTACACGTTTAGAATCATGTGGTGCATTTCTTACTTCTCAAAAACACCTCCTGCTATCCTTCTGCCTCTTGAAACAGCCTTACCTTGCTCCTTCTCTTGGCTACATAGTACTTCCCTGTGTTGATAAATGGGATGCACAGAGTGGCACTCACTCTGTGGCTGGCTTGTTGCCAACAGTGCTGTCACATGAATATTGGCGTATTCTGTGCTCTTGAGCCTGTGAGACAGTCCCTGCATGTGGGAAACCCCTCTGCCTACCTGGGAGCCTCTTCATTTTCATCTGTCGTTCCCTCCAGGGTGACCCTCTCTCCCCTTCACTCCACCTCTGCTCCTGCCCTGCCATCATCCCCTCGTTCCCTTAACAGGTTCTAAAATGGATTGAAGAGTTTGCTATTAAGTAAACCTGTATGGTGACTAGTCCTCATTTGTAAAGCTGCTGAATTATTTTCATCCTTATTGAAAAATAAGTCAACCAATAGATTAAATATGTAACCTAGTTGTTCCTGCATGAGGACTGTGCAGGGCTGCCTGTGGTCTGTGGTAGATCATGGCTCCTCAGCACCTTTGTCTACATGAAAGCCCTAATGTCAAAATGGGGCAAAGTGGGACTAGACTTGCTTCTTCATTTTGCCTCCAGGGGCCTAAAGCAAGTGACATTAAGGTCGTGCCCGATGGCATATTTGATGCCTTCTTTCCAGAAGGCTCCACAGCAGATATGAACCACAGCACAGTCAATCTAAGCTCGAATTAATGACTCCCTATACTTCCCCCAAATCTGCTCATGACCCACACAGCTCCTGGGGTCCAGGCCCAGACCCACCTGAGAGGCAGCGAAAAACTTCAATGAAGCCTCTCTGGGCTCAGCAACAAAAGAGATTCGGTCCCTTTGCTGCTCATTTTAATTTTAAGAAGTGTAGGTAAAGTCCCACATCCCCACATTCAAATTCCCTTCTAAAAATGGACTGCCATAATTATATGTTAAATATGATTCAAATCTGCAGGGAACTGGGACTCAATAAGCATGAAAAAATTAATGAAAAGCTTAATTATTATAATAATACCATTAAAATCTAATAAAGGAAGAAAAAACTTGATTTCATTCCATTTTAGCTTGGGCATCTAATATCTTTTCCCCTCTTTAGCAGAACTGTAATTAATTTAGATTGGATTTTAAGAAAAGCTAAATTATATGCTATAGTGCTTAAATTTTTTCAGAGAAAAGGAAATGGGAGTATAAAATAAAGCACATGAAATGATAGAGGATGACTGCAGCTCTATCCTATAGAATTCATTTTAAGGGTTGTCCTTTCCAGGAGGTTCAATCTTTTTTACCACTTTTTATTATTTATGAACCTTCCAGCTGCTCTGATTCCTGCTGTAGCCCCAGAGCTGCACAGCATATAGGTATTTAAGATTCAAGATATTAATTCGATTAACAGTAGTGGAGAAGTACTTGGATGCTCTAGGTGGTAAAATGTCTGTTCATTCTGGGTCCCCCCTCACCCCACCCTCCACATACACACAAGAAAGCTCACAGCCCAAAGCTCCAAGGCTGATGTTCCCAACTTACTTTTCCAGTGGAAGGAGTATATTTATTTATTTTTAATTTAATTTTTATTTTATATTGGGGTATAGTTGATTTACAATGTTGCGTTAGTTTCTGCTGTACAGCAAAGTGGTTCAGTTATATATATATACATATATTTGTGTGTATATATATATATATATATATATATATATATATATCCATTCTTTTTCAGATTCTTTTCCCATGTAGGTTATTACAGGATATTGAGTAGAGTTCCCTGTGCTGTACAGTAGGTCCTTGTTGGTTATCTATCTTATATACGGTAGTGTGTGTGTGTTAATCCCAACCAACCTCCTAGGAGTATATTTCTTTGTCCATCAAATGTTCTTGGTGACGCGAGCCTCTCCCAGAGCTTGGATGTACACAGCCCGCCCGAGGTGCAGGGCACAGTAGTGGGAAGGCAGGAATCCCAATCTTGACCCCATAGGAGTGACTTAATAGGAAACTGTACTTTTTTCCATAATAATCCTCTTTTCCTGCTATTTCATTCTGAAGAATGGACCCATACCTGCTGTGCCCATCTCTCTGTAACCATTTAATGAGGTCTTGTGGTTTATTCCACAAACATCTATTGGACACACACTACCTGGAAGATTCCTCCTTGGCCACTGGGCAGTCAGATCTACACAAGCATCGGAAAAGTTAAAAGGGAATCAACTGAGCAGTTTAGATGTCATTCCAATACCAATCAAAATGCTTGATCTTTGCTCCTACTGACGGTTAGGGGCCTATCACATTTATTTTACTTTTGCTTTTAGTTAGAACAATAAGCAATCATTATGGCCTGTCAGTTCTGGGTCTGAATTCTTTCTGGTGAGACTCTCTCCACAACCAGCTTTCAGTTCAATCTCCAGGCCGTTTGCCTGACTCACAAGGCAAGGCGAAGGCATCCTTCACACCCACCCAGCACTGCCAGCTCTCCAACTCAGGGCCAGAAGCAGAGACACACACGGCCATGGCCTCTTGCCTGGGGCTGACCAGCCTGACGTGGTTTGCCAGGGTGTGTGGAGGTTCCTGCCTCCTGGGAAGTACGAGGCCTCCAGGATGCTCAGCGTCCCAGAGGAGGGCCTGGAGCGCGGCTTTGCTGGTCCAGGGGCTGCCGCCTTGCGCCCTCCACGGGGAGAGGCCGTTCATGCCTCGTGGGATGGCTGGAGACAAGCCTGGTGCCCCTTGGTCAAGACAGTCACAGGATCGTTAGTGAGTCAGATCTAGAACTCAGCCCAGAGACGCTCACACCTGAAGGCCTTCTTTACCAGGTGAAAAAGCAAGAGAGGCTGCCAGGCCACCTGCTCAGGGGCCAAGGGTGTAGGAGCTGGTGTAAGATGGTGTGAGCACGACTCCCCTGACCCCAGTCCCGCAGACCACTCACCACAACACCCGACAGACAATTTCACCCAAGCCGCCCCTTCCAAGAAAACCCTAGGCCCTTTTCACATGCACAGCTGTGGTTTCTCAAATTTCCATGCTTTTAGCCCAAAGAATTAAGAAGCAACTATCTATTGCTCACCCATCCTTGAGTTCCTCGTGAACTTCGCCCTTAATAGTCCAGCCTAATTTGATAATCTTTACATGATCCAAAGCAAAGATGGTCAAGGTTTTCTGTTCATTATAACTTCAAAATCAATTCTCAATCTCAGCTGCTCATTGACATAAAAATATGGAATAATCAAGGGAGGATTTATAAACTGATGTCTGGGCCATAGCCCCAGTCCTGGTCAGGAAGCTGCCAGCTGGGGAATTTGTTAAGAGGTTGTGGGCATTCAAGGTTGAGAACCCTTTTCCTAACAAAAGTCACCATGGTTTCAAGTGGACTTATAAAAAAAAAGGAAATAATTGAACCATCATGTTTTCCCATCTTAAAGTTCTGAATTCCTATAGTTCTAATGACTTGCTTTGTGAAGTTTTGCTACAGATTCTGTATTCCTCATATTGTATCTTGGAAACTCAGTGTTGAAATCATCAACCTAAATTTAAAAGAATGCCCGTCTGTAGGTATAGTGTGTATGTAGCCATGTACGTGTATATATATATGTACACACACACACACATATTCAAAGCTGATTCTTAATGACTGGTTCTGATATACCACATCAGTTGTTTGGGAAAAAAGTAATGGGAAAACCAAGTCATGGATTCTGGCAAATGAGTCTAATATTTGGGGTTTGAAAAAGCACTGCAAGAGACCTTCTCCAAGACCCTTTCTCCCGTATCTCTGAAGCCATGAGCATCTTAAGGAAACGTGGGCCATACGTTTGGAATTAATTTACACAAAAGTTATCAGCTTATCTGGGAAGAGATATTGATGCCTGGAAAGCCTTTCTAACTCCTTTCTACATCTTTAGCTTTCAAAAAAGGAGGTTGGAATTGAAAAGGAAATGGCACAGAGACCTGGGAAGATTAAATGTCTTGTGAGACAGCTGAGGTGCTCACTCACTGTGGGTGCTTGACTTAGTATCAATACATGAGGATTTACCAGCCGAGAGAGAGACTCCAGACTCTTCTGTGAGTTTATGTAACGTGGTGATAAATGGCTTTGTTAAGTACCTTTAAGAGAAAGACTCATTTAGACTATTAGAGAGAGAAACACAGAATAAATGTTACTTTATAAACACAATAATATTAATAAATAACCTTTTGAAACAGGTTATTTTGTGAAATAATCAGTATAATATTACAATTCTCCCCCCTCTTTTTTTTTTTTTTTTAAACTATCCCTTTTGCCTTTTCACTGAGATTATAAGTAGGACAAAAACCAGGAAATGAATGCTTAGCTTTTACTGGAGTCCAAATGGAGTGTCTGCTCATACTTGGACCTTGACCAAGGGTGAGGTTTCACAGTTTCAATTTGAGAAGTTGTCACCTACACTTTCTCCTTCTAATATAGATGTAGTCAAGAACAGTTGACCTTCCAACAAATCTGGGATTAGGGGTGCCAGTGGAAAATCTGCCCATGAATTCACAGTGCCCTCCCCACTGCATCTCCACATCCTCGGATTCCACCATCCTCGGGCCATGTGGTCCTGTGCTATTAACTACTGAGAAAAATCTGTGTATAAGTGGACCCGTGCAGTTCAAACCCGTGTTGTTCAGGGGTCAGCTGTATTTCCTTTTCCATTTCTCTTCTAGTGTGTGGCTTCCCCAACCATTCTGTAGGCTCAAGGTTAACTGACCCTCCTCCTTGTAAAAAAGTGACCCTTTGGGCAGCCATCGTGGGCCCATCATCCACTGGTAAACTCAGTATTTGTCTCTCGAATGTAGAAGCTCTTTGGGTGCAAAGCTGTAGCTGGAGATGCCCGTGTCTTAGTGAGCACCTCCTGGCCCACCGGGGGCTCCGAGGGGAGGGGGACCAGGATCCCAGCCGTCCTTCTCCAGACCTCGCTCTGCTTGGCAACCTCCAGCTCAGAGACGCTCTGTCCAGGAGCCCGCTGGGCCTGCTCATCAGGTGGTGAGGGCCACTGGGCTGGGCAGAGCTGGCAGCTGAGTGCAGCCCATCCTGGGCATGTCCTGGCTCCTGCTTCTGCCCCAGAAACTGGGGAAGAATCGTGTGTGCGTGTGTTTTGCTTTTCTGGTGTTAAATGTTCACCAACATGGATTGAAAGACTTCTAATAAAAAGTCAAGTTAAAAAAAAGGTGAAGGGTGGCACTTGGCCATGCTCTTCCCTGGGGCATGTCCAGGAAAGAGGCTTCATCTCAGCTTGAAGATTGGGCCTCACTCTGACTCTAGGAAGCACCTGGGAACCAACCTCACTCAGATCACCATCAGGAGAAGAATCTCCTCCTTCCAGGAGGAAAAGCCGTGGCGCAGACCCTGGGGAGCCCTGGACACCTCGGGACACCTGTCACAGGCTGTGGCTTCAGCTGCGGGAGAAGCAGGTTACTGTCGACTCCTCCTGGATGGCCTGTCTTGACCCAACCTTGTTTAAGTCAAAGGACTAATTTAGAAAAGAACAATTCCACATCCAGCCACCCAGCTCTGGGCCCAAGTTAATTTTTTTTATTTATTTATTTTTTATTTTTCCTGAGTATGCTTACACACACACACACACACACACACAGAGCACATCTCATGCATGTATGTACATGTATATTTTTTACTTAACATTGTAGCATAAGTATTTTCACTAAATATTTTCCTATTACAAAAACTTCCTATTTCAAAGGGTGACCATTTTCACGAGTGGCTAAACCCCACTTTACTTCATCATTTTCCAGTGTTGGACATTTCATTCCAACAGCAGCTGAGATTTCAGCTTTGGGGGGCTTTCAGGGTGGGTCCTCAGCTGGAGTTAGAGCTGGGTTTCCCTGGAGGAGTGGAACGTGAGCTCTGCCTGGGTATCCAGCCCCCCACCACCTGCTGCCCCCTCCCCAACAATTCACAGTGACCTTGGTAAGTGGAAGAAGTTCTGTACACTGTAAAAAATATGCTGGTATACTTGTCAGCTCGGGCTGCCTTAACAAAATGCCATGTTAGGCTGGACCCCTAAACAACAGACATTTATTTTTCTCATGGTTCTGGAGGTGGGATATCCAAGGTTAAGACTCTGGCCAGTCTGGCTCCTGGTGAGGGCTCCCTTCCTGGCCTGTGGACAGCAGCCTTCTCACTGTGTCCTCACATGGCCTTTCCTGGGTGTGTGCTCTGCGAGAGAGAGCTCTGGAATTCCTTCCTTCCCTCTTCCTTCCTTCCTCTCTCTTTCTTTTCTTTTCTTTCTTTCTCTTTCTTTCATCTTTCTCTCTTCCTTCCTTTCCTCCTTTTCCTTCCTTCCTCTCTCCCTCCCTTCTTTCCTTCCTTCATTCCTTCCTTCCTTTCTTTCTTTTCCTTCCTTCCTTCTTCCCTGCCTCCCTCCCTCCTTCTCTCCCTTCTTTCTTTCTTTCTTTCTTTCTTTCTTTCTTTCTTTCTTTCTTTCTTTCTTTCTTTCTTTCTTTCTTTCTTTCTCTCTCTCTCCTTCTCTCTATCTCTTCCTTCCCTCCTTCCTTACTTCTTTCCTTCCTTTTTCTTTCTTTCTTTCTTTCTTTCTTTCTTTCTTTCTTTCTTTCTTTCTTTCTTTCTTTCTTTCTTTCTTTCTCTCTCTTTCTCTCTTCCATTTCCTTCCTTCCTCCCTCCCTTCTTTCCTTCCTTTCTTCCTTCCTTTCTTTATTTTCCTTCCTTCCTCCCTCCCTCCCTCCCTCCCTTCCTTCCTTCTTTCTTTCTCTCTTTCTCTCTTCCTTCCTTCCTCCCTTCCTTCCTCGCTGTGCCTCACAGCTTATGGGATCTTAGCTCCCCAATCAGAGATTGAACCCTCACCCTCAGCAGTGAAAGCACTGAGTCCTAACCACTGGACTGCCAGGGAATTTCCCTCATTAATAAATTAATTACTTAATTTATTTATTTTATTGAGAAATAAATGACTGTATCACTGTGTAAGTTTAAGGTGCACGGCTTGATGATTTGATTTACATATATTGTGAAATGATTACAATAGTTTTGGGTAACAGCCATCTTCTCATATAGATACAATACAGGAAAAAGAAAGAAGACAGAGGAAGAATGTTTCCTTATGGTGAGAACTCTTAGGATTTATTCTCTGAACAACTTTCCTGTATATGATGCAGGTGTTAACTGTAGTTGTCACGTAGTATATCATGTCCCCAGTCCTTACTTACCTTATCACTGGAAGTTGGTGCCTTTTGACCACCTTCCTCTAATTCCCCATCCCCACCTCACCTCTGGTAACCACAGATCTGATTTTTCTATGAGCTTGTTTTAGTTTTTATCTATTTATTTATTTATTTTGGTCTACATATAAGTGAGATCATACAGTATTTGTGTTTGTCTGTCTGACTTACTTCACTTAGCACAATGCCTTCAAGTTCTATCCATGTTGTCACAATCACAGAATTGCCTCATTTTTTATGCCTGAATAAAATTCCATTCTCTCTTTTTCTCTCTCTCTTTTGATATAGATATAGTTATAGATAAAGATATCTCACATTTTCTTTATCCATTCCTCCACTGATGGACACAGGTTGTTTCGATATCTTGCCTGTTATTAATAATGCTGCAGTGAACATTGGGGGTGCAGATACCTTTTTGAGTTAGTATTTTTGTTTCCTTTGGATATATTCCCAGAAAAAGAATCACTGTGTCATATGGAAGTTCTATTTTCAATTTTTTGAAAATCCTCCATACTGTTTCCCATCATGGCTGTACCAATTTACATTCCCACCAACAGTGCACGAGGGTTTCCTTTTCTCCACTTCCTCACCAACACTTGTTATCTCTTGTCTTTTTGATGAAGCCATTCTAACAGATGTGAGGTGATACTTTGTTATGGTTTTGATTTGCATTTCTTCAATGACTAGCAATGTTGAGCATCTTTCATGTACCTGTTAGCCATCTGTGTCTTCTTTGGAGAAATGTCTGTTCAGGTCCTCTGCCCATTTTCTAATTGGGTTGTTTGTTTTTTCGCTATTGAGCTGTATGAGTTCGTTATATATTTTGGATAGTAACTCCTTATCAGATAGATGGTTTGCAAATATTTCCTCCCATTCCATAGGTTGTCTTTGCTGGCATTTCTTCTTAGTGGGACATTAACCCTTAGGACCTCATTTATTTTAGTTCCTGTCACCAAATACAGCCACATTTGGGGTTAGGGTTTCAACATATAAAATTTGGGGGGACACCAATATACTATTCCTAGTAATAGGTCTTAGTTATTTGTTATTTTGGGGGCCTAAAGGATACTTGTTACTTTGGAGATAAAATAGAAGTTAAGGAAATTCTCAGAAAGAAGTTGCTATACTTTGTGTGACTTTCTGTTAGTAGTTTTTGGTCAAGAATGTTCTGGAAATGTCCTTTGCCCTGGGATCATGACTTTATGTGGCTTTATATGGCTAGTTTTCAATGGTTATCCACCTCCCTCAAAGAAAGGAATATACCCTGGGGTGCAGAAACAACCATGCTCTGTGTGGACAGTCTAGGAAACACGTGTGGGTGCCAGGGGATCAACCCCAGACCCACCCCTCTTGTTGACAAGGGCAAGGTGACACAAGGCCAGTCTTTGAGGCTGTCTCTGAACTCACAGGAAGCAAGGCTATTTCTATTCAAACTCTACGTAATGTAGCAAGAGGCATGGGCAAGCAATCGGTACCAGTCGGTGGTTAAAGAAATGCGCTGGGTCCCAGTGGTGGGCTCTCAGAACCCAGCTGAAGACTCTACGTGGGGTGCCACGCTGCACTGAACCATCACTTTCCTACAATGGGGAGGAGTCGGGGGAGGGGACAAATAGCCTGGACCTCATGACAACACAAGGACTAAACAGCTTACAGGGAGGGGTGGTCCTCCCCCTTAGGCAGCTGAGGCCAGAGCACTGAATCAGGGGATTCACTAAAACTACCCCTGGGTGGTAGATAGGACCACTGACACCAGGTAAAAGCAAAAGTGCCAACAAAAGACTGCCTTGCAAGGCCCAGAGGGGCTACTCTGCAAAAGTGCATTGGGAAGCAATTTCTAAGTCAGCTGGTCAGGCAGCCGCCACTTTCGCAACATCCACAAAGAAGCACTCTACCCGCGGCGAAGCAGTTTGGGGGCAAAACTTGTCTAATTAGCCCAAATGAGCCTTCTGTGGTGGCAGCCCCGTCAGAGCCAGCAGCCACCATTGGCAGAGCCCCATCCTTGACCCCAGAAGCAGGTCCTGTTAAAGCAGCTGTAAAACACTGCAGGACCCCTTCAAAGCCTGAGTAAGAACCCCAGAGCCCCCTCCCCCGTCATGGGTGCCGACCTCCGCGGAGTGAGGGGCTCAGGCCTGGGGAGACTGGGACACAGGCTGTGTCATGCTTTCCAGGCAAACTTGAGCTGTGTCTTCACGCAGATGGGAAAAGAAGCTGGGCTCTGCTCATACTGATGCCCGGCATACTCTCCATTAACGCCGTAGAAATCATAACTTCTCAGAGTGAACTGCATTTTGTCAGGAGCCTATGAAGTTTTAAAACTCCGTGTGTCTTTTCATTAACTAGATGGCTTCTGATTGGTTCTTGAAGTCAACAGAATAGCATGTACCAGTTTTAACAACTACGAGGGCCAATAATTTTGGGGAAAAGAATAGATATGTTACGTTGAGCAAACATCACAAGAAGACGTAAAGTTTGTTTTACGATGTGCTGAAGCCATCAGGAAATGAGACACTGGTGCATTTTGGGTGATGGGGACCATCTGATCACTCCCATTTACAAACAACCTGTTGATGGAGTGTAAAAGGGGAGAAATCATCTATGGAAATCAAAGGATACATGCCCTTTCACACTAAACCAGGCTCAAAAGACAGATAAACCTAAAAAATGTTTCTGGTCTCAGGGAGCATGTTGTCCATTACCAGCATGAGGAAGCCTTGCTTGTGCAGGGAACCCTGTGGTTCCCAATAGGAGGTATCTAGATGACCTTCCTCACTCCCATTTTAGTTTGTGGGTCAGAGGTCACCAGCATCAAAACCGGGGACTGTATCAATATGCAGATTCCTGGGCCCATTCCAGGCCTCCTGAATCAGAACTTTTGGGGGTGCTGGTGAGCTTAGAACATTCATTTTTAATGAACTATGAAACTGAGATGGACCGTCTTTAAATTTTGAGAATTACTAGAGCACGCCAAAGAGGCTGTTGGTTTAAGTTTTTCATCTCATTGGAATGCACGGGATTGCATTTGTTCCAAGAAGTGAGGAGACACCAAAAAAGACACCCAAACTGAATCTCTAGTCCCATGACTTGGAGTTTGGTAATTTTTTATGCAGGACATTTTAAACTAAGGGGCCTCTGTACCATTGTGGCCTGTGTCCACTCTAAAATAGCACCCTGGTTTTGTCAACATTCTTCCTTCTGAGGTTCCTGGGAACTGAAGTGTCACTTGGCAATCACAGTGATATTGACAGTCTTTTATAGCCAAGTATTAAAATGTCCCTGTGCTATATCGCTGGTCTTGAGGGCCAGTGGGGCTACTTTCGGGAGACCCAGAGGGCTGTGGGAAACAGATTCCTCTCCTAACGGGTGCACACAAAATCTCACCCACTCTGCAACCCAGGGCAGAAGCAGTCATTTGATAGAAGCTTGCGTCAGACCCCCTGCTGATCTTGTAGAGCCTCCTGGAGAGACAGGAGGCACTGCAGGTCACCCTGGGGACACAGACACTGGCAGCAGCCATTTGGGGGAGCACCTTCTACTACCTGGTTGCTGTGCTGGCAGGAGTAAATTTGGAATCCTCCCTTGCACCTGCCCCTGCCCACCAGTCTTTAGGAAACAGTATTGGGCACCTCAGACCAAGCAAATAACTGCGTGTGGACAGAGCCCCACCCACCAGCAGACAGGCTTCCTTGAGACCACAGCCACCCCTGGACACAGCCCTGTCCACCAGAGGGCCCAGGGCCTGCCCACATACCATGCACACACACTGGACTTGGGACCCCCAGATCCCTGCAGCCAGAGGCCCCGAGACCTAGCTCCATGTACCAGCGGGCAGACCCTAGCCCCAAGACAGCTGCAGCCCCACAGCCCGCCATTGCAGGACACAGCCCACCCACCAGCAGGCCAGCACCAGCCCTGGAACCCCTGGGTGTGAGTGTGCTTTATATAATCTGTGTGGATTTCACATCTTTTCTCCCAGTCTGTAGGTTGCAATTTCATACTCTTAATAGTTTTTTCACAGAGTTCAGGTTTTTAATTGTGGTAAAGTCCTGTTTATCAAGTTTTCCCTTTTATGGATTATGGGTCTCTTTGCCCAGTCATAGAGCCCAAAGATTTTCTGCTGTTTTTTTTCTGAAGTTGTATCATTTCAAATTTTTATTCAAGTGTCTGATATATTTTTAGTTAATTTTTATATAAAGTGTGAAGCTTTTAGGTCATTTTTTGACCTATGGATGTCCAATTGCACCTAGTGTCATTTGTTGGAAGACTTTCCTTTTTACATTGAATCACTTTTGGACTTCGGTCAAAAATAAGTTTGGCATATCTGTGTGGGTCTATTTCTGGGTTCTCTATTCTGTTCCATTGATCCATGTGAATATCTATCCACCCATACCACAGTCTGGAATACTAGAGCTATACAATAAGTCTGGAAATCAGTTAGATTGGTTGCCCAAATTTCTTCTTTCTTAATTAAAAAAAAACTCTTCTAATTCTTTTTCATTCCATATAATTTTTGAATGATTTTGTCTATATCTACAAAAAACATTGATAGGATTATGATAGGAATGACATTAAACCATCCTTTTACTTTCAACCTGCCTATACTGTTATGTTTGAAGTGAGTTTCTTGTAGACAACATGTTTTTGAGGCATAGTTTTTTTTTTTTTTCAATTGAAGTATAGTTGATTTACAATGTGTTAGTTTCTGGTGTACAGCACAGTGATTTAATTTTATATATATATATATATATATATATATATATATATATATATATATATATATATAATTTTTCAGATTCTTTTCCATTATAGGTTATTACGAGATATTGAATATAGCTCCCTGTGCTATACAGTAGGTCCTTGTTGTTTATCTGTTTTGTATATAGTAGTGTGTATATGTTAATCCCAAACTCCTAATTTACCCCTTCCCTCTTTTTCCCCTTTGGCAGCCATAAGTTTGTTTTCTATGTCTGTGAGTCTACATCTGTTTTATAAATAAGTTCATTTGTATCATTTTTTTAAGATTCCATATATGCATGATATCATATAATATTTGTCTTTCTCTGTCTGACTCACTTCACATGGTACGGTAATCTAGGCATAGATTTTTTAAAAATCCACTCTTTCAATCTCTGCCTCTTAACTGATATTTTTAGACATTTACATTTAATGTATTTGTTGTTGTGTTAGGAATTAATTCTGCTATTTCAGTTTTTGCTTTCTATTTGTTCTCTCTTTTTTTTTCTTGATTTCCTATGGGTTACTTGAACATTATTTTTAGAATTCAGTTGTGCTGTATCTATTGTGTGTGTGTGTGCACATGTGTGTGTCTTTGTATAACTTTTATTGTGGGTGCTCTAGGTGTTATATTATACATACGTGATTTATCACAGTCTGCTTGTGTCATTTTGCCACTTCAAGTGAAGTATAGAAACTTCTTTCTTTATGTCATTATATCATCCTTGTTTGTAATATAATTGCCTTAAGTATTCCCTCTACATATATCTAGAATAAGATAAAGCAGTGTTAACAGCTTTGTTTCAGTCATCAAATATAATTTAGAAAACTCAAGAAGAGAAAGAAAATGCATTGTACTTGTCCACAATTTTACTCTTTCTGCTCTTCTTTCAATATTCCTGATATTTAAAGATTCTTTCTTTTACCATTTTCTTTCTGTTTCTGGAGATCTCTTTAGACATTCTTTTAGGGTAAATCATCTGGCAGCACATTTTCTTAGGTTTCCTCCATCTGAGAATGCCTTGATGTACCTACCCTTCATTCCACAAGGATATTCTCATTTGGTTAGGATTCTGGGCTGGTAGCCCTTTTCTTTCAATAATTGGAAGATGTTATGTCACTTGCTCTTCTCTCCTTACTTTCCATTCAGAAATCTGCTGTAATTTGAATCATTTTTACTCTATATGTAAGGTGTTGTTTCTTTTTCACCTGTTTCATTGCCTTTAATTTTCAGAAGTTTGACTATGATGTGTTTTGGTATAAATTTTGGGGATTTTATTCTGTCAGAAGTTTTATCCTGAGGAAGTGTTATTCAGCTTCTTGAATCTGTAAGTTTATGTCTTTTGTCATATATAGGAGAATTTCAGCCATTACTTCTTAGAGTATTTTTCTGTCCCTCTCTTTCTCTCTCTTTCTGTGACTCCAATGACATGCAAGTCAGGCATTTTGCCTTTGTCCCACAGGTCACTGTAACTCTGATAACTATTTTTCTATTTTCTGTTAGTTATTCAAATTGGGTAATAATTTCTACTCTCCTGTCTTCAAGTTTCTTGATTCTGTTTTCTCAGTATTGGTGTCAAGTAAAGCCATTGGGTTTTTTTTTTGTTTTTTTTTTTTTTTTTACATTAAAGACATTGTAATTTTAGTTCTAAGATTTCCATTTGGTTCTTCTTTATGCCTCCTCTTCCTCCTCTTCTTCTGCTGCTGTTGCTGGGACTTTGCATTTTCTTCTTTTATTTAAATGTGGTCCTATTTCTCATAGAAGCACTCTAACCATGGCTGCTTTAACATCTTGTCAGATAATTCTGACATCTCTGTCATCTTGGCCTTGGCACCTACAGATTGCCTTTGGTTTTCATTCAGTTTGAGATCTTCCTGGTATGTGGTGTTTTTAACTTTAACGTCCATATTGTCATAGTATGTATGAGACTCTGGATCTTATCTACACCTTCTGACTCAGCTGTCTTCTCCAGCACCAGCCCATCAGGAGCAGGTGGTGGAGCTAGACGTCCAGGCTCCTCACTGACTTCCCTGACACCTAAGGGGGGGTCCTGCTGGGTGGGATGGAATTCTGACTTCCCACGTGGCCTCCACTGACACCATGGATGAGTGGCTTCATGACCACTGAGCAGTGATGAAAGTCCTGACCCTCCACGAGCCCTCTTCTGACACCACTCCCACAGAGAGGGGAGGTGCGCCCTGTATCTGTTGTTTGGGGTGGAAGTTCAGGCTTCCCATGTGGTCTCTAATGACCCTGGGTTGGGGTCTTGGTTATCTTTGAATGGCCATGAGAGTCTGGTCTCCATGCTCTGCCAGTCTCTGAGCATGGAGACTGGTCCCTGACAGGGGTGTTGGGTGTCTCATTACAGCCCATAAGGCTGGAGTCCAGGGTCTCCACTCAGGCCTCAGTGCTGTGAGTTGGGTGGGGCCACAGTTTTTGTATGACATTTGGCTGGAGTAGAGTGGCTATTGTCTGAAATAGACTGTCCTGCTAGGCTGCTCCTTTCCTTGTCTTTTGGCTGGAGAGAGCAGACTTCTGTTAAACTCTCTCTGTCCTGTTGGCATGTCTAGGCTGATGGCTTCTTCAGCTCCACATCTGGGACACAAAAGATAAGAAGAAACCCAGCTGATTTCCCACTGCGTCCTCCCACGGGTCCTGCCCTGAAGTTCCTAGTCAGTCTCTCCTCTTCTCACGTTTCAGAGACTTTGTGTATTTGTGTCTTACGTAATGCCCAGAGATTTTAGGACAGGAATAGGGAAAATACATGTACTCCATCATCCCAGAGGCAGAGGTTCTGTAATCATTCATTTTTCTCCAAAATAATTTTTTTATGATTCTTGGAAATATCAAAATGTTAAGAATCAGTTTTGCACGACCTATTTGAAAAGGTATTGATTGACTTTGCCACTTTCATGACACAGCTTCCCTGTCCAGTGTAAACATGTTCCTTATTTTTGAGATCCCAAATCTCTTAAAGGCACACAGTAGTGGATGGTGATTTTTCATCATTCATCAAAAATTCCTGTAGTATCAAAAATGACATTTAATATCAAATGTAATATCCAAATGAAATACATACTGCTTTTCTTTCTTTTGTATTTGAAATAATTCTCCTTCTCCTCTTTCTTCTCCTTCTCCTCCTCCTCCTCTTCCCTTCCTCTTCTTCCCCTTCCTCTTTCTTTTTTTACATCCCATCCAGCTAGTGGATACTAATTCATATTACTTGACAAGGAGTTGGACGATCTTCATGAATCACATTCCAGAATCTGGTACACGTTCTGGCACTGGACTTGGTGTTTCTTCATTGCAATAGTGTCGTGAGGGGAGAAGGTAATGTGTGAAGGGGTCACCTCTCATTTAGAGGGCAGTGTATCTAACTAAGCCAGCAGCCCTGGACACAGTTCAGATCATAACCTTCCCAAACCTCCTTTCAATTCCAGAAACCAGGGTGGTTACCTCACTTGGCATGGAGTGATTGGACCTATGATCATTAGGAAATGACAGCTCTGCATGCCGCAGTTGTCAGGAGACCTACCTCTAAGTGCCTTAATCAAGACCTGAAATGATACTTTGTGTCTCTTTGTTTATCACCTGTCTCCATTTGTATAACTTCTGTGAAAGCTGGAGGCTCCTTTGTCACATTTATGGCTTTACCTATATCACCTGAAACCAGGTGAAAGCTCCATGAATATTCACTGGAAAAATGAAGTAATAGATTTTTCACCCTTAAGGCCAAGGCATTCTGGAACAATGCGTTTCCTTGTGTAAATATATTACTGAATTTGAACAGCTCTTACAGACTTGAGGATCTTCTTACCTTTATGGGGACACCATATCCTAAGTGACACGTTTAATCACTTGTGACCTCAGAACAGAGTCTAGCAAACTAGTATGACCAACTCTGAGGTACAAAGTGAAAAAGTGTAAGTCATCAGCCCAAACTTGAAGCACCAATTTCAAAACTTTTCTATGATGATAAATCCAATTACACCCAAAACTATACTCTCAAAAGGCAATAGCAATCTAGAGTCATAAGAAAACTGAGAATTTATTTCAACAGCTGAGACCCGTGGATTTCTTAGGATCCTTTACCTGCTGAATGTTGACGATGTGGGCGCATTGAGATTCCTCCGTGTCCAGCACAAAGACATTGGTCAGAACCAAGTCCCAGCGGCTCAGGAATGCCAAGATTAGCCCCAAGAGAGTTGAAACGCTGGAGTAATGGCCGTAGGTGAACCAGACTTGAAGATCCAGATATTTTTAAAATAATTAAATATAAAAGGACCTTTGCCAGTCCTAAAGTTATTTAATGTAGGACGAAGGTTGACAACAGAAAATGTGAAACTTCTGAGCTTTAAAAATTAAACTAATAAACAAATAAATTTAAAAATTAAACAAATTCCAGGAATTGTTTTATGGATGGGTGATCAGCTGGATATTTTTGAAGAGGAACTCCCAGCTCACAAATCATAAGGGAGTCCATGATTCCTGGGGCCACTGACTGCAGAGCCTCTGCAGGGACCAGAGAGTTTGCTGGGTCCCACTCTTCCCTGTCCTCCTGGTCTGGGGTGAATGTTCTGTAATTTGCAAGATAAATAGCGCAACCTTTCTGAGCACTCAGCTCTGTGCTGACAAATATACAAATGTGGAGAGCATTAGGGAGGCCTCCAGTATTTCAATAATGTATGCACCCCAACACTTAATTATTTTGAAAACATCTGTTGAAGAAAAAGATGCTCCCGAGGGAAATTAGGAGTCCAAGGATCAGTGACTGAGTGACCACATTTCAGTCTCAAACGGGGGGCAGGAACCTGAGAGGTGCAGAGCCCGGGCACTGAGGAAGTGAGGACGGGGCTGTCTCCACGCTCCAGAGGAGAAACTGGCCCTGGCGCTGACCGTTGCCTGCACAACTGATGGACCCTCGTTGGAAAGTACACATGTTCACGCCCGTGGCTGGCTTTCCTGGCAGTTCACGCTCTCTCACAAGAGAAGGACACCTCCTAGAAGGTCAGGCACTTCCCGTGATGCTGCACAGGGCTTGTGGGTGTAGGTGACCAATCCAGGAAACCTGCAGGTGTGAGAGGGAGAGGGCTTAGGGAAGAGTCCCCGCTGTCAGCCGGTGTTCATGACCAGCAGCTAACCACCCCGGAATGAGGGCGTGGGGCTAATTTCCCCAGTGAACAATCAAGACCATGGTAAACTGCACCAAAAGCCTGCCTGTGCCAAAGTTTATGGTTCAGTGATTAAGCCCCAAGGCCAGGTATCCTCAGAAAATCTCCATAAATGAAGAGAGGCGGCCTAGACACAAATGCATATTGTTCCCGTTCATAACCTATTCATCAGTTATCCAGAGAGTTGTCCTAATTTCCCCTGTGTTCAATTTTTAAATTCATCCTTAGGCATAGGAGCAAAAAAAGAAAACCTTCAGCTCACGCCTATCCGAGCCCCCGCTAGTGGCTAGAACGGGCTCAGAGTCAGGGTGGGTGGGGTGGCCTGCGGGCTGGAGGGCTGGGTGGGGGGCCCACTCCTGAGGGTCTGTCTCCGGCTCCCTCGGGACCCCTGCCCGGTGAGCTGACAGCCTGCCCGCCTACCCTCGCTGCTCAGCGTCCCAGTGAGAGGGTTCTTTGCAGGTCCGTTTCAGCGTAACCTTTCAGGAGTGATAAATACACAAACAAACAAGGGAGAAAGAGATGAGGGAGGGAGAGAAAGAACAAATCAAATTCCAAGTTGTGCAGAAAGAACCGTGAGGAATATTGATAATTTCGTCCTGACAGTTGCACACTTAAAGCGCAGGATTTATTCTTTGCCATTTCACCTGTGGTGAATAGCACTGCATCCCTTCCACGCCCACCTGCCCCCCACACACAGTAGGGCTGCACCAGGTCATTCTCCCCATGGAATTTATACCTAAGTGATACCAAGCAAAATTGGTGCCATTTTTTTTTTCCTTAAAGCTTCAGGAATTTCACAACTTCCCTTGGTAACTTATTCAAATATGAAATATCTCCTGGTAACTTTTTTTATATTTAATGTAAATCTTATGTTTTGGCTTGTTTTTGTTTTATTAAGATTCAGTGAAATTTAAAAGGCCTGTAATTACATGTAATAGCCCCCTATTTTGAAAACTACTATTTAATTTTGATCTTCATAGTATTTGCTACAATAACCAATTTAACCACATTAGAAAATTGGTGTCCCAGAAAATATTCCTTGCTACATTACAGACCTCATTCACATCAATGAATACTTAAAAATTGGGCCAATAAATAGGCCACAATTAAATAAAAAATAAAACAATAAAAATAGTTGAAAGGCAGTTTTACAAAGAACATATTGATAGTTTTCTGTTTTCTGTGTCTCTAAAATTTCAGGCTGGGAAAAAATAACTGGCAAAGATCTCAGCTGCACTTCAGCACATTCACTGCACTGAGTCTTAAACTGGATCCTGGTGTGAAAAGTCAAGTGCCTGGTGGTTCCCTGGTCATTCACCTGCTGCCCCCATCGTTCCAGGCTCACAAAGTGGACGGGTCGCAGGAGAGACTGTACTGCTCCCTGGACAGCTCCCAATGCCCTCACTTCCATCAGCATAACTGATGAATTATCTGGAGAAAAAGAGAATGAGGAAGACATCACTTAAGGTAATTTGAAATTAACTAGAAATTTGAAAATTAGATTGGGAGTTTGGAATTGACATGTACACATTACTATATTTAAAGTACGTAACCAACAAGGACCTACAGTATAGTAAAAATAAATAAATGAATAAAATCTTAAAGCCTTAAAAAAAGGTTACAGAACTCTCAAACATCAACATTGATTTCCTCACATTTTACCCAAAATTGAGAAAGATGTGTGTGTGTCTGTGTGTTTGAGTGTGTGTGTTATATTTATATGTAAATAAACAGAAGGAAATTAAAATGCTTATAAAGTGCATTGGGATACCACAGGCACCACATACCACTAATGAATTAATATTTAATATGATGAACATGATATTTGACATATGTATACAAATGTCCATTAAACATACATGTAAGGATTAGGGGATTTTTCATAGATTTGAAAATTAACTTGCTATTTTAATAAATTAAATCCAGTAAGAATTTCAAATATCTTTCTAGTCTTAATAACATCAAAGGAAGAACATTTGTTTCATTTAAAAATCCACACGTGAATTGTCGGGGGTGGGTCTGAGTCCTGTGAAGCATGGAATGAGGGACTAAGTGCCATGAAGTCACCTGGCGCGGCTGCTTCTCGGAGGTCCTGCTGGGGACCTGCAACTCCTCAGAGCCACTGCTCGGAACAGGACTGTCTACTGGGGGAGCCAGAGACTACGGAAGGAATCATGCAAAACCCCACGATTGCAGTCTCCAGGCTTCAGGGGCGGGGAGAGCGGGGTGCTGTGAGCCAGCTGTGTGCACACAGGGACCCTGGGATGGAGACCCCAGCAGGACCTGGGTGAGCAAATGTGGAGAAAAGGAGAGTGAAAGGGACAAGGACATGAGAAAAATCAGAGAAAGAAAGTGAAAAGCTTCATGTAAGAAATTAAGATACAAAGACCTTCACTGAAGTGACTGAAAGACAGACCAACACGTGGTGAACATTAAGAGGAAGTTAGTGCCCTCGGGCCTCGCCCCTTGGACATTTCCAAGGCCAGGGCTTGGTCAGAGGCTCCATCAGAGATGTGGGTACGTGCGTGTGTGCTTGTGTGTGTGCATGGGTGTGTGTGCATGTGTGTGGTTGCTGGCAGCTCCACATAGAATCAGGGAGGGAGCTGGAGGAGGAGAGGATGCACCCATGGGGGACAGGACTGCTTCCTACCTCTGCCTGGACTCTCTCTGCAGAGACATAATTTATCTTGTCAGAACATGGTGGCAGAGTGACACAGTGTATTTTAAGCACACATTTCTTTGTTTCCTAATATAAATCAGTGTTTCAGTGCATCGGATTTCTTTGAACAGACCCACTCTGTGGCTTCTTTCTGCAGCTCTCATCAAATTGAAGAATAAAATAGGCATTAACTTCTGAGACAGAGGGAACCAAAAGGAGGACAAAGCCTCACTGGGTGGGTAAAGATGACTTTGGAAGTTGGAGAAAGATGGGCAAGTGGGCTGCCAGAGCGGAAGGAGAGAGGGAAGGACACTGGGGCCTGCGGAAGGTGTAACCAACTGGCACTGGACCCCAGCAGAACTCGGAGCCTCCAGGAAGATCTGGATTTGGGGATGGTGGCTCAGGGTGGAGAGTGGGAGGAGCCTCTGCACCTTATACAGAGCAGAAGATGCACAGACCCCCTCCCTGCCCCCAACTCACAAGCCCACAGGAGTGGGATGCCCACCAGTGGGAGGGGTCGCAGAGAGGGGCTGTGTCCCTGGGGCACCTGCACAGCTGGGAATGTGGTGATGTCTTTCCAAACATGTGAGCCACGTGGGACGTTCCAGATTCATCCCCTCCAGGTTCTTTCTGAGCCTGCTGATAGAAGGTGGGGCATTCTTCTCTGGGGAAGACCAGCCCAAGCCAGGAATCCTGGTTTTCAGACTGGAAAAGTAACTTACACAAGTACATTAATTCAGTTATTTCAATGTACTCCCCAAGTTTCAAATGTGAAAATGAACTTCAAAATTGTTTTCAAACATTCAGAGTCTCGATAGAAGATCTCTTATACAGTCTTTACCCTCAAAAGCTTTCCAGAGGTTGAGATGGGGACCGAGACCACAGCGTCCAACACGGAGACAGCAGGCAGGTGCCCAGCATTGCAGGTGATGGGCATGGGCTCCTCCAGGAGGGCTGAGGAGCTGGCCTTGGGGACAACTCCTCCAGATGGGGCCCTGGGACAGAGGCCCCTCTTTATGAACAGGACTGTCCACGGCACGATGTGCCGAGAGGAATTTTCTAGCTCCGACAGAAACTCTGCGTGCAGATAGGTGACAGGCAAAAGAAAATACAAAAGCCAGGAAAAACGAAACAGAAACCAAGGTCTGTACAAGAAAGGAAAGCACAGTGCATGTTGTGTGGTGTTGTGAACATGTGTGCCTGTGACGGGTTGGACGTTAGGACACAGTCAATGCACGTTTTCTAAACCTAGAGAATTAGAAAGCAGCTGTATAAATGTGTTTTTTTGGAAAAATGAAGTTTAATGCTAGCAGAAATATCTAAAAGAATCAAGGGTTGATTCTTTTACCCAGTGGGGCAGGAGTTGGGGCTTAGTGGAGGTGGATTGGTCAGGGGGTGTTGTAAATTTCGCCTTGCAGCACGATCTGACATTGGAAGTTGTGCTCAGCCGCGAATCTGACTTCGCGTCGGCAGCAGATGGGCCCTGGTGGGGCGGCTGGTGGCCGGGTGCTGGCCCTCCAGGTTTCCTCTCCCACCCACACGCCCGGCAGCAGCCCGGTCCTCAGCATGGCAGGCAGCCTGGCATATTTTTTCTAATTGTATTGCCGTAGCAGCTACCAGGGTGAATTAATGACTGATGTCTTCAACCGTCCAGACTCCTGGGCGGACGGGAAGCATTGTCCATCATTTATCCAGCGATCCCCTGGTGCTTTGTCAGGGAGATACAGCAGAGGAATAAATTACATCTGCCGCCAATAGGACCAGAGAGAGGGAAAGAACTCGATGGATGGAGTCAGGGCTTTGGATGAATGCGAAGAGGAGATGTCTCTGCCGCCGCTGTGTCACACCTGCCGAGTGTCCAGCGCCCTCCGCTTGCTCTGTGAGATGAACGGCTGGAGCCATTCGTGCTCTGCTTCCCACACACTTCTGCTCCTGCGGGCTGGGCTGTAGGTTTACCGAGAGTCATGGTTGATGATACTTGAGTGTGCTTTCATAATCATCTCACTTACCAAATGTTACTTAAAACATGAATTTGAATAAAAAGTCAGTTGTTTCTATGAAGCCCAAGTTCCATGCAATTAATAAAGGAAATCGCTTTAAAGTTCTTGTTTGTCTTTAAAGAAAGCAAAACAGGAGACCATGGGTGAATTTAGGTCTGGTACGTGGCAAAAACGTGAGGAATTGCAGTTGGTAACCATGGAGTAGCCTCCACAAGCCTATTGCTGAAAAATTGCCCTGATGACGCAGCTTGAGGCATGGCAGGTGAACCAGAGGACGGATGTGCCATGTGGGCAACGAGGTTCCGAAGGCTTTCTCTGCTCCTCTGGGAGAGAAGCGATTGAATCGCTCGCCCTTGCTGTATTTGTCCATTGATGCGTTGATGAGACACTCATTTCCACAAAAACTCTTCCTGAAAGAAAACTACTTAGTTTGTTGTGGTGAAAAAAATAAGTGTTCCTAAGCTGAAAAATCTTCTCAGTGAGCCATACGCTGTTTAAAAAGTGGAGCACAGCTAAAAATGCATGTGTCTTCCCAAGAAAAGGTCCTTATCTACTTCTCAAGAGCCATTCCCCAAGTCCTTGTTTGAAATACAAGAGTGCGAAAGTAAGAATAAAAAAGACTGCATAGTCAGAGGTGTGAAACCCAGTATAATGGAGTCAATGTAAAGGCTTGAGTCCTTATTTGATAATTTAACAAAAATCAATCAATATGAATTTTAATTGAGTTAAGACTGAGGTCTATAAAGAATAATCCGAAAGAAATATTCCAAAGATCCTCCTTTGCAAAATATTTTTATCTGGATTGTAATTCTGTACCATTACATACTGTCCAATTAACACTGATGTTTTAAATTGTTCATTTTACTACATGCTGGGCAGTGCTTTTAATGGTTTTCATTCATCTTGCTGAATAAGATTAGTGCCCGATGTCACAGATGAGAACCTGGGCATGGATTGCTTGGGTAACAAGATCAGATGATGAACATTGCAGTGGTGGAGTTAGGAGTCAAGTATGAGAACCTTCCTTCTACCGGCACAGTCTGACTTTATTTTGGAATGTGAGATAAGCTTCAAATGCCTAGTCAAGATCCCTTCTTAAGAAGCCTTAAAAAAAAAAAAGCTACAAATCTTAAATACACAATGCTTTCCTGAAGCTTACTTGCTCTACTTCTCCCTAGAGATGTTCCCCATAAGCTGGAGAGGTGGGTTCAATCTATGAAATCTGTATGTAGGGGAAATATAGAAATATGTTTTTGTAGTATACACATTTATTTTCTTTATATCTATCAATTTATCTGATTCATCTATCTATCTTCACCATCATCATCCTCTGGTATCTATTTCTCTATCCACCTATCTCTTCCTCTCTTCCTTTCTCTATCTTATATCTACTACCTATCTATGTATCTACTATCTATCTCTACTTCGGTTGGCCTCAATGTTGGAGATTGAGTGATGGACAAAAGGAACATGTCTTTGCCCTCAGGGATCTTAAATTTTAATAGAAAACAAAGATATTAAGCACAATTGTACAAAAAAATTCTGTGTATAGTTGCAACTCATGGTAATATCCACTAGAAAAGATTGCAGGCTCATATGTAAGGAAGAGTGTAGCAAGTAGATACAATTCTGTTTGGGAGGAGAGTTTGTCAGAAAAAGCCTTTCTGTTCTGCATCTATTATGATTTACTAATTATGTCAGCCCATCTTTCCATCTGTGAGTAACTAGAAAAGCGGAATAAAAATACAAACAACAACAACAAAATTGATGACAGGTTTGGGTAGCTGCTAAGGCAGCTAGGTCTAGAGGGGCAGAGATCCTTGACAAAAGGAGCAGAGAATGAAGTGAGCCTGGCATTCAGCACCACTTTCCCCTCAAGATGTTTGCAGATTCCAGCATGGTGTGGGGCTCAGAATCAGGAAGGATGGGTAGAACCCGAAACAATCTCCTTGGCTGGAGACAAAAACTGAAGTTCAGGGTCAGATTTTGCTTCATACATTGCTCCATACATCTGTTATCAGGCACATATGTATTTATAACAGTTAAATACTCCTGGTGCAATGATCCTTTTATCAAGCAAGAGTGAGCCTCTGTGTCTCTAGTCATGCTCTTGGACACAAGTTCTTTTTGTGTGATATTATCAGAGCCAATATGACTTTTTTTTATGCTTAAAGTTAGCCTGGTATTTTTTCTAATCTTTTGCTTTCAGTCACTTTATGTTCAAGTAGTTAAAGTTCATCTCTTATAGACAGAGTATAGTTGGTTCTTGCTTTATTGTTCAGTCTAACAATCTCTGCCTTCATTGATATAATTATCAATATGGTGACATTTAGGTCTGCTATTTTGCTAATTGTTGTTTATTTGTCTCATCTGTTTTTGTCCCTGTCCCTCTTTTCCAATCTTCTTTAGTGTTAATCAAGTACTTTTTAGTCTTGGTGGTGGCCATGAAAATATACCTTTCATGTCTTTAAGTGCAGAGAGTCACGTGACTGACAGCTCCAGATGCTGCAATATGAACCCGTCATTGTGTTTGCACGAGGGTCACACTCCCCACAGCCAGTTCCAAGTCAAAGAGTGTGGCAGCCCCTTCCTGTGAGACATGGGACTTCCCTGGGGGGTGACTTTTGCTTGAGAATCCCATTGGCCTTGTCAAACTGTATTAGACCCACATCACAGTCTAAGACTTCTACTCAACCTTTCTCTTTTCCCTCACTTCCTTGGGAGGGAGTCTGCATCATGATCGGATAACTCTCCCAGGCCCGAATTCCCTTATGGGCATTTTCTCCTAGAAATCGCTCAGATATCTAATCCCATCTTGGTGTTCGCTTCTTGGAGAACTCACACTAATGTGACATTTTATTTTATTTTATTTTATTTTATTTTTTATAAATTTATTTATTTTATTTTATTTATTTTTGGCTGCGTTGGGTCTTCGTTGCTGTGCGTGGGCTTTCTCTAGTTGCTGCAAGCGGGGGCTACTCTTCATTGCAGTGCACGGGCTTCTCATTGCAGTGGCTTCTCTTGTTGCAGAGCATGGGCTCTAGGCACATGGGCTTCAGTAGTTGTGGTATGTGGGCTCAGTAGTTGTGGCTCGCAGGCTCTAGAGCACAGGCTCAGTAGTTGTGGAGCATGGGCTTAGTTGCTCCACAGCATGTGGGATCTTCCTGGACCAGGAATCGAACCTGTGTCCCCTGTATTGGCAGGCGGATTCTTAACCACTGCACCACCAGGGAAGTTTCGACATTTTATTTTAATGCCTTTATTGACTTCCTAGCTCAGTCTCTTTGCATTAGTGCTTAGTCATCACTTTAGAGATTACAATGTGCATCTTAAACTTAATCCAATCTGCTTAGAGTTAATATTCAATTACGTCAGGTAAAATGTGGAACCCTTATAATAAAATGAGGAAATGAAGCTCAAGGTGATACATGAAGGATGGATAAAATTTAGCAAATAGAAAGGAGAGGTAGGAAGAACTTTCCAGGAAGACATTATAACATGGAATTGCCTGAGATGGAGAAGCACTTGGAACAGGGTGGATGAGAGGAAGGGTGGCCTCAGAGGGGGTTGGAGACGAAGCAAAATAACACAACCAGCTGGTGGGGAACACTTAAAATGTGCCCCAAGCCACGCATTATTCCACTGAATCTCCACAGGAACTGTAAGAGGAAGAGGCTTCTATTGCTTCCATCTTACAGATAAACAAATAGAGGATTGCCCACATTCTCAAGGTCACACGGGGAGGGTGACAGCTGGGGTTGCAGCCAGGTCCAGCTTAGCCATAAAGGGGCTGCTGACTGTGGCTCTGGCCTCTAGGAGGCAGCGGCCAGACCAGGAGCAATGAAGTAAGACATGGTGTTAAGGCCATTTTACTTTGCCACAACTGTCACTGAACAGCGTCCCTAGTCTTGGCTCGGCCTCGTATACGACTGACCTCTGGTTCCTGCTTCCTGCTGCTTCCTGTTGTGTCACCTCCACGACCAGGGTCCTTAATCAATCGAGCGCCCTCTGTGCTCTCCCCGACTCTGCCCCTCCACCCCCAGCCCTGAATTCCTTCCTGGGCCTCTGCCCTACACTCGGATCAGTTCATTCACTCTGTGGCCCAAGCCCGTATCTGGGTTTGGTCCAAAGGCAGTGAGAACACTGAGCACCTGCCCTTGGCTTCGTCAGGAAAGGAGAAGTCTTAGTCCTGAGACATGTTGTTCCAGTGACAGGAAGCTGAGAGGTCCGACAGGGGCCAGAGGCAGCCCAGGGACAGTCGACTGGATCAGGCTGTCACCACCCCAGGGCTGGAGAGAAGCGGGGAGCACGGCGTCAGGGCCTGGGGTCAGGGGTCAGCCTAGGGAAGCGGGTCAGACTGTCTAACAGGAGTTGGGGGCCAGGAGGAGGTGCTTCCCTGGAGTTGCAGAGGAGACCGGGCTGCTGCCCGAGAGGCTGCCCAAGAGCCCTCCCTTCTCACATCTTCTGCCATCGGCTCCATTGGCTGAAACTGTCGGGGACTGGGGAGGGAGGGTCTGGAAATGCAATTTCCTGCAATTCCCAGCAGGGCAGAGAGGGGGCAGGCAATTGGCATGCTCTTCTCTCAGTCCATCTCCTTGACCTTAGCCTGGAGCAGGCAGAGGAGAGATGGATTCTCATCCCTCTCCTCCAATGTTCTTGGGCAGAACGTCTACGTGCCCGGGCCCTACTGCCACCGCATCAGCTGTTCATCCCTCTCTTTCGACATCCCATGTAGGCGGTTGTGACCTGGACTGTGACGGTGCTTTTCCATCTGCATTTGAAGTCCTGCAACTTATCTTAAATACCTGGTGTTTCTACTGCCCTGTGATTAGTTTCCGTTCAGGAAGGAAAGACTTCCTCTGGTTAAGCTCTCCACCAGCAGTCACCTGGGCACGTTCCATGTTGTATGTTCAATTCCACATGTTGCATCTGTAGAACCTGGGCTCCAGCATCTTCAGATCATGACCCCAGATCGTGACTTTGAATAGACTACTCAGGACACATAGAAACATATAAGCACTACTTTAATTTAATGTTTGTGGTTGTCAAAAAGAATCATAGAAACAGTGGAAACATGCTGAACCATCACCTGCAATCATCCTCTCTGTTTTGTCTCCCCTGAGAAACCTTCGAGGGTGTACCTTCTAGAGGCACAGAACCCTCCGAGCGGGTGGTGAGGCCTTTGGGGAAGGAGCCGGACGTGGCCCTGAACCTTCTAGAGGCACAGAGCCCTCCGAGCGGGTGGGGAGGCCTGGGGGGAAGGAGCCGGACGTGGCTGAGGTTCTAATGAGCAGCTTCCACGAGCAGCACACACGCCTGTTTTGTTTTAAGTCAGTAATTTGAATGTTCTGTTCAAAGTCACGACCTAGGAGTGGAACCTAAAGACGTTCAGACACAGTAGGATCGCATGGCCGCAGTGGCACAGGGGCGTTTCCCATCCTCCCCTCGAGGGCTCCCCGCTGGCACCCTGTCACGTTGGCTGCCGGGAGCTCTTCCCCGTAGGCCACCCCTAGCCTGGTGTGGGTCTAGAGCTGGCCTCACGAGGGTCTGCGGTCAGATTTGGAGGGTGGAAGGGAAGCAGTGCTGGATGTAAGGACAGAGAGACACAGAGGTGTCAGGGGCCATCATCCAGCTCTTCTCACCACTTCTGCCTAATGACCAACAGTGACCAGGGCCACCAGTGGCGCTTGGAGAGGACCCACAGAGCAGAATTTCCCTGGGCCCCTTCCTGAGCTTCCCTCCAAGGCCCCGTCTCAGCGGCTGGACAGGCCTGGCTTCTCGGGTGGACCGACTGGTCCCTGCTCTGACTTCCGGCTTCCCTCCGCCAGCTCGTTCCACACCTGGTGAGTCCAATTCCTCCAGTATACCCCTTCCCGCAAACCATCATGGCTCCTCCAAGTGAGAAAAAGGTTTGCCTCGAGTCCAGGGTCTCTTTGACTCGGGGGGGGTGTCCCAGGACACAAGTAACCAGAGGGCGGTCTGCGGCCTGGCTTGAGCTATGAGCCAGGGGGCCAGCTGTCACCTCAGTGTCCTCACTCAGCAGTGACACCATCCTAAGCTCTCCCTGATCCCTGGCATTGAGGAACACGGGGTCTGCTACCTGCTGACACCACAGGTGCAGAGACACCACGGCAATGGCAGAGATGGTCCCTCCATCCTTCATCCTCCCACACGTCTGTGGCGGGTGTCATCCAACCTGCCCGTTAATGTCCTCGACAGTGGCCGGGACACGTCCTCCTCCCCAGGCCGACTCCTCTGACTCCCTGTCTGCCTGATGAGTGGTCTTACTCCCTGGTCCATTCTTGTTCCACAGATCAGTCCCCAAGCCTCACAGGTGAGTGTGGGTGTGCGTATCTGCTAACGTCCACAGGCCCAGATTCATGGAGAGCGGGGCTGGCTGACTTTCCCTGCAAACAGCCAGACTCTGGGGTTGTGTGGTCTCTGTCGCAACTAATCAACGTTGCCCTTGTCCTGCAAAAGCAGCCACGGAGATAAACAACAGATGTAAAGAAACGGCATGGCCGTGTCCCAAGAAGGTTCACTTACAAACTCAGGGGGCTGTTCTGCGGCTGTGGTCACGGACCTGCTTCAGAATGAGGGCAGAGGGGAGGCCGCGGTGCAGAAGGTCCTGGTCCCCAGGCCCGCCTGGGCCATGCTCATCTCCACGGTGACAACCTCAGTCAAGCACCACATGCTGTGTTGTGACGTTTAAGCCCAAATTTCTCATACAGCTCTGGAAATAAAACATTAGCTATTTAATCAAGGGGGGATATCTGTCAAAGATATTTAACAGATTTTACAAAAAAAATTTACAAACATTACTTTTATATAGAATGCTAAGAATGATTCCCTCGTATATCCTATGATCTACTGTCTTTAAACCTGGGCAGACAGGTCTTTGTGGGAGGGGGCAGCAGCCCTCTCTGGTCTTTGTCCCCTTTGTGGGCGCGTCTCTGATGTGAGAGTCTCACTGGCTGATGCAGGTCTGGGGCTCCGGGAAAGAGACTGTGGTTTGTTCATCTCATTGAAAAGCATAATATGATGGAGGAGCATTTGTGTGATGGATTGGAGTCTTCCGACCTGATGCTTTACTTCCCGAACCTCCTTGATTGGAAGGGACCACGAGCGCCTGGGAAAAGTCTGCGCTGACCGCGTCAGGTACGTCTGGTTTGCTGCACGTGGGAACAGACACGCCTGCCCTCACTTGGGCCGCGGGGGCCCAGTCCTCGGTGCACAGTGGGGGGGGCGGGACCTCCTTGCCAGCGTCACTCCACCGTGTCCTCCGTCGGCTGTGGTCGCCACCTCACTCTCATCACTAAAAAAACATTATACATGACTTGGCTAAAATCCAAGAGGGCTGTCCAGAGACGGCCCTTAAATTAGAACCTGATCTCTCATTCCTGAGATGTGATCACCTGGAATCATGGAAAAAAGAAACGCCTGAGATGTTGCCTTATTTCAAAATTCAGGAAGATTGTAATCCCAACTTTCTGCAGAAATAAAACCGTATCTTAGCTTATTCACGAGTTCAGCAAGGCTCAACGCTGGGCTTTAAGTAAGTGAACTGTTCGGTCCGCATTCAGGTCCCCAAGTCACCGTCTGCTAGCTGTGTCCCCTGTCATCCTTTAGCTGGCGTCCAACACAGTCACGCTCATTAGAGCAGGAGCACACGCCTTTGTACACACACACACTCCCGTGCACACATCTGCACCTGTTTTTCTAATATGCTCATTCTGCCTCCCCTCACGGTATTTCTAAGGAGAACTTGCCCCCTTCCCCATCTGCAGGGGCCTGTGGTGTCCATGGACGTGTCCCGAGTCTGGCCCTCCCTGCCACACGCAAGCCCCGCCCCTCTGCCCTGTGTCTCCCCCGCCAGGAGGTGTTACTTCACCCCCAGAAGCTGCTCAGAGCAAGTTTAGTGAAGGACGGCGCTTCGGCCTGCCTCGGGCAGACCCTCCTCCCTGGCCTGACGGGAGGTGCACAGCCTCCGCCCTCCCCGAGACGCTCTGGGCAGACGGCCAGCAAGCACCCACATCCCTCGTCCCACTCAAGGGCGCTGGGACATTTTGCAGGTTCAGAACCGACTGGGAGCTCAGGAGGGCGTGTGAAGACTTACATCCTCCATTTCTTAATGTTCTAGTTTCCAGCTCTGAAAGGAAGCACGAGCAAACAGAACCTCCGGCAGAGCAGCGTCACTTTGGCAAACGCTGCCCGCAGCCCTGTCCTGCTCTCGCTGGCTCGGCGTCTTATTTCTGGAAGCCGTGATGCTTAGTAATTCAGTAGGAGCAAGAATCAGCATACTTGATGCGCCAGCAAACGGCCCGCAGACGGGTTCACTTCAGCTGGCCTCTCTGTCGCCAACAAAAGCCGGACAAACACCCTGAGAGAGGCCAGGCGGCAGCGTCGCTGGCGGGGGCTTCTTTCCTTCCTGCTCCTCAGGTCTCCGTCCTCTCCCTCGCCTCCTCCATAGCGTTCTCCGGATGCTCTGGTTCCCCCTGTATCGCCTTACCTGGGATCACGTGGTTTTGCCAGCCCACAAGTCGGGCTGCCTCCCTCTCCAGGCTCTCTGATCGCCGGGCTAATTGGCTCAGGTGTAAAGCGAGCCAGCAGGGCTGAGGCTTTGAAGTGGTGGTGCCGTGCCAGCCGGGACCGTCCCCTGCGCGTCAAATGCCCACCAGCCGGGCGTGCAACTAAGAAAACCGGGAGTTGTCGTGTTGTATTGCGAGGCTCGGGGCCACTCTGGTACCCAACTGCAAGCTCGTCGTTAATTGTGCAGGCTGGGCCTGGATGCGGTCGGACCCGGGTTTAACAAGGGAGGCTGGCCCCAGAGCGCGCGCAGGGAGTGGGAGATGCCAGCTGTTCCGTCGCACACGAAGCCACCCCATGCTTTGATCAATAATGCTGTTCCACTTTAAAGTGGGCTCTCTTGTCTGGGTGCAGGGCTGGACCCCCGCCCCGCGCTGTGGTCTGCTCAGCTGCCGCGCACGATTACGGAAAGGTCAGCCCGCGACACAGGGGCCACTGGCCGCCTGGCTTGACGTCACTGCTCCCTGGCCTCTTCAAAGGGCTTGTCCACCTCTGGAACGCAGGGCCTGAGCCCCGGCTGCATCCTGGTGACCAGTGATTGCTTTAAAAAGGAGCAAAAGCCAACACAGTTGACTCTGATTTTGCCCAGATTCTCATTCTTAGCACCGAAACCTGCTTCATGGACACAGCACAGAGAATAACCTCCTTTCCAAGGTGTCTAGCCACGGGACACTCTCCAGAGTCTCGCTCGCCTTCTGGAATTGTGTGCTGACCGGCCCCCTCGGCCACCCTCTCAGCTCTGCTCTCAGGCTCTGTAGGGGACGCGCAGAACTCACTACGCTCAGCTTGGGGTTAAGCGTGCAGCTCCTTCCAAACCTCTTCAAATGTCATATCTCTGAACACAGTCACATTCTGAGGTGCTGGAGGTTAGGGCTTCAACATGAATTGGAGAGCACCATTCAGCCCGGGACAGTGGGACAGTGTGAGAAGGCCTGCCCTGGACATAAAACACTCAGCCCTGATGTAGCCGGTGGCCTTGGCCCCTGATGGGGCAAGAGTCACCCAAGGAGAAGGACCCGAGGCCTGGGGGGCTGCACACCTGCCCAGACAGGCCCACTGTGCCTCAGGACCCCTGGGAGGTGGGAGTGAAGCTGTGCTCAGCGAGGAAAGGGGTGACTCTGAGTCCTGGGCCGTCTCCTCCTCCAGCCTACTGCCGCGGACTCCTGGTGGAAAGACTATTCAGAATAAGAGGTAATGTTTTCCCTGCGGTCTGTGCCACATCAACTGCTGTGAGGCCAGCAGATCCCCTGCAGCGGGGGCCGTCCTCTGCCAGGACCACAGCATCCTCGGCCCGAGGCTCCCAGCATCGTGGACGTCACCACTTCTGCTTGGCACCTGTGTGCGAGCTGCCGATTTGGGCACCAGCAGAAGTGGACCCCCAGGGGGTAGAGAGAAAACCAGGCACGTTACGCATTAGTCCCCAAACTTGCCCTGTGGTACACCTGCGAGAATGGCCTCAGGACCCTCAGAGGCAGTCAGAAGGCGTTTTCAGGGGGCAGGACCACAGCACTCATCGGTCACCATGGGCTTGTCTGTCCCCCAGTTCTGGCAGGAAGTAGGATGTTGGGTTACAAATCCTTCACCTGTTATTCATGGCAGGTCTAGAACTTATTTAATCTTCCATCACGGTTGTGGAAGGGGGAATCCCTGGTTCTTAGCCTGTTTTTCCTTCGCAACCCTATTCCCAGGAAGAAGCCGGCCCCTGTGCATTTGCAAGAAAGCACACACACCACCTTGCGAGTCTGCCTCCCAACTTCCCCTCCTGATGGAGCTCGACAGGCGGGGAGCAGGGCAGCCAGCAGGGAGGTGGCAGCAAGCAATTACCAGCAGAAATTAGCAGCTGCCTCTGGGGACAGAGACACAACGACACAAAGCAAGGGGCCCAGGGGAGGGTCTCTGCAGCCAAGGAAGGAAGGCCTTCGCTGAGGATCTCACCATTACCGGGAATAAAGACTCGCAGAGGAGGAAATGGAAACTGGTGGAAACTGGAACGCCTGTTTCACTTCAGTATTAGTAGAAATAACACGCATCGCAGTCACTGTGGGAAATGCTTATGTCGATACCCTCATTCAGAAATCAGCGGAGCCTGAGGGAAAGGTAGGTTCAGGGGTGGCTGTGGGGAGAATAAAACACTCACACGCACTTCATGGACAGCCGAGATTCCAGCGTGACTCTGGTTGACGTTTTCATCTCCGTAAATGAGTTAGGCAAAGTGAAACCAGCAGACACAGGTTGGAACCTCACTCCACCATCAGTGCAATGACGAGAGTGACTTTGCTGAATTTGGTGATGGTTTTGGAATCAGGGCAAAACGTCTCCTTAGTTTTTCATGCCGTTCAGGATGCAGTGGCCACGGAAACACCGCATTTAAGTTTGACCTACATCATTAGCATTTATCCATCACTTTAAGTCTAGGTGATCAATGGAACAATAAATCCAGGCCTGATTTGCAGCATTTGCCAATTTTGATGGTGTCAGTACTCCCGTCAAGCAGATTTCCAGCTATCATGTGACATCTCTGAGGGCAGAATTAGATGCCCAGTAGATGCCATTGTACAGTATTTCTATATAAAGGCAAGAGACACACAGATAACCTCAGAGGAATAGATAGTAGTAAAATGTGATGCAATAATTAGAAACGGTGAGTTTTGAGTGTTTATTATCAATATCTAGAATATAATTTACTTAGCCATACATTGAAATCATTTAATCATTCATAATGGTGCTTTTAACAACCAGTTTACCGAATTTCTGAAAATCTGACCTTGGTTCCTGTTAGTTAGTGTGTGTCAGCTGAACAGTTTATAAGCCCGGACTCAATCCCTGCTTCCCCCGTGCCCGGCAGCACCTGGCCTTCCCTTCTGGGTACTTAGCCCCCTGTATCTCCTGATGCTTTGCTCTGTGAGAGCAAGACCAGGACTTCGGTTCCCAGTCATAAGCACTTAGCAAGGGTCTGGCACAAGTCAGTCTACAGAGTGAGTAGATGGACATTCGCCCAGGGCTACACCTGTCTCAGTCTGGGGAGAAGAGCTGGTCAGTTTGCAGGTAGAGACGTCACCCAAGAGAAGACAAGCACCCAGGGGAGCCCGGGGGCAGGAGAAGGGATCGGTGTTCTCTGGGGCAGCGACCCCGGGCTTGCGATGGGGAGGACACCTGGCCACGCCGCCCTGGGGTCCTCACTGGAAATTGCTGCTCGTTGCTTGTTTCCAGAAGAGAAACATTTCCTAGAATTTGGTACAAGTTAAAGAAGTTATTGCATCTACAAGCATGGGATATTTGAGAGTTCCAGGAATTTACCTATATTACAAGATAAATAATAATAATAAAATAATAATAATATAAAAATGTTCGCTTAGGATAAGATGAATAAAGATAAAACGGGGGTCTTTATATTCCTAGTAGGGGATCAATTCATTTTTGACTTGATTTTTTTAAAATTTTTATTTTATATTGGAGTAGAGTTGATTAACAATGTTGTGTTGGTTTCAGGTGTACAGCAAAGTGATTCAGTTATACATATACATATACATGTACCTATTCTCTTTCAAATTCTTTTCCCATTTAGGTTGTTTGTTACAGAATATTGAGCAGAGTCCTTGTGCTATAGAGTAGGCCCCTGTCAGTTATCTATTTTAAATATAGTAGTGTGTATTTGAGATTGACGTATACACATTTTTAACTTTAAAATGACTGCTTCTTAATTCTGCGAGGATGGAACGAGTGATGCAATTATGTAATGGAAAACTCTAGAAAAATATATCCCAGCAAAATATCTCACCCTGTTCATGGCCAGAGGATAAGATCCGATTTTCAGGGTCTGTCGATGTCCTTGATCGTCAGCTTCTTGTTAATCAGGAGAACACGGCAATGGGAGTCGCTCCTGTTTGCTACAAGGCAGGGTCACAGGCTTCCGCTGTATCAGCACTGCCCGCGAGCTTGTTAAACCCAGAGCGCTGGGCAGCAGCCTCTGTCTTCAGAGTCTAGAAGCCTCAGGTGTGGCTGAGGATTTGCATCTCCCCCAAGTTCACCATGAGTCAGATGCTGCCGGTGCAGGGACCCCACATAGAGAGGCTTCTGTAGTGGAAGCACGATGCTGCTTGACTCCGAGGCACATTTTAAATATTTCAACACCTGTTCCTTTGCTATTGACTTCCACGTACAAAGTCAAGATATTTACCAGGAAACTATACATGGGATATTATATATTCTTCACACTTAGAGCCAAATATTAGAGTTTAGTTTTCAAACTTCATAGACACCTCTGATAAGTGTCAGTTTTGAGAACCACATGCAAGATACAATTTATTCTGCAGAAAGTGTACTTCCTGCTTGATTATTTCCGAGAGCAAAATGTTGAGATTTATTCTGGGAAAACATTCTAAAAACCCACACCATAAGATAAAACGGCTGAGGTGGTCATAGACCCAGCTTAATTTTCTAATTTTCATCTGTAGCACCCTATTAAAAGTTATACAGGTTGTGATCTAGAAAAAATAAATGATTAACTACTTGAATATTAAGAAAAATAGTTTTTTGTCCTTCCTTAAGTGACACATGTGAAGCGTAGTTAAGGTTTTTATGACAACTGTGACCGCTGAGTTTTCCCCCGACTTACATAAATTCCTCTTACTTGGTCATTTGAATACAGAACTCATTTAAATTCTCTGAGCCACATCCTGAGCTTGCAAACTTTCCAGAGGTGCTTTGAAGAATCACACCTTATGCACTCTTGACATTTCCAGGGAAACTATGGACCATGGTCTCTGCAAAATGATTTAACTCTCTGGCTCTTGGTTTTTAATTATTACTGTGGGGAGGAGGCCTGGGGAGGGAAGAACTGCTGTAACGTCCAACCTTGCCCCGAAGCACGGCTAATTAGTGAGCAGCAGCTAAATGACCGCCTTGCATAGTGAGGAAAGGTTTGGAGGATGCTTGCAGGCAAAAAAAAAAAAAAAAAAAAAGCAACAGCTCAAGTTCATTATCATCCTGCCTGGATCTATCAGGTGGTACAAGATTTAAACAAAGATGTGGGCTTATACAGGTTTATTTAAATTAAAGAGAATGTGTTTCACATTGAAGATAACATCTAGAAGGGTTAAGGCACCTACAAGGTTTTCAGGTAACTGCTGAAGTTTGGCAGCAGTGAGCTATTCTGGGCTTTCTGCACATTTTATGGCCATCATTTCCGGAGACCTGAGCCGTCTGTCGGCAGCGCTGGGAAATGGCAGCAGAGTCCCAGGGAGCGACCCGCCGACCTTGTCATGATTTGCATGCTTGCTCCGCAAATCCATCAGAATGGGTGTGAAGTGTGGGCCTCTCTGAGTTCAGGGAAGTTTGAAAGAAAGATGTTGAGCGTGTCACCGAATGGCAGTGGTCCTCAGGTTAGTGGATGGAGGGGCGTCTGAGTCAGGTCAGCCCGGGAGGTGGTCCAGCTTCCTTTGCCCATCCTCCCACCCGCCATCCATGAGAGAAACGGACAGGGGGTACGAGCACACGCCAGGGCCCGTCCGCTTCACAGATGGGGAAACTGAGGCAGGGTTCATAGCCAGGTAGTTGAATCACATGTTTATTGCAAAGCCTTCAGTCACCTTCCTCCCTCAGAGTGAAAACCGCTTGAGGACCTGGCTCTGGGGAAACACCCACCCCTGGGAACAGTGCATCTAATTTCCCGGGACAAACAACAGAAGTCATAGAACTTGCAGGAGTCTCTTTTTTGTCATTGGCTTATTTGTATGTTTGTGTTTAAATAGGAGCGTTACCTTCAGATGCTATAAATGAACTGAAGTCAAGGGCAATTTTATTCATCACCTTCCACAAAGGAGGAGGCCACCAAGAGTTTGTTAAACACACAGAGGAAGGAAGTTTTAGAGACACCTGCACACAAAGCCCACGACACAGGTGCTGGAAGGAAAAGAGCATGGCACTCACTCAGGTGCCACGTGACCTTCCTGGGCTTCTGTGAGGCAGACAGGTTGCTTGTGCTGTGTCCATGGGGGTCTGTCTCTCCACAGACCACCAGGATGTCATTATCACACCACACACCACTCACCTGGCCTGGCTACTCCTGATGACACTGTTATAATGGGCCTCCCCGTGTGATTCTGCAAGGATTATTTTTTGAGAAGCTTAGAGTTCATTACAGACATTATCCTGCAAATTCTCCAGCCACCCAAAGAAGTGCTTAATATATTTATTCCTTTTCTTTCCAAGTCCCAGCGCCAGAGAAGAACTTTGCAGAAGAGAGGTCATCTTTGCAGACTGGTGGATGATTATATTCCCCGTTAATTTAATCCAAATGACCAACATGGGTGATCTATGCCTGAAATGTGATTTTTCTAGGTATCATTTTTTGGTCTGAATTTTCTATCTATTGTCAATCAATCAGTCAATGAATCAATCCATCTATCCATCCTATTGGTCTGTTCCTCTGGAGAACTCTAATAAACTCTGAGCAAACATTCAGGAAAAGGATTAGAACGTGGACCTTGAATGTAGATTCAACCTCCAACAGTGGGCTGGACAACCCTGGGACAAGTGACTCATTCCTTCTGGGGTCCATGTCAAGTAAACACACACGTGCGCACACACACACACACACACACACACACACACACACCCCTGTCTACACCCTGTATCATTGGAAATACAGTAACTGGTATTTAGTTTAGCAATCCATTTATAGATTTTGCATCATCTTTCCAGCTCTGAAGTTTGCCATAATCAGGAGAAGACGACAAGGGCACCAGACCCAAGCCCCTGCGGTGTGAGCGGTTTTCCTGCAAGCTGCCTCTGTAACCCACCCACACGAGTGACACATGGAGCATTCGTGCAAATTCCTCAAATCTCAGCCTGAAGATTTCCATACACAAGGCTAGATGTTAGGCAAGGGCAGGAACGCCACCTCTAACACAGGGTTGCAGCAGCAACTTTGAGAAGCTAAAAATATTTATTTAGATGCTCAAAATAACTTTGGAGTTAATTTTCGCTTTTAAGACCACCAGGCAGAAATCGACACCAGGAGCACAGCTCCGCGTGGCTTGCTCCCCGCTGCTAAGACAGCTGCTAATTATTTTCTTTCCATTATTTTGAGACAGCAGGGCAGTTTGGGGATTGAAATCTGTGCACACTCATAAAGCAAAGTGCGGAGAGGAGGGAAGCAGAGCTTTGTTCTCGAGTTCAAGGCCCAACAGTCGTCTTGTCTTTACTGTCGAGCTGTTTGGTCCCCGTGACCCTCAGACAGGACATGCTCCTGTTCCTCCAGCACCCTAGTTCTTAAAATAAACAAAACTCCAAAATAAGCCTGTGGAGAGGCAAAGACCGTCCCTCCTGGTGCTGGCAGGCCTGTGGCCACCACATGCTTTGGGGGGCCCTGCATGGCGGCCAGGGTTGAGCTGGGACTCCTTGCGGCCTGAGGTAATGCATCAGAGGCTGACTCCACAGCCTCTTCGTTCATGGGGGTTAGCATAGCCGTGACCCGGCTCCCCGTCTTCCTGGGGCTATGGTGTCCCCGGGTTAACTGTCTGCCCTAGTGTGAGCCAGCTGGCCTTCCGCTCCGACCCATGTGAACCCATGGCGTCCTCTCCAGGCCCTCCCCTCTGGACTCTCTGTGGAAGCCCAGGGCAGGACTCCCATAAACTTGGCTGAGCCGATCCACGCCCCCAACCCCTCTCACGTGACCCTCCCCATCCATCTCCCTCCAGCTTCACCATCTGAGCAGCTGCTGTCCTGGGGGGGGGGGGGGGCGGGGCAGAGGCACAGCTTTTCCTCCTGCTGCAGGTCCCAGACCCTGCACCCAGGAGGCTCAGGGGCCTCACGTTGCCCTTGGCCTCTGCGACGTCTCCATCCCTGGACCCCCATTAGGCTGTGCCATGTCGGTTCAAACTCCCCCTTATACATACAATCTCATCTGGGCTGATGGCATTTTACCCTCTGCACTCAGCGGTCTTATGGGCAGGAAGGAGGATAAAAATCCCAAATTCAAAGTCAGTGTGAGAACAGATGCGGTGACACGGGAGACGCTCAATGGCTTTGCTCTCCCCACCCGCGTCTGGACTCTTCCAGGGTCTGAATCCAACTGGCTTCAGCTACCGCCTGTGATGCATTTCCCAGGAGTGGCCTAGGGATCCCCCTAAAGCGAAGCTCTGAGCAAGGGCAGGAATGCCACTTCCTGTGCGTACTTTTCCTCCTGTGCGCCCTGTGCCTGGCCGCCTTTCCCCAGAGGTGGGGGAGTGGACCCCTGCCCCTCGGCGGCCTCCATGGAGCAGCCCCTGGATGCCTCTTCCTCGCCCCTACCCCCAGCCTCCAGCAGTGCTGACTCCTTGGAGCTGCCTGGCCCCTGCCTGGGTCTGTGTCTCTCGTGCTATTTTCTCGAATCTGGGTCATACAGGGGCTTCCTCCCCACTGATTTGCCAACACGAGGCCTGACCTTCAAGCCTGGGCTCTGCGGTCTCTGTGGGGAGAGGTCGCCAAGCTGGGTATTGAGCTGGTTGCAGCTTTCCACCTTATGCTGTTCTTAGGACACTTTATCCTTCCACCCAGACGAGATCATAAATACTCAAGGCTCAAGTCTCCAGTTTATTCATCTTTATAATCCCGTGGTGTCGGGCCACGAAGAGACTCTCAATAAATATCTAATAAATGCGACTCAAAGTGTCTGCTCGACAAAGGTCAACATCTTTCTTCTGTGGCAACGGCAACTCAGTGATCATTCAGCCCAATTTATTAGTCACTGATGCAGGTCACTGGCTCATCAATAGGATGGGAGTTGTATGGGATAAGAGAAGTGACCGGAGTTCACAATTTCCCGGCCCTGTTCAGGTACAGACACGGTCTTATTTGAGATGAGGACTAAGAAAATGGATCTATAATTTCCAGAGCTCTTTGGAAGGAGACTATTGAAAAAACTCAGTAGAAAGCCTAACCCTCTTGCTAAAGATCTGGGCTGAATTATACTCCACTCATGATTCTCCATCCACACTCCATAGTTGTATATTCAAAGCAAATGCATTATTTAAACAATATTATACTCTCTATTAGTTCCTGGGCTGGGTTAATGGTTGGCTAAAGCAATTATAGGGCCCCAGGGATGGACTTGCAGGAGAGGCACCGAGACACACAGCCAGTAATATGTGCCTTTTCTTTATTGCGGTAATTCAAGATTTTTATGCAGTGTACTAAGGGACTGTCAGTGGGACGAGGCATGTATAATGACCAACAATCTCCTCTTCTGCTAATGCAGGAAAGAGAACCAGAGGGGACGTTGAACCCCACGGGACACCTAAGGCAGCTTGCCTTTTTCTTTCACATTCCTTAGAGGTTCTAACAGACAGGGCTGTGATCAATCAAAAGCCGTGATATTAAAAACACACAGGAATTAGCTTCCAGGTAAGAATGCAATCTTAGAAATATTTGAGTGGCATAGAATTCACTCCTGTACTATGTGGGAGATTATGACAGAATATGCTTGGGAAGTTTTCTGAAAAGTCACCAGTATATACTGTTAGAGCAGGATTTCATGAAGGTGATATGGGCTGGTTTTTCATAAGAAAACGGCTTCACTTGGACTATGAAAGCAGCAGTAGCGGTCACGTTCCCAGTGAGGACCTGGCAGAGCCCCTGTCGCGGTCCTTCTCCATCTCGACCCGTTGGACCTGATTCCTCAGCTCTTCTGCATGTTCTCCTCCTCCCGTCCACCCTCCCAGGAGTTCCCTTTGTAAACACACACGTGTGACTCATTTTGCTCCTTTTTTTGTATCCATCAGTGGCCTTTCACCACTCACCCAGGCCACCTCATGTCCTGGAATTTCATCCAAGCCCTTCACAGCCTGACCCTGACCCAGTCGACCCAACACTCACCCAAGATTACACATTATGCATTAACCGTGGCCTGGACCCATGGTTTGAGCATAGAGGCCAGAATATCTATTGGAAATCTGACTGGAAACAAATCAGAAAGTTTAGAGATGCCACATCCACATATTCATACGTAGCTTTTCTTTCTGATTGTCTGCTTGTGGTCCATTTCACGTGATTCTACACCTTCCTCTTTTTGAGGCACCAGGCAAAATTTGTGTCCAGCTTTCTCTGCAGATCCATTTCCATTTTCACAGACATATTTTTACCTCCAGCTGAGGTGGTTGGCTTCACATTTGTGCCCTGTTTTCACAGTCACCACGATATGTAATACACAAATCACATCTCATTGTGTAATGTCAATTAACAATGCTCACCATTCATTAGTGCCTTCTACATTCTAATGAATTATTTGCTAAGAATTTTACATCTATTATTTCAGCTCATCTTGTCAAAACTTAAATAAAGAAGTTCAATTATTCTCGTTTACACTTAGGAGACTATTATTTATTCAAGGTTGTGTGAAAGTAAGAACTGGCCCCGGACTTGAACCTGAGTCCGATTGTCTGGGATGTGCTAGACCACGGAGCTACCTCATCTGTCTTCCCGAAGCTTCTAGACCTTTAGGAGCCATACCGGTGGGTGAATGTTACCAGGCATTTGTCCTCATCTGATCAGGAGAGCTCTGGTTTGTACTTGTTGTCCTGGAATTATTGTTAAGCCTGTTCTGTCTTACTCTCAAAAGTATCTGTTTTTATGATAAATTATAAGGTCACCGGAGGCATTGTCAGTGTGCCTGAGCCTCAGTTTTCCCACCTCGTGTGGGTCTCTGTGCTCACTGCTGTGTCGGGGCAGAGCCAGGGAGAAGCCCAGGTCTCCCGCCAGACAACAACCCTTCCACCGGCACCTCCTTTGAGTCTCAAACAGAGAAGTTGACATGAGATGGAGCTGAAATCCACCCTAGTGCCCTGAGGTCTGTGACATTCTAGCCTTGACAATGCTTCCCTAATAACATTGTGGCAGACACACTCTCGGGTGACCCCCAATGGGTCCTGCCCTTGTGTGGTCCCCTCCCTTGAGTGTGGGTGCAAACCTCGATTGCTTCTGGCCAATCGAGTGTGACAGGGATGGCAGGTGTCACTCCTGTGATTAGGTCACATTACACAAGGCTCGCTCTTAGCACACTGAGGTGAGAGGGGCTCCCTGTGGCTGTGAGAGTGCCACAGGGCAGAGACACGGGGTCTCCTGGAGCTGAGAGTTGTTCCCGGCTGAGAGCTAGCACAGAAACTGCAGGGTTATGAGTGCAGGGAGCTGAGTCTGCAGACAACTCGACTGAGCTTGGGAGCACTTCCGTCACCAGCTGAGAGTCTGAGGAGCCTGCACCCTTGTCAACAGTTGGACGGCAGCCTGGGAGTCCTGAATTAGGGAATTAGGCTTAACCAAGCTTGTACGTATGACCTACAGAAATGATGAGATGATAAGTGGGTGTTGTTTTAAGCCACTGTCAACTAGGACAGAGCCTGTTGTGCTCATCTCAGGGCCCCCCCGACCCCTTATAACCCCACTCCTCCAGCATCGGCCTCTTCTCCCTGAGGCCTCCAGCTGCAGGCGGCAACCCAGCCTCCCACCCGGATTGCGATGAGGACTTTCTCCTCGCCGCCGTCAGAGCAGTTGCTTTAAATGGCACATCTGATCAGACCCTTCCCGTATCAAGGCCACCTTCATCCTCAGGGTCAAATTTAAATGCTGTGACGTGGTTTAGGAGCCAGTGCACCACTGGGCTGACAGCCTCCACCCCCTTCAAGCCACCCTGATGACTTCAGTCAACCTGGCTTTGTCTGCGACCCTCACTAACGCCACCCACCTGACATCCATCTGGCTACTTCCTGGTCTCACCTGAGGCACCACTTCTCCCAGGAGCTTAGCCTTCTCTAAACTCTCCTCCTGACCTATGGCCCCCCTGGCCCGAGCTCCCTGCCTGTCCAGTCCTTCTCTATCTGAGCAGTCATTTCACTGCACTGTCATTTCCTGTCTCCCCCAACCCTGAATTAGCCAGGGTTCATCAGAGGAACAGAACCCATAGGATATTATGTCAGGGAACTACCATCAGATCCACTGCCCGGACTCTTCCTGGGACAATCGTAACAGCCCGGGTGCACTGGAGTCAGCAGATTGACCATCAGTCACACTTGATTCTCAAATTCTGTAGATGCAGAGTTCATCAATGGGTCTACTCTCCATAGGCATTTGGTTTAATTAACAAAATGCCAGAATATCATGTTGCTATCTTTAAAGGTCTTAGAGAATAAGGAGAAAAATTCTATCAGCAGTAAAGATTCTTCCCCCTCAGGGACGTGTTCTATTGCAAGTGTCTACAAAGGTTGGGAACTTTATTGGGCCCAGGATTTGAGCCCTGGAGTGAGAGTTTGGTTAGAGATGAAACACGCAGAGACTCTTGGTTTGCAGGAGACCCTGGCCAGGCAGATCACTCTCCCCAAGAACATGAGCCGGATGTGAGGACCACAGGCGAGCAAATGACGTGTAAAACCTTAACAGATAAAAATGCATTCCATCCAGAGCAATAGATTAAGGATGTAGCATATTAAACAACATCATCAACAACAAGAACAACAATAAATGGAACAAAAAGAGTAAAAGGACACGTGACTCTTCCCACTGAGCTCATCTCTCTGCTCTACATTCGAGGGAAGTGGAGCTGGGTATCAAAATCCAGACACCTGATTTCTTTGCTTTGGGGGCTACAGTGATCAGGGAAGTGGTGTTTGATGGCTGGCCCATTAATTTGGTCATTGATCACATACTGCTTTGTGAGAGCTCTTGACATTTTTGCATAGTTAGTCTTATTTAAATATTTTCTCATTTCTTTTTAAAAATGTTTTTAACTTTAAAAAATTTATTGAAGTATAGTTGGTTTATTATGTTGTGTTAATTTCTTCTGTATAACAAAGTGACTCAGTTAAACATATATATATATTCTTTTTCATATCCTTTTCCATTATGGTTTGTCACAGGATATTGACTATATCAATAGCTCCCTGTGCTATGCAATAGAACCTTGCTGTTAATATTTATATTTTCTGATTGAACTTCCTTTGTGCTTACCTTTGTTTTCCCACAACCTTGTATAAATTAGGTTGCAGAGTGCCAATATTATATTCATTTGTATCTTTCTGTAGTAACCACCATAATAATTTGCTTAAAGAGAGTATTAGCAGAATTGCTTTTATTAATACGCATTTCAAGATATGGAGAAGCAATTACAAACCATCTATAAATTTTAAAGTAAAAGGTAAAATGTCCACCCATTGAAATTAGCCAAAACTTGTTGAAAATAATTTATTCATTCAATTAATATTTGTACCAACCATGTGCATGTCACATAAATATATATATTGTGTATATATATGTATATATGTGTGTATGTGTATATATATTCAGCCCACTGTGATCGTAGTTTCCACATCCTTGAATTCAACCAACTGTGGATCAAATATATTTTTAAAAATCCAGAAAGTGATAAAAGGCAAAACTTGAATTTGTTTCACACCAGCAACAATCTACATAGCATTTACATTGTATTAGGTATTATTAGTAATCTAGAGCCGATTTACAGTATACAGGAAGATGTGCATATTTTTATTTTTATTTTTTAATTTTATTAAAGTATAGTTGATTTACAATGTTGTGTTAATTTCTACTGTACCGCAAAGTGACTCAGTTATACATACATATATATGTATATATATACTTTTCCATTATGGTTTATCCCAGGTCATTGAATATAGTTCCCTATGCTATACAGTAGGACCTGGTTGTCCATCCATTCTATATGTAATAGTTTGCTTCTACTAACCCCAAACTCCCAATCCAACCCTCCCCCAACACCCTCCCCCTTGGCAACCAAAAGTCTGTTCTCTATGTCTGTGAGTCTGTTTCTGTTTTGTGAATAAGTTTATCTGTGCCATATTTTAGATTCCACATATAAGTGATATCATATGGTATTTGTCTTTCTCTGTCTGAATTACTTCACTTAGTATGATAATCTCTAGGTCCATCCATGTTGCTGCAGGGCTGTGTGTATTTTATGTGCAAGTCTGATGTCATTGTATATAAGAGACGTGAGCATCCATGGATTTTGTTATCTGGAGGGGGTGTCCTGGAACCACGCCCCCATGGATGACGAGGGGCAACTGCGCTGATTTGCCTTGGGCACTTGCGATAGAACAAATCCCTGAGGGGAAGAATCCTTACTGCTGATAGAATGTTTCTCCTTATTCTCTAAGCCCTTTAAAGATAACAACACAATATACTGGCTTTTTAAAAACAATTAAACCAAATGCCTATGGAGAGTAGACAGATTTTTTTTAAAGTTTTTTTTTTTTAATGAATTTATTTATTTTTTATTTATTTATTTTTGGCTGCGTTGGGTCTTTGTTGCTGCTCGCAGGCTTTCTCTAGTTGTGGCAAGCGGGGGCTACTCTTTTTGCGGTGCGTGGGCTTCTCATTGTGGTGGCTTCTCTTGTTGCAGATCACGGGCTCTAAGCATGCAGGCTTCAGTAGTTGTGGCTCACAGGTTCTAGAGTGCAGGTTCAGTAGTTGCAGCCATGGGCTTAGTTGCAGCGCAGGGGCTTAGTTGCTCCGCGGCATGTGGGATCTTCCCCGACCAGGGATCAAACCCATGTCCCCTGCAACAGCAGGCAGATTCTTAACCACTGTGCCACCAGGGAAGCCCCAAGTAGACAGATTTAATGCACATGCTGCATCTATAGAATCTGAGAATGGAACGTGGCTCCAGTGCACCTGGACCCTTATGAGTGTCCCAGGAAGAGTCAGAGAAGTGGACTCATGGGTAATTCTCTGACATCCATGATACATACATACATACATCACACATAAGTGGAGGAAAACATAAGAGCACATTAGAGAATTCTGCTGTAACCATGGGTCTAAACTCTGGATCCCATTAGGAATTGCAAGAAATACCATTGTGGGACCTCACTCCAGGCTAATTCGGTCAGAGTCTTTGTGTGAGACAAGGCATTGGTAGTTTTGGAAGTTTCCCGAGTATTCTATCTATGCAGCAAGGGTTGAGAATCAGTGTTTAATATTCATATAAAAGGATCAGGACTTCCCTGGTGGCGCAGTGGTTGAGAATCCGCCTCCCAATGCAGGGGACACGGGTTTGAGCTCTGGTCTGGGAGCATCCCACATGCCGCGGAGCAACTAAGCCCGTGCGCCACAACTACTGAGCCTGCGCTCTAGAGCCTGCGAGCCACAACTACTGAAGCTCACACGCCTAGAGCCTGCGCTCCACAGCAGGAGAGGACACCAGAAGAAGCCCGTGCACCACAACGAAGAGTGGCCCCCACTCACTGCAACTGGAGAAAGCCTGCATGCAGCAACGAAGACCCAATGCAGCCAAAAATAAATAAGTCAGTAAAAGGATCTCAGTCAAACACATACATCTCTGCCCTTAAATCTCCAACTCTTGTCTGTAAGGTATATATAACTGTAAAACATATATAGACGATAGCTTAAAAAAGGGAAATGACTTCAAGTTGAAACTGTCATTTTAAAAGAGAAGAACAATCACATCTAGAGAAATCGTAAATCTGATACAGGGATATTTAATAGTCTTCTAGATATTTGTGAATAGAGAAACCAAATAACATAGTGATGGCTTATTTTAGGCTGTGGTTAAGTGATGTATGTTACATGTGAAGTCATTATACATACAGCTTTTGGAAAATTAATTAAGTATAAAGAATATTTTGAAAACAGTGTGAATAAAATACAACAGTTTATTTCTCTAAAATTTTAATGTCAAATAATACGTTTCAGGTCATTGAAAATTAAGCCTTAATTTACATATACTATTCAAAACAAAATAGTTATTTAGGTTTATGAAGTAAGCAATATTTTTGCCAAGATCAAGATGTTAATGTCTATCCAGCACCACCCAGTGACTGAGTAAAGGAAACCCAGTTTTCCCACCACAGCTGCTATTTGTCGGTTCTGGCACCAGCTGTGCTGCATGGTTCAACAAGTGAAGCCCTCCTGGAAAGCCCAGGTTCTGCAGCACCCCCACAGGAGGCTGGAGGAACAGGTGGCGAGCTTCCAGGCTGGCTCTCCAAACCTTTGCAGCTCAAAATGTGGTCCAGGACCAACAACATCAGGTTCTCCTGGGAGCTTGTTAGAGCTGCCTAACCTCAGGCTGCACCCTGCCCACACCCACTGAATCAGAATCCACGTTTCAACAAGCCCCCAGGGATCTGTCTACACATCAATGCCTCTGGGTACCTATTTGCTCTAAGTCACTTCAGTGCTTATTTTCAACTTCATAATAAAAATGTGTGATAAATATGTAAAATCCGTTTATAACAGAAAAATGTCCTTGCATTTGTTTAGTGCTTTTGAGTTTAAGAAATGCTTTCAGGCGTAGCATCTGCTTTATTGTCATGTATTTCAGAGACATTCAGGAAACTGAGGCTGATTCTTGTGCCGGAGTAAGTGGTCCACTTAGAGCTCTGACAGGAATCTCTGAATGTGGTGCAGGATTCATCCACAACAGCAGATCTGATTTGTGAAATAGCTTTGTTCCCCAAATACACACAGACAGAAGTGCCCAAGATAAGCCCACTGGACCACAAGTCCTGTGACACGGTCTGGGTAGGCAGTCACCTTGCTGATGTCCTCATGAATTTGCCTTCAAAACACACACATTGTCAGTGAAGCTGTTGCATGTGCCAGCATTGAGGAGGGCAGCTTCTTTCCAAATGGCTGATTGTTCAGGAACATTCCATAATCTCACATCTCTTACCTAGTGAAATTCTTCATCTTTGCACATTTGCCCCATGAACATCAAATTCCAGGCTGTCCTCAAACCAGACATTTCTAGATGAGCTCTCTGTTTCTGGTTGTCTCCTGCATCCTAATTCATCTAGGTTGTGCCCGACTGATTCCCCTGGGTTAGCCATTACCTGTGGACTGGGTGCCAGAAATTTCTGTGCAGTTTGCTGACCCACACAGCTTCATCGTGGTTCTCAGTTACTTCTGCTGCTTGAACCAGGTTACTTGGCATTTAGAGGTTATTTTTTCCTCATTTCTACCTCCCTCCATCCAGACCTCAGGTCATTCTTGATCGTGTTCTCGCAATGTCCTAAGGACTCCTATTCAGCACGATGGTCTCTAAGCAGTACTTACAGCTGCCCACTGGATCTGTCCCATCCTGCGCACCTGACTCCATCCCTCCTGGGGGAAACTGACCGTGTCACCATGGGAACAGCGTGAGGGCACCTCGTTCCCAGCACGATGCAAAGGGACAGAGACGGGGTGGAGAATAACAGAATAAGGGGTGCAAAGCATGGCTCCCGGGCCAGCTCTGAGCACTTGCTGCCGAGAGAAAGAGGAGACAGGTTTACAGTGGTCGCCCTCATCTGTCCTCCTGGCGTCCCTGCCGGTGACCACGGTCCACCCTGTGTGGGTTACAGAGCATGAGGGGCTCATCAGAACCACGTGGCTGCCTGTTATGAGGCAGGTGCACACACACATGTGCCTGCACACATGTGCACACACTCACATGCACACACATGTGCACAAGTGCACACGGACCATTCCTCCCCACCAGGCCCTCTGACCAAGCTTGGTAGCCTGGGTAACAGACCATCTAAATTCCCTGCAACACTGCACACTTTCACAACCTTCCAATTTAACTTTCAGTTTCTTCCCTGCCAAGCGGGGCTGCCAGACGCCGGGGTTGTTAATGAGCTGGCAGCTCGGAATGTCATTATGGGCCCCGAGGACGGCGGCTCGGGGCGGCGCAGGTGCTCGGAACGGATCGTCCCCCTGTGCTGCACGAGGGCTGGGCAGCGCAGCTCCTCTTTCACTGATTTTCCCCAAAAGTGGTATTAAAAGTCGGCGCTTAATGATAATGAATTGAATTGTTCCTCTCCAAAGTGGATGGGCTGGCAGAATTCTGGAAACCAAGAGATCCCCGATGCTGGCTAAAAAAACAAAAGTAATTGGATTACACAAGGAAAATAAGATCAACATTCATTAAAATTACAGTAACAGGCGTGATGAACGAGCTGGCAGAGGAGGTCGGTCTGGCCTCCAGGCTGGGACCCCGAGTGCCCTTCTCCCCCGAGGAATCTCCACAGCCGCTCAGGGCAGGGGAAAGGCATTCAGTTTTCCTCAAGTTTCTTTTTTTTTTTTTTTTTTATAGCTTTTCAAAAATGTTTTAATGGAGTTGAGACCTTCCAGATGGAAAACACTTTTTATCATTATCATTGGGATCTGTAATTCTGGACGTTTTGAGGGAGGTTGATGCTTCTCCAGGCAAAGGCTGGTCCCCTCACCATCCTCTCTTCACCCAGAGTTGTCCAGTGTGTTCTCGGGAAGGAAGTGACCTTTATGACAATGTCCACAAACCAGGGGTATCTGGCCCTCATTACGGTGACACACAGAAAAGTCCTAGAACGGGAGAGAGACCCTGTGGGCCCCGAATGTCCCTGCCTCTGTGACGACAAGCCTGCCCTTCTTCAACTTCACTGAAACAAGCGGACAGGTTGTTGAGTTAAACAGCATGGGGCATCTGGTGAAGTGGTACCTGGCTTGGCTGACACTGGACAGCATTAGATAAAACCCCAGGTGTGTCCATAGCTTTTGCTCAGCTCTGGACAGAGGCCGTGACCTCTAAAGCCAGCCGTCCTGGGGGGTCAGCAGCCGGGTCCTCTCAGAACCAGCAGGGACAGTGTCCATGGCTCAAGGCAGTCAGGATGAGGGTCCTCCTCATGGAGCCCGGCGTACAGACCACTCCGTGGGGGTCAGAGAAGCAAGTATCAGACATGCCCCATCCTCCCTCGTCCAGCTAAGGCCAGGCCCTGGGCAGGTGGGGAGGATGTCGCCTTGGAGGAGGCCATGCAGGGCCGCTGAGGGACCTTGTTTCCCCCGGTGCTGTCCGGTGGCCAGTGCTGAGCCCCTCCTGGAACCCCTGTTATGTGGTTCACACAACAGACAGAACAGGGACCTCCAGAGAAGGAAACTGGCACGGGGCTGGACCAGCCTGAGAGAATCCCTGCTGGCCTTCTCGCTGGTCCCATGACCCTGAGCAACGCCGTTAACAGCTCACATTCAGAGCCTCAGTTTTCTCATCTGTGCAAAGGGCCTAACTGCATGGACCTCCCGGGGTCCCTGGGAGTGCGAATGAAGTAACACATACGGAGTGTCTGGTGAAGTGTAGAGCCTGTGAAGGAGGGACGAGTGTCCCTGCAGGAGAGGCTAAGACACGGTGAGAATGACAATAAGAACTGTGACTGTGGAAAGTAAACTGGTGCAGCCACTAAGGAAAACAGTATGGAGGCTCCTTAAAAAACTAAAAATAGAGCTACCATATGATCCAGCAATCCCAATCCTGGGCATATAGCTGAAGAAAACCACAATTTGAGAAGATACATTCACCCCAATGTTCATTGCAGCACTTTTCACAATAGCTAAGACATGGAAGCAACCTAAATGTCCATCAACAGAGGAATAGATAAAGAAGATGTGGTACATATATATACAATGGAATACTACTCAGCCATGAAAAAGAATGAAATAATGCCATTTGCAGCAACATGGATGGACCTAGAGATTATCATACTAAGTAAAGTAAGTCAGACAGAGAAAGACAAATACCGTATGATATCACTTACACATGGAATCTAAAAAAAAAAAAAAAATGACTCACAGAAATAGAAAACAAACTTATGGTTATCAAAGGGGAAGGGGGTATAAATTGGGAGTTTGGGATTGACAGATGCACACTACTGTATATAAATAGATAACCAACAAAGACCTGCTGAATAGCGCAGGTTGTAAAATGTAGTTGCCTTTCTGCTGCAGGGGAGGGGTCAGGAGTGTCCTGAGGGCCCGGGGCTCCTGAGGGTCAAAGCGACTTGCAGAGACACCCAGGACTGCTCTGTCCTGGTGACCCCCCTCATCGGCTTCATGCCTCTGAGCAGCGTCCCTCCCCATCCTGGCTCTTCTCCTGGAGGGGGAGTCAGGCAAAGGGCCCTTACCCGACCCTGGACCAGCTCAGCTGAGGTCTGCTCTGCTCCTGGTGGGGACCCGGGGGTCTCACTGTGCTCTGATCACGTCAGCCTGCACGGAGGCACCCCACCCCGCCGATCCGGAGTGCTGGGCTGCAATGGAGGTTGTCACCTGGAGAGCAGCTGTGCACACGCCTCCCAGCTGGGTCATCACCCAGCAAGGGTGTCCTTCCATGCCCCCTGCCCCGTCCATCCTGCCCCTCGGGATGCTGCCAGAAGATGCACTGGGCCCCTAGAGATGATGCAATCTCCATCCAGACAGGGTCACCTGTGAGTGGTGCCCGGACAGGGCCTAGCCAGACTGTCCCAGGGAACAGGACGCACGTCCACCCCACAGCAGAGCCTCTTGTACAGATGTCATCCACTTGGGTGGCTTTAATCACAGTCCTGAACCGCACCTCCAGCCTGGCTTTGCCCCAGGGACGTCCCCCCAACCTCTCTCTGGAGCCCACGTTTCTCAGTCACCCCCCTCATCCCTGCCCCCATCCCATCAGGTTGGGAGCCCAGACTTCACCTGTGAGTCCTTTCTCCCTGTGCCCCGCCCGTCAGCACTTGCTCATGGAATATGACCACGGGTCCCCAACAGCCCCCTCCTCCAGGCTTCCCGCCAGGACTCACCCTCCCGAGGCTGCCTGGGCCATCACCCTCTGTCCCCTGCAGAGGGCATTCCATCCTGATTAGACTCTTGCTGTCTCGTAAAGCTCACAGTTTCACACCTAGCAAGTCCTCATCTCTGTCCCTGAACCACTGTTGAACTTCAAGTCTCACACGGAACAGTCTGTGATTTCCAGGCGCCTCCCTTTTCACAGCCTGTGACTCTCCGTGTTCTATCTGTCATGACGTTTATCGTATGTAATCATGTTTGTATTCCATGATTTCCTTGGTTAAAAACAGAGTCCATTTTTCCTTGACCTTTGGGTCTCCGAAGGCCAGCTCAGGCCCGGTGTGAACCAAGTGACTGAAGGAGACTCAGCTGAACCTGAGCCGGTTGGGCAGGGTTCCGTCTTTGAGAAGTCTGCCTTCCAGGGTCTGGCACTAGGTTTTTTGTTTTTTCAATTTCCTCCCTCTTTTGTTTTATTTTTGATATTTATTTTTTAAATTATTTTTTAATTGAAGTATAGTTGATTTATAATGTGTTAATTACTGCTGTACAGCAAAGTGACTCAGTTATACATATAGATGCATTCTTTTTTTTATATTCTTTTCCACTTTGGTTTATCATAGGATATTGAATATAGTTCCCTGAGGTACACCGTAGGACCTTGTTGTTTACCCATTTTATATATAATAGCTTACATCTACTAACCCCAACTTGCCACTCCATCCCTCCCCCAACCCCTTCCCCCTTGGCAACCTACAAGTCTGTTCTGTATATCTGTGATTCTGTTTCTGTTTCATAGATAGGTTCATTTGTGTCATATTTTAGATTCCACATATAAGTGATAGCATATAGTATTTGTTTTTCTCTGTCTGACTTACTTCACTTAGTATGGTCATCTCTAGTTGCATCCATGTTGCTGCAAATGGCATTATTTCATTCTTTTTTATGGCTGAGTAATAGTCCATTGCATATATGTACCACATCTTCTTTACCCATTTAACAGTCGATGGACACTTAGGTTGTTTCCATGTCTTGGCTATTGTAAATAGTGCTGCTATGAACACTGGGGTGCATGCATCTTTTTGAAGTAGAGCTTTGTCCAGATATATGGCACTAGGTTTTAAACATGATGCTGCTGATTGAGTGAGTGAGTGAGGGGAGGAGGTGTAGTGAGGGGGAGACCCGAGAAGGAGGTCCAGAGTCCGCTGGCCGGTGGCCGTTGTGGGAGTGCCGGTGGAGTTAGAGTGAGGGGCCGGCGGCTCTGGGAGCGGGGGCTCAATTGTGCACCCCCCCATCCTGACCTCTGATGCTGCTCAAATGGTTCTTCCAACACAGAAGGGCTCAGCCCACATCCCTTGCCGACAACCCCGAGAAATCGGACACTTCCTTCCAGGCTAGACCTTCCCACCCTCCCTTCCCGATCTCCTGCCAAGAGACGGGCAGCCTTGCTGTCTCCCCACGGGGTGGCCTCCCTAGCTGGACCAGGAGATGGGGGCTGCCACTGTCACTGTTCCACAGGGACATAGGACTGTGCTCGCACCATACCTGACCCTCAGCCCAGCACCCAACCATGGAGGCAGGCGTGGAGCCTGGTGCCCTGGGGACCCCTCCCCACAGTGCGCCTGCTCCCACGTGGATGGTGGGAGCCCACAGCCGTGTGAGGTCAGGCAGCCTCCCTGCAGCAGCTGCCCAGAGGGTCCCTGCCGTGAGCATTTGCAGTCAGGAGTTTGTGTGTTTTCTATCCTCAGACACATCATGCGTTTCGCTTTCTCTCGGCATCCACGTCCTGCCTCTTCGGTCTTAGGGGATTTGGAGAAAGACTGGAGCTGGGGCAACGGCAGGCAGCATGCCCGGTGCCTCTTCTACGGAGAGCCTGATAACATGAAAGAATGTTTCAAAATGCATAGACAAATGGAAACACAGTTTAGGCTTTTTCATGATATTCTAAAGAAGACCACACTGCCTACCCGACATGTGTCATTTTTGCAATAAATGACATGGAAAACTGGAGCTCAAACTTTAATGATCATACATCTAAGCCAAGACTTATTTATGCATAATTTGCTTCCATTATGTTTAGTCTTACGGGGTGATTCATGAATCAACCGCTGAGCTTCGTCTTTCATAGCCTGCCCGCCCTCCCAACGTCGGCCGATGCCGTGCTGGCTGCAGGCACGGAGGGGAGGGGCGGCCCCATGACCCCGCAGACCACTGGGCGGCCCTTCCTTCTCAGGGAACGGCCGGCTGTGCCCGTGGTCAGCAGGTGGACACCCTTTGCACCTGGGAGGGACCGTGACAAATTCCCTGGTGGAAGATGCTGAGATGCATGATTATCCTTCTGCATAAAAACGACAGGCTCTGGAAAGGAAAACCAGACAGATGTCAGTGGGCTGGAAACCGCACCAGGGCCTGGGCTGGATCACACCTCTGAAGGGCCAGCGGTGGTGCCCAGAACTGGAGGGCGGCTGTGGGCATGGAAGGTCTCTGATCTTCAGTGGCTCTTATTTATCCGTCAGCCTCTGTGTCCTGGGCCCTCTGCAGGGTTCGTCGCACGCTCAGCGATGCTGAATCTCAGAGGGACCTCCAGATGAGGTTTTATCGTCACAGCTGTGCAGACAGGGAAACACCACCTATGGGGACAATGGTTGATGCCACTGTAATTTCACCCTCTCCACCAAGCACATGGGGTAAAGCAGCACTTTTCTAAGAATTTCCCTCTTAAAAAAAAGTCTATACCTCCTCGAATGAACGGCATGTCTTTGGGTTGATTCACTGAGGAGGACGCATTTGCATTTATACCGACGTCCTGGCTCTGTGGCCTCAGGGCCCCCAGCACCGTCTGGGGCACTTGCGCACACGCTCGGCTCTAAATGACAGGCTTGCGGTAAACTTGTCCGACCGAAGAGACCCCTGCCTTTCCCCCACTGCATCCTCCCTGCCTACCTCCTGTCTGGAGGTCAGACTCCAGGGCTGCCGTTTGGAGAAACTTTCAGTTGATGGGGACCAAGGCCACACCTCCAGGTCACAGAACCTCCAGAAAGTGGAGTGTGAGGTCCTGGACCGCAGCCTCAACCTCTGCACAGGTGCAGCGGTGGACACCTGGTCTGGCCGTGGCCATGACCCTCGGGCACGCGGTCCAAGACATGCTGGGCTGGAAGGTGGTCTCGAGCACCAGCTTGGATCCAAAGCATGCATGTCCTAAGTGGTGTTCTTTTTGCCTTTTCTGTAGGATTTTGGTCAAGTGTCTGCAGGATTCAAGGATGGAAGACAGGACTCCCTTCCTCTCTGCTGCGTCTCATGCTGTTTAGACATCGCTTGGCTCTGATCTGGCTGTGGCCAGAGAGGAAGCTCACGTGATGTGAGCTTTTCTGTTTGTCTGTCTGAGACAGGGAGGCTGCTGCAGGGGAGCAGGGGCTGCAGGGGCGCAGGAGGAGTTGGAGGGACCAGACCCTCTTCAGGGTCGCCGTCCCGCCCACCCTCCATGCCCCCCACCCGAGGGCCAGACCCCTGGGATGGAAGGACAGACACCTCCTTTCACTTTTCATTCCCTGGATGGTGGGACTTTCAGCTGAAACCTACTGACCACAGGTTCACCGCAAAACGAAGCACCAAGATTTCACCAACTAAAAGGCCAGAGGCCCAAACTGCTGTCATTAAAGCCCCTTTCTCGTCTCGGCTGGGGGTATCTTCCTCTCCATATGTCACGGACCCAGTGACATCCCAACACGTGAGACCTCCCTCCACTCTCCCATCTTTCCCCTGAGCTGTGGATGGTCCCCTGAGGTCCCGGCATCTCGTGTCTGGAAAAGGCAGGGACCTGCTGGCCACGGGGAGGCACCTTCTCGTGCTCGGCCTGTAGGAATATGAACCACAAGTCCTATGGGGTCCCCAGAGCGGGCATCTCCCGCATCATTTTGTGTGAGTGGGGTGGGCTACACCCCCCATCCTACAGAGTGAGGGACCCCCTGAGCTGGGAATGGGTCCTGGAGTCCAGGCCCGGTTCCCTCCACAGCACCACTGCTGTTAACACACGGCTGGGGGTGCTTTTGTATTTAAAAAAAAAGAAAACCTCGTTATTTTATAGACAAGCCCTCATATGTGTTAGCCTCCCGCAGGGTCACGTCACAGAACAGGCTGTCCCGGAAAGCACTGGGGATACTCAACCACCCTTAATTATGGGCTCTAAAATTCAGGAACTTCTCTAGGATGGCTCACCGAGAATGAGAAAGTACACCTTTCTCAGCTGAAAGGGGGAGGCGTTAGTTTCAATAATATGTAAGCCCATCACTCTGTGACCTTCCAAACCTCAGGCCAAGGTGAATGTCATCGCTACAAGGTCAGGATACAGGATGCAGATGCCGGCCCCTCCCCAGACTCCTCGTAGAGGCCACGAGATGGTGAGAGCGGGACAGACCCAGGCGGACGTGTTCTCCCCAATAAACAGAGGAGAGGAGCCCCTGCCCTGTTTCCATGAGGATTTTCCTGAAACCTGACACACCCACTGCTCTTTGGAATGCACAGCTGATGCTTAGTGACAAGTGGCTATGAATGGAAGCTCCGCAGCTGCAGACCCACAGGGCGAGGGGCCGGGAAGGACCTCGGGTGGAGCCAAGCCGAGCCAAGCGGCCCACGCAAGGCAGCAGCCTCGGCGGTGCCCCAGCAGATGTCAGCCAGGAGCACCGCCGGCGGCAGGTGTGGCCACTGCGGCTCCTGCGCAGGCAGGTGTCTGGACGGAGGCGCTCAGGGCGCGGGGTGGATGGATGCCCACCGCCCGGCAGCCAGGTGTCTCAGCCCCGTTTGAAGGTCACCTGCTCTCCACCCCGCCGCTCTTCCAGATGTTGCGGAGGCTGGAACATCTGGCGCAGGGCACACGGGGGGCCCGGTCATCCATTGTCCTGCGACTGCCAGCCGGGGGGGGCCGGGGGTGGGAAGATGTTCGCTGGACCAGGTGGTGGTGCGTGGGAGCGGAGAGGGCTGCCCTGAGCACAGACGGCCCTGAACTGATGGTGTGCTGGGCGCACGGGTGCCTGGGCTGTGCCTCTGAAGCACGTGGCCCTGCCTTTCTTCCCACTCCTTTCCTCCCATGTGCCCCTCTTCGGAGCCCCTGCAGTTCCTTGCACCTCCACACGCCAGACCCAGCGAGACGGACACCAGGGCAGCTGCGGGCTCCTGGCCCCTCCCTCCACCAGACCCCTCCCTGGCGACTCACCGGGTGTCCTTGTCACCTGCCAGCCTGGCTTCAGGGCCGCTGCTGGGGGCCCTGCGGCTCGACTCACAGCAGGGGGACGGAGCGCACGGAGCCCGGCTGGTCCTCCGCCCCCGTCTTCAGCCGCGCACCGTCCGCCTGTCTGTCTGCGGCTCACAGCTGCCCTTGCTGCTCGCTGCGCTGTCCAGGAGCCGCTGTGACTCTGTTTCCTCCGTTCATTTGTCACCAAGCCCATTTGGCTGATACGTCACTGTTCCTATCTCATTCCAGCCATGCCAACACTTACAAATAGAAATGAGCTTCGTAGGTGGGTGTTCCCTTTGGGGAGATTTTTTTTTAAAAAACGGGACTCAATCTGCTCTGCTGGACAGGATACTCTGTCGGCCCTTAGTTGCTTCTTGTGTCCCGGGCTCTTGGCATCTTGCATGTTCTGGGTCTCTTGGCTCTTAAGACTGAGGGTCAATTCGATTTTAATCAGAATCAGCCACGGGACCTCACAGTGTGTCCCTGTCCCCGTGGACTGGCCATCGGGAAGAGGAGGAGAGAGGGACACGGCTCCTGTCTTCCTATGACTGTAGGTCCCAAGACGAGGCTGAGCTGCCGCTGAGACTGGCGGGGCTCCTCGCCCAGGGCAAACGTCTTGCAGCAACTTCTCGGGGCTAAGCTCTGCAGACGTGATGCTCTTCTGGAGAAGAACAACCACTCGACAATTAACAAAACTTGTATTTCTCGACTTCAGAGACTGAGAAAACTAATGGCACAGAGAAAACTGAGCCATCTCTTGGAAAGGGAAGACTTCCAAAACTTAAAGTATGAGATAAACCGCCCCACTGATTCCAAGTCTTCTCACAAGATGAGCCCCAGGGCTACTCCCGACGGCCACCACGAGGGCCTTGGGGTTCTCAGCATCTTCTGAAACCACTAAGGGGGCAGGAGGAGGAGGCCAGCCTGGGCAGCTGTCCCCCCACCCGAGAGGACGCCAAGGATGGCGCTCAGCGGGGCCTCGCCCCTGCCTCCTGCACCCCCAGGCCGGGGTAAAGAATTTCATTCACGCAGCATTCTCTGCACCGCCAGCCCGGATGCTGCGAGAACCTCGGAGACATTTCTTTCAGGCCCCAGGAGCTCTGCACAGAACCTGGCCCCTGGGGACGATGGGCAGGTGGGTTCTGACCACATGGGTCCCTGCTTGGAGGAGGAGGGTTCAAAGTGCTAGAGTCTGGGGGTGCTGAGACAGGAAGAAGACAGAAAGGGTCCAGCCCGTGCCTCCTCCCCCGCCCAGGCTCAGTGACTGAAGTGAAAATTTCCCCAATCTGGAATCATCTGTAATGCGTGGGAAGTTGTCAATACCTACGATTATTTGCTTTATCCTGACAGCAGACTCAAAGTTTCTAGATCAAAAGATTGATTATGCACTTATAGGATACCTGTGTGCTCCAAGCCCTGGGGAGATGCAGTGGGGGCAGAAGTCCCCTGTAGGGGAGGAGCCCAAGCGACACATCTCAGGGCCTCTGTTAGAGCCGCACAGGGCACATCTAGGGCCACAGCATATGGTTTTCCACTGACATTTGTTGTTTTTAAATGCAAGAGAAGGAAAGAAAGAAAGAAAGGAAGAAAGAAAGAAAGAAAGAAAGAAAGAAAGAAAGAAAGAAAGAAAGAAAGAAAGAAAGGGAGAGAGAAAAAGAAAGAAAGAAAGAGAGAAAGAAAGAAAGAAAGAAAGAAAGAAAGAAAGAAAGGAAGGAAGGAAGAAAGAAAAAAAAAATGCAGCCCTGTATTGACTCAACTAATGCACAGCAAGATTTAAAGAAATAGTGACCGACCTGTTTTCTTTCACTCTTCCGGTCTGGGCTTTCCAGCGCCTAGACGTGGGGCGTCCTGGCACGGCTGCCTGTGCTCAGACTCTCCTGGGGGTTCTTGTCCCCCCTTCTTTCCCACAGGAGCTCTGCCAGGGAGCAGCACCAGTCACACAAACACCACAAGAACCCGCAGCGCAGGAATGACTCCTAACACAGCCTGGACAGGGGTACCCCTGGGGGTGGTGCCCTGGCCACAGCAGAAACAGACCCAACCCCCAGACAACCCCATCAGCACACGGTGAGGCCAGCCCAGGCGCCTGGCTCCCCGGCTCTGCCACCCCGGACAAGCCATGCTCCTCTTGGTCTTGGATCTTTTCTACCTACAAGATGCGGAGTCAGGCTCCAATCTCTGCAGAGACACAGCTGAGCTGGCCAAGAGCTCCACAAATGAGGGTGTAAGTGGCCGTTGGTAATAAGATTCATGACCATGATGGAGCGCAAGCCGCCAACAGGCTCTGTGGAGCTGTAATTACTAACTTAATGGAGAGGAAATTTTAAAACAGGTAAAACGTTCAAGGGGTAAAGGCAGAAACCGGGCTTTCTAGACTCTGCCCTAGGCACTATTTCACTCGTGGCTAAAAGGCCAGGCAGAATTCCAGACCATTGACTCTTCTGACGAGACCCGAGTAGGAAACCCAGACATTTCCCATCCTCACCCGGACCACGTCTCACCACCAACGGCTTGGTTTCTCCAGAGCAGTGATCCGGAGTGAGTCTGATCCAAAACTCTTCTCCACACGCAACACAATCAATCACTCATGGTTTGGCTCAACCCACAAATGTGCCAGGAACACAGCAGAAAGTCTCCTCAGGAGGATGGGCTTGAGTTTTCCCAAGGCCACCTCTCAGGAAGGCGCCTTGACAGCCCCGGCCCTTCTCCCACGGGGGCACTGTCACCCTCACAAACTAGGATCACAATGAAACCACGCACACTTTGCCGGCCACAGGCCGCCTTTTCATGTGATCCTGCAGTTACACACACCTCACAAATCCACACTCTAAAGATACACGTGGATCCTCAACCCTCCCTAAGTGGCCTCCTTTCTCTCCACCCTCTTCCAAAGCCTTGGGTGGTGCTGTGTCATCTCCTTTTGGCTGTTTATTCCTGCTTTAAACATAAAGGCTCATTTAAATCCAGTCTCAATTTACCACCCCCCAATGAGGTGCCCTGGAGAGTTGGAGCATGCGTCCCAGGTGGGTCCATCCTCTTCAGCGTCACTCCACGCCCTCCGTGTGGTCCTCTGGATTTCGCTGTCTCAATGTTGCTTCCCACAGACCCTGCTTCCCACCTGTAAGAGGGGTGTCATGCTTCTCGAGGCAGGACATCCAAGTCCTGTTCTGACATCCTTGCCCAGGGGCGGGTGTGGGACCTGCCCTTCCTTCCCCTTCACCCTGTCAACACAGCCCCACATCCATTCCATTCTCCCCTTTCCTTCATGACTTACGTGTCTGTTTCACACCCATTTACCTCGACTGAGGGGGTTTCTACTTATACTCCACTGGAAATGCCTCTCAGCTCTCATATCACTTTCTAAAGCGTTTTATTTTCCCTCAGTGAAGCTGAATCTCCTGAAGCAAGGCCGGATCACAGTTTATGAAGAGTAGTGCGTGTGTATTTGTGTGTATGTTACACACATGTTCTGTGTAGGACATCTTATAACACTGATCAGACACTCATACATGGATGGACCTGGAGATTGTCATACAGAGTGAAGTAAGTCAGAAAGAGAAAAACAAATATCGTATATTATCGCATATATGTGGAATCTAGAAAAATGGTACAGATGAACCGGTTTGCAGGGCAAAAATCGAGACATGGATGTAGAGAACAAACGTATGGACACCAAGGGGGGAAAGGGGCGGGGGGGTGGGGAAGGTGGTGGGATGAATTGGGAGATTGGGATTGACATGTATACACTAATATGTATAAAATAGGTAACTAATAAGAACCTGCTGTATAAAAAAATTAATTAATTAAATTAAATTAAAAAGGAAAAGAAACTCATACCTGGTACACTTGCTGCATCTAAGCTGTCTTGTTTGGAGCACAGGGCAGCAATATTAGAAAAATTAAAATTTCTAAAAGTCAGTGCTTTAAAATAACTGGCTTTTAGCAGAGCCATGAAGTTGTCCCCAGACCCCCTCTCTTAAAGTCTCCCCAGCCAGGGCCCAGGGACCTCAGATGTCCCTCCTCTGGTGAATGCCTGCAGTAAGGCAATGATCTGACGTCAATGCAATCCTAAGAATCCCCCAAACACTCACCAAATTATCATGGCAAGGCTCCCCTATGCCAGGTGCATGCCCAGCTCTGAGAGGTACATGCCTAGGTAATTCCTGCCCTGATGGTGTTGGCCACCTGATTTGGCAAACTCAGCTGGTACAGGAGGCACAATGACCTTGCAGGTGGCTCCAACCTGTGACCGTGGAGGTTTTCCCTGGAGACATGGGTGGGTTTAGACTAAAACTGTCAGCGTCTGCACAAGGCTTGGTCTCCCAACGTTTGTGGTGAGCTTTTCACAGGAGCACTGTATTGGGAGCTCACGTTTACCAGTCAAGATTCTTTTTACTCAGATCTCAATTCAACATCAGGGGACATGTGGGTAATTAGAAATGTGTATTCAAAATTTAGTTAAGGTACAAATCTGCTGTTCAGATCAAACCACGTTTATTGGGACAAGTGTTGGTATCAACAGGTGTTGACAGGACACCTTGGAGGGGTTGGGAGAATGCTGTAGTCACCATGCCCTAATTGTTAAGTTATGTATTTGAGAGATGCCTAATTATAAAATCTGCCAGATTTATTTGTTTAAACAATGGTTAGATTTCTGTCTTGTATTACCTTCAAATGTTAGCTAGGTCGTGCTAAACCTGGGTTGCCTTTGTTACCAGGTAACAGCCCATCCAGTTGTCTTATGGTGATGCCATAGCACGACCTGGCTATTAATTCAGTGTTTACAGAGTTACCCCACACTGACGTATTATACTAATGGGCATGATTTTCTATTTTACCAAGTTCCTCCAGACCAGGGATCACATCTTACTTTAGTTTGCATCCCCAGAAATACTAAGTTCCTGGCACAAAGATCAGAAAAAAAAATGTATTGAATGATGGGCAAAATTAAACATATATTAAGACTTGATAGGGGTTATTGAATTATTGACTTTGCAAAAGCATTCCTTATGAACACATAGTGAACACAATTATGTATTTTAAATGAATACAAAATAGAGCAGTAATATTCATTCCAAGTAACTATTAGGGTCAATAAGGAATTAGATTATTAAGTATGGTATGAAAATATTTTGAATGTCAGCTATATGTCTATAAACAGCAATGTACACATATATATATATGAATGTACACACTCATGTTAATGGGGAGCTAATCCAGAACATTGGCTCAAATTCAACTTGCAGAAGGCTTATTTTTACGCTCTTTCTACACTTTCTGCATCTTATTTCTGAAAGTAGCCAGAACGTGGGGGCAGACTGCATGCCGATGAGGAACACTGGCCTCTCGTGTTCATGCCGCACGCCTGTGCACGAGGTGTCAATTGCAGAGTATTTTTTCAGACAGGGGCTGACGGGCGGGCTGGGGAGCCACACGGCCCGTTTTTCTGGCTGTTTTTGATTTACAGACTGCTGAATCAGAGTTTCAAACTGGTCTGGGAAACTTAAGAAGCTGTTTGAGGTTTTGCCCAGACCCCTCCTAAGCCGAATAGCCCTCGAGGGTTCAAGTCGGTTCATGGTGTCCTTTTTCGCAGTCTGGTTCTCCGGGGCTCGTTTGTGTGTTTTGGCTGCGTCCTGAGCTGCTGTGGCCCCGACAGTATGTCAGGAGAAGCGTGCTCTGAGGCAGGATCTCTGGGTACGGGAGTTGGGGTGGGTTGGAAACTGCGCCAGGCCGTTGGTTCCCACCCAGAGGGGGCTCAGTTTCAGACGCAACGTGACAGTCAATGTCAGCAGCAGCCTGTGGACTCAGGGAGGCCAACCGAGGCCAGGCTGTACCCTTCCCGGAGTCTCCAGGGACAGCAGGCCGCAGCTCGTTTTGGGTGTTTTGCTTCTTGACTTTGTTTCCAGCGATTGCAGATATGTGCAGACTGGTGACCCGGGCGTTGGCAAAGGAAGTAAACCTGAGAACCTCGACTTCTGTCTGTGATGCAGGGTCTCAGGTGCTGTAAGCGGGAAGCAGGCACGTCTTCTCCCGCCGTCCATCCTGGGTGGCACGTGGTCCTTGTCATTCAAGCCTGGGCCGCTTTCCCAGCAGCTTGTCGCCTAGAAGCTGCGCAGGGGTCCAAGGCTGAAGCACGTGGTCCCGGCCGCGTGGCGCTCAGTTGACTGGGTCACACTGGAAAAACTTCATCACTAGCAGAACATGTCAAAATGAGTCACTTAAGAATGTAAACAGCCCCAGGGACAGAGCGGAGCAGGCGTCTGGCCATCTGTTCCGAGCCTCGGTCTGTGTTGGCACCGTGGGCACTGACTCGCTCCCCTCGGCAGATGAGGACCAGGGCCCGGCATCAGCTGACGGTCCCCGGGCAGCCAGGCCTGACGTCTGCAGCCTGCCTCTCCTGCCCGGGGGCCCGGGGCTCCAGTTTGGCGGGCAGTGGCAGCGGCAGCTGGCGTGGCAGGGGACCCGCTCCCTTCCCCACCCTCCCTCTGTAGATGCAGACTGGCCATTATCGGCAGAAGCACACAGAGTGCAGAGATGTGAGTGCGGAGACGTGAGTGTGTGTGCGTGTGTCCCCCACCCTTGCCCCCTCGCCTGCTGCGTCCCCACGTAAAGCCTACACTTGACCCTGGCCTCAACCAGGCACAGAAGTGTTTCTGAGGGACAGTGAAGGAATCCTGACCTCACCTGTGCTGCTGATGGAGAAAATGTTCCTTTCAGTGGATCTGGCCCAGGAGCGCGTTCTGAGCTCCTCCTTTTACATTCACACGCTGTGCGGAATTACCCCCAAAATCTAGACCGGGAGGCCCGGCCCCTCTCACGCACAGCCACCCACGGAGTCAGCAGAAGCTCCCCAAAGAGTCAAACCAATCTCAGTGACTAGTTAATGCGATTGTGTCGGTAAATTAAGAAAGTGGGCCAAGGACTCCATGGAGAGCATGCCTCTGTGTGTAATAATTTGGAATTCAGCTCCAGGCAATTTCCATAAACTGGTTTTGAATCTAGAGTTCATCACCCTCTTGGGTTATGAGTTGGGGGGATTTACACCCAGAAATGACAGGAGGCTGTCGGATTTCTCCGGAGCGAAACCCTCAGCATTTCAGTGATCTCAAGGATGAAGTCATCAGGACCGTGAGCATCCTTTCTGGATCCAGGGTCCGGATGCCCTCATACAGTTCAGCCCCCAGCAGACTGTGGGCCGCCTCAGTAGGGCCTCTTCTGGTCTCACTCTCAGCACCACGGTCCTTCCCTTCTTTCTGGGAAACTTTCAGACCAAACTGGGAGTCCTCCTTCCTTCACTCTGTGCTGCCCTCTTGAAACCATCGCAAATCCTGGAAAACGCACTGAGACCAGATCCTTCTCCTCTGCCTCACCTGCCCTGGCCTGGGGCCCCTCCCCACACCTGTACTACCCCCACCATAGCCTCCCATCCGGTTCCCCACCTCTGCTTTGCAGTCATTCCCAACCCGGCAGAAAAACTCATGCTTTTAAAGCAGGAGGTGAATAAACCACGATTGTTTGACATCTGCTGACCCCAATCTCCATCTTCCTGGAATGTCGCATGGCCACAGCCCCCCAGGAATGGAAGCCTGGGTCCTCACAGGCCCCTTCAAGCCCAGGGGAGCTGCCACAGTCTCTGCTCTGCTCCTGGGATGGGCCAGGGGCTCTCCTGCCACAGGGCCTTTGCACGTGCTGGTTTTTTCCACAGGAAAGCTCTGTTCCAGGTGGTCTTCATGGCTCTTTCCTCACTTCCTGCAGAGCTGTCCACAGGTCACCTGGGGCTGAGCTTCCCTTGATGCCTCTCTCTCTGTCTGTAGCCTCCATATGTCCTAGTCTCCTGTTCTGCTCCATCTCCAAGATGCAGCCACTCCTTCTGTCCGCTTCTCCCATGAGAGGTGAGTCCTGCAAGGATAGAGGTCTTTGTGGTTCACAGTTAGACCGCGTGCCAGGAGGGCTGGAAAAGTGAGACCCCTACTCAAATTCCCCTACTCTGACCCCTACTCTGACACCTGTCTGAGACGTAAGCCTGGCCAGCCAACGTCAGCCCTCCTCATGGAGAAGATGTTCCTCCCCCAGTCAGAGCCAGTGCGTGGCCATGGAGACCAAGTTTCACAAAGCCCACTTCCTTGCGAGGTGTGCATGTCAGGACCCAGCTCTTCCCTCCCGGATCTTCGGAAGTTGAGTTGATTAGTTGGCCTCATCCATTGGAAAGTTCGGCTGCAAACAAGAGGAAGCCAGGTTAGCAAATCATGGGTAACAGCTCCTGAGCACGTGTCTTGTGGAAGCTTTCTTACGATGATAACGCTTTATTAGATAATGCTCTAGTAGGTGAGGATTTAATTATTGTTCGTGTAATTTAATTGCTTTATGTAGAGTTCTCAATATTCACTATGGGGACATTCTCATGATTTTCCACTTGTGGATTTTCTCTACCTATTAATTATTTATAATTACTCCTGCATTTGCATTGTGCATTGTACACTTTTATTTTTTTAATTTTACAAATATCATTGCCTTTAATCTTCCCAAGCACCTTGTCGAGTTTTAGAACAGGTATAGGACCTCAGGACACAGCTGAAATATTGAAATGCTTGGAGAGGACGCAGGTGTCTGCCCTGGACAGCTGTCAGATCAGGGCTGTCCTGGGCCACCCAGGAGCAGCACTGAGCAAAGACTCAAGGCCAAGTTGAGATGCTGGATTGGGACCAGGGTCCCTAGAACACACTGTCCCCAGAGACGAGGGTGAGGTGGGACTCTGGGTCCAGTCAGAGATGGCTGTGTCCCTTCCAGTCTGTTGTTTTAGCAAAAAATGATGTGAAAGTTTGGACCAGTGGAGATGCAATCCCAGGTGCACTGAAAGGCTGGGCAGCGGGGCTTCCCTGAGGGCCCTCTGGGAGTCATGGGTTCAGTGTTTTCCCTCCAGATTAGCTCCCTAGGGTGTGGCCCCTGAGAAGTAACCAGCGTGAGACCCTCCATCAATCGAGTCCAGTGGGCTCTGTTCCCTGCCTTCAGGGTGAGCGCCCGAGCAAGAGAGACACAAGAGCCCGGGTGCCTCTGAGGGGGCTGAGCGAGTGCTGGCCTCTGGGAGATGGGCCACCCCGTCCCCACTGCATGGATGGGGTGCCTGAAGGGAGGGGCACTTCCTGCCAATGCTGAAGACATCAAAGCCCTGCTGGAGGAGGGCGGGTGCTTGTGCCGGGGCAGCACGTGGGCTGGGGACGTCACTGCCGGGCAGGTGACACCACCGACCAGGAGAGTCCAGAAGGGCAGAGGGAGGGTCTCGCAGGTGGACGGGCCAGCTGGGAAGCAGGTGGGCCCGTGCACACAGTGTTCACTTACTATAAAGATGACATGTGCGTGTTGAAAGCAGAGCTATTCGCAGCAGGAGGTGAAAGGCGACTCCTTGTGTTCCCCCCCATTTCAGTTTGAGGGCACCTCGATTCTGCTCCCTCCCCAGAGTAGGAGGGTCAAGGGACTGCTTCCCATTCAGGCACTAGGAGTCTTAGGGCGGCATGTTATGGTTTGGACTCTTGCAGAAATTATTCCTGAAAAACCTAATATTTGTTTTATCAAAAGAATATGTGTTTACGTGGGAGGTCAAACAGGGGACCACACCTGTCCCCTGTCAGCCCCTGCGTGCAGGCTCCACACCCACTGGCCCAGAGCGTCACCCTGGGTGGCATCTCCCAAGCTGAGGGAGCAGCAGGGCCACGGAGAGCGGGTGACACGCTGACAGCTGGGCCCACGTGGGGCGCTGATTCGGGTCTAACGAGTCCCGGGTGAACCCCACTTTAACAAGCTCTGCTCCAGGCAACCACCCTCTCCTTTTAAAATGAATGACTTTTTGGCCCTTGCTTTTTTTTTTTTTTTTTTTAATGTTATTTATTTTAGACCCTTTCTGTTGGGTCCCTTGCACTTTTACCCTCCCGGACATCAGATCCCCACCCTTACCTTCCCCGTTTCTGCAATGGAATTATGTCACAGTTTGGAAAATCAACGTTCAAGATTCACCAAATTAAATCTCTCTCTGTCCATCTCTCGTGCACACACACACATACAGACACACACACAGGACAGAGGCACATATAACTCTTGTAGAAGGGTTGATAACTGCCTTGTTTTTTCACTTGCTTAGTCGTTTGAACTTTTCACCGTTTCAGTACTAACTCTAAAATTCTCAATAGGGCCAACACATCTCGTAAACTGTGAGTCTCTTTCCTACATACCCCCCTCCCTTTCATCTTGAGACCTTACTCCCCACCCCCTCCTCCCCGTCCCGGCTGCTCTGGCTGGGGAACGCTGTTGCGAGAATCTGTCTGCTGTTCCGGGGCATCTCTTTGCCTGTCCCTGAGGTTGCAGCTCCTATTTCTTTGAGCTGACACCTTACTCTTTCTGAGTTTACTCCCATATTTGGTGGAGCACGTCTTCAGCCCCTCCCTGGAAGAGGACACCTGGGGGCAAGTGTTTCAGAACTGCTGTGTCCGAGGATGTCTGGCCCCCTGATCCGGTTGCTGGTCTGGCGGGTGGAGAGAGCTTGACCCTGAGAACACGGGAGTCACCCTTCCTGTTTCTCCTCTGGTTTCCAGTGTGGCCTGCTCTTTGGTACAAAACCTACTTGTTTTTCTCTGGAAGGTTTAGACTCTGTCCACCTGGGATGATCTGAAGTTTCAGGATATTGTGATACGGATGAATGTGTGCCTGTGAGCATCTATATCAGTATCTGGGTTTATATCTTCGTGGAGACTCAGGAGGCCCTTTCAATGTGGAGCCGTGTCTGCCTTAGCTGTTGGCTTTTTGCATTTTCTTCTCTTTCTTCTCTACCTTTTCTCTCGTCAGACTTTACGGACTTCCTTTTTGTAAGAAGATGGAACACCGCATGGACCATCCGTGTTCTTGTCTCTCTTCTTCTTTCTGTCTTTTTGTATTCCTTTCTTGGAGATTATCTCAACTCGATCTGGCAAACCTCCTTCAATTCCGTTTAAGCATTATACTTTCAATATGTAGGTATTCTGGCTTAGTCTCTAATTTTTTTTATAGCACTTCCCTTTTATAAGAGCATTCCTCTGTTCTACCGACTTGGTTACCTCATCCCTCAGCTTCCCAGCCACCAAAATGTGTTTGGCATCTTCCACCTGCTATGACCTTCTCTCTTATACTCATCTACCTCTTTTTTTTTTGCCTTCATCATCTTTTACTGACCTCTTGGAGCGTCAGGATGTAACCGAGATAAACACCTGTGTGCATCCTCCTCTGGTTATCCAGAATCTCCTAGAACTTTCTCTGTTTAAAAAAATGATTAGGACTTCCCTGGTGGTGCAGTGGTTAAGAATCCACCTGCCAATGCAGGGGACACGTGTTCGAGCCCTGGTCCGGGAAGATCCCACATGCTGCAGAGCAACTAAGCCCATGCGCCACAGCTACTGAGCCTGCGCTCTAGAGCCCGCAAGCCACAAGTACTGAGCCCACGTGCCACAACTACTGAAGCTTGCATGCCTAGAGCTAGTGCTCCACAACAAGAGAAGCCACCGCAATGAGCAGCCTGTGCACGGCAATGAAGAGTAACCCCCGCTCGCCACAACTAGAGAAAGCCCGTGCACAGCAACGAAGACCCAGTGCCTCCGAAAAGTAAATAAATGAATAAAATTTTTTAAAAAATGATTAAAAAGAAGAAAGACAAGGAATGCGTATCTGGATTGATGTGGAGAGTTATCCATATTGCTGTGTTAAGTAAATAAAGTAGCTTAGAGTTGATAAGTTACAAGTATTACATGATCTCTGTGAAAGAAGCATAACTTCTCATGGATTTTGAAAAGAAACCTAAGGGCCAGTATCTGGCATGGACTAGAGAAAAGTGAAAACACTGGAGGACAATCAGTGGGTGAGCCTGTCAGGGGTCGAGGTGAAAACTGTGTGTATCCCGATGAGGCAGTGCAACTGATCAAGGACAGCACTGGTAGGAGGGTCCTAAACAGAGCACGTGGCTATGGTCCCTGTACACATAACTGACCCTCCACTAAAAGGAGGTCGTACAATGCACTGCAGGGGTCTCCACCCCCACGTGACATCCTCACCAAATATTCTCTGCTTGGTGGTCTAGCTGCAAAAACAGCTTCCTGGTCTCTGCAGCCTTTTCCCGAGGAGCTGGGTGTTGCCCATACTCTGTGGTGGGCAGGTTACACTGGAGAAATAAACTAGATATAATGGTCTGTCTGAGACAGACTTGTGCCCGGTGGTGGTCCCATATCGGAAAACAAAACGGAGAGTTTCTAGAGTGACGCAAATGTTGACGCTCACATAATAAGTTAGGATCTCAGTGAAACATTGATCTGTCTCTCAAGACCCAAATGAGAAGGATTATGACATTTTTCCCTTTTGGAAATTTTGTTTCTGTTTTGTCTTTTTTTAGCACAAAGCTCTTAGTTCAACTATAAAATTAAATAACAGGACAAACTTTGGGCTCACAAGCCACACTCTTCCTCTGCAGGGTGATCGGGGTGTGTTCCGCCCAGACAGGCCCAGGTAGGAGAGCAACCTCCAGCTGGCCAAGCTGAATCCACTCAGGTGCATCTGTGCCGCTCCCTTCACTGTGTGGCGAGTCACCACCACACATTGACTTCTTATAAAGCTTATGGAAAAAAAGACAAATCCATGCTGATGAAGACAGAATGGATCTATCATCACAGGCATCATGCCTGGAGGAGACCCCGTGTCCCTGGGTGCGTTTGTCCATTCCTGAGGCTGCTGAACCAGCAGGATGGGTCCACACCACGGTGAAGGTCCCCTGCACTCTTGGGATGTGTCTGGCTTACAAGCTCCAGACAAGTGTTTGAACCCAGGTGTCCCTGCTCAGAGCTTAGGCGGCTCGAGCACTCCATGGGTGAACGTGGACACACCTGGGTCAAGTGACCATGGGCTCCCAAGGACAGTTCCACAGAGGTCTTCGTCCTCTGGTACCTGTGGTTTCTTAAACCTCTTATTAGGAGCTTCAGTTAATGATCTGTCTTTAGAAAGCATCCTGGAAGAAAAGGTCTTAGAACAAATGTCTGCGTCTGAAGCCAGGCAGCCACGATGAGCACCAGAGGAGCTAGAAAGCTCTTCTCGTGAGAGTTCGTGGTGACGTTACATGCCTATAACACACTGTCTGTATCACAAAGCTGCCTTCTATTCAGAGTGCGGCTCCCAGTATAACCATCCATTAGTCTATCAAATCACCCACTTTAAACTGTTAACAACCCACACACGATAAAACTGCGTTTTAGCAGATTCATACATCTGTCTCACTCAATCAGATAACCCCTTGACCATGAGCGAGTTACCTCATCCCTCTGCGCCTGAGTTTCTTTATCTGTAAAATAAAGATGGACACTTGCATCCACTTCATAGGATTTTTATGAAAATTAAATGAGATAATACAAGTAAGAGCATGTATTCTTTTTACTCTGTACACAGGTATGGAGCTAATATGCACACATGTAAACTATCATTATTATTGCGTCAAAATGTGTCAAGTAAACCTAATTCACATGTTCATTAGTCGTCTCCAGTTTCCAAGTCATGGTGTCCTATCAGGTTCCCCTTCCAGGATTTTCAGTTGAGTGGATGAGTTTTCCATTCTAAATAGACAACATTATGGAGTAAATATGGAGTCTGGAGTCTTCTAGAACATCAGGGTTTCTTCTGTTAAAATCCAGATTCTGGCTTGGTGTCTTGGGGGAGAGAGGGGTCTGCATTTCCAGCAAGCCCTTGGGTGATGTCAGTATTCTACATCTATGGACCACACTCTGAGGAGCCAAGGTCTGGGTAACACAGAAGGTCCCAGATCCCCATCACTACTTTCTTAGTGTTTTTTTGTGCTTTTTTTGGCAGCTTATTTAATGAGGGGCATGAAACTCAGTATCGAATTCAGGTGCCCAATGAAGACACTGTTTCTATTTTGCTGTAGTTCAACTTCATTCTCTTCTTGGCTCCTCACTGCTCTGGCATGGGAGAAAATTAGTCTCGGTGGTTCTACCGTTTCTTTTCCCCTGGGCTATGTTTAGATTTTGAAGGTGATTCCTAGCACTGAGGGTAGAACATCAGACCACACAGTGGTCTGCCCAGGGTCCCTTCAAGTCTGCTGGCTTCAAGGAGAGATGTCTCTCCTCTGGGCTACACATGACCTGGGATGCTTCTGAAGGGTGTTAGGACACGTGGTTCTCATGACACTGCTCAAGTCCCACCTGACTGGTCCCTCAGCAAGTGTGAATGGGGGGGGCAGTAGTTGAAATATGCTTAAAATCTCCAAAATATCATCCCACCCCTTCTATCCTTTGGGATGTCAAACTGAATGGTAGACACTCTTGTGCAGGAGCTTAGGGAACGGGTTCCTCGTGGCTCAGCCCTCGTGAGAGCCCAGGGGGCTCTTCTCCACTGGCTGTCCTGTGGGCCGACTGGGAACTGAGAGGGACATGGCAACCACACCACACCAGGTGGGCTGTGTGCTCCATCGTGCCATGGCACAGGCGTGCACATATGGATGTCTTCATCCACTAGCCACCTGGGAGGCCAGCAGGGTCAATCCTGGATGCATATCTCCTGCCTAGCACCTGACCTGTGAAATGTTGTACTTCTTTTCCTGTTGGTGGCCAGTGAGCGTGCTTGTAACGCAAAGAGCTTGCTAACGAAACGATCCTTCTTCAACAGTAATCAACTTGCTTGTGAGGCTGGTGTCTGAGGGAGAGGAGAACAGGCCTGAATGGAGGCTCTGACCCTGTGCACGTGATCCCCGAGGAGATGCAGATTTCACGAAGTTTTATAGGGCTCATGCAGGGATGAGTGATGTGTGTGACGTAGGTAATGTGAGGAGGCCAGGCTTCCGGGTCCCAAAGTTCCTGGGTGTGGGTGTGGCCTTGCCCTGGCGCTGCCAGCTAGAAGCCCTGCAGAGGAGCCTGGGGGAGAAGGGGAGGGGAGCCGGTTCCCTGGGCATCCTGAGGGGCCCACAAGTAGAATCCAGGCACCCTGCACAGTGCCGGCTAGCCCTGCTAGGCCATTTTTAGTGATGTTGGATCATCGTCAGGATTATCTAAATTTCATTATGTTTTGAATCTGCAAAATGAAATTACTTCTGTTTGCCAGGCTTAGCACACAGGGTTAGGACGACTCGGAGTGACTCAATATGCAAGCACTTTAAAAACGGTAAAAACGGAAACATTATGCAAATAGAGGGATGATGGGGCCTCTGGATTACAAATTCACTTTTCACAAAATAATCTGCAATCCAAAGGGATTGTGTGGATAACAAGGCCCAGAGCCGCGCACGGCTGGCAAAACGTAACACGTGTAAGTGTCCGATTCCCTATTTCACGTGCGGAGAGAGAAAGACAGATGTGGGAGCAGAGGATAAGCTGGTAGAATAATTATGTTAAATAAGACACAAATGGGCCCGGCTCCATCTCCAGTTCTCAGAGGGGGTCCTGCTTCCAAATAATTGTGCCTCAGAGCTGCACATGGGAAGGCTCCATTCCATCAACGTGCGGAAGGATTTGAAAGGTAACCCTTCTCACTCCAACTGCTTTTCTAAATACAACATCCTAAGGGGAAACCATCTTCCGGAGGCAAAATCTTAAAGGGAAAGAAGAAATAGTAAACACCACCCCTCCCCACCCGGTCCTCACATCTGCTTCCTTCAGTGTTATTGGAAAATCAATCTCTCTCCAGGCTCGTCCTTTTCTCTCTTTGTATATATGTATCTGTAGTGTCGATAAATCAGCTCTGTTGAGCGCTTGCCAAGAAATCAAGGTGCTCTCTGGAGCAAAGCAATCTTCCTGTTGGGGGGATGCCCTGGAGCCAGGGACCCCTCACCTGAAGAGGGGGTTCAGGTTGACCCTCTCTGTCCACCCAGCCCTCGGCTTCCTTCACAAAGGTCTGCCTGGGGCCGTGGCCGTCTTGTTGATCAGCTTCAGCCACTGGCCAACCCAAGAGCGAGCTGGCTTAGGCCAGTGAACCATGCTCAGTATGGCTCGGCTCTCAGAAGAGGGCCTTTGGCTGGAGAATGCAGTTATTCTTAAGACATATTCTTCGGTAAAAATACGTCCCTGAGGCCACATGCCTCCATCCAAGCCCAGGACTGGACCTTGCACATCTCCCTTCCTCAGATCTCCTCTGGAGAGAGCTGGTCCCCCAGGTGTCCTGATGTAAGAACCACCTGAAATGAAGGCATATATCCGTATGCAAATACTTATAGAACGGCATTAGTTTTCTATAGTTGCTGTGACAAGGGACCACAAAATTACTGGCTTAACAACACAGATTTATGATCTTGCAGCTCTGGAGATCAGAAGTCCAACACAGGTCTCACCGCAGGACTGCACTCCTTTCCGGAGGTTCCAGGGAAGAGTATGCCTTCTCCCTTGTCCTTCCCCTTGAAGCCACGCATGTGCCTTGGCTTTGGCTCCTTACTCTGTCTTCAGGGAGGGCTGTGCCTTTGACTCTTCACCTTCCTCCTTCCACTCATGAGGATCCCTGCCATTACACTGGGCTGAGCCAAGGTCATCCCCCTATCTCAAGGTCAGCTGATTAGCAGCCGTTAAGTCCAACTGCAACCTTAATCCCCTTTGCCATGTAACCTAAATACTCACAGGTTCCAGGCAGTAGGTCATGGGCCTATTTGTGGGATGGGGAGACATCATTCTACCTACCAAAAGGAGCTTTATTGCTAATCACCCAAAACCAGAAATGATCCAAATCCCCATTAACTGGTATATATGTCATTTTCTAGAACCTTTATTGTTTTGCCTTTTATATGTAAGTTCTTGATCCATCTGGAATAGATTTTTTTAAACTGAAGTATAGATGATTTACAATGCTGTGCCAATGTCTGCTATCCAGCAAAGTGACTCAGTTATACACATAGAGACATTCTTTTTTTTTAAATATTCTTTTCCATTCCGGTCTATCCTAGGAGACTGGATATAGTTTGGAATAGATTTTTGTATATGAGGCCAGGATCAATGTTTTTTAATTGATTAGTTTATATTTAAGCATATATCTAATTTACACAAAACTGTTTAGGAAAGGCCACTATTTAGCACTGTACTCAAGTGGTATATTTTATAACAAATAAGTTCTATTTCTTATATAGTTCTGTCACTTTTTGCTTTGAATATCTTGGTGCTATGTTTCTAAATACATAATAACATAGAATTTCCATAGCTTTCTTTTAACCTTTTTGCATCATGGCCTTCTTTTGTATCTAGAAACACTTCTTTCTTTAAAATCTGTCTGACATTAGGATAGCTACAGCAGAGTTTATTTCAGTGTTTTCATGTTTTTTCTTTTTCTTCCTTTTATTTTCAAAGGCACTAAATACAAGAATAAGTTGAGTTTATATGCATTCATCTTGAGAGCTTACCCAGCCCAAGTCAACCAAGTCTGCCCACACACACATCCCCTACCTGGGACTCTTGTTCAGTTGTCAAGGCATTCAGAAACAGTCGGGTTGAGCCCCCAGAACACAGCACGTAAAAGGCTATCAGAGAGCAAGTACGTGCTTGGGAGAAGAAAAGGACAAACAAAACATAGATCCAGCTCTCAGGGATGGTCAAATGGCTTTTAAAATGAGTAAAACCCAAGGACCAATGCATTCAATGACATTTCAGATATCAAAAACTCCACATCTTGGATAAACTTACAAGGTCCTACTGTATAGACAGGGAACTATATTCAATATCCTGGGATAAACCATAATGGAAAGAATACAAAAAAGAATATATATATGTGTATAACTGAATCATTTTGCTGTACAGCAGAAATTAACACATTATAAATCAAGTATACTTCAGTAACATTTTTTTTTTTTTTAATTCCACACTTCGTTGTGAGATGTTGAGCTAGAATCATAAAATCCCCTAATAATCTGTTTGAGATAAAGTTTAAAGGCTGTGCAAGACCACAAGCAGGGCCAAAGGAGCTGAAGAAGGGCTTTCTATGTGGAGGGGACAGTAGCAGTGGCACCATGCTTTGGGGGTGACATTTGAGGGTCCCAGTATAAGGATGAAATTAGTGCTGAGATATGGTGGGGATCAAGGCAACACAGGTGAGTGGGGGATGGAAGGAAGAGAGACTCGAGGAGCTCAAGAAGCTTGATGTGGTGCAGGTGTGTATGTTAGATGTTAACGGTGGGTTGTATATGTTTTCATTAACTTATCTCTGTCTCCTCTCATTCCAACAATGACTTAAGAAGATGAACATGGACACCCATGAACTTCTGATTTTATCACCAACACATAAAGAACATGGAAGTGGTCACCTCCCTCTTTACAACAAGAAAAAGTATCTACAAAATACATACAGCTAATATCATTCTTAATGGTGAGAAGCTGGAGGCTTTCTCCCCAGTATCAGGAACAACTCAAGGGTGTCCTCATTCACCACTCCTCTGGGACGTAAACTAGGAGTCTCCACAGGAGGACAAAAAAAAAAAAAAGGAACAAGACATACACAGATCGGGAAGGAACAAAATTATCTGTATTCACAGATGACATAGATGTCTATGTAGAAAATCGTAAAGAATTACAAGAAAATAAAAATAAAAACAAAAATATAACCCTCCTGGAAGTAATAAGCAAGCATAGCAAGGTTATAGGATACAAAGTTAATAAAATTAATATAGGCATACCTTGGAGATATTATGACTTGGTTGGTTGTATACCACGGCAATGAAGTGAATATGGCAATAGAGTGAGTCAGGCACATTTTTTTTTGTGTTCCCAGCATATAAAAGTTATGTTTACACCAGACTGTAGTCTACTGTGTGTGCAATACTATTATGTCTAAAAAAATAATATACATACCTTAATTTAAAATATTTTATTGCTAAAATATTTATATGAGTCATAATCTTTTTGCTGGATGGTTTGAAGTATTGCTAGAATTACCAAAATGTGACACAGAGACATGAAGTAAGCAAATGCTGTTGGAAAAATTATGCCAATAGACATGCTGGATGCAGGGTTGCCACAAATCTTCAATTTATAATAAAACACAATATCTGTGAAGTGTAATAAAGTGAAGCACAGTAAAAGAAAGTGTGCCTGAATATAAAGATCAATTGATTTCCTATGTACAATTGGAATTTTACACACATACGTGTGTGTGTGTGTGTATATATATATGTACATATACAAATCTAACAAAATATGTTCACCATCTACTCACAGAAAACCACAGAACTCTGATTAAAGAAATCAAAGAATTCTAAATAAAATGGAGAATTCCATGTTCATGAATGGAAAGACTCAGTATTGTTAACCTGTTGATTCTTTCCAACTTGATTTACAGACTCAACAGAATCTCAACCAAAATCCCAGAAAGCTATTTTATAGATATTGACAAACTGATTCTAAAGTTTATATTGAAAAGCAAAGACCAGGAATAGCCAACACAATACTGAGGAAGAACAATAAATTTGAAGGACTTCCACTACCCAGTTCAAGATTCACTATAAATCTGCAGTAATCCAGTCCTCCTGGTATTGGCTAGAGAACAGACACATGGATCAATGGAGAGCCCAGGTATAGATCCACACAAATACATACAACTTACTCCTTGAAAAAGGAGTGAGACAATTAAATGGAGATTGGATAGTCTTTTCTGGAACAACTGGGTATCCATCTGCAAAAAAAAAACAAAAATGAGCGAAGACACCTTGCACCCTTCACAAAAATTAACTCAAAGTGCATCGTGGAACTAAATGTAAAATGCAAAACTTGTAAGAGTTTCAGAAGAAAGGATAACAGACAATCTAGAGGACACTGGGTTTTGTGACGACTAATATAACGTGGTATCCGGTAAGGGATCCTGGACAAATAGGCAGAAAATCAGGGAGTCTGAATATAAAGTATGGACTTTGGTTAATAACAATCTACTGATATTGGTTCATTAATTGTAAGAGATGCACCTCATTGAACTGAGATGTGGATAATCCGGGAAAATGGGTGCAGGGTAGATGGAAGCTCTCTGTACTATCTTTACATTTTTCTGTAATTCTACAACTGTTCTAAAAATAAAGCTTTTTTTTTAATAAAGTAAATACTGACCTGGAGATTTGATATAAAATGCACATTTCTGTTACTTCTCAAGAAAAAATTGTTGACAACATGGGGTCCACATACTGACATGGGCAAGAAATCTGGTTATACAAAATCAACAGAGAATTTTAACACATGTATAATGTATATGTGCAGATTTTATAGGACATATATATGTTTATTGGTGAAAACTCTGCATTCAGCCCATTTCTTTGAGTCAGTGCTCACTTCCTGCTGAACCCTTGCCGTGGACACTGCCCTGCGCCGAGATTACACGGCTTCTGTAATTTTGTCCCCTCTCGCTCTCTGATCAGATATGCGGGGCCCTGACAGCAAATTTGAACACGTGTTTCTCCTGTAGATTTTGACAGAGTGCTGTTATTTCCTCTGTAGGAACAGTCCAATTTCCTGCCCACCATTTCAGGTTTTCTGCAGGAACGGAGGATAACATCTCCTGGCCACTCTGAGTATGGTTTGAACCCTGAAGATGTCTGATGAAGGAAGTGATTGGATCCATTCTTTCCACCCCAAACTTAATGTCAAAATAATTACTCATTTCTCTGCTCATAACGCCTATATTGCATGCTGTGGTTGGAAATACAGAAATCTAATTAAAACCTCCCACTGTATTTAACACTGTAGTGCCAAGCAAAATTGGTCTTAACAAAGCGCAAATACTCTGAGTCTTTGTCTGTGAGCTAACGCAGAGTGTTTGATGGTGTTTGGTTTTCTGGAAGAAGCCTAGGAGCACGAGCATCAGCTCACAACTGTGAAGAGAAAACCTTTAAGAGTCTGGGTCTGGCCTCCAACGCTCCCACTTGCTCTCTGCAGACTGTACCCCCGTGTGTGGTGTGCAGACAGACATTGAGACCAGGGGCTCCTGCACTGAAGCCAGTCAGAGCCTCATAAACTCCCCCAGGAAAGGTCATTTTCTATAAAATGTCAGGCGAAGCCCTGAAACATTCCTTGGACAGCACTCGAAATGTCTTTTCAAGGACTTAAGATGAAGACCGCCGAGTCCTGCCCCTGCCTGCAGATGCCTGGGACACCGAGAAGATAAATGTACCCTCCTTGGGCCTCTCCTGCGGGAGAGAACCAGGACCCATAGATTTTCTGTTTTTAACACGTGGATTTCTGCTCGTTTTAGCACAAAGCAAATTCTTATGTGTGATTCATATTCCTAAGAAAATAACCACGGACACTTGTTAGCATCTTAGAGTTCACAATGAGCTCTCAAAGTCTGATTTTTTTGTTATTAAATTAATCTGAATTTCACTGTAACCCTGCCAAATAGACATCATTCCCATTTTCAAGTAATGATATAGGGAACCCACAAACTAAAAACCTGGTTCAGAAAGAGGGACATTAACACAGATTTGGTAAAAATTAGTGTCTTAGAATCATGGTCGGAGGTATTGTTTTAGGCATTTACTGTGGTGACAAAACCCCTAAGAACATTTCCAATTTCCAGCATCACTTTACACCCTCATGATGACTCACGAGGGCAGAGCACAGGCATGGGACACTGAGGGATGTAGAAGGTGAGCATTTAGGAGACAGGACTGGTTCACGGAGCAGGGCCCCTGACAGAGCCCAATGGGCAGCCTTCAACCTCCTCAGTCAATGGAGTGTGTGTCATTTTTGATGACAAACAACCTTGTTTTGTTTTTTAACTTTGAAGGTGAATTTTTTATTATAAGAGCTCAGCATAAAATAAAGGCAGTGGAAAGTGGCCTCTAGTTCTTCATGTGACTTGTACCAGTAAAGTTTGCAGAAGCTGTTGGTTGTGACTATTCAGGCCCCATGTGTTGCCTCTGAACCAAATCACAGGAGAAAGTTAGGAGGACCTGGAGCGCCCATCAATAGGCCCACCTATTGCTGGTGTCACATCCATTCTGTATAGCTGTGCATGGTGGTGCCTTCTGCTTCCAGGCTGGTCCTTGCTCCCATGCTTGTTGGAACCGAGCTCACTGGGGTCAGCGCAGCAGGAGACACACAGACGGCAAATAATGTTTCTGGCTAACAAACATTAACACGTTAGCCGTCAGGAGAGTGGTTACGGTGATGATGGTAATGTCACAATCATCAGTGCAAACCCACTGGTGAATCCAACAGACAGCATCACTCTCTTCCCCAGTCAGCACCGCGTGGTGAACCCATCTCCCAGAGATCTCTCTGAACTCTTTCCTCCTCCTCGCTCCCTCAGCCCCAGACCCATCACTTCTCACAGGTCCCCTTAGCCTCCTGAATCCAGCCCACAGCCACTCTGCCGACCCACACTGCACACCCAGTGCAAGTTTCCACAGGGAACAGGTGGCTGTTGTACATGTTCAAGGAGGACAACTGCTCCTCAGCACAGACCAACTTGTTTCCATGTAGAGATGCAAACTCAAGCCTCCTTCCATGGCTACTAAATCACGCCATTTGTGTAAAAATTCTTGCTTTTTAAAAAATTAGGAAGAAAATCAAATTTTAAAAAATAGCATGAGGGACATGTTGATGAGGTTGAGAAAATCAGGACCATCACCCCAATGTCCCGTGCCCACCCTCCTCCACTCATGTCCATGACCTTGAGACGGTGGAATATGGCTCAGGGCCCGGCAGTGTTCATGCAGGCACAGCCTTCGCCAAATGCACAGCCTCTTCCCCTCCACTCCCTCACACTCAGGATCTGGAGACTCCACTCTTAGTGACCACCCGGGTTCCAGGAATATTCCAGGAGGTCTTCCTGCTCTTTGGCTCTCCTTGAAGGACATTCCTCTCCCCTGGTTGATGACAAACACCAACCCACTCCTCAAATTCAGCTGCTCTTGAAAGCCTTAGCCTATCTCTATGGCCCACAGAAATTTTTTTTCTTTTAGTCTGGGAGTAGAGTGAATGTATTTCTTCATTTCTAATTTATAAGGGTTTTCTTCCTCTTTCTCGCTCTTTAGAACTTTCCAGGGTCTCCAGTATAATGGTGAATAGGAGTAAAGATTGCAGACATTCTTGCCTAGTTCCCAGTCTCAAGGAGAAAGCTTTCAGTCTTACACTATTAAGTATGATATTAACTTGTAGACTTCTTGTAGATGCCATTGATAAGATATCTTATAGGGTAAGACATTTATAAGATTTAGAAATTTGCTGAGAGTTTTTAACATGAATAGATATTAAATTTTGTCAAATGACATTTTTGCATTTATTGAAATTATTTTTTTCTTTTAAAAATCTCTTAATAAGGTGAATTACATGAATTGCTTTTTGAATGTTAATCCAGCCTTGCATTCCTAACATAAATCTCTTGTGGTCATTTTATTATTCTCTTTACATATTGTTGGATTGGATTTGCTGAAACTTTGTTGAAGATTTTTGTATCTATGCTCATGAGCAATATTCGTCTACAGTTTTCTTGTAATGTCTTTCTCTGTTTTTTTTTTTTTTTTTTTCTATCATAGTAATACTGGTCCCATATAATGACTTGGGAAGTGTTCCCTCTTTTCAATTTTCTTAGAGTTTGTGTCCTCAAAGTAATTTTTCTTCCTCAAATGTTTGGTATAATATGGGAGTGGAGCTTCATATGTGGAAATTTATCTATTTTATTTATCTAAATTGTCTAAATTTTTAAGCACATTATTTATCACATTTCCTTATTATACTTTTAATTTTGGTAGGATCTGAAGTAATTTTACCTCTTTCATTTCTATACTGGTAATTTGTGTTTTGTTTTTATTTTCTTAAGCAATTTGGACACAGGTTTATCAATTTCATTGATCTTTTTGTAGAACTATTTCCCTTCTATTAATTTTGTGTTTTCAATTCCACTAATATCTTGTCTCTTTGTTATTTTCTTCCTTCTGATTGCTTTGGTTGTATTTTACTCTCCTTCTAGTTTCTCATGACAGTATCTTAGGTCATGGATTTGAAATCTTTATTCTTTCTAATATAAGCATTTTAATGCTATAAAATTCCTTTTTAAATAGGTGGTTAGTTGCATCACACATGATTTTTTTCATTTCATTCAATTAAACATATTTTTTCAATCTCTCTTTTTATTTTCTTTGACCCATGAGTTATTTAAAAATATTTTGTTTACCAAATATTTAGGGGATTTTCCTATAACTTTATGTTATTTATTTCTAATTTAATTCCATTATGATCTGAGACATACTTTGTATAATTTGAGGGTTTTTTAAATATTTGTTAAGTCTTGTCATATGACTCAGGATATGGTATATGTTGGTGAATGTTACATGTACACTTGATAAGAATACATAACCTGCTGTTGGATGAAGTGTTCTACAAATGTCAATTAGGTCAAGTTTGTTGATAATGTTATTCAGCTCGTTTGTGTCCCATCTTAATTTTTTCTTTTAAGTACTAGCTCTGTCTACTTGTTGAGAGAGGAGTGTGGAGGTCTCCAACAGTGATTGTGAATTTGTCTAAGAAGTTTTTACTTTATGTACTTTGAATCTCTGTTGTTAGGTGCAGTCACATTCGAAATTGTTATATCTTCTTATTGAATTGACCTTTTTATCATTACATAATGTCTTTTTGCCCTTGGTAATATTTCTTGTTCCAAGTCTATGTTGCCTGATATTAATATAGCCACTCTAGATTTGTTTAGTATTTAAATAGAATTTTTAAAAATGATTTTTACTTTAAAGCTACGTGTTTTTATTATTAAAGTAGATTTCTTTAAACAGCATATAGTTGTCTTTTATAAATTAAATACAATTTAATAATCTCTGCCTTTTAGACCCTTTACATTTAATGTAGCTATCAAAATTTTTGATGTACATCTACAATTTAAATTCTTTTTGTTTGTTTCTTCTGTTTTTTGTTCTTCTGCTTCCCCTTTCTTACTTTCTTCTGAATTATTTGAATATAGATAGATACATAGATATACAGGTATAGATATATATGTTAATATAGCTATATATCTTAGTAATCTTAGCAATATAGTAATCAGCAATACAATATTACTATTCTATTTGAATGAACTAGATTTTTTGCCATATTTTTTATATCATTTTTTTCAGTGGTAGAGTTTTTTAAGTACTATTTTATAGAATTTATCACACTGTGTTATTTAATTACCTTGGCTCACTGGACAAATTGAGAAGCGATATTTTTACTTTGTTTTACTTTTCTACTTATCATTTAGCACATAAGGAGCTTTCTAAAAATGATCTTGGATAAATTAATGAACTTGAGGTATTCAGTAAAACACATATAATATTAACCCATTGTTTCATTCTATCAACAGTATTTTCCTTTTTCCGATTTCCTAAACAAATAGCCTCCAAGTCAATTTTCTTTCTTTCCTTACAAGAAGCATTCTGTTTTCTCTTTACTAAAATTGACTGTTGAGTTGTACTCCCTCTTTGGCATTGCTCTGACCATCCTACCAAGCACGCAACTCCTGAGCTATTGGATGTCTCCCAGCCTTGGCCTCCCCCATCCACCCTTTCCAAACTCAGCACCTCAGACAAGTCTCACAGCTGCCTCACATAGAGTGGGTCCTCAATAAATATTTGCTTAATGAATAAAACTAGAGTTAATTGTTTTTTCTGTCAGACTGGATTTTTGTTTTGATTTATTTTGTTTCCCTTTTTAAGTCCATGGGGAAAAAAGAATAAAAGACAATATCCACAGGCAAAACATAGTCAAATATTTTATCAGGTTGCATAGAAATAGAGAAATAATACTGTATCTGTCTAATAATAGAAGTACATGGCAATAGTAGAAGTTACCAAAAAATTACCAGGGACTTTTCAACTGATTTTGAAAAATATGATAAATTAGCTGTTATTTTTCCAAGTGCCTTTTTGGTTTGATGCTGTAAGAAATACAACTTTCTAAGCCAATGAGTGTTTCAGGAAATCACTTTATATTAAAATCAGATTCTAGGTAGGATGATAACGTCTTTTACATGTCCTTGTCTTCCCTTTGGTACCAAATATTTTGTCCACATTGTTGAATAACAGAAGTGTTCACATTTTACGCATTCTTTACTGTCACAAGTTCCTTAGCAACAATATGTACTCTGACTTCTGACCTAGAAGGGAGAATGGCGATGATGTTGATGCTTACCTCTTCCACTTAAATGATGAAGTCCACATCCCCTGGTAACACTGGGACAACCGAGCACCCTTGTACAGACACTGTCAGGAAGCCTGGGGGGAGGACAGCAGCATGTTAGTCTCCCTGCTGTGTCACCAGATCATTAGCATTTTCATGATAAATAGAGATACTTACTGACATTTTTTATTACTGTAATCATCACTAAATTGTCCTTTTTTCTTAAGCTGTGACCTTTTTAACCCTGAAGGTAGTGTAAATTGTGAGTGGTCCATAAAGCAATGGAAGGACAGTATTTATTTGAATATATTAACAGACCCAGGGTAGGCTCCGCAGGCCCCAGGTCTTTTGTTTGCCTTCTTAACTGAAACTATGCTTCTTCCAACACACAATGTCTGCTCCAGATAGGCAGGTGCATGAGCCCTGGAGCCCCCAGGTAAATTCCACCTTCAATTCATCTCTTCTTACCTGACTTGAGTCATCTTTCAGAACCCATGTCAAGCTCCGTCTCCACCAAAAAGTGTTCCTCAACCATCATAATAATTTACAGTTTGAAACAAAATACTAACAAGAAGACTGACATTCATATGACATCATAGTTATCGAAACATTTATAGGCACAATATTTTGTTTCATCCTCAAACTAGTAGAACAATGATTATTATCCCTACTTTAAGGTGATGCAGCTGAGACTCAGAGCAGTTGAAAGTCCAGCCAGAGATCAGCTGAGTGTGAGCACAGCCCCACCAGAGCTGCAGTTCCTTTGAGATTTCTAACCCCAGGCACAACCCCGCTAACACGTGACATATGACATGTGACATGCCTGAACTCTATTTCTAGGCATGTTTGCTGACATTTATTTTGATATAATTTTTTCTGAACTAGAGAAAAGGCACTTTGATAGCGATGAGTATGACACATTTATTTTTATTTCCCATTGTTCTGAGTCTTGAATGCATTCATGGATTTTTAAGCTACTGGTACCTATTCAAGACTGAAACCCAGCAAATGCCTCTTCACTTCTTAACAGGTTTTGGGCTCATGCTTGCACTGATAACCCAGACATCTACTTAGTCAGAGGGACCCTGGAGGGGTGGGAATTTGAACCCCAGGAGGTCTTGACCTGTGCCCCCTGTACCAGGAAACCATCTCTGCTTCTCTATGCTGGAAGGACGTCTTCCGGATGATCAAGTGCCACCTGCCTATGTAACAGGGATGGTGGGGGTCGGGGAGACTGAGGCCGGGAGTGAGGTGACTTCTCAAGTTCATGTACTTGGTTAGTCACAGGGCTGGCACAGATTCTGATGCCAGAGTCACTTTCTCCTTGGTATCCTGTGCTGTCCCCCCTTGTTCCACATCTCCTGGGATAAGAATGTCTCTACATTGATTTGCAAACCTAAGCAGAGTAGATGTAGCCATGCACCCAGGCGTCAAGAATGGCAGCAGAGTATTTTGTGATCAGACAATATATCTCATAAATCCATTTCAAATGTTTCTTAGGATTAGCTGACTATTTGCATTTTCAAGAGATGTAGAAATAAGTTTTCTCAGAATGTTTTATTACCATTATGATACTATATTTGCTACTTACACTTAAAAAATTATTTATCAGTGTTGTCTTAGTTTCAGGTGTAAAGCAAAGTGATTCAGTTATACATATACCGTATCTATTCTTTTTCAAATTCTTTTCCCATTTAGTTTGTTACATAATACTGAGCAGAGTTCCCTGTGCTTTACAGTAGGTCCTTGTTGGTTATCCATTTTAAATATAGCAGTGTGTGTATGTTAACATTACATTACAATTAATGCAACATTGCTAATCAATCATACTCCAGTATAAAATAAAGTTTAAAAAAAATTGGTGATTTATACGAATTTGGGAAGCCCATTTGAAGCCCACCTTGGGCCAGAAAACGAAGGCTTTGGCAGAATAACAGGTAATCACACTTGCCCCATGGTACAGACATCACTTAAAAAGTGAGGAAATGAAAACTCAGTGAAATTAACTGTCTGCCCAACATCCACTGTGGATGTGGTCAAATCAGCTACAAACTCGACTCCAGAGCCCACACCCCCAGGGGCTGTGCTGGTCAAGCCTTTGAACTAATCAGTGCTTTGCACACCTGGACTGGTGAGGCTGCGGCTTTTTTGCCTCCTACCCCTCAGAAGCTGACCTTGGACACGCTACACGGTGTTGTGTTGAGATGGCACCCAGGGTGCAATGCCCCCAATGGCATCTTGTTTCCTGATCTTCGTTAAATCTTTTAATTAAAGCATGTTAACAAAGCCAAAGAAAAATAAATGGCCCTGCTTGCAAGGAAATTAAATGGAGGAACTAAGCCCATTTATAATTATTGTATTTCAATTAGGCTGTAACAGGGCTGGGTGAACAGAAAGATAAAAGGAAGCAACACTGACATGGGCGTTTCATAAATATTTGCAAAGTCCTGTTAGAAAGAGAGCAATATAAATAATCTTTAAAATAGTCCGTGTCCCCGGCAGCGCCCTTTATGCTAATTACTATATGAAATAATTCATCTGCCGTGTTCTCACCAAAATTCGTCCTAGGATGCTAACAAAGCCTTTTTTTTCCTATTCAACGAATGCATGAAATTCTCTTGAAGAAAGACGTTATATCAGTGCATGATAACATTTTAATCTATTATTTTAAAATGAAAATACAATTAAACTTTTGAAAGAGCTAGAATTAAATTTAAACCTTTTCTCTCTATTTTCATGTTCAAATATCCAATTTTCGCTGGAACAGGAAAAATATAAATCATCAGTTTGCATTTAATGCGTATTTCCCCTACTGTTTAAAAGAATAGTTGTGTACATATCTAATTATTCTATTCTGAAAAATAAAAAAAGAAAGCATTAAAAGAACTTACTTTTTTTTTTAGTCCTAGGTAAGCCCTGGCCCATTCACCCCAGTGTGGAGTGGGAGAGAGGTGATGCAGATTTGTCTCTGGGTGGGTGCCATCGGTAGGGCCTGCGTCACATGATGGGGCCTCCCCCATGACCCCTGTCTTCCTGGGGTGAAGGGGGTTGCTGCTGCCAGGACTTGGGACGAGGTCCTGGGTGAGCAGATGTAGTCAGGCACTCCTCCTCCACACCCTGGTTTTGGTGTCTGTAAAATTTCAGTGGTCAAGTAACATCATGTCATAGTTTACGTCGATGGAGTGGGAGCCCATCTTTGGCAGAGACGGCCTCAGGGCACTTGGTGAGCTGGAGACTTTACGATTGCCATCACTCTCCACAGGGATCTTGGAAAATAGACAGGAAGCCAGTCTTGTTTATGTATGTTCACATCATCAAGGGAAGAGCAAACTGTTCTGAAAACCGCTATCAGCTCGTGAGGAGGTGAAGGGAGACATGGAGAGTAAGCACCAGGAGAGTGTTTCATAACAAATGGATGGAGTGATTTTATGTCTGTTGCATCTAATAATAAAACAGATTTGAGCACCGGATTTCAGGACTTTAGAATTCCCTTTTATAACTGTATTTTGGAAAAGTGTTTGTTCGTCACTTGGAAATCACACAGGTGCAGTCTGGGAAGCAGAGGAAGGTGTATTGCTCTGATGTGACGAGAATCCAGACTTCATCCCGCAGTGAGTGGAGGAGGGCGAGGAGTTCATAGGCTCATGGTCTCGGGCGTGTCTGAGGGGTGAGAACTCGGGGGCGTCTGCCGGGGCGCCGGAGCTTTGAAGAGGGGTCTCAGCACGGGCTCCACAGTGGACGGCACAGCCTGGACCAGATCTCTAATCACATCCCCGAGCACAGAATTGGCTGCAGCTCCTCGGGTCCCAAGCCTGTCTCAGGGACCCTGTCCGAGTGCTCTGTCCTCGGCAGTGTCCCCTCCCACTGCTTGCATAAGCAGGGAGCCTGAGATGCTATTTACCGCCTGTCATTTTGACAGCAAGTGACCTGCGATTGTCGGGCTTTAAATTATGAATAAGTAAATAATTTGATCCCTACACCTAAAATTAGACGGTAATAAGATACCTTTGTCACCCAGGGAAATGGACCAAAAAAAAAAGACAAAAGAAATAAAAAAGACCAAAGCAAAAAGGACTCCCCTGTCCACACTGGGGCCCAGGTGTCCCACACACACACCTGCTCCTCTTGGAGACCCTGGCTCCCCCCTCCGCCTCAGCTGACTGCCGGGTGCTGGCACCCCACAAGAGGGCTCTGGAGCCGCCCCGCCAGAAATGCTGGCGATCTGGGCTTCGAGGGCGTAGTGACCACTGAGGGAATGCCAGCTGCTCTGCTCACTGAGGATGGCAGCCTCGTTCTTGTCACCAGGGTCCCAGCATGTTAGAGGCTGTTGGCGCTGCAGAGATGGCTGGTCTCAGGGGCGCGACACCGGTCAGCTGGACCCGCCCTTTCAGCCCCGGGACCGGGCATCTCCTCATTTCTCCTGTCTCTCCTCACTAGTGGGCTGGTGGGGCTGAAAGATTTTCCAGTGTCATTCATTGTATGTTTTACTGGTTTGCGGAATATAAAATATACATCTTCATATGAAACATGAGGGCTTTAATCTACTTCGTGTAACAATTTCCCTTTTAGACTACAGGCCATACTCAGTTTGCTGTATTAAACCTCTGGAGAAAAAATAAGTATCCAAGTTTGTATGTGCGTGTGTGTGTGTGTGTGCATGCGTGTGTGTGCGTGTGCATGTCTGTGCGGGTTGTGTGCATGTTGCAGGGTGTGTGTGCATCTTCATGTCTGTGCAAGGTGTGTGCACGTGTGTGTGTGTGCATGTGTACGTGGGCTGTGTGCATGGTGGGTGAGTGTGAATGTGCATGTCTGTGCGGGTGTGTGCATGTGGTCAGGGTGTCTTTTCATTGAAGGTTCTCCCCCCGCGCTGGCGGGGGTGTGACCTTCAGCGGGGCGCCCTGGCTCGCGGAGCCGTCTTCCGGTGACGGGCTCGGGTGGGGACGGTGCGGGCAGCAGGCGGCCGTGCGCAGGCGCGGAAGGGAGGCCGGAGGAGCAGGGGCCAGTCGGCCCAGCCTCCCCGCTTTGTCGCGGCCTCACGCTCGCTCCCCAATTGCTTTAGCCCGAAGCGGTTGACATTTACCCCAGCCAGATAATCGAGGAATAACATTTGCGTTACAGTTTAAGACGACCTCTGCCTCCACAGCTCTTTTAGATTAGCTTCTAAAAAAAGAGAGAGAGGGAGAGGGATGGGCGTCCGCGGCAGCGAGCGGGAGGGGCCGAGCCTATTACTGCGGCCCAGGGTCTCCAGCAGCGGCTGCGGGCGGGCGACTATTAAGGGGACGGCGTTAAGAGCAGGCGGGAGGCGCCAGGCAGGCAGGGGAAGCAAAGGTTAATGGATTGACTATTACCTGTGCAGGAGGCCCGGGCCGGGCACAGCGGGAGGACAGGGGCTGGATTCTGTCCTTCCTGGGAAACTCGGAGGGCGTCACTGAGGCCAGCGCTGGAGGGCGAGTCGGCCTGCTGATCGTCAAGCAACGAGTTCCCATCTCTAAGCCCTTCGTTATGAAGACTTAGAAGGACCATGTCAGGGAAAGAAAATAGGCTCCATTCCCTAAGGGGAATGGCCCGACTGGGTCCTAACAGCTCGTTTACATGGAACAGGCCACCCGGTGGTGGTCAGTGACCCTCTTGGTATAATCAGTAGTAGTGAAGGATCAGGGGGCAAAAATTAAACCATTGATCCATAGATTGAAAAGGATTTTGGGTGACAAAGAGGAGGAGATGGATTTTAAAAACAGGGATTGAATGGAGCTCTCATAGCACAAGAGACAACAAGCCTTTGCTTCCCCCCCATGAGAACTGTTTCCCTTAAAAGTCCTGTTAGTTGAATAGCTAAGAATCATATTCACCCACAGAAGTATCTGAGCATCTATCTTGTCCAGTGTGTGTCTGATCTGACAATCGAACAGCAGCTTGCGAGAATCCAGGACCCGTGCAGACGTGACTGGAAGAAACCTTGACTGTTTATCACCTAGGTGAGCAGCTGATTCCCCGGGGGGCCCCCCACATCTAAGACGGACACCTGTGTTGAGCCTTTGGTTGTGAGGTGGCCATGCCTGAGCCATGGGGGACAATAATACAATTCTTTAATTGTCTCTATGGGAAAACAGACCGGCAATACAAGCCACACTAAAACAAAATTAATTTTTTGCTCATTTCACAAAAAATGCCTATTTGCATACGGGTGACATTGAGTTGCAGTGCCCAGCCTAGAACATCTTTTGTGTTGTGAGCTTAAATTTGCAGACCTGAAAATTCCCAGGATAGTCAAATACGGCACGGATCAGATTAACTGAGCCTTTTACCCAGAATCAAGCTCTACTCTTCAGGGAAATAAATATCTAGGAAATGAAAATGGCAGTTGAGTTGGGACGTCTGCATGGTTGTGATGGGGGACGATGTTATTTTTAAACCCCAAATGCTCTGAAGGACATGCGTGCACTTCTCTAATTATTTGTACTTTTGTTGATCCATCTGCATCACCTTTGCATGCCAACCATCTACTAGGGGGACATGGGTGCTATTAGGGTGAAATAATGACAATCGGCAGCCCTCATAGGGGACTTGGAGTAAGCTGGACGTTGTTCTGAGTGCTCAACACCTGTCAATTCATTTAAAATGCATATCAATCTTCCTAATCAATGAAAATACAAAGGTTTGAACTAATGCAAAGAGGTAAAATGCTCCTTCCTAACTAGGCTGGTGTCAGAGAAGGAGAAACAACACAGGCCAGAGGGAGACTTCTGAAGACCTAAATCGATTTCCAGGCGTCCCTTCTTTAAGATGTGTCAATTCATCAGAAAGTCACACTTTGGTAAGGCTTGAAAATTGTATCAAGCTCAAGCCCCACGAATCGCAAAGCACATTCCACTCTTAAGCCTTTCTGATGTTTCTAACTCTTTGGTTATGGTGGCAGTGTGCCCACAGAGGTCGATTTGGCCAACGGTTCCACCAACACGGTTATGTGTGACCAAAGGCAGCGGTCGGGGGGGGGCCTCCAGGGCTGCCTGATCCCCTGAAGCACAAAGAAAATCACTGAGGATGGGGTCGGCCTTCAGCGGGCTCTGAACCTGCCCAATATCTCTGAAAGGATGACCTTCTGACACCAGGGAGGCTTTGCTCGTTATTTAATTAAGGGAGAAAGGGTTTCGGTGGAGAGCAGGCTTTGGGCTCCTTTGTAATTTTCGCTGACCAATCCAATTATGTGGGTAATTGTAAGCGTGTTTCTCAAAGCAGGGAGAATCAGTCACAAAATAAATCAAAATCCAACCAAGTGGGCTGCCGTTCTGAAAAAAAGTGTGTCAAGGAGGGGAATTAGAAGCAACAGCCATGGAGTCTCGACTTTAAAAATGTAGTAAGAATCGTTGCACGTTATTAATTCCTGCCGTCGGTTCTGTGTGTCTGATTCGCTCTGGCACGTCCTGTTGGTAGAAGGGTGTGGGCGCCTCTCTTTAAACTGGTTCGACATCCATTTGAATCCATACCACACAGGGCTGACGGCCATAACAAGAATTTGCCTCCTGCAAAGGTGAATATGAAAATACTTTGTTTAGTTTTTAGTTCAACAATCCGCAAGGCCTGTATCTTTCTGCAGACATTTATTTCAAGGTACTTAAAAATTGACTTTTATGAGATAATTTAGGCAGTGATTATTTTTGTTGAGAAATGTGTCCTTTTATCCCTCTCATTCATCCTGGGCTAAGATATTTCTGTTTGTCAGAATGCCACCGTTTCTGATAAATGACTGCAGACGGACTGCTACACTTTATTAAAAAGTAATAACAATTTTTGTACGCACCCTTCACATTGTAGGGGGGGACCATGAATCAAAGGACACTGCCTGTCTGGGCCTGATAAATGCGCCGTTTACCAGCTGAGGAGTTATTTAGGACTGGCTATTAATTTAAATCACATTTATCTTCCCTGGATGGGGGAGGTGGCTGTGATAGGGCTTCCAATGACCAATGGTGCGGCTAAGTGCACATTATTTATTACCACCACCTCTACAGGGCTGCACAATATGTTAAAAAAAAAAAAAAAAAAACAGTGCCAATTACCGTGGTTAATCTCGTCAGGGCAATAACAAATTTCTTCCCAGCACAAGGCAATTTTTATGCTCGCACTTTTTCTCCTCCAGACAGACCTGCTTCTAATTCTCCATCATTAAACCCAATACTCTCACTCCCCCGAGTGCTCATGGGAAATGTTTACGTCTCTCCGCTTCACCTTTGTTTGGAGAACAGTGCATTTTTTTATGCATTATTGGAAGCCGAGCGTGTTCTTTTGAGCCCTTAATGAGTCTTTGTGGACACCACGGTGAGGTGGTGTGTATTGCGAGTCGTATTGGCCATATTTTACTATTAAGTGTTTCCTCATTAATAATAATGCCTCTTCCATCGATTCTCAACTCACCGAGTTCTTATTATGCAAAAATAACAATTGGGAATAACCGATCATAAGCGTTTTTTTGCCAATTAACTTCCATTTGATGGATCTGCCGCGGAAGATTAAAATATTTCTAATAAAATGCATCTTAGGCACAAATTAAATCCAAACACGAACAACTCAGCTTGCTGACAGAGCCTGAGGCCCAGTGGGTGCCACTGTCTGGGTGTCGGTGTCTGGGCGTCAGTGTCTGGGCGTCGGCGTCTGGGCATCGGGCTGGCAAGGGCGCACTTGGCGCAGACGTTTCGGTCCTTAGGCTCTGAGTCCAACCACGTGGCATCACTGTTCCCACTGGCTTCCCAGACCCTCGTACTCACCACCCTGGCTGTGTAGAGTGTCTGCCTTGTTAGTTTATATATTTTCCCAAAGTGGATAGAATGAATTCGTGTCAAACAGAATCAAACTTCAAATTCAAATGATCAGAACATACACAGGTAGACAGTACCTGCACATGCATGTGTTCATGTGTAAATAGAATGATAACTGTGAAACCATGAATGCGTTGAATTTTCCAACTGTTTCCATCACAGTGACTACACTTGCGTGGTTTCCAAGGGAAAAGACACATACAGGGACGACCAGAACGTGGGATTGAAGGAATATGACCTCAGGACACAGTGTCACCAGGACAAGCCAGGGCCTTTGCTTCTCTGATGGTTGGTTTGACAGCTGTGGGTGGCTGGTTCTTGGGAGCTCGTCAAACAAAGCAGTTTGGAAGAACTCTAATCCGGCCCCGTCCCGGGGGCAGGAAATGAGTCCCAGTGCAATCTTCCTCGGAAGGTTCCATGCATCTCACAGCTGAAGCATCCCCTATTGCATTGTGTGAGGCACAGGCTCACAGGCTTGGAATAGCCCTACCTGGGCTGTGGTGACTGCGGTCCCCAGAATAACTTCAGCAGTTTGCAAAATCAAGGTCTTATGTAGAATGTGGAGTTGCACAGGCAAAAAAAAAAGTGTGGGTATATGTATTTGCATACACACCTGTATATATTTATACATGTTTTCCTATATATATATTTATGCATTTATATACACATTTATATAATCCATTATTTATAAATTTGTATATTTATACGTATATATTTGTATATATGCACACATTGTTATGTGTTTACACACACATACATAAATATACATTTAAATAAATTTGGCTAATTAGATAGGTTAAATAAATAAATATAACATTTAAATAGGGAGGTTTGGACGAGCATTTGGTGAGGCTTTGACTCACCCCATCGGGAAGCATTTCTGGGGGGCGGGGTGTGCCACCCTGCCCTCTGTCCTGCATCCCACACGTTGAGGGGTTTTCTAGGTCCAGACCACTCCTTATGAGCCCAGTGGGAATGTCCCTCACACTCGATATTTTCCCTCCTCTGCTGTCATGCACCCTCCGCCAGATACTTAAGTTCTGCCTTTTCACAGACCCTCACCTTTTTCGGGCTGGTCTTCTCTGCCCCTTGGCGTTTCTGTCCCCGAGTCCAGCCCAGGGCTGGCCCCATGGCCATGGTGGGTAGGAGTTTGGGCTCTGTCACCTCTTCTGCTGATGGGACTGGAGGAGCAGAGCCTCGCTGACTATGCACATGGAAGCTGTGCTGGCTTGGAAAACTTGATTTTGAAAAACACCCTCTATTAGACACAAGCACCCAGGGCTGTGGAAAATATGTTGATCTCTGTAAGGACTGAGTCATCCTCAAACACCACTGCAAGTGAACCATGGGGTGAAAACCCCTCCATGGGGTAGCACAGGGATCCAGAGACAGGAGCCCCGGAGCTGCTGGGTCTGTAGACTCCCCAACCACCCTGAACCTCCTATTCCTCTATCATAAAATAGAGCAATGATAATAAAGGCCTCTTCCTGGGGGTTCAATGAGGCACTGCATATAAAGCCACCTGGTAGGCCCTCCAGGGCTCTCTGGTGTCATGGCTATGAGTGTTACTGCTATTTCAGAGCCCACACTTACATAATTCCATGGGGAGAGCACGCTTCCTGTGTGGAGGATCTTAGTTGACCACAACCACCTGCGTCAGTCAGAGAGCTGAGCTGAGTCGTGCTTAGTAACAAAGAAGCCAGGAAGCTCAGCAGCTTTCATAGCAGCCAGGTTTCCTTAGGCGGCAGAGGTGGGGGTGGGGGGGCAGTTCTCATCACAGCCCCTCAGGATCCAGGATGAAGGAATGGCCTCATGGGGGATCCTGCCACTGCTGCCAAGCTCAAGAGGGAAAGGGAACCTAGAAGGTCTCACCCCGACCTGGACTGGCTCTAACCTGAAATTCATGGATTCACTCTCCTCAGGGGAGAGTTAAGTCCAACCTTTCTCTTCTAGGTGAGGAGACTTGGAGCACACAGACAGAATCCCCCTCCACCACTGCCGTGAAGACAGAGAGGGTCCTCAGGCAGGAAGGGAAGCAAGGGGCTATGGGGTCTCGGCGATCATGCAGGATAACAGGTGCACACACACAGCAGAGGGGCCAGTGCTGGGCCCACCCCCGCCCCCGACCTCAGGGATCTGGGCCTTCCCTGGTCCGTCCTGCCAGCGCTCACTAAGGGACATGGCCACAGGTTGCCCAGGGATCTGCAAGCCCCCCACTCCCTCAGGAAGCTGCTGGGGCAGGGCCCTCACTCTTGTTGGAAGTGGCCAGGTAAGCATGTCCAGCGCTCTATTCACTCCAAAATGTTAACTGCTGCAGAGGACACAGTGCTGATCAAAACAAAACAAAAGCAACGGGAAAAAAAAAGCACATGGTTTGGGCCTGGAATGTCCTGAGGCCCCAAGAGGTTTCCTACATCCAAAACCATCTTGGATGGTTTCCTGCATCAAACCATCCAATACATCAGTGGTATTTAAATCCTGCATGTCAGAGCCATAGAGAACCTTACATTCATTTGGCTTTCCTGCTGGAGAGCTGTCCACGCACAGACCATGCACCCCTCCAGCCTTTCAGAGCCCCTGCTCCTTGACCCTACGCCCCCTGACAAGCCAAGCCTCTCCTCCCCAGACTGGGTTTGATTGAACCTCCGTTCTCCTTGCTTTGAGCACCGGAAACTGCCCCTTTCAGCTGTACCCAGGTCTCTCTGACACAGCTAGACCCCAGCCTCCAAGGCACCAGCACTGACCTCCCTCTCCAACTCCTACACCCAGGGTGGACCCCATACTTCTCAGACTGGTCTGTGCCCAAGGGAGGACCATTCATCCTCTGTCCCCTGGATGCCTCACTGCATTTCTTCTGATGCCTCTGGGGAAGCTGTACCATCTGCCTCCTGGCCTGGATGGGCTGACCATGTGATGCCACATTTGCCTGAAAAGGTGACCATATGATGTCCCATCATAGGCAGCTCATGGTCCACTCCCTTCCTGTCTCACTGCAGTAGACCTTCTGGCTTGGCTCCATTAGGGGTTGTGGGAGCCAATATGCTTGAGTAACAACAGAGAAATACACAGAGAAATGTATCAGTCTGACCCAAGGATATGGACACTAGTATCCAACACCTTATCTGAAACATCCATGGTGACAGCCATTCTTCATCTTTTGCACACACAGGTATGTTGTAGAAACATAAAACATAATCATATAGAGCTATGATTGATAAATTAGGTAGGGGAGTAAGATGAGCTGCCTTGCCCAGGCCCCAGAAAATGCACTATTTCAACATTATCCAGCCACCCAAGCTGGAAACTTCAAAGGCAATGTTAACTAATTACTTTCCTTTAACAGAATCTTGTTCTGTCCATTCAGTTTCAAAAGTGTCTCTCAAATAGCATCCTCATCCCTATTCCCAGCACCAATGTCTAGCTTCTACCTTTATTATTCTCATGTGGAAAACGCCAGCACGTTCCAGCTGGTGTCCACATCTCTGCCATGTCCCCGGCTTAGTCTGTGCTTACCTTTATTCTAAATTTGCTCCAGAGTCCAAAAGTCTTTGAAGGCCTTTCACTTCAGGGTCTGAGATCCTTCATAAGACATTCAAGTCACTGCAATTTAATTTTAAGTTAATTTCCAAATATTTATTTTCTATCCCATTCTCTCCTTCTTCTTCTACTGAAATTCCAATAACCTATTTTCCTCTTAGTTATGTGAGATGATCTTTCTTGATCTATTTTCAAAGTCATTGAATTTTTCATCTGTTGTTTCCATTTGAGATTAAGCCTATCCCATGATGTCTTTTTATTTCAGATTTTTTGGTTATAAAATTTCCATTTTTAAAAATATTTATATCAAATGCCCTATCTTTTCATTCATTACAAACATACTTTCTTTTATTTTACTGAGCATACTTATAATAGTCACTTTAAAGTCTTTGTCTGATAAACCCAACATCTGAGTCATCTGGGGTTGGCATCTGTTGTTTGCCTTTTCCCTCGAGATTGGGCTACATTTTTCTGGATCTTTTTATGTCAAGTAAGTTTGGATTATATCCTAGACATTGTTCAATGTCCAGAGGTCCAGAATATTGTTTCCATATTTTATTCAGAGTTTAAAGCTGTGATTTATTGCAAGACTTATTAGGCAAGTGTTCACTCCTCTGTGCTGAAGGCGGAGGTCCTTCTAACATAATTTTCAGCCTTATCTATCAATACTTCCCCTTCAAAAATCTGCCTTAATATTACAGACAAACCAGTCTCCTCACTACTTCATGGGAATAATTACACTTTCATCTAAAACCAAAGGTCTAAAAATGCCCATTCAAAATTGGCTAAGTGAGATACCCAGAAATAAATAGATTGTCCTGGAGTAAGTGAAAAAATAACCAAGATACTTTGCCATAATATTACCATGTGATATTCTTTGTTAAATTTGGTGTTTTATTTTAAAACAGAGTTTGCTCTTAGTCAAAAAAAATATTCTCCCCCACTCCTTGTCCCCAGTAGAAACTCAGGGGATTCTAATATGCAAATTAAGATTTTTCTGACAAATTCCTAAACAAATATGAACATTTTCAATTTGTCAAAACATTGTTCTCATTCAATACTCTTTTATGATGGAAAGGTTCTGAATGTTGAGGGAAAAAAGTATTAATGTTTATAAGTCATTTTAAAGAATTTCAGGTAAAATGTACAAAACCCATACATTTGTAGACCCACTTACCAAATCAGAAAAGAGAAAAAGAAAGGTTTGTAATGTCTTTTATCTACAAATCATGTGCCACAGAGTGGTAATGTGCACAAGATTAGGGAGAACGCCATAACCATATTACATATAAGCTTCTAAATATCATTTGAGACAAATTAAAAATCAGAAATCATTTATGGATTATCTATTACATGTCCATGACTTTCTTGAGCTTTGTAGGGAAATATAAGAGAAGCCTCCTGGCTCAAGGAGCTTAGAACTTAAAAAGTAGTTTAACCCGTATAATGTTGTACAAATATAACTACTCTTCTATCTCCTAGCTCATTATCCCAGTTTACTGACTACAGTGACCAAGGAGATTTGGCAGTTCAGCCAGCCATGCACAGTAGATAACACTTTTCCAATAATCTTCACTTTTCATATTTTGAAAACACCTGTTACTCTCCAGGTTCTTATTTATTTATTTATTCTTTTAAATCTTTATTGGAGTATAATTGCTTTACAATGTTGTGTTAGTTTCTGATGTATAACAAAGTGAATCAGCTATAAGTATACATATATCCCTATATCCCCTCCCTCTTCAGCCTCCCTCCCTCCCACACTCCCCATCCCACCCCTGTAGGTCGTCACAAAGCATCAAGCTGATCTCCCTGTGCTATACAGCAGCTTCCCACTAGCTATCTCTTTTACACATGGTCGTGTATATATGTCAGTGCTACTCTCCAGGTCCTTTATGTTTGCTTTCTCACAGGATCAACTCAAGCTGTATTTTTTTTGTTTGTTTTTTGCACTTACTTCTTATACCTAATCAGCTAAGCCATTGAAATTCAGACATTCATCTTGAGTTATTTAAGTCATCTAAGGCTATTGTAAAAGTCAGTGGCATAGAGTGAAAAAAGTCAATTTAATATATATAGTAAATGCATAGAAAAATATATTTGTCAGGTTTTTAACAAAAATAAAGCATTATTCCACCTCAAAAAGTATTTAACATTATAATTAAAGAGCTTCATTTTTGTGTGATTTTGAATGAAATATTCTGCTGTAATAATAGAAATATTTCAGTGTCTCACAACAACATAATAATCTTCCTCTTTCTGTTACATACAAATGATCTGAATATATAAGGTGGTTATAGGGTGTCATGTAACATTCAAGTAAAAAAAAGTCTTAAGTTATTGGCATTCTCATTATGTAATCAAAATGTTGAAAATCCTTTAAAATTTCATTTGCTTTAACGGAGTTTCTGATTAAGCATGAAAGCAAAGGATCAGCTTTACATGAACATTAAACTCCTTTTCAAAGCTTCTTTACATTCTGTTTTTTCAATTATTTTCTAAAAATACAAAAGGCATTGCTTTAAAATAGAGAAGTCTGTGTATCCATGCCTTTAAAGTAATGCGAGATGAGGAAAAAACAATTTCCTTTATTTCAAACTATATTAATAACCTACAATATTTATACTTAACCCCTGCAACTCTGGCTCTCCCCCTGAATTCGACAGCTCCCAGCCCTCTGTGAGAACACAGAGGAAGAAAGGCAGGTGTATGTTGCACGGAGGCACATGAGAGAAGAAAGTTAGGGGAGGTGACTAAGGCAGTAGGAAGTAATCCATGTTTAAACAGCACCTGGAAAGAGTAGACTGTAGAGCCAAATAATTACATGCAAAGGGGGGAAATCCCATTATATAATAGACCAAACATAGAGTTCAAGTTTGCAAAACCTGTACCTTTTAGACTAGTTTTCACTTCTGGAACATTGTAAAAAAAAAAAAAAAAAAGAAGCTCACAGTCAGGTCTCTCTAGCAACCAGCATCAAACACTGAAGATTAAAGACTTCAGAGGCAGCAAGTAAGACCTGTCAACTAGTTCTGCCACTTCTGAGCTGGGTGACCTTGAACAAGCTAGCTGCTTCTTCTTGCTGACCTGTCCTCATGCAGAGGGACAGAGTTATACTTTTCTACTTTGAGGTAAGGAATGCAGAGAACTCCTGTTATGCCTAGCATGTAGTAGGAATTCAAGGAATTGAAGTTTTTTGTATTACCATCACCACCATCACCATTATCATTATCACCATCCTTATTACCATCATAATCATCATGATCATTATAACCACCATCACCATCATTGTCATCATCAGCAGCACGATTACCATCATTACCATCATCACCATCATCATCACATCCTTATTGTCATTGTCAATATGACCATCATCACCACCACCACCATCATTGTCCTTTAAGTACCTCAAATAGAGATAAACTAGAGCTCTAAGAACGGAAAGAGTCTTAAGGATCACAAAATTCAGCTTCTAGGAGTCGATGGATGTGGCCCAGAAGAAGGCCCGTCTCAGGGGACACATGAGATACCTGCCCTTGAGTCACTGTGCCCAAGTGTCCCTTGAGCGGCAGGGTGTCTTCTGGGTGCTTTGATAGGAAGGTGAGCACATTCCAGAATGCTCCGTGAGACGGTCCTCTCTTGGTCACTCTCCTTCTTAATATGTTCACTATTCATACCTCAACGGCCAAGCACCAGGTCCTGTGTTTATGACCCTGCAGCCCAAAGGAGGGGCAGAGCAGGACAATCTGGCCTGTGTCCCTGTTGTTCTGCATCCTCACGTCTTCCTCAGAGCCTCTGGAACATCAGAGATTGGGCTAGAATGTTACGATGCCGCAGATGCAACAGCTGCTTTGGACATAGACACTCAGAAAACCAAACGTCAGAAACACATAGAATATCTGGTCAACAGGAGAAATCTCACATGGTTACTTTTAACTTTTCTCTGTATATCCTTGAGTTCAAAGTTAAAAATAAATACCAAATTGTATATATTTCAAAAAATTGGCTACTTTCCATCCTCATTATTATCATAATTTATTTTACATTTTCTTATAGCCTTCAATTAAATGTTGGCTCACATTTGTAAAGTTAACAAGTTTTGTACAGCTATGACTCTAGCATGGAAATCACTGCAATGAAAAAACACAAAAAATGATGATAGTGATTATACACACATGATATTTTCCTGATCTATGTTCTATACCAAAGCTAGATTGCCAATTCTTTAGCCTTTGAAATATTCATTAGAGTGAACCCACTCTTAGTTTTCAGGAATTTCTTTCAAGTAACCTTTTAATTTTGTGAACTCCAAAGCAGCTGAGACTCTTCCTTTTCAGAGAAGTACATTTTCTATGGGAGCTTCAGTTTGATATTAAAATGTATTCCATCTTTCCTTTGATAATTCCTAACTTATTTGTATGTGGCAGAAGAAATGAAAATACTAAAAACTGACCTCCTGTTTATGACGTATTGGTTCGTGCTAAGACATGGATGAACCTGGGAAACATTATGCTAAGTGAAAGAAGCCAGACACAAAAGGACAAATGTGGCATGATTCCACTTACATGAAACATCTAGAAAAGGCAGTTCATGGAGACAGAAGTGCAGCAGAGCTTTCCAGGGTTGGGGAGGGAAGGGATGAGGTGTTATTATTTAATGGGTCCGAAGCTGTTGTTCAAGATGTGAAAAAGTTCTGGAAATAGTGATGATGGTTACACATTGTGAATATAATGCCACTGAACTGTACACTTAGAAATGGTTCAATTTGTCAGTTTTATGTTCTGTGCATTTTGCTACAATAAAAAAATGTTAAAAATCAATCCCCCTGCAAATCAAGCAAATGCACTGAAAGTAAAACAAACAAACAAAAAAGCAGCATGGTTCCGGAGCAGCCCTTGGAGGCTGGCCATTTGGTTCAGAGCTGGGACTCTGGGAGGAGTCGGGGGTGGGTGGGTGCAGGACCCCCGCCCAGCCTTGCACGCAGCTGGCTTCTTCCTCACAAGGTGCTTCATTATTTATTAGCCCAGCAATCTGGCAGGCTGCGTGCTCTCAGCAGTGGAATCCAATACGGAAAGGTCACCGCCACGAACATCGGAGTGAGTGTTCAAGCAAACACAAACACATCTTTTTAATTTCGGCTGAATTGATTAGATAACAATTGGAGGGTGTCACAGGTCAGGAGGCGCGAGCGGCCGGTCAGCGGAGAGAAAGGAGGCTGGCCTGGGGCACCCTGCCCCTTGGTGCCCCCGCTCTTGTCTCTGCAAATGAAGAAATGCCCACCCCGGACCCCACGGCTTTGAAGAGAGCCGTGCACAGGGCTAAGGCCACACTGGAGTCAATGCAAGCTAGAGCAATTCTCTGTTTGAAGTCAAGTACACAAAGGCTCTTCAATGTCATAAAGGCGAGAACTAACCCCCGTGCCTGAGACCTGGCCTTGCTGACACCTGCCCGGGGATCTGCGTGGCGGGTTCCAGGCCCCAGAGCGTGGCCATGGGTCTTCCAAGCCAGGGCGGTGGTGTGGGCGGTGCACACCCCAGGGCTTCCGTGGCCGGCTCACAGTTGGCACCACAGCTGCCACCGGGGTTACGGGGACGGCGGGGCGGATGGCCCTGGGAGGTCCGGAGATGCAGGGCTGGGATCCATATGCAAACCATGAACGCTTCAACAGAAAAGTCAGAGAAGGAAATAGATGGAAATTCACAAACAGGCAAATACATGAATATTTAAGTGTGAAAATACGTTCAGTCTCACAAAGAATCGGATATGTACATATGCAAGGAATGGAATAACATTTTTGCCAATTAAAATTGGCAATTATTTTTTAAAAATATGAATGCCCAGGAGTTCCTACGAAGCTCCTGTCCTCTGGTCAGCGGGGCAAGTCCAGAGCTGCTTTGCAAAGCTTCATTCTCAGTGAGAACAGAGATCAGAACAGAGACACGGCTCCGGGGACACCGCACACGGGCCTCGTTCCCCCCACTGTCCTGGTGGGGAGGCTTTGGCCAGGGGCAGCTACATCCCCAGCACAGGCTTGCTCACCCGCGTTTTCATGGCCAAGGGTTTTGCAGAGAGCAGCAGGATAGGAGCCGTGGGCAGAGCAGCACAGCACAGCATCTGGGGAAGCAGCCCCTGCTCTGCCCGGGGACAGCCAGCAGCTACACTCCCAGCTTTTTCTCTCGCATTCCAGAGAACGTTCTAGAATGCAAGTCAGGGACTGTAACATTATTATTACCTGACCACCCTTCAATCTGCTCTAACTTATGGAAGAAGAAAGCCATCCTCAGTGCAGACTTTTTTTTTTTGGCCACACTGCAAGGCATATGGGATATTAGTTCCCCCACCAGGACCAGGAATCGAACCCGTGCCCCCTGCAGTGGAAGCTCGGAGTCTTCACCACTGGACCGCCAAGGAAGTCCCTCAGCAGGCATTTAGAACTGATGGCGCCACACCTCCTAACAGACTCCTTGCCACTGCTTGGGGTCCGGCTGTCCCAGGTCTAGCCCAGCTGGGCCCCCTCCCACTCTTTTCCCTGGGCGCACTCACAGTGGAGCCCAAGAATGTGGGCATCAGTACCTCATTTTTACCAGAACTAACACAGGGCAACTTTTGGAAAACCCAGATAACCTACCCTGAGACCAGGGAGCTAAATTTAGAACAAGAGGCCACGCCTGCATTTGAACAGAGCCGCCAAGCGTAAAGAACAATGCCCGTGTGCATCTGTGCTTGTTGGTTGAAGCAGGAACAATTTCCAACTTGGTTCATATTTTGTGCAATCGCTGTGAGCCTGGCTGCCTTCCATCTTCCAAAAGTTTATGGGTTGAAAGGTAACAAAGGCAAAGAAAACACGTTTTGTTCCTTTTCTATTAAGATTCATTCATGAAATATATAAGGTTAAAAATAAACCTCCCAGCTTATGACTGAAGCAAAACCCCTAAAGACATGCGGATGTTTCCCAAGAGAAGTTACTTTTCGTCTGTGCTCTTTGCTGATGGGTTTTGCCAGCTACTGATGGCTGAAGCAATAAGCTCTGTTGTTCATCAATGGTCATCTGTTTGACGTGATTCTTGAAACAGGCTGCTGATTTACTGATTGGTCCTCTTTCCCAGGGTTGATGTGGACAGCCGTGGTCAGCTCCGGCCGCCCGGGGATGGACAAGCATCCCGTCCCCCTGCGGGTCTTGGCCCCCTCGCTCCGCCCTCCCCCCGCTCCTCCTCCTTCCCCATCCATAGGTCCGAGCCTGGGCTTTCTCAGAGGAACCTCACCGGCTGCTCCTGTGGACTTGATCCTCCCCAGTCCTCCTCTCCTTGTCGGGACACAGGGCAACTCTTCAACTTCGTCGTAACGAAGCCTGGGGCTCAGGAATGAAGGCTTTAAAAATAATGTTCACCCTGTTCCCTTGCGGAAATGAATAAATACTTTTGTTTTATAATTTTTTAGGGTTTTTAAAATATCTTATTGTAGTATAGAATGTGTTAGCTTCAGGTGTACAGCAAAGTAGTTCAGTTATATATATACATGTACCCATTCTTTTTCAGATTCTTTTCCCATATAGGTTATTACAGAATATTGACTATAGCTCCCTGTGCTGTGCAGTAGGTCCTTGTTGGTTATCTATTTTATATATAGTAGTGTGTACATGTTAATCCCAAGCTCCTAATTTATCCCTCCCCACCAAGTTTCCCCTTTGGTAACCTTAGGTTTGCTTTTAAAGATTTAAATTATCTACGTGCTGGACCCTCTCTTGGGCATCAAGAGGATCTCTGTGTCCACAGGGCAAAGTGCTCTGGGAAGGGCCCTGTGTCAGCAGAGCCAGCCCTAACCAAGATTAATGACCCATCTCTCTCCCCATCAGGGCCGGGCCAGCTATCGGGCGCTGCCGGACACCTCGACAGCACTGAGAGATACGGGAGCCACGGTATCAGACTGCAGAGAAGCCGCTGTGTTTTCTTTTCTTTTTGGCATTGTTAGTGTGTGTTGTCGCAAATCAACATTTATTTATCAAAATCTATGTCTGGGGCATTTCATTTTACTCTCCTGTGTCTCCATCTTTTCATCTATTAGTAGATAGAGTCACTCATATCACACAGCGGGGCTCTGACACACAGAATTGACACACAAGAAATTAAAAGATCAAATCAGTGAATTTCATGTGTTTCTGTGCCATTTAATAAGATGTATTCTCTCATATAATTATAAAAAAAGCAGTTTATTCTGTAAAATTTAAACAATTATAGATATATAATTTTACATATTTTATAAATATATTCTTAGGTGTAATTATAATACAGATGTATAAATATATAATATATATTATATAAAATATATCAAATTATATATATATCTTTCTTGATCTGAAGTACTCAGTTATAGAATTATAAGTAATTTGTATTTTATTATCCACACTTCTCCATAATTTTTAAAATGTTACAGAATTTATATTATACATTTATTGTATTTAGTATCTATAATGATATAAATTGGTATCATTATGCATATAAAGGCTGGGATCCTGGAGAAACTCCATGAAAACACTGTGCTCTCAGGGAACATAAAATATTTTTACTTCTTCTTGTTTCCAGGGAGCTTCTAATCTAGTAAGGCAGTAAGCACTTGAAAACAAACAAATAGACATAGAAATAAAATGCTTTCAGGGGAGTTCATGTTAATAGAAAATCAATGCTACAAGTAAATGGATGATTTATCAGCAATGACCCTTATAGGCAGCAGTCATATCACTTTGGAGAAAGGTAGGAAAAGGCCTGAATGCTAACTTTAGCATTGTAAATGTTTAGCATGATGTAAATGCTTTAGCATGATGTAAATGCTTTCTATACATTATTCCATTTCATCTCATAACAACCTTAGAATACCACCTTAACAGCTCTCTTTTACAGACCTTACAGCAGAGACTGTTCGGACGTGGAATTTACTTGAAGTCACACCGCAAGGCTGGGAGGGGTCGATGTCTGGAGGGAGAGAGTCAGTGGGTGCAGTCTGGTCGGACAGAGCGGCGGGAGGGGGTGTTCCAGGCAGGCTGAATGGGTTAAACAAAAGCAAAGAGGGTATCTTTTTTTTTTTTTAAGATTCTACATAGAAGAGATATCATATGATATTTATCTTTCTCTGTCTGACTTACTTCATTTAGAATGACAATCTCAACATGGTCCATCCATGTTGCTGCAAATGGCATTATTTCATTCCTTTTTATGGCTGAGTAATTTTCCATTGTATATATGTACCATATCTTCTTTATTAATTCGTCTGTCCATACAAATGAATTTATTTACACAACAGAAATAGACCCACAGACATAGAAAATAAACTTATAGATACCAAAGAGGAAAGGAGGGTGGAGGGATAAATTAAGAGTTTGGGATTAACATACACACACTACTGTGTATAAGATAGATAACCAACAAGGACCTACTGTATAGCACAGGGAATTATACTCGATATTTTGTAATAACATACAAGGGAAAAAAATCTGAAAAAGAACAGATATATAGATATATATATAGAGAGAGATATATATATATAAAACTATACATGTATAACTGATTCACTTTGCTGTACACCTGAAACTAACACAACATTGTAAATCAACTATACTTCAGTAAAAAAAAAAAAGGGAGTGGACAAGTGTGGAGGTTTTAGGAAACTGTGAACGAGCATGTTTGATTGGTGAGAATGACTCCAGCAGAGGAGCTTGACAAAGGGGGATGGGTGGCCCATGGAACCACAGAGGCCGACCTTAAGGTCCTTCTCCCTACGCAGTGGACAGTAACAGCCACCCCATCAACTGTAAGAATTCAATAACATAATATATGGAAGTGTCCACACCTAATCAGCTTTCAGCAAAAGGCACCTGTTCTTCCTATAGGATGTGAATTTCAGCGCATCATCTGACAGCATCAAGGATGGGTCCAGTGGATCCACGCCAGCCTGGAAGAGGACACCTAGCGATGTCCTCAGACCCTGTCCTAGGTTCTTATTGTCCAACAGTTACATCAGTGTCTTTAATGAGGAGACAGGTACCACCCCACACAGACAGATGGCAGACTGCCGAAGGGCGGTTATTAAGAGGAACGTTCTAATCACTTCACAATAGACTGGGTGATGGATGAAAATTAATTATATAGACATAAAGAAGCACAAAGTCCTTATGGGAAAATTCACACACACGTGAGTGCACACACACAACACGCAGATGCTGTGAACTCTAGAAAGAGACCAAGCTAGAGGGGAGAGCAACAGGGGATCATTTCACTAAATTTCCTGCGTTAGTCCAGGGGCCACTGAAATTGGAAGAAGACACAAATTTAGGTGACTGGGTTAATTCAACAGATGTCTTGAAACATGTAAGGTGCTTCTTTGTGTAAAACCCTTGACATACATTTCAAATGGAAAAGGAGTATAATCTCTTGTTTCTAGAAATCCATACTCTGTTGGTGGGGGGGGAGTTAAATCAGAAGAAGGAAAAGGATGGGGTTAGAAGTGAGGCCACGTGTTCACACCCTGGGAGCTATTCCTGGTAAAGGAAATAGGAATTCTGGTCACAGAGAAGACAACTGGGTGGGGGAATATGTTCAGTGTATGACACGTCGAGGTTAAGCTGAGACAGCCGAATAGAAATGTTCAAGGCGTATTGCAAATAAAGGGCTGGGAGTCAGGAGCGAGGGTGAGACTGGTGACACGGAACTAAGAATAATCATCTTCAAGGTATTATTTGAAGGTGAGAGGATCATTCAAATAATTCAGAGCTGGGGTAAAAGCAGAGGTGAGGCTGAGAATCCCATGAGGAGCAATGGCAGATTTAAGTGAACTGGGAAGAGGAAGGGCCGGCGGCAGATGAGTGCCAGCCAGGATGAAGGAACCAGAAGCAGGAGTCAGTCCAGGAGGGAGGGGAGAGGTCTGTTCCAGGGGTAGGTTATCACCATATCCATCACTCAGGACCGACACACAAAGCAGACTGTGGACAGGACGGTGGACCCGGGGCTGCGGAGAGCCCTTGGGAGGAGATAACAAGGGTAATGGAGGGAGGGGATGCCGAGTCACAGATCAAGGAGAAGCTGATGAAGAATCAGTTTTATCGTCCATCACGTTGAGAAGCTCACCGTGAGAGGAGAGAGAAGCCGCGGGGTTGGCAAAGGCAGCAGGGCCACTCAGGATTTTAGGGGGAGAAGCATCGCAGGATGGAATTGAGTGTAGGGAGAGACCTTGGCCTCCAGCATCCCAGGAAGGACCCTGAAGGGTGTCCTGCACAGGCAGGGGTCCTCGGGGGTGCTGCCCGAGAGGAGGAGGGATGGGGGCCCAGAAAGGTGTAGGGGAGCTGCCTGAGGGAAACAGCAGGGACCCTGGCTCGTGGAGGACAACAAACTACCCCGATTTGCCTGATAAAGGACACACATTGAAGGGCTGGGCAGGGGGCAACTCCATGGAAGTGGCAAAGTTTCAGGGAGATTTTGGGGGGAATGTCCAGAGAAAGGAGAGGTTGGGAGCATCCTGGGAGAGCCAACTGCATCTGTTAATATGAGAGACATGCTGTGGGAGCGTCAGGAATCTTCCAGGGATGCCTCCAGAAACACTTCTGGGCCCGGAGGGGAACCAAGCTACAAACGCCAGGGCCATGCAGATCTGGGTGTCCACAGAGTGGACAGGGGAGCGTGCGGGACACCAGAGTCCAAGGTCAAGGCTCTGTGGAATCGGCCAACCCCAAATCTAGATCCCCACTTGTCTCAGAACCCGATGGAGCCCAGAGGGGCTGATGGATGGGATGTGGTGCTGGCACAGTGTAGGCAAGCAGGTTATCAGAGCAGGGTAGATATCTGCCTCTCGTACGTGTATTTATAATTTTTTAAGAAAACATATCCAACTATTTGGGGAAAGAGTTATTTAGTAAATGACAAGGGCAACTGGTTATTTCAAATGAGGTGGGAAAATCCAGTAGCATCTCAAAGGAATGGGATAAACAAAAATTTGCATTAGTCCAGTATTTACATCTAAGCAGACATTTAATAGATGTAACCTAGTTTGTTCTTAAAAACTGCTCTATGCAGAAAGTAGTGTCAACTCCAGATTATGTGGTGAGAAAACTAACACTTCAGAGGCTAAGAAGGTCTCCAATCTGCCCAGGTCAGAGGGAGGAACAGACTTGAATCCAGGCTGCTCCTTTCCCAGCCTGGGCTCTTTTCACAGTGCTGATTAGAGCCTCGGGTGCCCAGAGAGGAGAATATGCACTTGGGAGAACATCACTGCTCCAGGTTTGGGCTCAGTGATGGAAGGGGGTCGAGAGCGCGGCTGGAGGAGCTCACCCAGCCACAGTGATGCATGGAACACGGCGCTGGAGCTGGATGGGTCTGAGTGCAATTGAATCACATGGACCCTGAAGGAAGGAAGATATGAACTCCATATAACTTCTCTAATAATCGAAATTACTTCCCAACAACAACTTACCCAATAAAACTCAATAAAACAAAATTGAACCCCTAATAAAACGTCTAGAAGATAGACTGAACTATAGGAGGGTTGGTCTTGTGTAACTCAAGCTTCACCGAGAGTCATTAATCTCATGTTTTAAAGTGTAAAGTGCTTTAGGATTTTATATGAACCCAGAGCTCCCTTGCTTATATAATAAGTCTGGGGTGGGTGACACTGGAGATGTCACCCAGATGTCCCTTCAGGGGTGGACAGATGCAGAAGTGATTTCCTCAGCTGTTGGGAAGAGGCCAGCAGGCAGCCCTCAGCAGTCAGCTGTCTGTAGGGATCCCCTCAGATGCAGAACTGTCCGTTCCCAAGTCACACCTCCTTCCAGTGGCAACTGTCACCACCCCAAGCATCTCCCTTCAGAGCTGTTCAAGGGCTCAGCCACGACCTCCGTGGAGACAGCCTGACCCTGCATTCTCCTCCACCTTCCAAGGCCGCCAACCCAAGGGCACCCCCTAAGGACAGCCTGAACCCCAATCTCTGTCTCAGCCTGCAGCTATTTGGGAAACCCAACCTGCAACAAGTAAGAACCAAGACATCCAAGTTCTCTTGCTCTAAATTTGTCATGTTACCTGAGACCTACTCACTTCCCATTGCAAGGATGTTTCCAGAAGTGAAATTTACATTATGATGTGGATGAAAGGACAAGTCACTTCCTACCAACATGAGCCCACTTAGGATGGAGATGACCAGCAAGTAGATGGAAAATCTAAGTGGATTTGTTCACCTTTAAAGCACTCACTGCCATTCCCAATGGAACACACCAGGGACTTTAGAAGTTGATTTATTTAATCCAGGTTATTCTCACTTCTATTTAGTTACCTATTTCTGTACATTTCTTGTCTTTGAGAGACCTTTGAGAATTACCCTGCTAAAATAAACGAACAAAATCAAGCCTGGTGGAGACTTTGGGAGCCGTTTCCCCCAGTGACAGGTGGCAGGTCGTCTTCCTTTGAGTGGAAAGGATATGCCACCATTGTTTGCTCCTGGGCCACATCTCCCGGACAATCTCCTCTGGCCCATTTGCTCATAAAAAGTCTAGAGAAAAATCTAGAGAATATGTTATACCCAACACACTTCCATCTGAAATCCTGTAGTTTGCTCCTATTAGCCATCTTTCTAAAATAAATAGAAAAATGATGGACGCAGGGGCAGCACCCTTGGGATTTGGGGAGAACGTTATCTTTGCGATAATGAATCTTCCTCCAGGAAGTGTCTTTTCCACTGGGCCAGTTTGTCCCTTGTGTGGTGTGTGGCAGAGGAAAGATGGACACAGCATCTTTGCTGCTCCTCCCGATACCTTTCCTCTGGACTCTGAGGTGTTTTAGTGACTTCCTTGACCAGTGGGCTGTGCTGGGAGTGGAGTGGCCAGCCTGTCCCAACTGCCTGGACTCTCCAAGGTTTAGCACTGAAACCAGCATCCCAGGAAAACACTCTGCCCTCAGCATCCAGAGATGATTGATCATCCCAGGGCTTCAGAGACCAGGCCACAGGAGGCCTTCGGTGATAAGTTGTTTGGTCAGCCCAGGTCACGGACATTGGTAAATCTGGTGCCGACGAGGTATTTCCATTTCCTAAGCTCTCCCGTGGTGGCACAGACCCAGACTGTGACCCCAATCAGACGAGGCACAGGCCCTGACATAGTCTCTGCTGTGGAATTTGGAGGAGTGATTTATAAAAATGGAATCATAATTTGATCTTGACTATGGCATTGCTGTTTAAAGAAATTCTACATGCCATGTGTTGATAAAACAAGAAAAATCTTACTCCTTAACAGTTTTATAAATTTAAGTGAGATTTTCTTAGAATACTGGATATGCTAAGGAGCAGGATAAATTTCTGTAATTATTGCCAACACATAGATTGGCTCTAGAAACCATCAATCAGGCAGTAACACCAAATGAGTATGGTTACATCTTATTGCTTTTTATAAGTTAAAATATAATAACCATAGGAACACAATAAAGAGCTAGTAATAAAGGAGTTAAGGAGATAAATTATTCTAAATGGGAGATAAAGTGTGGGAGATGATAAGGATGATGAGGCCTGGGGCTACGATCATCACAGCTGTGTCCCGGGACCCAGACACGCTGGCATATGATCCGTGCTCAATAAATTCTTGTTGAATATTTGTAATAACTGATACTCATTTCTAATAAACATATTATCACTACTTGATTAACTCAGTTTTCCAAGAAACAAAATACACTCTAACTACTTTTGAATAATCTCTTTAGGAATCCACATGAGGGACCATCGGGTAGCTCAATCTACCCCCTAATGAGATCATTTTGTCAACTGAGTATTTGATTTTCATGGGATCCAGTCCAACTTCGACTGACTAATGTGGAATTTCCCTTGTAACTCGACCTGCTGTGCCAGGTTTCCATTATTTCCTGGGTACTCTCAACAGTATTTACCAGGTGGATGAAGCCATAGAATGGAGGGCAGAGGAGAGACTGGGGGGTTCCTGTGGACACCCCTCTGGTGGACGGGCACCCACTAGAGGAAAGCCTTGAGTTCTTCCCCAGAATCAAAAAGTGTCTTTCCACAAATAGACACTTTCTCACTCACAAGTGAGGACAACAGGAGGCCAACTTGCCATCTCAATATTGACAAGAAATCCAGTCAAATAGAATCTATTTCTTTTTAATTTGATAAGAAATTCAGATAAGAAGTAAAACAGATGTGCAGTATCCAGATGGAATTCTGAGGTGTGGCACAGCTGGCAAGCAGGTCATTCGTCTGTCTCTGGGCTGCACTGAATGGGTCATAGTGGGGTCCCCTCTGGGCAGATCCCCCTCTCTAGTGATGGAGATCATGAAGGTGTGGATGCCTTCAGTGGAGACCAAAGTCACATGGCTCACCTCACACTTCACTGGGTAGATGCAGACACTCAGGCAAACCTGAGGGCCCTTCTAGAGATCACGCACCTGCTTATTTTAGACACGACTTTGAACCAGAGCAGTGAAAGCAGGAAAGTTCGTGACTGGCTGAAAAATAACACACATACGCACACACGCATCACGCACACATGCACACGCATGCACATGACACACCAAGCACACACACATGCAAAGCAGACACATGCACATCACACAGAAACCACACACACATCCTCACACACATGAACACCATCAGCATGTGTTTTTCCAGTGTTCCACTCTGAACTGAACTCATGGGTAATATGATCTCTTGGAAACTCAAGCAGCATTATTTTCTCAGCACCATTCTCCAAATATCCTTTCTTTTGGCAAATGCCTTAATCAATCAGGTTTAAAATTTCCTTTTGAAGTTATATTCGTAAAGTACTTTGCTCTCTCCATGAAAAGACATATGATCGTTGTAGAACACTTTTTTCCAAGGCAGGCTGTATTCTGCCTGTCTGTCATGACTTTTTGAACACCAGCAATCAGACTGTAGGTACTTACATTGGTGCCCAAACCCTTCATCACATTCTGAGCCCGCCCAGAAGAACCTGTTGGGCCTCCATCCCCCAAATTATGGGGCCAGAAGGAAGAGTTACAGATATAATGGGGACCATCCTTCTGCAATTGGCCTGATAAGGTCTAGGCTGACAACAGCACTCAAGTGGCTGATAGAGGGACCCCACGGCAACAGGGTTCAATATCCCACCCCTGCCTTTTACCTTTTATGTGAAAAGTTCTGAGGGCAGTGCTTACCTCCACAGTTGCAGGTCAAGCTGACTGCTGCAGTGTCCAGGGTGGTTCTCAGAAGCAGAGGCTCCTGCCAGGAACTCTGACAGGCCTGGGAGCTATTGTCCTAGTGGCCCCTGAGCTCCCCATTGCTCAGGTAGGAGCAGAAAAAGACCAGCTTGCCGGGCAGTTGGTCATGCAAGGTTCAAAGTACAGATTTTCTGACCCCCAGACAGCATCCTGGTCCCCTCACCAGGAGTTTGGAGGGGCTCTCTTCCTCCATTGCACATCATTCTCCCAGCTCAATGCAGAAGAATGAGGTGTTTGTTTACAGTATTGATTAAAACATTGTTCTATAGAATAAATTAACACTTGATCATGATATTGCTGTTGCGTTCACATTCTGTGATTTAAATAAAACAAAAGAAAGTGTGTATCCAAAGGAGTACAAGGCCCCGAGAGCTACAATAAAGACCAGGTGCAAAGTGCTATTGACCTGTGACCTAAAGGGACAGAGCCAGGCTTCTCATGAGTGTCAAGGCTAATTCTCAGCTAGACCTGAACACAGCTGCAAAACTCCACCAAGGAGCCATTGGTGTGTTGGGAAGAATGCATGGAAATCCAGAGCCTCTCTGAAGCAGCCGCTTCTTTTCAATGGTGGGAGCACTCATCCTGCACAAGGATGCCTCACATTCCAGGGTAAGGGTGGCAAATATACAGCATCATAAGAACGCGCCCCACTGCTTGCAGCCCACCCGGACCTCCCAAGCCCCACTGCCAGGGCCGCTGGGTGAGGCCTCCTTCCTCCAACCTGGCCCCTCTTGGCCACTCCCTTTAAGACACTGTACTAGACGTTGTCAGGTGTCATCTACACGCTTGTACAGATGAGGGGATATCTCCACGTGTGTGCACGTGCATTTGTGTGCATGAGTGTGTGCTCTCGTGGATGTGAGATACACTGCATTTCAGAGAAAGGAGAGCAGGGCTCAGCCTGTGCTGAGTCCTGAGCGCATCTTGCCGTCCAGACGGGGCTGGATCTGGGGGCCATGGCCCGGACAGACCACCATGGGGCTTCCACACAGAGCATTCATCCTCTCTGCCAGTGCCCTAGTGACCTGCTCTCTGAAAATAATGCCCTTTACCTTTATTCTTTCACGGAGAGCTCATCTATCTCGGGGGTCTCTACATAAATACTTATCTTGCATTAAATTCATCCAATTTCACAAATTCATCAGTAATTCTGCAGCCAGAAACGGTGGGATGCATTAAAATGGACACATTCATCTCCACCCCTCTTCACTCACAGTTCTTTTCAAGTACTTTAGAGGCAATGATTGTTCCTTTCAACAAGGTGAAATTTAGAAGAAAAAGGATTTGTGCCTTTAATGACGTGTCTTGAACTCTAAGAAGCATCTCGTGGATGATTGTCCAACCAGAGAGGCTTGCTCATTTACAAGGTTATTTAATGAAAGTCATCAGCAGGTTGCTTACACTTATTAAATATTCCTGTAATAAATTTTTTAAAAATGTGTATCAAAAGGAGTAAAGGCCCCAAGAGCTGCAGTAAAGACCAGGTGCAAGTGCTGTTGGCCTGTGACCTAAAGGGACTGGGCCAGGCTTCCCATGAGTATCAGTGTTAATTCTCAGCTAGACCTGGATACAGAGGCAAAACTCCACCAAGGAGCCCTTGGCGTGTTCGGGAGAATTCTTGACCATCAGAGAAGGTGTGCAAGGGAGACCCAGTTGACATGAGGCCCTGATTCTGGTAAACAGAGGACAGTGGCAGATTTCAAGAGTAGGCAGTTATTAAAATGGCTACCAAGGACGCATTGGCAGGAAACGTGAAGAGGAACCAGGCCCCTCTGGCCCCCCTTCCGGGTCAGCCCCCTCTGCCCAGGCCTCGCCCCCCGACCAGTGTCCTCACATCATCCCGGGCAATGAACAGGGGTCCTGGCGTCTCACCCTCTGTCAGGGAAACACTGGGTGTCACCCCAGTGCCCTGATAGCTCTGTCACCTGCTCCTCATTGCCGAGACCTTGCCACGTGGAAAGCGATAGGGGCCCTGAGTCAGTGAGGGGCCAGAGACTGTATGCAGAGGGCTGGGCCCAGCCAGGGGTGTCCTCAATTCCCGAGGAGGATTTAAAGCAGCAGCGTGTCCAGGCAGGAACGTGATCCCAGGCCTTGACTGGGTACCAGGGCACCAATGAGGCACGAATGGTCTCTGATAGTCCCTGCGCCCACACGGGACACAGAAGGGGGTGCAGGGTAGGGTGGGGTGGGGAGCACCTTGTTATCTGGAGACTCGTGAAGGCAGGGTGTGATCTCATGCCTCTGAGTCTGGACCGGATGCAGTCGCTGAGGCAGATGCCCCAGATCAGGAGGCAGGTTGGGGGTGACACGCTGGGACATTGGGTGCCATAACAGCCTAAGGAAATGGGGCTTGGCGATGGGGGGTAGTGGGAAACACACTTGGTAAATGGAGGGCAGGGAGGGGGGCCTCTAGAGGCTGGAATGTATGTACTCTCAATGATCAGGGCTTTTGAAAGCACTTCGAGGGGGAGGTGATGACTGGTCAGGGCTCCTTGGGATGAGGGGACTCGGGCGGTCCTGGGGTGCCCCACGGAGAGCCCTGGGGGGGGTCTGCAGCTCAGGTGCTGCATGCAGCGAGGATGCCCTCTTTGTCACCAGACGGGTGGCTGCTTCCTGCGTCTCTTCAATTAGCCTTTTGTCCCAAAGTCATACTCCGAAGAACCCAAGGTGAAATGTACAACTTTGAGTGGTGGATGAAATCTACCCCAGGTCCAAGATTAAAACTCCCCACCTGGATGTACTAAATTAATCCTACTCAAAAAAAATAAAAATAGGAAATATAACAAAACATGAATCGCACGTTTGCTTCGACAGACCTGAATTGGTGAACATTTTCATGAGAAATACATTTCCTGTCAGATTTCAACCTTGTAAAGCATAGTTAGGACACAGTGTTCTCTCTGAAACAGGGAGAGAAGCTGTTTGCCTGAGTAGGACGTGGAATTGCCATCCAAGAGTCTGAGTTATGGGGTCGCCCAGCTGGCTGGGGAGCCCCAGGATCTGGAGGTGACAGCTGGCGTCCGATCTCTGTTCTTAAATTGGAACTTGAGTCCTCAGCTCTTTGGGCACAGACACAGCCTAGTACCACAGGTTCCCCTGGCCGGCGGCAGGGCCATCTCTTCCCAGAATTTGGAATCAGAAAATAGCACCTGAAGAAAGACTAGCCGGGAGAGAAAATGGTGTTTAAGCATTTACTGTAAATGTGTTGTATGGTGATGCCGTTCTGGAGGCACGATTTGGGGACATTTTCTCTTCCTTCAAGTCTCCAAAGCAATATCTCATTAAAATACGTTGGTATAACTTTGGGGTTTGGATCACACAGCCCACTGAGATCCATTAGTCTCCTCTCCCTCAAATGCACATGGAAATGATAAAAAAAAAAAAAAAAAAAACATAAAACACAAAACCAGCTGCCTACTGTTTGTGCTAGTACAGCTGTGCGGGGGATTTGTTTTCAACGCGGAGGGCGCGGCATTAGGGGCCGAATTGCTGCTCCCGGGAGCAGGCGCGTGGCCCTAGGACCCCAGAGTCCACCATAAACACCCCGAAGTCTGCCCGCGGTTGCTCTCACCGCTACTCTGAAACACATCAACCAAACACTCTAGAAACAAAGGGGACTCACATGGCCGCCCAGAAATCCCTCTGAGCGCTTAAAAAAATACACATCAAGGAGGAGGTGTGGGAATCGTTTTGCATCTCGAACTAGCAGGAATATTTTCATTTAAAAACTTCAGACACATATAAATGTAGAGTCGTGTGTTTGTCTTACACAGCAGCATGCAGCAGCACTTCTTCAGAGAAACAAATAACTACGCAGCGATGGGCTAGATGCAGCCTCTCCTGGGGGCGCAGCGGCAACGAGCGCAGGCCAGAACCCCGCGGAGCGAGAGGCTTCTGTGTGGGCGAGCGAACGTGCGCAAGTGTGCTGGGGCATCAGGGCTGGCACGGGACCGACTCTCAGGGCCCCTTCAGGCACCACGTCATAGGGAGCCTCTTCCAGGATGGGAGTCTGGCACAGCTTAGGAAAAGAAGGTGACACCTTCATGCCATTGGATAAACGTGCACTTGCTTCATCTCCACAGCTTGCTTCGCCTGGTGTGAGGGGCAGACGTCCGGGGTCCAGCCCTGACCCTGGAGACTCAGGGGCCTTTCGGTGCCAACAGGGAGGGCGGGTGACTCTCCAACACAAGGTGAGAGAAAACAGAGAAACGGCCAATATGATGGGCCCTAATCTATTTTGCCTGTTTTACCTGGAATATTCCAAATCAAGATCCAAGTGCATAATCGAATCAACCATCAGCCAATCTTAAGGATCAGACTGAAACCACGGTCTTTATAATAAAGCCAAAGCTGGGCTCAGAGGGCAGGACGGTCTAGCCAGGCGTCTCTTGGAGACTTTGGAATAACTACCCAACCATGTCTTCCCAACGATGGCAGAGTTTAGGTTGGCTGTGTCCTTGTTCCATTTGGCATCCTTGGTGCTGGGCAACTCATTGGATTAGCATCAGTTAAACACATGATTAAAGCAGGCAGAAAAGATCTCAGAAAGTCCAGAACACATCACTGCTTTCCAGAAGCTCTAGCCTCTTGAAGACCCATGGAGGATGGGCAAAGGCCGGGAGGAACTCTCCGCAGCTCATTACCAGCCTGTCTGAGGCCCTAACTTTGCTCGATGGACTCAGAGAGCAGAGTGCAGCTCTAGCCTCTGGACTGCAGCCGCCTAGGGGGGAAAGATCTGCTGAGATGCTCAGCGCAGGCCGTGGGGATGCCAGTGATGTGATCTTTGAGTGAGTTTGATGAGGGGACTGGAGGACAGCAAATCAGTGATATAAGGTAAGGCCAGCTCGGGCTGGGCCTGTGAATAGGCGGCTTTTCCCCCCACCTGTCCGTGATCGCTGACTGATGCTGGACACCCTCCGAGTTTTCCCTCGGAGGGAAGAAGCCTGTGGACAGATGTCCTGTGCGGGACACCCATGATTAAACTGCGTGCCAGTGGAAGCGTTTCCCAGCCCTGGCGCTCAGCTCTGTCTTGCTGCTAAAAGAGCAGGAGCTGCGCGGTGTTAGGAAAAGTTAAACAATCGTCAGCAGAAAGCACGTGAGGCTTTACGGAAAAGCCGCATTACTAATGCATGAAGAGGGCCTGGCTGGTCCCCGAAGATGCGATCGTTCATCTGATCATTGTACAAGTTTGATTACCAGGAGCCCCGTTAAACAAAAGGGGCAGGTAGACTTTCTCCCAGGCCAGGCCTCATGTGGTTCTGGGGAAATCGGTGACCCGGGGTCACTGGGATGCAGTGATACTGGCCAGAGGGTCAGCTCAGTGCCGCAAGAAGGCTACTGTTACTCCCCAGAGGCCGGGGAGGAGGTGGGGATTCAGGCCTGGGGGAGGCTGGGGTCAGGGGCAGGCCACCATCACTCGACCGCCAGTCAGCTCCCCCTTCTCTTCCAAGTGCCCCTCCCGGGAAGGTTGAAGAAGACCCTCCTCGGAGAGACTCGGGGAGGTGGGTCTCCTGCTTCCCCATGACGCATGGAGCCCATGCCCGCTGCACGCACACCCGCCCTGCTCTCTACCGCAGGAAGGACAGTCTGGGGTTGGGGAGTCAATGGGCGGGGGTCCGGTCTCTCTCAGGAAATCCAGTGGTCTTCCCTCCCTGGCCTCTATCGGGGTCTCCGTGGGGGCAGCCCTGACACAAAGGCGAGGCTCCCCTCACACTCAGGTCTCAGGGCGCACGTGGGAGGACCATCATCCACGGGTACTGATAGCCCCGGGGTGCAGCTTCCTCACTGGCTGGGCCAATGGTTTGGCCTCTGGGACTGAACCCTATGGAAGCCTGGGGAGGGGGAGGCGCTTGCCTTGGGTGGGTGATGCTTGAGGGGCACCAACAGCCTCAGTCATCAAGATAAATAATATTTAATGAGCTATTTCAGAAAATGAACATGAATGCTAACAAAAGTCCATGTTAAGAAAAGAGCAAATTTTTAAATAAAGGCTGAGCTGAGCTGAGCTTAGCCAGCTCTGAGCCCAAGGGAGAAGGGCAAGTCAGCAGTACTGATCCTGTGTGTATGCAAACTCCCTACATTTTGTCCACCATGGATTTGCTGCATGAATTTGGATATTCTTCAGTTCTTCAAATCTTCAATTTGATATTCTTCAATACAATACTATTTATCTTGATGACTGAGTTTCTGGCACCCCTAAATGTTGTGCCTGAGATGCTGTGGGATGAATTGTATCCCCCACCTCCTCTTCTTATAGGGAAGTCCTAACCCCCAGGATCTCGGAATGTGACCTTCTATGGAAATAGGGTCACGGCAGATGTAATTAGTTAAGATGAGGTCAAGCTGGAGTAGTGGACCCCTAACCCCACAGGACTGGCGTTTGGAAAGGAGAGGAAGTGTGGGCACAGACACACACAGGGAGATACCTGTGAACGTGAAGGCAGAGATGGGGCGATGCTTCAAAGGAGCCGTCGCCAAGGATCAAGGAACAAGGAAGAAGCCAAGGAACACAGGTGGTGGCCAGCACAGCCCCAGAAGATGGAGAGCGGCCTGGGACAGATTCACGGCCTCCTAGACACCTAGATTTTGAGCTTCTCATCTGCAGAACCGTGAGAGAATAAGTTTCTGTCGTTTCAAGCCGCCTAGTCTTGGCTACTTTGTCAGCACAGCCCCAGGACACGGTCCACCAGGTGTGTGCCTCCCTCTCCTTGCCCCTGTCCCGCCCCATTGTCTGCTTTCCCACGGCTCCCGGCTCCAGAGGGAACCCGAGGACCCTGACAGTGGCCTCCGGGGTGAAGGACATGGATACTGGGGTAACACCCAGTGGGCACTCCAGATCTGCTGTGCTCTGGCTAGGTCCCCGGCAGTTCCTTGGACTCCATGCGCCCAGCCCTGACCTCTGTACGCGGTGACGAGGATATGACCCACCCCCAGTCTTGTGAGGGTTACTGCTCGGGTCTCTTGTGGGGAGGGGGACTCCATCAGAGAAGGCCAGCCATCCTACGTCAGCATCAGTTCACTGGAGCGGCTGAGGCAGTGGACACCTGCGTCCCCAGGTGAACGCTGGCGCAGTCGCTGTGGGGGAACAAAGGATGCTGGGCCCGGAGGAGTCAAGATGGGATCCAGGTCCGGGTGGTGTTCCTCCTCCCGTGGGAAGGCCCCTCCCTGCGTGTGGGGTGCAGATGTCTGTAGCTACACAGGATGTGAGACTCAGCCGTGGCGCACAGAGGCCCTCAGATGGGACGAGGTGTGGTGAGCGGAGAGCTCCCTGACACGGAGGAAGCAGCGCTGGGAGGCGTGGGCCCTGGGGACGGGCGGGCCGCCACACTCGGCACGCTGCGCAGGCGATGCTCTGGCCGCGTCTGCAGCCCAGGGCCGCCTGTGATCACTGCCGGGTCGAAAGCACAGCCGGACCAGGCCCACAGGTCAACGCCCAGACCGCCCTGCGCCCGCCTAGGACTTGGACCGTGCTGCGGAGAAAGGCTGGCCCTTGCGGAGGGACGAGGGCTGAGGGCCATCCCGGCTGGTCCAGGCCCCAAAGAGCCCTGCCTCATCTGCTCGGACACCGTTCCCACCCAGACTCCCTTTGCCGAGCTCTTCTGGGTCACAAAGGGGAAAAGTGAAGAAGCAAAACAGTTTTCACCCCCTGCTCCTAAGCCAGTCGTGCTGTGCCTCATCCCCTCAGGCCCTGAGGGGTCTGAGTCTCCGTCTCTTTCCTGAGACTTTACTTAGATTCATCCCCATGCCCCATCAGCGGGTCCCACGGTCCAGATGTGGTAAAACCTTCCCTGTGCACAGAGGGCTGGGGCTGCATGACCTTTTCCAGAGGTGGTTTCTGGATGCAGTCCTCGCCCAGGCTGGACTGAGCTCATCCCTCCAGGGGCCCTGTGTTTGCCCCTTGGCCAGACTGCTGTCCTCAACTGCCTTCCTCCACTGCCCAAGAGCGGCCCTGCCCTCTGTTTCCATGGGGGGATCAAGACCCCTGTCCTGCCTGTGCTTTACGGAAGAGCATATAAACCTGTGCTTACTGAGGTCTCCCTTGACTTGTCTCCCCCCAAAACTTGGCCCTGACAGCCTCCAGGTTATATATACAATTTGAATTTCTTGTCACGGTTACCAGATTTCAGCTGTTTGGTTGGCTAGTTAAGGATGCCCATCCAGAAGGTGCTAAATGTACGTCTTCATCTCGTTGTGATTTGCTTTCCCACCTGATGGTTAGAGTAGCGTGCAGGGCTTTGTTCAGGGTGTCACGATCGCGGTAGGACCCAGACTCACTTCACTAAAGTAGGGTCCAGAGCAGGACAGGCAAGGCAGCCCACCAAGGCTTTAGTCCCCATCAAGCCTGAAGTAGTTACACAGACGCGTGTTTTGATTTCCTGTGTATTTGGTACAACGGTGCTGGCCCTTGCAAATGCTTAAATACTATTTTGTTGCACGGATGGGATTATATTACCCTTTCTACTTAGGAATCGAACTGAATTTTGTACATTTTATGGCAAATTGTTAATTTGGTCATTTTCACCTGTCCCCACTCAAGAGCTCTCTTGTCTTAAGCTCTTTGCTCTGAATAAGGACATTTTGCTTTGACATTTGGCTGCCAGTACATTAATTTCAGACTTAAACCTTGCAGCTTTCCTCATTAACTTGATCCATGCTACGGGAGCTGGGCGGGGGGAGGGAGTCTCTGATCGTGACAGCGGAAATGACCTTCCACATGGCTCTCCTAGAGGAAGCCCTGATCGCCGAGATGCAATTCCATTCCTCTCTCATCCTTTGACTTTTTTTTTTAGGGAACAAGATCAAATGTTTTATACTAGTATCAAGTTTCCATAACCATATAGGATAAATATTTTAAGGTCTGTAACTCAAACAGGTGGCAGGGTGGTGAGTCGGCATGCTGGGTCAGGAGGTGGGTGTGAGCCAGCCCTCGCAGCATCCATCCATCTGTGTAGACGTGGACGAGCCTTGCGCATGGTGACCGCGGCGTGTCCTTACCGATTAATCAGGTCTTTGGTATTTGCAGGGTAAATGGTGGCCGTGTCTTAAACCTCCTTCTCACTAGCTTCCGAGGCCCCAACTTGCGTGGATGTTGTACATTAGTCTTCATTCTTTTTCCCGGCACTGCCTACCATGGTGACACATGGTTGATGCCCAATAGATATATTACTGGTTAAATCTGTGCTTATGATATTGGGAAGTAAGGAACTTGGAGTCAGCCAGTGTCACTGAGGTCATTTAACTGCTTTGACACAGACACACCGCTAGATTATTCCAGAAATCTAGTGATGCAGCTGAAACTTTTAAGGTTCCCTAAAACCTACCTTGAAAATGCAGTCCTTGACTGCCAATCCTTCTCGGTCTTTTCTGGAAGTAAGAGAGGACAGGGGATGACTCTTTCTCTTCTCTCCAATTTAATAATGCAGGTTTTTAAAGCTTTCCTCCACATTCTTATTTTGTTTTTCAATCCCTTAATCATCCAACATTGCTTTGGAGAATTTATACAGTATTTTCCGTATCCACGACAATACACATCCTTCATGCAAGTCAGGTTTTGTGTGAACTTCTGCAACGTGTGCCTTTCCTCAGACTCTCTGACATTTCCTCTGGGATGGGGCAGGACGCTCCCTTGAGGGGAGATCCCCCTCCCCAAGGGGCTGTGTCACCCGGAGGACAGCACCTTCTTTCTAGTTGTGCCTGGTTATGGGTCTACTTGCAAGTCAGAAAGTCAGTTGCTCTGAAGCAACTGCCTTGATTTTAAAACTTGGTCCTGCATGGGAAAATGCCGGGCAGATGATGGGTAAGTCTTCCCCATCAGTGTTTCTCGCTGTCTCCTGTGCTCCTACTGTAGGGTCACAAGGCAGGGCCACCTCTTGTGATACAGAATTCCTAAAAGTATGGGTGATTTAACCGGATCAACTTACAATAACAGTCTGTCAAGAAATGCACTTTAAGTACATTCAAAGTTATCTTTGACTGAGATGTACTCTTTAAATACTGTAATTCCCATAATACCCTGTAACAAAAGCTCCATTCATAGTCCTGACGGTATCGTAATGTTTGCGCTCACCCCAAAAGTAAACATCACTGCCAAAGCCTGCCTAAGAGCCTTAAGCATATCTGTCATCAGTTGGAACTGGTGACAATCATGGCTTCTTTGCATAAGCAGAGCAGAGTTCTACCCACACCACTCCTAGGGCTCGGTTATACACGAGCTCCAAGAAAAATATCGCACAGGAGGCTGAGAGAACCGCATTGAATTAGTCCTAATGTGTGTCCTGAGCACCCGTAATCATCCCCTAAAAGAATGGGTGCACATAGTGACGCGGTCAACACCATTCTGAACTAACATCTCTTCATAAGCTCGCTGGTACCAAGCTGACTGCTTAGAATTAAGCATCATATGTTTCTAAGATCCAAGGAAAACTGAGGCTCCTGTGCTGATGTCCATCTTTTTCTTTAACTTTTTATTTTATATTGGAGTGTAATTGATTAATAATGTTGTGTTAGTTTCAGGTGTACAGCAAAGTGATTCAGCTGTACATATACATGTATCTATGCTTTTTCAAATTCTTTTCCCATTTAGGTTGTTATGTAATATTGAGCAGAGTTCCCTGTGCTACACAGGAGGTCCTTGATGGTTATCCATTTTAAATATAGCAACGTGCATCTTTAGATATAACCCCACACACATCAGGCATAAATCTGTCCATCAGGTCCTGCGGAGCCCAGGCCATTCCTGGTTGGACACATGTACCCTCCTGATGCTGGGTCGTGTTCTGGGTAGTTCTCAGCCACTTCAGCTGCAGTCCCTCCCCGGTTGTGCGGAAACTTGTAGCAGACTCTTTCTGGCACGGGCGCCGTCTTCACCAGACACTTCTTCCCTTTGGGGCAACTTCTGTGTTGCTGGATTCACATCTGCCCCCCACCCCCACTCACTCCGTTCACTTGGAATTCCGAGAGGAGAGAGAGTGATTAACCAGCGGCGCCTCTGCACTCCCAGTTTCTGACTCAGCAGGTCAGAAAAGCTGTCTCCACAACCAGAGATATGAGAAATGCAGGTCCCATGTGAGCACCTCAGGTTGCAGGCAGGGCAGCCCCAGAGTCCAAGCGGGATGGCTGGCTCTAGTTTGCATACCCTTGATCTCTCCATTTCAAGCTCGTTACCTGTTTGCAAGATGTGTGCGCGCCCTCTCTCTCTCTGCTCTTTACAAAGGCAGGATCTTTCACGGGAAGTAAAATTTCCCAAGAGCAAGCATGTGTTCTGTCCCTGGACAGATGCTCAAGTCCAGCTATTCTGTTCACACTTGAATAAAGCCTACGCTGCGGGGACTAGATTCCAGGCAGGTTTTGAACTTGAGGCTTCTTTTATTTTCCTTTGAGGAGAAACTTAAAAGATGTGAAATACCTGTAACTTTGTTCGTTCTTGTGGACAAGGCAGTCAGTAGGCGCATCAGGGCGGCCCGGGCTTCCTCAGCACCCGCAACAGATCCCTACATGCAGGCGTGGGCCTCCCCAGCTCCTTGAGCATGGGGCACCTCATGGCCGGGAAACCTTGGCTCCTCCTCCTGCCTGTGCCCTCCTGACTGTGTGGCCCGTACAGCAGTGCTGTGCCCAGTGCTGGGTCCATTGCCCTCAGACACTGGTTGCTATTGTGAGGCTCTGAACGCAAACATTAACCTTCATAAGAGAACCAGAAATAAGTTTCTCCTGTGGGACTGTGTAAATCGGCCTTCCCCAGCAGAGACACTAACTGACCCTCAGCCAAAGCACACATTGTGCCCAGGACTGAAGCAGGTGTGCTGTTTTGACGCTTTCATCTTCCCCAAATTCCTACCTTGAGTGCATCTTGTTGGCACGTCAGTTGGTGGAGGCGTCTATGGAATGACCAGGCTTTCGAGGGCTGCAGAAACAGAACTCCTCATATCCTAATTCAGTCCTGTAGACCCAGAACTCTCTAGAAATGGCCTATGATAAATATTTCCACACTATTCAAAGTCAAAAGTTTGGAAATGTAGGCTATGCAAACAGCCCAGCCTCGGGAGACCTGGGCGCTGTTCATGTAGGTGAACTCACTCAGCATCAGGAAAATCTGGGGCACAATTCACACGTGTCCTGGCGGCCATGCCAAGACTGTTAAACTTACTATTTTTATTAGGATTCCATTCAAGTGAAGTGCACTAACAGATCCTAATATCAGATAGTCCTCCTTCTCCCAAATCCCAGTAACTAGCAAGGAATGAAATTATTGTCTTATAGGAGTTCCCACTGGACCAGGGGCTTCTTGAAGCAGGGAAGGAGTGGGGATTAGGAACAGGTCAGCTGTGACTGGGCCAGGTCCATGCCTTCCCTGCTCTGCACCTCTGAGCACCTTTTACCTGCCAGAGAGCAGAAAACAAAGGAAGAAAAGGTGCCCAGTAGCTGACTGAGGACAGTCCCCCCATGAGGTTCTGAGTCAGCCTGTGGAAGGACAAGACAGCATCCTAGGGACTCTGAGTGACACGGATGCTCGGGGACCTCCTTTGCCCGTGGCTCCCAACCTTGTCCTTCCTGCCCTCCTGTGCCGACCTCAAAGCCCTCCACCTGCCCCAGGCTTCCAGGCAGTGGCGGGGCCCATCACTGCAGCTCCACCACCTGTATGGGAGCCCGAGGGTCACAACGGGACCAGTGTGGCTGCGGGGATGAGACCTGTGTCCAGACCCCAGCAGGAGGGACCTTTGGGAAGGGGAGGGTTCTGGTCCTTCAGAAGCCACTCCGGGCAGTGAGCCCCTGGCCTCCCAGCCCTGGCCAGACCCATCCTGCTCTCGGGTCCCGTAGGAAGACACCAGGGATGCAGCACTTCAGGAAAAGGACGACTCACCCCTCCCTCCCAAACCTCAGTCCCCCACTTGAAATCTGGTGATGTTCAGGGGAAGAGCTGGTGGCCAGGATAAGGCCACATGACTTCCAAGACTTTGCACTTTGAGTTTAGATCCAAAAGGTTTAGATGCCCCTTTAAATGTCCTTCTGAATCATCAAGGATGAACTTTTTTCTCTTTTCCACAGGAGGGCATGCTGGTGTGGGGTTACCATCATTTCTATTCCTGCTTTGGCCCCTAAGCTAAAATGATGTTGTGATATTTAGGATGAAAAGAGGGAAGAGCCTGTAGGAAACAGATCTCCCTGAACGTTGTGACGTGGGTGGGAGTTACGTTCCTCATTTCTGCAGAAAGCATTTTCCAATCCCTGCTTCCAAGGCAAGACTTTGGTGCCGCCTTTCAGAAGAGTCTAGAGTAGCACCTGAAGCAAAGTGAAGCATCCGCACTCCTTTCATCTTGGCAACTGTCTTTGGATTAGGACTCAAGTGCATTCTTTCTCTGCTGTCATTAATTTTCCCCTTGAACATGCTTTCTTTCTCTGACAAAATAATGATTTTATTTGAGCTGCTGATGATTATCTGGCTGTATCAGACCTGAAAACTGTAATTTGAAAAAGGTGAGTCCTCGGCTTTTGCGAAGGCCCGGGCTGCCTTTTTCTTTTATCAAAGACAGGTATGAGAGGGCTTCTTTTAAATTTAAGCAGACACTCTTTGTCCAGGGATTTGAAATCCTGTAGAATATTAAAGGCCCATTTTTATCTTTAAAATATACTTTTAAAATCTGTTCTCTGTGGACCTGTTTTAGTCCCTGGATGATTCTAAGTGATATTAAATGGCGAGTGAATTAGACCCAGCATGAATCACTAAATGGAAATGTATGTTTTAAAAATAATTGATTCAGGTGGGTGTTGTGAGAAGAGCACATCGTGGGAACAGCAGCGGCTGAGTCCCAGGCTCGGCACTGGCCCTGCATCAGCCCACCTGCCGGTCCCTGCGCAGGAAAGGGCCCAGGAGGGAAGGCGGGGGCTGCCCGCCCTGATGGCGGTCGCTGTGTATGAATTGCTCTGTAACTGGTAAATGATGAAGAGGCAGCAAGAACCAGAACCAGCAAGTGAAAAACTAAAACAAAGGTCACTGGGCCTCTCAACGTGGTGTATGGGGATAAAATAGGAAAAAGTGAATTTGTGAATAACCATTGCACAATTGTATTATGTTTCTTCTTTATTATCATCATTGAGAGCATTGACCATTGCCCCTGCCTTGTGGTGAGGGGCTCCTGCCCCACCCTGCGTGGTCCCCACCGCCTGCGCTGCGTCCCTCCTCCCCCTGCCCCCAGATCCGGGTCCTCTGCTGCCCCTCCCTCTTCGCTGTGTCTCTGGCCCACACGTGAAGGCCTTGCTCCTCCTGTGGGTCCACCATCTCCCACCTCAGACATCCTTGGCAGCCGTGGCATGTGAACTGTTCTGCTGTCATGGGGCTGCTGTAGGAATCCCAGGCTCCGTGTACCTGAACGGAAGACTGCGGGTCCCTGGGCTTTTGTGTGGCATCTTCATGAAGAGTCCAGGAGGCCAGGCTCCTGCATCTCCCCAAGGGGGACTGGGCAGGAGGCGTGGACATGCCTGGGGTGGGTGCCAGGCCGAGGGCAGGGCCTCCACTGTCGTCCAGGGTAGGCCGCCTCCCGGGAGTGGTCCCTGGGTTAAGCTGCTCAGGCCCGTCTTGTGGAAGCACTAGCCATCCTGGACCTGTTGCATTTCTGGTGAGATCTGGGTCCACCTTGTCCTGGCTGCACTCGCCCACGGAACACAGAGACCTGGGAATCACCAGGTGGCCGGAGCTCCCCTGAGGGGGCGGATGCCGTGTGGTCTCTCCCCACACGCGTGAGCTCCTCAACCCCGGCTGCCGTGGGTACAGCTCCCGGACAGCCGAGGGGTGAAGGACATCACAGCACTGAGGGACAGACACAGGCCAAAGGGCCGCAGCCACAGGGCCGGCCGGTCCGGGGCCTAGAGCCCAGGGCTGGGAGGAAGACAGAGGTGGACGCGTCAGGGGAGGGAGGAGAAAACCTGCTCTCAACCAGAGGGCGTCTGGCACTGGAGACACTCTTGGTGTCAGGACTGGTGGGTCAAGGCCATTGATGCCACCGAGTGTCCCGACAGGGGCCAAGGGCCAGCCCACCGCCAGGAACAGCCCAGCCCAACGTGTCAGGGGAGCTGGGGGAACCTCGGCTGGACCTGCAGGCTGGGCCACAGCTGGACCCCACCAAGATCTGGGTCTTAGTTTTCCCTGGTTCGTGGGACCCCGGAAGAATCACCCAACCTCCAGAAGCGTCCATTTCCTCCCCCATGAAATAGAGCCGTGATCAGAGCTCCCACCTGGGAGAGCTGTTGGGCCGAGCAAATGTGATGACAGAGGTAAAGCCGCAGCCCGCGCCGGGGCGCAGTGAACCTGAGGTGCTGTCAGCATCCGCTGAGTGCTGTTTTCACAAACACACACAGGAGACGGTCCAAGCCTGCTGGTCTGCTTGTTTAGCAGCTACAAAAAAAATACTTCCAAAAGATCTTTCAGTTGTGTCTGTAGTGTGGTATAAAACTAACTAAATAAGCAAACAAATACACCAAATAAAAAATAAACGAACATCCCCCCAAGGGCCTTCTCTCGCCAACAGTGGGTTCCTGTTAACAAAAGCAAGCAAAGCAAACTTTCAGGACATAGGTGGTTAGTATGTTTGTACAGGAACTTTCTTCTTCTATGAAAAATGTGGCTTTTGGATAAAACATAGGAGGTGTGGGCTCGGTACTTGGGGGAGAAACGGCGGGGTGCTTTGTCAGGTGGACCCAGAGTGATCCGTGGGCTGGCTGGGACTCTGAGGTCAAAGGCGATGAGACCAGGAGAACAAGCCCCCAAATCAGACTGTGTTCACATTCCTAACGACTCCAGGCAAAGTCACACACCACGCACGCAAACACACTTGCAGAGAAGGTCAGCCTTACAGGAATTCCATTTCGCTTCTGCAAAACAATGCACCATTCTGTTTTAGTTTTCAGTTAAGTGCTTCTTTCTTTCCTGGTCATGGCTCCGTCTCGTGACCTGTTACTTTGCCAGGGGAAGTACCACCGACACAACCTATTTTTGCAACATTATTTTAACCTGGCCGTAGCTCAGTTAATGAGAAAGATCGGAATCATGGAATCACGTGCAATCTCATACTTTGCTATAGCACAGACTTGTCAGCCTTGCCTCCGTGTGAAGTCATATCCACAGAATCCTTAAGTAAAATCACAGGCAAGAATTAGCCCCCCACACACTCATGGGTGGAAGCAATTCTGCTACAGTCAAGAACACAACACAGATGGTGCTAAAAATCATAAAAGCCCTTAATATTTCTCTTCCTAACCCTCTAGACTGTGCTGTGCCACGAAGCTTAGACTCTCACTCCAGGGCAGGGTCCTTGGAGAGTTTAACCTCGTGTAATAACTAATGCACTCTCAGACGATCTGTCTCCTATGTACTTGAACTCTTTAACACAAAGGCCCCGGTAAAATGCCACTCCCATAAGAGCACATTAATAGCCATCTTTTCATAAACAGCTTCAGAAAATGGAAGGGACGCCTTTGAACATCTTCAAAGAGACGCTTTATTTTCATGCAGACTTGAATTTGCAGTTGCACAATAAAGAGCAACAGACATTTATCAAACCTTTCACACTGTAGATTTTTATCTGTGGATCACAGCTCCGTGTGGCCCCTGCAACTATGTTAAGTCCCCGGAAGTAGCTTCTGGGAGAAACTACCCCCCGCCCAGGACTTTTTCCCAGGAGCAGAAGCACACCTTTCCCACGCACCTGCATCATCCAAAGCCTCTCTTTGTCCAAATCCAGTGGCCAATGGCTAGCTCCAGTTCGTTCTGCTCTGCAGAAAGTAATCTTTAAAAATGTTGAGCAAACAAATGGCTGTCTCAGTTATCACTTAATCCTTGATTTCTCTTCACCAACAGCAGATGAAAATGAGAGTGGAGTCATGTGTATTTACAACAGTTCTCGTCATCGTAACTATCCCAAAGGACACAGCCTTGAACATAAAATATCTAGAAGGGCCATGTGGAAATACATAACTCACAACAGAAATTGTGCAAAAAGTGTGCCCTCGATTCAGATACTTTCTTATAAAGACCCAGACAAAGCACCACTTGCACCCCTTCTGGGTTTACTTCTGATTCTCTGTCCTCCTAGTGTCCACCGGCCACCACTCCTCATTTACAAAGTTCACAGAGTCCTAAACTGAGGGTTCTACAGCGATGTCTTAATTTTTGTTGGTTGGTTTGGTTTGGCTTGACCCACAGCCCTCCTGAGAAGGATGAAATATTTACCTGGTTCAGGTTATTTTACTGAATAATCAGATTCCGCTTATTTTACTTTGATTTTAATGCATCCGGGTGACTGGAGGGCGAGAGGATGAGAGGCATTGGCCCTTCAGCAGCAGGAAGTCTCCCTGGAGCCGCGTCCCAACAGAGTGCCGGCCCCTCCGAACCCCATTCTCCTTGGAGGACGGAACACGACCCCCCTGTCTAATGTGTCTTCATACCAGGTTGTTTGGTTACACTGAGGGATCACCTCCTGTGACTTACAGCCTATGAAAATAATTAGAAATGCCAAGTGGAGTTATGCACACGCATGTACATTGTAATGCAATTCATAACAGCAACGTGAAATAGCTTAGAAGTCCACCAGTCGGGCAAGGATTGATATGGTACAGTGTGTCCATGTAGTAAAACCCCACGCGATGGCACGCAAAATGTCTCAGACCATGAACATTCAAACAGTAGAATGTTTTTAAAAAGGCAACCACATAATGGTTACAAACTTAAAAGAGGAAAGCTTGAATATCTATATATACATTAAGAAATGTCTGGGGATAGTTCCCTGCCACTTTGCTATACACCTTAAACTAACATAACATTGTAAATCAACTATATTTCAATTAAATTTAAAAAAAATCAATTGAATAAATATAATATGCAGAGCCTTCTGTTGAAAAATAAAAATAAAAAGGTCTGGGGAGACGCACACACGCTCTTGGATGTTACAGAATGTGGCCACATGACACCCACTTGGAAAGTACCCCGTGAAGCAACAGGAAGTTAAAAGAATTCTTTTCTGGGGGGGTGGCAGGGAGGGTGGAAAAAAAAGGTGTGGGGATAAAGCTACCCTGATGAGTTTAAGATGGACCTCGGAAGTAAGATTACAGGTTATTTCTTTTTCTTTTTTAAAAAATACATTCTTTACTATTTTCTAAATTGCTGATTTCATAATCAGAACATTTAAAATCATATATTCATGTAAAATTTATGGCCAGGAAAAATGTTCCCCATATATTATGAACTGAAAAGGAAGGTCACATGCCCATTGGACCATTTCTCATAATAATGAGGAAAAATGGAACCACCTGAAAGTCTGATAGGCAAGCGGGAATTGTGCAGGGACTACAGCACAGACTCTCAGAGAGGTTCTGGGGAAGCCCTGTGATGTGGAAAGACACCGTAACACATTTTTGGGAGAAAAAGGAAGTTACACAATGCCTGTCTGCCGTCACGCTGTGCCTGACTTACTGTCTCTTCTTTAAATGAACGAGTAACTGTGAGTTCCCAGGCTCGTTTTAACACCTGATTTGGGGACTTTAAATACAGCGAGTGAAGCTTCAGGTGAGAATAGAAAGCCCTAGGAGGTCTTAGGGTGCCTGGGGAGGGGGAGGATGACACCAGCCCCCCTGCCATTCTGTTAGTAAAAGACTGAATCTGAGCGATTTCTAACTTCCCATGGGGAAAATCAAACTGTCGTGACCTGAAAGTTAGGAAAGAAGGAGACCTCAGCCAGGGCTTGGTGAAGCCATTTCCATCCACAAGCCCCCTTAAAGATGTGAACAACCATGGAGTTTCCCCCTGGAGATGAACTTGCCTCAAAGATGCCGCCGCAGCATTGTCGAAGGGGTCTTGGGTTGAGATGAAGGTCTGGTACCAATGTTTTTCCACCAACGAGCATCAGAGCAGCTGTACAGAGGAAACCATATATTTCTCGCTCCAATTAATGGATTAATTGTGTTCTCTAAATATAATATGGGAATCATAGACATAATGGTTATTTCCTGGTAGCATATGTACTTAATGTGCTGGTAGGTAAAACATCCCTGCATTAAAAGGAATTATTGTATTTGTCAAAAATTCCTTTGAGAATAATTTTGCTTTCAGCTCCGGGCAGGAGGGTGTCTTTGATACGAGACATGAAGGATCACATGGAGGGAGAAGGACAGGGCTACACCTGACAGGTGTGCTCCTGGTGCCCCGCCAGGTAACTTACTGAGACTAACCTGGGGGCACATTTACATTTGAAAACCAAGCCCGACATCCAGAGAAATCAAAGTGCCTGACACAGCTGAAGGCTTTATATCTGGAAATGAAGTTGAAATGCAAGAGTTGGGACGAACACTGGTGAATTCAGCTGGGCTGAGCCCAGCTTGGTTATGGAGAAGAGGACCCAGAACTGCCCTCTTTAATTTGCCCTCAGGCATTTCAGCGAACATTCTGGAAGCTGTTCACACCTCATGTTTCCTACATGGCTGTGCTGTTGCAGGGCTGGTTAGGCCACCTCATGATGGAAAATAATCTGCTGTGTGGACATGCTGGACCCTGCTGGCTTCAGAATATCATAGGAGGGACTCCACAAAGGGAGACAAATACATATTTATGGGGAGGTGGGGTGGGGAGAGAAAAGAGAGAGAGAGGGGGAGACAGAAAGAACAGAGAGGGAGAGGGAGAGAGACTTTATTGGGCAGTATCTGCAAAATGGAAATTAAAATGGAAAATAAAAACTGCAGAGGCTGTGGAAAGGATTCTTTAAAAAAAAACAGTCTCGTTTTCTGTTGAACTGGAATTCTCATGGAAACCCAGACTTGAAATGAGGGAGTCCGCAGCTCCTTCGTGGTGATTCGATTTCTCTTCCTCCAGGGTGTTACATCATGACTAACGCCACCACCGCCTGTTTGTGAAGGCGGGTGAGGCCAGCCCCGTGCGGTCCACGCAGCCACAGGCAGCCCACGCGTGGTGCTGTCGGCACTGTCCCTTGGGGAGAGCCCCTTCCTCCCTCCTCTCCTGGGGGCCCAAGCAGGACGCCCCCCCAGCCCCCGACCATGGCCCCAGCACCCGCCATCCCGCCACAGGCGCCCAGGCCCTCGTGGACTCCTTCCCAGAGCTGCAGCTCCCGGTCTCTCCCTGACGCCTGCGGCAACTATTTTTTGTTTTTGTCTTAAATTCTGTTCCCGTGTAGAAATGATTATTTTGTTTACAGAAACCTCAGCTGAAATGAAGGTTGGGGCTCTAATCACCTCATTTCCTTTTCCTGGTTGCTAGAGACTGAATATCTGAGTCCCCCCAGAATTCACAGAGCTGAATCCTAACCCCCAATGAGTGGGTGTCAGGAGGTGGGGTCTTTGGGAGGTGACGAGGTCACGAGGGTGGAGCCCTCATAATGGGATTAGTATCCTGATAACAGAGACCCCAGAGAGCTCCCTGCCCCTCCTCCACATGAAGACACAGCGAGGAGATGCGTATGTGAACCAGCAGGAGGCCCTCACCAGACATGGAATCTGCAGGTGCCTTGATCGTGGATGTCCAGCCTCCAAACCTGGGAGAAAGAAATGTCTGTTGTTTAAGATGCCCTGTAGTGGCTTTCCTTTGTAGGAGCCCCAACCGGCTAAGACACTGGTCACGACACCCCTCATTCAATTAACAGACATAGTTTTCTCAGGGTTGCAATCCAACACCCACAGGCCAGCTCCTGACCGAGGGTCCAAGGACCCCTGAGTGAGAGAAAGGGTGGGTTCTCAGCACCCCCTCAGGGGTTCTCACTGGACACGGGCACCAGCCTGATTGAAAGAACCAGCTCCGGCCCCTTCCTGCTCGTGTCAGCGTCCACTGAGGCTCAGAAAAGAAACCAGCAGCACCTGGGCCATCAGCTCTAAGTCAGCGAGGGGTAGACCCCTCAACCACCAGGGGCCTCTGTGAGACAGAGGACGGCTTGCCACCCACGACCACACTCAGAGGTGGGGGGGTGGAACTGAGCTCTCCCAGGATGTGCAAACTTCCCTGTGTGGGAGACAGAAGACCTTGAGTCCGCTGGTCATTCAGAGTACAGACCACCATCGCAGAAGTGGGTGCCCCCTCTCTGCCACTGACATTGATTCTGGGTCCTTCTGGAAGACCACACGAGGCTCCCTACCAGACGGAGTGGTTTGGATTTCAGGGAATCCATGCCACCCAAACTTCCCAGGGTGTGGAAGAGCCAGCTGCCTTTGCAAACCATGGAGATGGGCAGTCCGCTCATCTGCCAATCAAGAATTTGTAACCAGTAAGTTTGAAAAGTGGTGAATTCTGAGTAGGCCATGCAGTGGGGTCAGGTGATGCTGTGGGCGTCCTGCCATGGAGCCCAGACACCCCTAACCTGCTCAGGACATGTGTGAGGTTCACAGGATGCCGGGGTGTGGGGGGCGCAGCCCCCCAAGAGGGGATGTGGTCTTCCTACCAGGGCTCACCTCTCGCATATCCCACTATTAAAATGAAGCTAAATGTATGGTTTGTCTGGTTAGACATATTCTTTAGGTCTCATTACATTTCAAAGTCACATGCTTTTCATTTCTGCGATGTGATTAAACTCACGTCCGTTCTGATTGAGGTTTGGAATCTTTTATTTCGGGGGGGAAAAAAGAGAGTCTTCAGAAGGGAACCATCTAGTGCCGCAACGCTCATGAGACCATTAAATTTAATCCTCCTTTCACACTCACTCCAGGGGGGATTTCAATTAAATTTGTTCAAAATTTATCAGGTTCCTACATGTTGGCATAAATGATTCAGGACCACTTATCTATTCACTGAGTAGGATGCACTGAAGGGTACACATTATTGTTATAACTTTTCACAGTTTCTTCATAAATTCACCTAATAGGAGTTTCTATTATTCAAAACCCTCTTCCTCCCCATTAAATGGTCTTGTTGTTCTTGCCACGATGAAATCTAATTACCTATGAAAATTTTCGGAGCACTCCTGAGTTACAAAAGCTGCCCTTTCCCCTAGTGGGCTGGCTTGCAGGACGTGGAATATGGCATTTATTCTCTTAAGAAAGCAGCAAGAATACAAGTCTCCAGACACGGAGGGCACTGGGGTGACAGTGAGCATGCATGTGGGGGAGGGATTTCAGGTGACTGGTTCAGACAGCCGGAAGTAAATGCATGTATTCGGGAGCAGGGTCATAGGACACTGGAATAGGCTGACTTTATGTAACATGGAGAATATATATCTCTCTGGGCTGAGAAGATGAACAGACCAGAGAACACAATTCTCTGGAGATGACACCAGGGTCGTGGGTGGCCACTGAGGTTGCCATAGAACGATACACTTACCTGTCTAAAATGATTCACTGGGCACTTTTACAACCCCAGGAATTTATCTACAGAAATCCATTCAGCAAGGATGTAGTAACATGAAAACTGACTATTGACCACATAGGAAATACTTTTATTTGCTTTTTCCCTTGAAGAATTACATCAGTGAGAAAATTTTGAGCATCTCAGCTATTCCCTACTTCCTTAATGAAAGGACACTATTCATAGGAAAATGAACATCTCACTAACATGACACACAGAAAGTATCTCATCGTTCATATTCCTCTTTAGCTTGAGTTCAGAATTCACAAGGGAGAAGTGAATTGACCTCAGGTTAATAGTTAGGAATTGTAGGGGGCATGAGGTGGTTTTAGAGAGCTCTTTCCCTTTTAGAACGTTGTCCCTTACAAATTCCTCAAATTGAAGGATGTATTGTACATGAAGAATGTACATCTTTGCCTCCATGGAAATAAAACTGAGAGAGTTGGTTGTTGGAAAACTATGGATGGGTTTTTTAAAGTTTTATCCTTTACTTGGTAGTGAGAGATGGAATCATTCCATCGTTCTCCATCTACTCTATTTTTATAGAGTAACTTTTTGAAAACCAAGTCTGGCCAAATCAGGTGTTTTCCTGAATTCTGGGTCCCACCACTCAACATCTCCACTGTGAGGTTCATCAAGGCATCTCAGAACAGAAGTGCCTTGTGGAACTTAACCTGATCTTTTGTCTCCTCTGGGACAAGGATTCTATCCCTCCCTCCATCTGACTGCCAATTTCTGAGGGAAAGTATATTTTAATTCCTGCTCCGTTTTTCTCTAAGTGGCTTCCCAAGATACACAGCAGTAGGAACCTCTGAGGACTTTCTTCTGGAGACCAGACTTGCCCAGATCCTGAGCTCATGTTGCCCTTGGAAATTCGAATTAAGAACCTCAGTCCCACAAGTGGAGGGTCCAGAAGTTTCAAATGCCACAGGCTGGAGGTCCAAATGTGGGACAGATTTCTCTCCAGTCATTGAAACTCATCTCTGCCATAATTTTTCAGTGAGGAATCATTGGAACTTTAGCCAGGAATTCTTTATGGCATTGTGGAGCTCTCCCATGCAGTACAGAAATTTTATCAATATAATCCCTGGCTTTTGCCAACAAATGCCAGTAATGATATCAGTCCTTGTGACAATAAAAGTGCTCCCACACACCTCAAATATCTAGCAGAAGAGAGAACCACTAAAAACAAACAAACAATAAATAAATCTTGAAGGGGCCAGAAAGAAAAGTCGTACCAATTTCAAAACTAAGACAATAAGACTGATGGCTGACTGCTCAATGGAAATGATGGAAACTAGAATATAATATATGACATATTTTCAATGTAGAAGGAAAACAACTGCCAAAATAGAACTCTATGCTACGTGACACAAACCTTCAAAAGCCATGGCAGGAAAGAGAATGTCAATGAAAGCAGCAGAGAAAGGACCTCTGAAAATTGTCTCACCCATAAAACCAAGGCGAGCACTGTACAAAATTTACAAGCATCAACTTTTTCAAAACTCTGGAAATTAACCCAAGGCTTGTAGCAAACCAGGGAGTGTTTATTCAAGAAAAAGCAGAAAACAAAACACATATGAATCTTATTAGGAAGAGTGAGCTGTGGGCATTTTAATTTACCCTGTTTCCATCCTCTTCCCGCCCCATCCCCCAAGTTCTACAGTTGGCTTTAAAACAAATAGCCCATATTCATGGTGGTAAACAGCAGCCTGGCGGTGACTGAAGCAGGAAGAATGTGGAAGATTCTTCAAACTCCCTTCCCAAGAACTGGCCTTGTTTGACCTGTCTGGTAGTTCCCTGGGAGACTCACTCATGAGGTTGTCTTTGTTTGACTCGATTTGGAGCTCACCCAGCAGAGCAGCCTTTTTCCCAGTGGAGAATTCTGAAAACAACTGCAGACAATTGCTGAACACTGAGCTTGTTTGAGGCAGTAGATCACAGTTGCGGAAACTGTTAGACCCACCCAGAAAGCTAGGGAATGAGATGTCCATGGAAGCTTAAGAAACTCCAAGATAGTTCCTGGAATATGGACGGATATGTGTCCGGAGCTGTGCTTGTGCTCCAGAAAGAGCTGAGGACGCCCTAAGCTCTCACCTTTCCTACTCTCAAGGCTCTGCACAAGCAGGAAGGAAGAGGCAGAGTTGCAACCTGCCTGCTGTCTGTTGAAGGCATGCCCCACCACACACACAGACCCTCAGCAAAGACTGAGAAACTTGTGGACATCTCTGTTCAGACATTAGCTGGCCACTAAACTACATAAGCAGAGATATCAGTGGCCACACATGACAGAGAATACGGACTTACAGAATTAGTTTAAAAAGTAAATAAACAAATCCAGACAACAGGAAAGCGCAACAACACAAAACAGTGCAGGTGGGGAGGGTCTGACCTCCAGAACTGTTATGTGATTGAAAATGCAATTTTCAACATAAAAGCAAATATGAAACATGCAAATATGAAACATGCAAGAATGTATGGCCCAAACACAGTGGGAAAAAGAGCAGTAAATAGAAACTATCCTTTAGGAACCCAGACATTGGTCATAATAGTCAACACATTTAAATAATCTATTTTAAGTATTTTCAAAGAACTAAAGGGAACCATGTCAAAATAACAAAGTATGAGAAGCATGTCTCACCAAACAGAAAATATAAAAATATATATATAAATTAGGGGAAAAAAGAACTAAATACAAATGTGAATCTGATACTAAATACAAATGTGAATCTGAACTAAATACAGATGTGAATCTGAAAAGTATAATGACTGAAATGAAAATTTTACTAAAGAGGCTTGACAGCCAGTTTGAGCAGAATTCCATGGATTTGAAGGAAGGTCAACTGAAATTATGCAGTTGGAAGAACAGGAAAAATAAAGAATGAAGAGAAGTGAACAGAGGCCTGTGGAAACCATCAAGTGTGCAAACATATGCATCATGGGATTGAGAGCAGAGGAGAAACACAAAGGAGCATAGGAGGTTTCTAAAGAAGTGATGGTCAGACAGTGCAGCCACATGAGTTTCTCAGTAAGATTAATAATGTGTTCTTATCAGACACCAGGGAGGCCAGAGGACAAAAGTCTGTCAACCAAGCAAGTATATCCTGAAAAACTGTTCTTTACAAATGAAGGAGAAAATAAGACGTTCCACAGTAAAGAAAAACTGGACAAATGTGTTACTAGCAGAATAGGTCATATGTTGGGACAGTAAAAAAAAAAGTCTCAATACCTTTAAAAAAACTGAAATCTTACAAAGTATGTTCTCTGACCAAAATAGAATAAAATTGGAAATCATATCTGAAGTAATTTGAGAAATTCACAAACATAGGCAATTTGAACCACACAATTTAAAATAATAATTGGGTCAAAAAGAAATCACAAGATAAAATAGGAATACTTTCAAATAAACAAAAACAAAAACAGTACACAAAATTTTATGGCATTCAGGTGAAGCAATGCTTAGAGGGAAATTCATAGCTACATTGCCTGTATTAAAGAAGAAAAATCTCAACCTCATTGCCCATCTGAATAACTAGAAAAAAGAAGAGCATACAGAACCCAAAACAAGCAGAAGGAAGGGAATCATAAGTATTGAGCATAATAAATTGAATAGATTTAAAAAATAGAGAAAATCAATGAATTGAAAAGTTTGTTCTTTGTAAAGATCAACAAAAAATGACAAACCATTAGCTAGAATGATCAAGGGGAAAAAGAAGACTCAAATTATTAAAAGGGAATGAAAGAGGAGATATAACTTCTGTCCTTAAAGAAATAACAACCATGATAGAATACTGTGGAAAACTGTATGCTAACAGTTAGATAAACTTGATGAAATGAAAAAATTCCCAGAAAGGCACAAACTACTGAAACTGACTAAAATATATTAAAAAATTGAATAAACCTATAACAAATAAAAAGATTGAATTAGTAATCAAAAATTTTCCACAAAGAAACACTCAGGAGAAGATGACCTTATTGGTAAATTCCACTAAGCATTTAAAGAAAAATTGATACCAACCCCTCACAAACACTTCCAGAAAACAGAATATCAGGTAACATTTTAAACTCATTTTATGATGCCAGCATTACCCTGACACCAAAATGAGACAAAAACATCATTAAAGAAAACAAAAGAAAGAAAAAATACAAAACAATAAATACAGACACAAAAATTTTCAATAAAATACTAGTAAACCTAATCCAGCAATATATAAAAAGGATTATATACCATGACCAAGTAGAATTTATCCTAGGAATGCAAAAATGTTCCATATATGAAAATCAATGGATGAATATACTATATTAGTAGAATAAAGGACAAAAAGCACTTGACAATCTCAATTGATGTGGAAAAATCATTTGTCTAAATTTAACACTTTTGTGTGATAAAAACACACAACAAACTAGGAATTGGAGGGGACGTTCTCAACCTAGTAAAGGAAATATATTTAAAACAAAACAAAACACATAGTTAACATCATACTCAACGGTGAATGACTGAAAACTTTTCCACTAAGATCAGGAATAAGACAAAAGAATCTGCTCATCATTTCTATGCAAAATAGTTCTGGACATTCTAGCCAGGACTATTAGACAAGAACAAAAAGGGAGGGGGGCATCCAGTCTTCAAAATAAAAATGAGAGTACTTCGGTTTGTAAATGACATGTTCTTATACATAGAAAATGCAAAGGAGTTCACACATTTGCTTGCACATGCACACAGAAGGAAAACCAATATATTAAAACTAATAAATTGAGATCAGCAAAGTTTCAGAATAAAAGATGAATACATAAATATCAGTTTTATTTCTTTACTCTAGGAATGAACAATCTGAAAATGATTTTAAGAAAACAATCCATTTAGAATAGTATCTAATACATATAGAAATAAATTTTACAAAGGAAGTATAAGACTTGTACACTTAACACTTCAAAACATCATTGAAAGAAGTTAAATAAAACTTAAATTAATGGAAATACATCTGTGTCTGGATTGGAAGACTTAATGTTGTCAAGATGGCAATACTCCCCAAATTAATCTGTAGATTTAAAACAGTATCTGTCAATTTCCCAACTGGAGTGGTGTGTGTGTGTATGTGTGTGTGTGTGTGTGTGCAGAAATTGTAAAGCTGATCCTAAAATTCATATGAAAATGCAAGTGATCCAAAGTAATTGAAACAAACTTGAAAAAGAAGAACAAAGTTAGAAGACTCATACTATATAATTTCAATTTCACTACACATATGCAGTAATCAATACTGTGTGAAAATGACATAAAGATAGAGATCAATGGAATAGAATTGAGACTCTAGAAATAAACTCATATATCCATGATCAATTGATTTTTGACAAGGGGTCAAGACCATTCTGTGGGGGGAAAAATAGTCTTTTTAACTAAAGATGCTGGGTCAACAGTATATCTACATGGAAAACAATGAAATTTGACCTCTACCTCACACCATATAAAAATTTTTACTCAAAATGGACTAAAGACCTATATATAAGCAATAAATCCATAAGATTCTTAGAATAAAACATAAGTGTCAATCTTTCTGACCTTAGATTAGGCAATGGTTTCTTAGTCATAACACCAAAAGCACAAGCAAAAGAAAAAACAAAACAAAATAAAACAAAACAAGACAAAAACCCCAAAATAAAAATAAAGCAAAAAACAAAAACAAACAAAAAAAAGCTTCATTGGACTTCATCAAATTAAAAAAACAAAACAAAACACTTGTGCTTCAAAGGACAATACCTAGAAAATAAAAAGTTAACACATAGAATAGGAGAAAATATTTATAAATCATATACCTGATAAGGGATTTGTATCTATAGTGTATAAAGACAAATGCCAGTAGAGATATAGATTTGAACAAAATGTTAATAAGTATGTTCTAATTAACATACTCAAAACATTGGAGCTAATTACTACAAAATATGAATTTTTTTGAAGACTCATAGAACATTTATGAAAGATGGCCATATGCTGAGGCATAAAATAAGATTCAAAACATTTCAAACACCTGATATCATTCACAGTACACACCCTGACAACAGTGGAAGCAAGCCATAAATCAAAAACAAGAGAAAGAAACTAGAAAATATCCATATATTTCAAATTAAGCAATGCACTTCTGAATGACTAATATGTAAGGAATAAATCACAATGCCAATTAGAAAATAGTTTCAACTAAAGAAAAATTAAAATGTTATATAAAAACTTGAATAATGCCTCCAAAATTTTGTCTGAGAAACATTATGGTATTAAATGTATTTTTCATAATTTATGCATCAAGAAATTAGCAAAAAAGTAGAGCATAATAAAATATGAGCTAAAATTAATGAAATGGACATGAAAAATATAGTGAAGATAATTATCAAAGCTAAAAGGTTGGCTTGGATAAACTAATACAATTAATAAAGACTTGGCAAGAGAGATCACCAGGGTGGAGGTGGGAGGGTTGCAAGGAAGATAGGCAGAAGGCAAAAGATCAATGTGCTAGTGAAAAAGGTGATAACACTAGAGATCTCACAGATATGGAAAGAAAAAAAACTATGAATAATCTATGACAATGAATTTGAAAACTTAAATGAAATGGTTAAGTTACTAGAAAAACACAACTTTCTAAAACTGACACAAGAAGAAGTAGAATATTGAAATAGCCCTGAATTTACTATGAAATTAAATACATGATTAAAATTTTAAAAATTTTAAGCTCAAATAGCCATGCCTATAAATTCATTAATTTATAAAAAATAATAAAATGCCATGATAACATTTAGTTTACTTCAAGAATAACAGATTGAATTTAACATTTGAAAGTCAGTCAATGCATTTCACTACTTCCACAAAATAAAGGAGAAAACTGACATTGAACAACGTGGGTTTAAACTGCGTGGGCCCGCATATACTTTTTCAATAAATATGCACTACAGAACTACCAAATGCAGTTGGCTGAAGCCACGGATGCAGAACTGCAGAAACAGAGGGCAGACTGTGAAGTTATACACAGACTTATGACTGCACAGAGGTAGGTGCCTCCTAAATCCCCCACCCTGTTGTTCAAGAGTCAACAGCATATATATATGTATATGTGTGTGTGAGTTTAAGAAAGTGGAATAATAAAGAGTAGAATGAGGTAAGATGTTTGAAATACCTTTTTTTCCAACAAAAAGCTGTTATCCAGAAGATAAAGGAAACTCTTAAAAATAAGAGTTCATGCTTAGCCAAACAGGAAAGTGGCCAAACTCTGGGCCCAGACTGTGAGTTTGCAGGCTCTCCCTGCCTTAGCTGACAGGCCTCCTCTGCCAGGGGTAGAAACCATTCTCATCAGAGAAAAACAGGACACACACAACTCTGAGAGGCCAGGTGTGCACAGAAAGGTAGATTTGAGGCCCAGAGCAGAGTGAGGGAGACCAGGCTTGCTGTGGATGTGGGTTCTGCTCTGTGCTGAGAATTTTAACCACTGGTGTGGCAGGGTCAGATTTCCATGTCGGGAAAGTCCTTTACAATATGAATAGGAGACCAACACTGGGATAGGAGCTGGATGGTGGAAAGAGGAAGACCCACAAAGAAAACATTGATGTAGCCCAGCCCAAGGGGAGACCTGGACTCAGCCAGAACATGGGAACTGAGTCTGAGGACATGCATAAAGGAAATGCGAAAAGGTCTTCAGAGGTGACACAGGTGTCTGGTCACAGGAACTGAGAGTATGGTAGAGTCTTCACAGAGATAGCATTTATGGGAGGAAAGAGGCCCATTTTGGATTTGTAGTTTCATGTTCACAGAGAGCCAAGGGCTCAGGTTGTGAGTGAGGCAGAGTGTGGTGAACGTGCCTGTTCAAGGCTGTAGCTGGAACAGGTAGGAGAGATGACCCCATGTGAGTCCTGAGAGGGGAACTTTGGAGAGCCAGAATCAACCTCCAGCATTGGCCCTTCAGGAAGGGGTGAGACAGAAAACCTGCAGAAAGTGGCCAGGGAGCCAGCACTATCCTAATAGCAACCCCACACACAGACATTACAAAAACAAACAAAAAGAAAACAAACAAAAAATAAAACAAAACTACAGACCAATATCTCTTATGAATATAGATGTAAAAATCCTTAGTAAATTGAAGCTAATGATGGGAAGAAAATTAAACATCATGATGAAGCAGGTTTATTTCAGGAATGCAAGGCTTGTTCAACATTCAAAAATCAATGTAATCTAACACACCAGGTTTTTTATTTTTTGATGTGGACCATTTTTAAAGTCTTTATTGAATTTATTACAATATTGTTTCTGCTTTACATTTTGGTTTTTCGGCCGTTAAGCATGTGGGATCTCATCTCCCTGGCCAGGGATCAAACCCACACCCCCTGCACTGAAAGGCAAAGTCCTAACCACTGGACCAACACATCAGCAGGCTAAAGAAGGAAAATCACGTGATCTTATCAATAGATGTAGAAAAAGATTTTGACAAAATCCAACTTCCATTCATGATAAGAAATCTCAATAAACTAAGAATAGAGGGGAACTCCCTCAACTTGACAAAGAATATCTGGAAAAAACAAAACAAAACAAAAACAAAAACAAAAACCCAAAAGTCCTATGTGTCTCTACTGTGCACTCCCCTCTCATCATGCAAGCTATATGCTCCCTAAGAGGTCTGTGTGGGTCCTTCTGTTGTGGTGGGCTGATTATGTGGTTGCTCTGGTAGGCTTGGTTGGCCTGTGGCCTAGTTGGTTGCTGGGCCCTGCCTTATGTGGATGCTGCTGGCTGCTGGTCACGAGGCAACTGACTGCAGAACAGAGCTGGAGGAATCAGGCTCCCTGACTTCAGACTGTACTACAAAGTTATAGTAATCAAAACAGTATGGTACTGGCACAAAAACAGACACATAGATCAATGGAACAGGGTAGAGAACCCAGAAATAAACTACAACAAATAATCTACAAAAAAGGAGGCAAGAATATACAATGAAGAAAAGACAGCCTCTTCAATAAGTGGTGTATGGAAAACTGGACAGCTACATCTAACAGAATAAAATTAGAACATTCTCTACCACCATATACAAAATTAAACTCAAAATGAATTAAAGACCTAAATGTAAGACTGGATACTGTAAAACACCTAGAGGAAAACATAGGTAGAACACTCTTTGACATAAATCGCAGAAATAATTTTTTTGGATCCTTCTTCTAAAGCAAAGGAAACAGAAGCAAAAATAAGCAAATGGGACCTAATTAAACTCAAAACTTTTACACGGCAAAGGAAACCATCAACAAAATGTAAAGAATAGGAGAAGATATTTGCAAATGATATGAATGATAAGGGGTTAATATCCAACATGTATAAATAGCTCATACAACTCAACATCAAAGGAAAAAAAAAAACTGATTTAAAAAATGGGCAGAAGAAATGAATAGACATTTTTCCAAAGAGGAAATGCAGGTGGCCAACAGGCACATGAAAAGATGCTCAACATTGCTAATCATCAGGGAAATGCAAAGCAAAACCACAGTGAGATATCACCTCACACCTGTCAGAATGGCTATCATCAAAAAGAACACAAATAACAAATGTTGGCGAGGATGTGGAGAAAAGGGAACCCTCCTACACTATTGGTGGAAATGTAAATTGGTGTAACCACTGTGGAAAACAGCATGCAGGTTTCTCAAAAAACTAAAGATATAATTACCACATGACCCAGCAATTCCACTCCTGGGTATATATCAAAAAACAAAAACACTAATTCAAAAAGACACATGCACCCCAATGTTCTTAGCAGCATTATTTACATTTGCCAAGGTATGGAAGCAAACTAAGTATCCATCAACCGATGAATGGATAAAGAATATATATATATATATATATATATATATATATTAGCCATTAAAAAAATGAAATTTTGCCATTTGCAGCAACACAGATGGATTTGGATGGCATTATGCTTAGTGAAATAAGTCAGACAGAGAAAGACAAATACTGTATGATATCACTTATATGTGAAATCTAAAAAATAAAAACAAACTAGTGAATAAAACAAAAAAGAAATAGACTCTCAGATATAAAGAACAAACTAGTGGTTACCAGTGGGCAGAGGGAAGGGGAGAGGGATAACATAAGGGTGGGGGAAAAGCAGGGTTATTATTCAATTATATGTAATCATGAGTGTGAACTTTTGAAAATTGTAAAGCACTATAGAATTTAAAGAATCTTTCATTCAATAACGAAAAGAAAACTGCAGCTAACAAAATACTTAATGGTGAGAAACTCAAAGCTTTAATATCAGGTACAAGACAAGAATGTCCCCTCTCACCACTCCTTTTCAACATCATACTGGAAATTCTAGCTAACGCAATGTGATAAGAAAAGGAAATAAAATGTATACAAACTGGCAAGAAGAGAAAAAAACTGTCTTTGTTCACAGATGTTATGATTATCTATGTAGAAAATCCTAAATAATTGATGAAAACCTCTGGGAACTAATAAGCAATTAAAGAAAGTTTGCAGAATACAAAATTAATGTACAAAATTCAATTGCTTTCCTATATACCAGCAGCGAACAATTCGATTTGAAATTAAAAACTCAGTAGCACTGCATTAACACTACCAAAAATTAAATGCTTAAGTATAAATCTAATAAAATATATACAATATCTATGTAAGAAAAACTACAAAACTCTGATGAATAAAATCAAAGCACAAAATAAATGCAGAGACATTCCATGTTCATGGATAGGAAGATTTAATATTGTCAAGATGTCAGTTCTTCCCAACTCAATCTATAGATTCAATGAAATTCCAATGAAAATCCCAGTGAGTTGTTTTTTGGATACTGACAAACTGATTCTAGAGTTTATGTAGAGATGCAAAAGACCCAGAATAGCCAACATAATATTGAAGGACAAAAACGAAGTTGGAGGACAAACACTACCCTACTCCCAGACTTACTGTCAAGCTACAGTAATGAAGACAGTGTGGTGTGGTGAAAAAATAAATGAATAGATGCCCAGCATTTGTTTGTAAGACTCACCACTCGCTTGTGCTGCTCATTTCCTCCAGGCTGACCCCACTCCACTCTGACCCTCAGTCCTGTGTGCACCATGCCCTGCATCTGTTTGCAGGGCTCAGATCTTGCACACTTTTATCACAAGGGTCCTCCCTGGGCCCTGCCACTGAATGTCCTCAAGTCCCCTGAGTGGAACGACGCTGGGAACTCCATGGGCTCCAATGCTTCTGCCCCTGCAGGGGTCCTTTCCTGCTTAGAACAAATATTCAGTACATAAAGAAAATTTATATTATGCAGCAGTGTTGGTGTAAAGACAACTACATCCACATTACATATTAAAATGCTTTCTTTGACCTGAAAATTATTTTCCCTCTGATTTTAAAAGGAATTAAAATATTTCCATGGGCCCGCAAAAGTGCCATCTGCCCAGGCAGGGCCTACTGTGCTCATTGGGGAGGTCAGTGCTGGCCCCAAATGTCTCCGACTTTCTTGCCTTTTCTTCTTCTTGCCATTGTGTTTACTTGGGTAATGGGGTGATGTCAAGGATCCAGAGGTCAGACCTGATGAAAGTTGGCTCTGGAAGACCATGTCAGTGTCTGCTGCTGCGTCCAGCCCTGACACTTTCTCAGGAAAGCATCCCAGGCTTCACAGCTGGAAGGGCATGTGCAGTGGTCAGTGGCAATGGCAGCCATGGAACAAGTGGCCCAGCCTGTCATCTGCTGGAGACACCAAGCGGGGTGGCTTGGAAAGGTTCCTCACCAGTTTCCATAGAAACTGCATAATTTGATTTCACGCCCTCAACATTTAATTTTTCCATTTTCTATCTGAGTATTCACACCCCACCCCCCCACCATGAAGCCTCTCATACTTTCATGACGACTCTACTGGAAGGTCTTCCTTATAATGAGACCACATTGCCTTCCTGTAACACCCACTCATTAGCCCTGGTTCTCTTTGAAACTACTGAGATGTATATATTTATATATATACATTTTTTTCCTTCCAAATATACAGGAAATATATTTCCTATCCAAATATATGACTAGTCTAAAGATACCATGATGCTTATTTCTAAGGTGGGCTGGGATGGAGGGCACCAAGTTGAGTTTCTGTGGCCATTCACCCAATGTGTTAATGAATTTTCACTTTCCCAAATGATATTCTGCTTACTTCTAAGTGGCTACAAGATGGCAAAGCATTTCCTTAAACTCTCCCTTTCTGCTTTATTCCTTTACCTCCATTATGTTGGGTTCAGACAGAACATCCAGAACATTTCCAGACAACTTGCTCTGTGAGCAATCAAGTGACATGGCAGCCGCACCATTACTTATCAACTTGCATTAAAGTTTCATTGGCGAGTTATTAATTATTGAGGAATTAATGCTGAGATCCAGCTGCGTGCCCCAGTTCCCTTCACAAGAGCCCGAGTATGGGAGCAGGAAGCCACTCCACCACCTCTCACAGCTTCAGCTTCTGAAGCATAAAAAGGAAACAAAACTGAAAACCCCTGCTGAAGACAAAGGCAGGCGTGGGCTGTAAATCCTCAGGATAGATTATTAATAAGGAACAAGGAAGATTCCTGCTAGCTCTAACTTCGGCAATTGTCAGGGGAACCTTTCTTTTAAATGATTTGGTGGGTCTGGTTCTGAAGACAAATTCTCCTGTTTAGACCCTGTCTTGTCCATTCGCAGGGTGATGAGCTGGCTGCCAGCACCGAATGTCCACGGTTATCACCAATTCCCTCCCCAGCCCCAAATGAAACAGATGTTCTGGCTTTCCCAAAGGCAAATGTTTCTTCTTAAATCGTCCATAGTGCTACACATTTCTCACGAAATGATGCTCAGAAAAGCATTTCCCAACACCGTAGGTAATAAGGCACAAGGAGAAAGATGACATTTTTGTTTGAGTTCTGAAGGTTGTTCCTCAATGAAATTTAATTCCCTCTGTTTAAAACGTACTCATTATTGGATGAAGATACAGCATGGGATCATTAAACAGAAATTAAGAATGAAGTAAGTTGGATCTTTCAGACAGTACAAGAGGTCTCAGTCTCCCAGGAGCGCTCAGGTTTGGATGAATGGGTACAGCATGTTTTCATGTTGAGAGTGTCTCCCTGCATGCCCCCGGGGGTCGGGGCCCGGGGCCTGGGGGACTGAGGGGAGGATGCCGCCACGAGGAGAGCAGGAAACATCACTATGTGCTGTCTGTGCGTGTATTAAGCTCCTCAAACAGCTATTACAAGTTGGCACATCATAGTTGTAAGAAGGCAGGAAAGCTTATTACATCTCAAAGTAGGATGCAACTTGGTTTTTAAATAATTGGATTAAGCTACAAAAGATTCTGAGACAAGTGAGTTAACAAACCCCTGTGAACTGCTTATGGGCCGGTTAAAGTTTGGGGACAGGTTGCTGGTTATTAAAGGGGTAGTTATCTGGATGGGAAAAATTGTCAACTGTGAGGTGCCGACCTGATCAGGGAGGCGAGGGGCAAAGATGCTGAGAAGTAGGCATGCACATGTTCAATCAACTACTCAAAAAACCACCCAATTAAGTTGAAAATGAGGTGTTTCCAAGAAGCGTGGCTTACACTCCTGGTTGTGCTTGGAGCGTGTGTATGGGGGTGTAGAGCCAGGGGCACCAGCCTCTGGGGTCGGGAGAACTGCTTCAGCCCAGAGGACGCATCAGAAGCAGATGCTGAGACAGGCGAGCAAACCCTGCCCCAAGGAGAGCTGCCTCCTGGACACCAGAACAGCGAGGGGCCTCCCCGCCTGGGGGCTGAATTGGAGCAGGACGTGGGCTGGAAGGAGAGGCCTCATGGGGCACAGGGAGAGGCTGGTGCACGAGGTTTAGGGCCGTCCTGGCCAAGACAGAGCCTCAACAGGGTCTTGCTGGGTGTCATTCTCGCTCCTGCCCTGTGGCCAAGGCTGTGGACCCGGCACACACACCGGTACCCGATGGACAGCTGTGCAGAAGCCGGCCACTCCCAGAAACAGTTGTGCCTGGGCCTCTGGGGAAAGACGCACGTCTTCTGGGAAGATGCGAGTGTGTCCACGGCTTGGGGTGAAGCAGCATCGTGGAAAACAAGGAGACCCCAGTGGGGCAGTGAGAGCCCCAGGCAGAGAGAGGTCAGCTCTTGGAAAGAGCCCTCCCCTCAAAGCCTGAACTGGGAGAGGGGGAGGCGGCTGCGGTCCCAGTCCCGTGGGAGCTGCAGGTGCCGACCGTGAGCTGTTCCATCATGGTGATGGTGTGGTGCTCCAGTCCCCGAAGGGCTGAGAGGAGTCTGGATGCCAAGCCCAGACCCAGACACCTCCTGGAAAGAGGGCAGTGACCAGGCAAGCAGCAGTGTGGTAGACGGTCACAGGGCGGCAGCCCCCAGGCCACACTGCAGGCAGGTGACATGCAGGTAAGACAGTGGGTCTTCGCCCTGTGACTTGGCTCGTAGGAGCTCTGCCTCGTGTTCGTGCCAAGTGGGTGCTCAGTCAGTGATGGGCAATCTTGTCTCACACGGCCTAGGTGTGCAGACAGGGGCCTGGACGCATGTTCATGTCAGGAGGGACCAAGGGTGGAGAGCGCCCATGTGACTCGACAGTAGGTGCCCAAGGCAAGCCCATCCATCCAGGGCGTTTCGGGGTGGGATTTGGGTCCTGAGGAGCAGGTGTGCCCAGGATCACAGGCTCAGCTGCCACAGGAGCAGCTGGGGGACAGAGCAGCCAAAAGTGGAAGATCCCACCCAAAGACGTCTCTGTCAGTGCATTTGTTCCAAGCTGATGTGCTTTGCCAGCTGTGGGAGATGAGGGGTCAGCAGCGGCTGGTGTGGAACGTCGGTTGTCTGTTATGTGTGTGTGTCTCGTGTAAGTGATGGCAGTGATTAGCTGATTGGCCTGAGAGCTCAAGCCTTCCTCGGTGACTGCTACCCAAGAATTCAGGTAGAGATGAAGCGACGTCACACCGCAGGTCTTCCCAGACTGCACGTCCAGCCCTCTCGGCCACACCAGCAGAGCTGACCTTCATGCTGGCGTGGACCTGTGTATGTGGGGGAGGGGTGCCTGGCTGTGTGCACTGGTGCATGGGTGCAAATGGCCGCATGTGTGTGCATGCAGCTGTGCGAGTGCCTTGTGGGTGTGGGCATGTGTGTGTATTTGTGCATGACTGTGAATGTTCACATGTGCCTCTGAGTGTGGGCACATGCGCACACGTGTGTTTATGTACAAAAGTGTGTGTGCACATTTGTGTGTGTTAGTGGGTGCACACACATGGGGGTAGGGTGTGTGCCCATGTGTATGGATGAGTGCCTATGTGCGTGCCTGTTTGTGTGTACACTGTGTGTGAGCCACAAGTGAATGCATGCGAGTGTGTGTGTGTGCGCAAGCACCTGCATGAATGTGCACCCCTGTGTGCATGAGTGCTTGTGTGTACATACACTACACGTAGGTGCATGGTATCACATGCCTGTGAGTGTATGTGTTCATGTACACATCTGTGTACACCTGTGTGTGAGCATGCACATGGAGGTTCATGTGTGCACATATGCACATATGTGAAAATGAATCTGCACATGATATTTAGGTGTGTGTGCATGTGTGGTAGTGTGCCAAATGTGCTTTCATGTGCATGTGCACACGTGCACGAGTGTGTGAGTGCCACTGTGAGCATGCATGTGTGGGTATGCATGTGTGTTTGTGTGTATGTTTGTGGGTAGCCTTGTGAGGCTACACTTGAATGTGTGCACCTGCACCTGTGTGAGTACCTGTTCTTTTGTGTTCATGTGTGCACACGTGCTTTGTATACATGTTCATATGTGCTTGCTTGTGTGCATGCATTTTACACATGTGTGCCTTTGTGTCTCTGTGTCAGTGTCTGCCTGATGTGTTCACATACACGTGTGCACACCTGAGTGGGAGGCATGTGAGTATGTGCACATGTGTGTCTGTGTGCACATGCAGACACACATGGCTATGGGTGCATAAACACGCCTGTGTGAATGTGTACATGTGCACAGACGTGTGTGTGAAGGTCCACGAGTGCATGTGGTGTCTGGGATTCTGTGTGTCTGTGTGTGCTCACGTGAGCTGTGGAAGAAGCAGTCCTGTGTAAAGCAGTGAGGCAGGTGTTCTTGGCTGGCAGCTGAGTCTGGACCTGGGGCCACCACATCCTGGCCCTGAGTCCTGTGTGAGTTACTCAGACCCACCGAGCCTCCACATCCTCATCTGTGAACTGGGTTCTCCTAATGGAACCTTCCACTTGGGTTCACTGTGAGAAGCAAACGAGTGACCTCGTGTGAGCTGATTAGGAAAGACCAGGCACAGAGGCTGTGCTGTCTTCTTGGTTGTGGTTATTGTTGTTAATTTCATTATTATTATTCTGACCCTGTGGCTGAACTTACCTGGGGCCATCTGTTTTCTGCCTGTTGTCCTGGTACATGTAATAACGTCAGGTTCACTTCAGTGTGGATAATAAATCATATGTTTTCACTATTTAGGTAGAAAGATTTTGAAATCATTGCTTTATTATAAATTCTCATGCCCCTTTATTGAATTTGAGAGAGACTAAATGCTCACCTCTTTGGCTGTGCCTGGCACCCACATCTGCTTTTCCCAGCAACCATCAAACGCATTGTATTATTAAAACCCCAATGATACGTGACATAATTATGATGAAGTTTGGAACATTCAGTAGAGTATACATCACTCAGAGATGTGTACAGTTAAAATTAAAATTCCACCCTCATCCTATCATGATTCGTTAGGTGAAATTAGTAATGAAAAAGAAGATGAAGAACAATGCAATTCTTTCTAAAGAACAAATCTCCACTAACATTCCTATTTAATTATTAAAAAATTATTTAAATGCCATTTGAAAAATTACTTTTAAAATTCTATGTATAGAATTGCATTTACACAGGTTTGCCCAGATGCATGTGCCATTCAGAAAAATGAACAATTAGGTTTCTTCCGAAGCTTTTCTTTTTGAAAAACATCCAGTCTAAATATGCTGTTATAATTAGAATTTAATAATTTTATGATCAGAGTTAGCTGTCCCAGAGGGTGGTTTTCTGACATTGTTGTGACTGTTGAGGAAAAGGCACGCCACTGGGTTTGAAAGCTCATCCACGGTGAGAAGCTCATCGCTTATAAAGAAGAGAGAATCCAGGTCGTGTGTGATGCCAGGTAGAGAGCAGCGTGGTCTCAGGACAGGGTTCAGCTCCCGGTGCCTGCGTGAGCCCAACACAGGGGAACCTCTCAGATAGCACAAACTTCTGGGAAGTTGAATACGAAGAAACAGCCTCCTCTGATTATGAATGAGGTGGAAGGAGCCTTGCCGTGGTTTCCACCCAGCACGTGGTGCTCACCTACTCTGTTCAAGTGTGTTCACGCTCCACGTGGAGAGAGGAGTGTGCTGGGGTCTCAGGCATCCCCTAAGTGTTTGTGATACATCGTTTACTCTCCAGCTATTTGCTGAGCACCCAGCGTAGCCAGGAGGAAACAAAGTGTGTGTCCTCCCTCTCCAGGGTTCCAGGCAGAGGTCACCCTGGATCCTCACAAGAGCTTGGATGAGCCTTACCTGGGGCCTTCCCCCCACCACTCACCTTGGCAGGAGCCTCACGAGGTCTTCCTACTGTCCTTCCCGGCCCTGCATGTACTCCCCTCTCCGGGCCGCTAGCCCGCTTCCTACCGCACCACCAACCAGACTCCCAGTACCCAGGGATCACCCTAAGAAAACAGAACCCCCATGGAAGTGGGAAGTGGGCTGGGGGTCCAAAGGCCAGAGGGCAGGGGAGTGACAGTCTGGCCAGCAGGAGACAAGGGGGCACCTCTGACAAAGCTGGCCACCCACAGCCCACCCACTCCTGCACGGGCCCAGGGTGCCGTGTGGCCTCTCCCCAGACTGTGGTCGTCGGCAGAAAGACGGCCCACAGGTGGCAGCCAGAGTTGCCTGCAGCCACCTGGAAGGCAGAACCGAAGGAAGTGGATTCCTTGGTCCAAGGCATCCATTGGAAGGATGGACCTGGTTCCTGGGAGTCTCCAAGCTGGGGAGGAGCCAAGCAGTGAAATAGGTGTATTTGCTGGTCATTTCTCTGTCCTTACAAAACTGAGTATCGGGTACAACTATTATGAACTATGTATTGGTTGTTACTTAAAATACCTGTGCGGACTTGGAGCTGGTCCAGTATTTCCTATATTCCCAGGACCGGGGAGGAGGGGCATTCTATTGATGTGCTAGGAAACTAGTTACAAGAAAAGAATTTGGTAAAGATTAGGAAATCATGGTGCTATATTTACATTCTTTCCTTGATCCCTTATTTTCAATGGGAAGCATACCTTTAGTCTTTCCACAGTGACCTGAACTGTGCCCGCCCACCCCCATCCCTATGCTGAACCCCTAACGCCCATGACTGTATTTGGAGATGGGACCTCTAAGGAGGTAGTTAAGGAGTTGCCTCTGATCCGATAGGACTGGTGTCCTTATAAGAAGAGGAAGAGGCACCAGAGAGCCGTCTCCACACATGCTCTCCGTGCAAAGGCCATGGGAGGTCACAATGAGACGGCTGCCATCTGCAAACCGGGCAGAGAGTTCTCACCAGGAACCGACCCTGCTGGACCCTGCTCCCAACCTCCAAAACTGTGAGCAATAAACGTCTGTTGTTTAAGCTGCCCTATCTGTGGTGTTTGTTTTGGAGCCCGAGCTGACTAAGATAAGTGGGTTCTGATTTATTGACTCATTAATTTTTACTGGATCAAAAAAGTTTAATCATTTGAATGTATTTCTAATGAGGCCTCCGTTTTTTTCAACATGGATTTTTGCGCAGTGCATAAAAATATCTCAACCCTAAAAATAGAAAAGTACTGAAATCTCATTTTAATTTTAATGTTTCACTATAAACTGTAAAAATATATAAAGCAGTGTAAAGTATAAGAATGTCTGAATGGTATCAATTAAAAAAAGAAAAAATAACAATATTACATTGAGGGAAAAGGATAACAAAGTAAAAGGACTCAGTGAATTATGGCAGAGGTGTCTTGTGAATGCCAGTGGTGTGCTTCGAAACAATTAAGCCCCAGACGTTTAGCTGCAGTAGTGAATTCTACCCTATAAAGTGATTGAGATTTACCGAGAAAGGTCTTTCCTGATGATTAAACCCCAATTGATTAATAAAAACCCAGCTATGGAGGTTTAGCAAGCACAGTATATGACTGGTCGGCTTCTGTCACATAGTTGTTAAACCTCAGTAAATGCCTTTTAAAGAATCATTTTGTCTTTAATTAGCGTGCACTAGCTGTCCTATGAAATCTAAATTAAGTCTTTATTTGAAGCAGTTAGTTTGGAGACTCAACCAAATGTGGACACCTGCAAGGTAGTGATTTCAACTTCCGGCCGTTGTCAGGATCTATCAGTTCTGTGACATTGAAGGTTCAAAAGCTTGGCTGCCCCTGCCGGTGTGGATTGTGTATGAGGGTATGCGTGCATGCGTGTGCTAGTGCCTGTGTGTTTAGACCAAACACCCCTGTGGCAACTGTTTCCATCAGAAAAGCACAATTTATTAAACAGACATTAAAATTAAATTCCATTCTGAAGGTTAGACATCTGTTAACTTAAAAAAATTCTGCCCAAGGAGACACCATGAAAAAATCACGACTTGGGTGCCTGAGGTTCTGGATTTTAGGCTCGTGGCTTGCACCAATTTTTTTTTTTTCCAACTTTTGTTTCCAAATTTACTTAAAATACTTTTAGACTAAATATTTTCTAAATGTCTTCCAGCCGTAAAAATATGTGATGATAAAATAATAATCAAATGGCATTTTTTACAGTTAATTGCACAGTGTCTGAAATTCAAAATTTGAGTGCGTTATTATTCATGGAGAACTGAGGATAGGAATGAAAACAACACAGAAATGGATATAAATACAAATGTAAACAAGCTTTAAGAAGTCTTCATATTGATTGTCCTTCCATCCCAGGGTTTGCCCCCTATAACTGGTCTTTAGGCAATAGATGGGCTTGTAGGTACCAAGGGTCCCCAGGTACTGGTGGGTTTGATGAAACCCAGCCCTGTAACGCAAAAGTTAATGATTGTTAAGTTGAACTCTCTAGGCCTTCCCTAAACTATATTTATTCACAAGTAATGACTGAAAAGAACCCAGAGAGAGATAAGAAGATGCAATGCACTTATTTGTCAAATTATGTTTCTCTTACTTACAGAAAATGATCAGTGTGCTATAAAAATAAGATTGTTTTAATTGGCTAAATAATTGTATAAATAATTCTAATGTACAAATTGGTTTTCTCAATGTATGTTTATCATCCAAAAAATTGTCTCTGGTAATGAGGTAAGATTTATTGCTTGTCTGCTGCGTTCCAGGTCCTACGTTCACTCTCTTATTTAATCCTCACTATAGCCATATGGTGGAGACCTCATTCTTGTTCTGATTTTACAAATGAAGCAACAGAGGATTAGAGGGAGATGGTTTTAAAAGGTCCACTGTTTGAATTTGCATGACTTTTAAAGTTCTTTTCCATTTTATTTGCTTGCTGACTTCTTGTGTTTTACTTTTATGAACTGATGAATGATCTTTGCTCATTTTTTTATTTTCAAGTTTTACCTTGATATTTGTGTTATTTTAATAATTATTTTTACATAGGCAATATTTTAAACAAATATGGACACAATATTAATCTTTTACTTTGTGTTTTTTGCCTTTGGTGTTATGCTTAGGAGGACTTTTCGCATAGGAGATTATAATGGTAAATGCTCACTTGTTTTTATCTTCTAGGGCCCTATTGCCCAGTGCAGCTAAAACATGGCTAGTGTAAATGAGGTGTGCTTAAAATATAAAATACACACTGGATTACAAGGTCTTAGCATGAAAAAAAATGCTAAAAGTACTTAAAAATATTTTTCATATTGAGTACATGTTGAAATGGCATAATTATGATATATTAGATTAAATAAAATATACTAAAATTAATTTCACCTATTTCCCATACTTTTGTTTCTATGTGGCTACTAGGACATTTAAAATTGTATCTATAGCTCACATTATATTTCCATTGTACAGCACTCTCCTGGTGTATTTTACTTTATATTTATAATTATATACACATATTATCTATATGTGTACCTATGCACATATTATATATTTTATGTACATATACATATACCTTCACATACATATTATTTGTGTATAATGTGTATTTACATTATACCTATATACATGTATATGTATAATTATATATATGCCATCAGAAATTTGTTTTGGTGTTATGTGATTTTTTTAAGAAATGATTAGGCAATAGCTCAAAACCATTTTTTTAAAATAATGGCTCCTTTCTGATGATCGGAAATACTGACTTATATTAAGTTCTTACTCATAGTTGGGCCTTTGTCTGGGCTTCCCAGTATATCTCATTGGCCCACTCACAGTGTATTAATTATCATGCTTTTGTAAGATGCTTTACTGCTTGGCATCTTAAAGTGACAATTTGCTATGAATTTATTCTTCCAAATAACCTTTAGAAGAATTAGTAATATTCTAAGTAAATTTAGAAAAAAATATATGCTGGACTAACAATTTACAAGTTAATTTACAAAATTTGACATATTTATAGCACTGAGTTCCATTCATAAACCTATTTGTGTCTTTTCCCTTATTCAAAGCCTCCTTCTATGCACCTTACTAAAGCTGTATTACTATATTTACATATCTCTGTATTTTTCCTCTACACATCACTATAAATTGTATATATTTTTCCATATAGTTTATGCATCTGCTGATATTTGATCAGCAAGTAAATTTTGTATGTGTTTATCCTAACAAGCCACCTCTCTTATCAGTTCTAAGAGTGCTTCAGTTAAGTCTCTTAAATTTCCAGGAAGACATTTTTATCTTATGCAAATATGACAATGTTGTCTCCTCTCTATTACTCATAAATCATATATTTTTCTTTCCTTATTGCATTGGCTTGAACTGATAGAGAAAAAAAATCATAGCATTGACTATGAGATTATTTCTGGTTCTTAAATTTAATATAAACTTCTTTTGATTTAACACTAAATCTGACCTTAGCTATTTGTTTGAGGTGGATATCTTTAAAAAATATATTAAGAAATTTTAATTTCTATTTCTTGATCACTAAGAGAATTTTTGGTTAGTAATTAATATTTTAAAAATATTTTTATCATCTAATTATCTATTTTTGCCTATTGACTGGTTGATGTGAAGACTTATTTTCATAGTTTTCTTATCATTGAACATTACCGAATATGTAAAATCAACTCAATTTAATCATGACGTATTGTATATCTAATATACTCTCAATAATGCATTATCAACACCAGAACTGTGTAAGTAAATTTATATTTCATCAATTTTGAATTGAAAAAATAATAGAAAAATTTGAAAACTTCAGTATCAAACTAGCTTTATATGTGGTAGCCTATGTGTTGATATTGGCGTCTCAACATACTCAGGACAATGGGTTGAGTGAGATATAAATGATACTGTGTTTCCCTTCTTCACTCCCACTTAGGGCTCCAGTGTTATACGTTGTTCCAAGGAAGTTCTCAGTGTCCTATCCCTAAACTCTCTCTTTATAATATTCTATGCCTATTTTTCCTTTCTTTAATCAAAATGACTTCATTTAAAAAATTTAATCTTTATTTCCAATATTTCTGTCTGTACTTTTCAAGGAAAAGTTTTTTCAACACATTGATAACTTTTGTTTACAGCATAGCTATTTCTTAAAATTATTTTTTTCTTTAAAGTCTTGGGATATAAAAAAGAGGAAAGTAGTATTTGAGTCATATAAATTAATTGGATATGTTCAAGTTTATATGAACATTTAGCAAACATCAATCAGAAAATTGAGATGTTTTCATGAATACAAAATTTTAATTAGGGTTATTAACTATACTCATATTTGCCTTATCACTCATTTTTATGATAATTTATTCAACTTATACAGCACCACGGATCCTCCAACTTACAAAAATAAGCAACTGCAGCTGGTGGCAACTTTTTAAATTGAAAAATCAACCTTTCTAATTGCAAAGTCGTGTTTCAATTGAACCAATATAGCAGCTTGAACAGAAAAAAAAAAAAAAATTACAGTTGTGAAGTTAAATCACTGAGGATGCATAATAGTACCAAACCACATCTTGTGTTTTCTAAGCATGTGATCAGAGGGAGTCCATAAATCTGATGGATGTTTCCACAGTCAGTTTGAATCTTCATTCTTCCATATAAAGTATTTTTCAAGTGTTACTTAAATGGTATCATAACTTTAATACCTCACACACCTCAGTGTTGACTTCAGTCAGGTACCTACTCAAAGTTTCAAAACAACCAGAAGTTATGTCTGTTTCTTAAAATCTCCATCTCTTCCCTGGCCTGATGCCCAGGTCTAAGCATTATAATATTTTGACCCCGAGTTGTCCAATTAGGTTATTCATCTTTTTAAAGGTCAGCTAAGAGTTATTAAAACTTCCAAAATGTAATAAGTATATGCTCTACTATGTGGGATGTGTCATATGTTAATTTGTTTTTGCACAACTATTAGGGATGCCAAGATTCCATGTGCTTTTACATCAGCAGATACACACAGGCTTTGTTCTTAAATGACCATACAGAGCCACAGCATTCCTCATCCAACAGCCATGTCTAGATGTAGGCACAGATTGAAGGAAAGGCTCTATTCTGAAACTGCCCGGTGACCAGAGCTACTTTTCACATGTCAGGACCCCCAGTGGTTCCATCTGGTTTACAATGCATTGACTTGTGTATTATTTTAAACTTAGAGTTTAAAAGCATTCTTCTTATGGTGAAATCAGGATCAAACATTTTTGGAACCAGAGAACCTTGAATTTTCTCAGAACTCCAGAGCAGAGACGTTGATTGATGAACATGAGTTAACATATCACCCCTCCTGGGATATTTGAATGTTAGTTGAATTACTCTCTAATATGCGATTACAGGCACTATGGACAAGTAATACAAGATCATGAGGCGGGCTGACCTTCTGTCCTTCTCCAATTGTGTTTCAACAAAACAATCTTATCTGTCATATTAAATTTATATTGCAACTGGAATTATATTGGATTTGAAATTTTGTTTGTATTTAATTTAAAATATGTTTTAGCTTTATAGTTGTATGGCTGATGTAAGAATAGACAGTTATACCCACCTTTCAAATTGTACATATTTAAGAAATAGTACAACAAAAGTCAAATTAAGTGAACAATGGGAGCATGCAAGAATTCTGAAGGGGTTTGAGAATTACTCAGATTCAAGAAACATGGCTAACACATTTTATGTTGCAATTTCAAGCATTATTATTTTTAACCCTTCAACAAATAAAGAAAAAATTGTAGATAATCATTGGAACTAAGCAAATTATATTAGTTAGGTCAAAAAATTCTACTTAACAAAAATTATACACAATACTCATATGAGACAAGATAGACTTTAAAGCAAAGATTGTTACAAGATACAAAGAAGGACGTTACATAATGATAAAGGGATCAATCCAACAAGAAGATATAACAACTGTAAATATATATGCACCTAACATAGGAACACCTAAATACAGAAAGCAAATATTAACACACATAATGATAGAAATTGACAGTAACACAATACTAGTGGGGGAGTTTAACACCCTACTTACCTCAATGGATGGATCTTCCAGACAGAAAATCAACAAGGAAACACAGGCCTTAAATGCCACAGTAGATCAGATGGATTTAATAGATATATAAAAAGCATTCCATCCAATAGCAGCAGAATATATATTCTTTTCAAGTGCATATGGAACATTCTCCAGGATAGATCACAACTAAGCTACAAAGCACATCCCAATAAATTTAAGAAGATTGAAATCATATCAAGCATCTATGCTTACCTAGCATCTTTTCCCATACAATGATATGAGACTAGAAATGAACTATAAGAAGCAAAAACTGCAAAAAACACAAATGCATGGAGTCCAAACAAGATGCTGCTAAACCATCAATGAGTCATTGAAGAAATCAGAGGAAATAAAACAATACCTAAGGACGGATGAAAATGGAAATGCAGTATTCCAAAATCTATAGGACACAGCAAAAGAAATTCTAAGATGCAAGTTTATAGCAATACAAGCTTACCTCAAGAAACAAGAAAAATCACAAATAAACAATCTAACCTTACACCTAAAGGAACTAGAAAAAAGAATAAACAAAACCCAAAGTTAGTAGGGGGAAGGAAATAATAAAGATCACAGTAGAAATAAATAAAATAGAGCCTAAAAAATTGATCAGTGAAACTAAGATCTGGTTTTTTGAAAAGATAAACAAAATTGATAAAACTTTAGCCAGACTCAACAAGAAAAAAAGAAAGAGGACCCCCCCACCCCAAATAAAATCAGAAATGAAAGAAGAGAAGTTTTAACCAACCCCCCAGAAATACAAAGGATCATAAGAGACAACTATGAACAATTATACACCAATAAAATGGATAACCTAGAAGAAATGGATAAATTCCTGGAAATATATGGTATCCCAAGTCTGAATCAGGAAGAAACAGAAAATATGAAGACTGATTACAGGTAATGAAATTGAATAAGCAGAAAAACAAACAAACAAACAAACACAACCTCTCATCAAACAAAATTGTTCCAGACCAGATGGCTTCACAGGTGAATTCTACCAAACCAAAAGTTAACATCTATCTTTCCCAAACTATAAAAAACCTGAAGAAGAAGGAATGCTTCCAAACTGCAAAAAACATTCTATGTGGCTATCATTGTGCTAATAGCAAAATCAAACTAAGACACCACAAATAAAAGAAAATTTCAGGACGGTATTACTGATAACATAGATGCAAAAATCCTCAACAGAATGTTAGCATACCAAATTCAACGGTACAATAAAAGGATCATAAACCATGATCAAATGGGATTTATCTCAGGGGTCCAAAGATGGTGCAATATCAACAAATCAGTTGATATGACACACCCCATGAACAAATTGAAGAATAAAAACCATACGATCATCTCAGTAGATGTAGAAAAATATTTTGACAAAATTCAACAAACATTTATGATAAAAACTCTCAACAAAGTGGGTATAGAGGGAACATATCTCAACATATTAAGGCCATATAAGACAAACCTACAGTCAACATCATACTCAACAGTGGAAAGTGGAAAGCATTTCCTTTAAAGTCAGTATTAAGACAAAGATACCCATTCTTGACACTTACAGACATTTTTCCAAAGAAGACATACAAATTGTCAACAGGCACATCAAAGGATGCTCAACAACACTAATCATCAGGGAAACACAAATCAAAACCACAATGAGACAATCACCTCACACCTGTCAGAATGACCATCATCAAAAAGACAAGAAATATCAAATGTTGGCAAAGATGTGGAAAAAAGGGAATCCTCATACACCGTTGGTAGGAATGTAAATTGGCACAGCCACTATGGAAAACAGTATGGAGGTTGCTCAGAAAACTAAAAATAGAGCTACCATATGATCAAGCAATTCCACTTCTGGGTATTTACCTGAAAAAAAAAAAACAAACACTAATTCAAAAAAATATATGCACACCAATGTTCATTGTGGCATTATTTTCAATAGCCAAGATATGGAAGCAACCTAAGTGCCCATCAATAGATGAATGGATAAAGAAGATGTGATATAGATATAGATATAGATCTATAAATAATAGAATATTATCCATAATAAAAATGAAATCTTGCCATTTATAACAACGTGGATGGACCTAGAGGATATTATGCTAAGTGTAATAAGCCAGACAGACAAAGACAAATATCAAAAGACAAATATTGTATTATCTCACTTATATGTGAAATCAAAACAAACAAACAAACAAATGAAACAAAACAAAAACAAACTCATGGATACAGAGAACAAAATGGTGGTTGTCGGGGGTGGGGCATGAGGCGGGGGCGAAACAGGTGAAGGGGATTAAGAGGTACAAACCTCCAGTTATAAAATAAATAAGCCAAGGGGATGTAATAAACTACATAAGAGATATAGGCAATAATATCGTAATAACTTGTATGGGGACAGATGGTTACTAGACTATTGTGGTGATCATTTCATAATATATGCAAAAGTCAAATCACTACATAGTACACCTGAAACTTACATAATATTATATATCAAATATATTTCAATTAAAAAATTATACACATTGTCTGGTCTCTCAGGGACAGTATCAACAAGCTTGACAAGTGACCCCCCCTCCATGGGCCACAGCCATGCCTCGCACCTTGCTGTGGAGTAAATGGCTGTAAACAAGAATAAAAAGCCTCCACCTGTTTCAGTTCATCAAGGCTGCTTCAACAGTAAATCAGAGGCCAGTGGCCAGATGAGGGCCTCCTGCAGGTAAACCACAGTTGTGGCCTAGGGCTCGTTTGGACCTGGCCATGCAAACACTTGACATTCAGTCTCCATCCCACATCCTGATCCTTACTGCCCATGCTGGACACAGCCTTCCTGAATCCCCTGATTCCCTCCTCTGGCTCTGAAGGACCATGGCCACTGCTGCCTGGCAGGGCACCCTTTTCCAGCTCCCAGACCTGGCTGGAGTCCAAGGAAACTCTAGGCACCGCTCCCTGAGGTGACCGCTCTGTGTTTTACTCCACCACTTGGGTTCTGGGTGCAATGCCACATTACAATGGAGCAACTGCGATGGTGGTTAAAGGGTCAGTTCCACAGAGGGGCTACCTGGGTCAAGCTCAGCACAGTCACTGCTGATCATGTGACCTGCCTGTGCTGCATTTTATTCCTCAGTAAAACTGCATTGTGAGTAGTTCACCCCTGGGGTCTGCATGGCTGCAGGGCACTAGAGGCAGTTCTCCATCCTTGCAGGCATGGAGAGGGAGGACACATTTCCCAAACCCTTGGAAGGGAGTCATGATCATGTGACTTCTTTGGTCAATAAAATGTGGATGAAAGTGACTTGGGTCACTTCCAGAGAGAAGCATTGAATAGCCTGTGCTCTATTTTCCATCCTGATCTTCCCCTCCCCTTGACTTCGTGGAGGGATGTGTGAACAGAAAGACGCCCAAAGACTAATCAGCCTGCAGCTGCGCCAATGCATGGAGGGAGGTGTCCTCAGAAGCCCTGAGGACACCAAAAAACACTGCACCAACAGGAAGTAAATATCAGCTGTGTAAACCTCTGATGATTAGATGTTTGTTACTGCAGCAAAACCTAGCCAATTCTGACTGATACACCACCATGTAGGATTTCATGAGTATTAAAACAGGTAACATATATAAAGCTGGGAGGAACTGCCTCTGAAATTGTCAGTGCTACATGGATTCTGGCCCCTGACTGTCTTGTTTCAGGACATAAACTTTCCTTTGTCAGATGTCTAATTCCTAGGCTTGTTATCACAATCATTTTTATATTTTGATAACCTGGTAGAGTGCTGTATAGTAGGTGGTTGATAAATGTGTGCTGGAAAAATGAGGAAAACAGCCGCATAGGTTTCTTTGACATATTTGGATAACATGAATTCAAACTATATGTGGAAGAAATTAAACCCTGTTTTAATGATGATGCTAGAGTATTGGTGACTTCTGTATGAATTCCTAGTAGAAAATCAAATATCCTCTCCATTGAATGTTCTAGAGCCCTAACATTTCTGAACTCTTATTAATGGAACCAATGCAGCCAAGCTCCATGTAAACAAGGTGGAAACACCACAGCTAAATACCCCTGAAGGAGGTCACTGGCGCCTCTGATTTCCATGGGGACAGATAAACCTGAGTGAAAGACGTCCCTTCAAATCAGAGGAAGTACTCTCTGCTAAGTCGCCTGTGGGGTTTCTCCACCATCCTGCAGGTGGGCTTCCTAGAACAAAGGGATTAATAGCTGCTCATTTTGTGTACAACCCTTTCATCTAATCTTAACTTCAACTTGGTACCGGGTAGGTTCTGGAAGACTAATGAGGTGCATATCACAGCAGACACTGTGTGGCAGCGGAGCTTGCCCGGAACGCTGGCATGTTGGCTCCGTGACGTCACTGTCAGCCAATCAGAGCGGGGCAGGAGCAGGAGGAGGCCTTTCATGGGCGCAGGTGTGTGAGCGCTCAGATGGCGGAGCCCTGCTGCTCTCCCTCCTCGCCTCCAGGTCGGGGGATGTTTGTGGGGCCCCGACTGTGCTCAGCCTGCTTGCTGTGAACGTGGGGAAACGGGCTTAGCAGCGAGCCATGCTCCAGCTCCTCGAAAAGACCAGCCACAACCTACTTTAAGATGAAAAATGGTGAAAGGAAAAGGAGGCTGTAAAGTAAAGACTTGCCAAATTAGCTTATGGTTTTATTTTGACAGTATTTAAATAAGGCATTTAGGAAACCTTCAGAAACGACTCTGTTTTCAAACTCTCCTTTTACAGCCTCAGACCCCTCAGGCTCACCGTGGTATTAACCCTCCATCTCATAGGAACAGAAAAATGTGTACTTATAGTGAAACTATTATCATGCAAATCAGTGCATGGGTCAGCTTGGGCTGTCAAATACAAGCATTTCGTGAAAATGCTCGGATCCAGCCCTTCTAAGTGTTTCTCTTTTTAGTCATCTAATGAATTCCAGTTTATTTCTGATAGGAAAAGGGGTAATGGGACTATCTTGAAATATTGAAAGAAATTATATGTGTTTATTTGGAAATAAATTCTATTTAGCTACAATTACACACGCACTTACACATTTATATCCCCTTGTCAGAGTTGAGGGTCCCTTTACTCTTGGTTTAGCCCTTTTGGTGAAAGACCAACTTCTTCAAGGAGCAAAGAAGACTGAATTAAGGAGAATAATAAAAAACAGGCAGTAATACACGGTTGTGTTTTAAAAGAACCCATGATTAAACACAAATCACTCATGATAAGGTGCATGTAAAGACAAAAGCCTCAAAAAAGTTATATGTATTTAACTGAATCACTTTGCTGTACACCTGAAACTAATACAACATTGTAAATAAACTATACTTCAATTAAAATTAAATAAAAATTTTAAAAACTGTTAAAACCCAAAAAAAGGGAAAAATACATCAGCTATGATTCCCTTTAGGACTTACCTCACATCTCAAGTACGTTAACACCGAGTCTGGGAGAGTAATGGGAAGGCTTTATTAACCGTAAATTCCTTAAATTATTATTGCCCTCTTTCTGGATACTTTATCTAATGATGTGGGCATTTTAAAAGCAAGGTGAGCACTTTCTAACAATAACCAGTGAGAAATGAAATTCATGAAGCCCCGGGTTTTGTGTTGTGATTATTCAAGCCTCCTCCCGTGATCTGAGTTCTTGGGCAGCATGTCACCCGAGCCAGAGTTGTCTGGGCTGCTTGGTGCCACTATGAGCTTCTTCTACAGAAGTGCTGGGGGAGTGGAGACAGGGGGCCCACCCCGGCGGAGCGCATGATGCTTCCTCCTTGATCTGTAGCCTCGACGTTCACTCAGGGATTCATGTGGACTTCCCGTGCCCAATTTGAGTATCTTGGACTAGCTTTAGAATCCTTAAAATCTCTACCAAGATACTGAAGGGGAGGAAAAAAAAAAAAGATGTATTTGGAAAGCATGGGGTGGTGAGTTGGGGTTGAATATTTTTCAAGCCCTGAGAAAGTTAAAATAATTACATTTCGCACATCAGGTTTTCAAGGTGATAACAGTTATCTCTATGTATGGTAAAAATAATTGCATCCTGGACATATATCCTTCCCTGCTCTGCTCTGTGGTTCCTGCATGTACTAACAGTCATTGACTATTTTTGAGAAAAATTAAGAATTATATCTGGGGGGAGTCCACATTTTATGGTGCTTCCCTACAGATAGCCAGTGCCCATTTGTGCGGCTGATAATTCATAGGTTAAATTTTTTCAAGACCCAGTCTATGCATTAGTTTCTTAAATAATGCATAATATATCTTGAGAACATTCAAAAGATTGTGTCTCTCTTCTTTTTGAGTGTAAATTCTGGATAACAATGGTTGAACCAAATAACTCAGCCCATGAAAGAAGTGAGGCTCATCTTGGATACGTGTTCCTGGTGGCTGGCCCCAAATCATTTGAACATTCTTTCCACATTTTGACAGCTTCCCACATTATGAGTCTGTTAGACCAGCATTTAATAGAGGGGAGAGACCCTTATTTCTTAGACTCCCAGACAGCTAGAGGGGACCTCATGTGCTGGCGCCCAACTGCATGCAAGCAGGTGATGGGAGTTGATGGCTCCCCATCTGGTTCTCCTGGAGCAGCCCATGGAGTTCCCTGCCCCCACTCAGGGGTGGTGAGGCAGCAGGAGGGATTTTACACTAGAAGAACGTTGCCCACTGGTTGGCATTGCCTCCAGCTATGCTGTTCTCAGACCTACCTCTGGTCCTTGCTTGTCCTGAAAATACCAGGGCTGCCGACAACCTTTACCAACCCCTTTCTGCTCTAACAGGCTGGAACAGGTTCTCTCCTCAGCAGCTTATTTGGACCCTACAAAGCCTGAATGCAGTCGGGTTCTGGGGCCCCCTGGACACACCCAGGAAACTGTGCTTTCAGAGGGGACCTTCCCTGGTCCTTACCTCCTGCTACAATCCTCCTCCCAGAGCGTTCTAGAGGGAAGTGGTGAACTGATACAGTAGCTGATGACAAAACGCTTACAAGGACCGATCCGATTCCTGCTTGTGGGTTGATCTCAGGGACTTTAGTCCAGGTGATGTGACATCACCGGGGTCCACTCAGGACCCGGCTTCTGCTCCACAGCTTTATGAAAGAAACCACATAGCTCTGTGATTTTTCTCCTGGTAGAACAGAAAATCCAACAGGTTTAATAAATGACTTGATGAGGAATAAATTAATAAATGGAATGAAATAATGAGGAAATAGAGAATTTTTCAAAATCAGCAATAATCATTTTCTAACAATATGCATTTTAACAGATTTGTAGAAAAACTTGGGTTTTTGATCAGGAAAAGAATAAGAATGACATATGAAAAATGTATAATCTTTGCCCAAGAGACAAAAAATTACAGTGTATTAACCACTGTCACATGTAAGTCAGTATAACTGTAAATGAAGACCAGGTTTTTGTATTTTTTATAATTCAGTTTATTTTGATAAAAGTCAAACTCAGAGTGCACTCTATGGACATTTAATAGAGGGGGCCAGCTAATTAGAAATGGCTGTTTTGCTGCTTCTTCTGAGCTTTTTCAAGCATCTCGATACCAAGAAACCTGTTGTTGGTGCAATCCAAATACATCCCCGACGTTCAGCGCTTGGTGCACTTGGGGTCCTGTTCTCGTCTGGCTCAGACCTTTGGATGCTCAGGCGTTGGGGCCCCTTCCTGAGGGTGGGCTCGGTAGCACCCCCCAGGGCTTGGGCCCCTGACTGCCGAGCCCTGGTCACTCCTGCAACCCCCTCCCCTCTGGTTTACCAGACCCTTTCTGCCCTCCCAGCCATCGGGCACCTGGCTGTGTCCCCACCTGTCACCCGGGACAAGAACAGAGCCAGCCTTGAGCTTCGAGCAAATCTCATCATTGAATCTCATCCCCACCTGCCCACGTTCACATCAATGCCCTCATTCTAGCACAACTCAAGGTCTCTGTACCTTCATAAAAGAGACTCTCATTATTTCCTACAGTTATAGAATTGTTGACCTGGCACCGTCTCTTCCTCAACTGACCTCCTTCCGCTGATGGCTCTGGTTCTGATCACTGGGGTGGAGGCTGGCACACAAGCAGGAATTTGCAAGTCTCTGGTTGTTCTCATCCTTTCTGTTCCTCTTAGGGCTCCAGTCATATAAGTTGATTCCCATCCATCTCACCCCATCTCGCTGGACTCCCGGCATTGCCGAGTCAGAGTTCACATCAGTGTTCCCTTCCGGACGCCCCGTCTCGGGGTGCTGCTGTCCATATCGTGCTGTAAATCTCATTTTCTGAGCCCACATTCCCCACTTCCCAACTCCGGACAGCTCCCCCTTCCCTCTGGAATGCCAGGCCAGCCTCGAGCAAGCGCCTCTGTCTTCACATCTTCTCTCAACGGTCTCCCCCTTCCCTGTAACTGGAACCTGCCCTCTGGTGTCCCCTTCCCCCTCATCCCCTCCAGGGATGGCAGATTTATTCTTTCCTGTCCACCCATTACTGAGCCTGGGGGCTGGTGCTCCTCACTGATGCTTCCAGATCGTTCTCTCTGCCCTTACCTAAAAATACCCTCCTTGGAAGCTGCTGTGGTCAGGCTAGCTCTGCTGATTTGCATAATCCACATCCCAGAACTCCCCTCTGTCCCTTCAAGGACCACTACTGCCCTCTCTCCGTGCCAGTCCTGCACAACTCGTGATGATTTCAGCAACCAAGATGACGGTGCAGCAGTGCTGACCAGCTCCCAGGTCGTGGAAGAGCGCACGCCTGGGGCTCTCTGAGCACAGGGCAGCCAGGTGCCCTCCCCCCTCTGCTGACTTGACCCGTAGCCTCCCCACCCCTCCCAGAGCCAGGCCCTGGAGGACTAGCTCGCGCACCAGCACACCTGTTCACCCTCCTGGCTCTCAGCAAGTGGCCTTGCTCACTTGAGAGACTGGTCCGTGCCCTCAGCCATGTGCACTCGCCTGCTTCTGGGTGGGCCCTCTTGGCCGTCACCCCCTTTTCTCGGATGAGCCCTCCCGAAGCCCCCTTGGGAGCTGACCTCCACCCGCTCTTCTCGGTGCCCATGACTCTGGAGACCAGGGTGCAGGTGCCAGGGGACACCTTCCCACTTTTCCAGAGCCAGAACATTTGTGGATTTTAAACAGACAATATCATCGTGAGTTCACACTCTTATTCCCAGCCCAACTCAGGACCACAGCACTCCAACCTCACTGGCATCATATTCGTTTTCTCTCCTTTCATGTTGATAATCCCAGTTGGCTTGACACCAATATAAATGCTCATTTGCTTTATCCTGCACCATGTGCAAAACAATATTGAATAATGATGCCAATCTTACAATTGAAGATAGAGTTATTAAAAAAGAGTTCAGTGGGTGGGTTCTCAGTTTGTTTCGCAGTTTGTGGGGGTGTGTGTGTGTGCATGTGTGTGGTGGGTGGGTTTTCAGTTTGTTTCGCAGTTTGTGGGTGTGTGTGTGGGTGTGTGCGTGTGTGTGGTGGGTGGGTTTTCAGTTTGTTTCACTGTGTGTGTGTGTGTACGCGTGTGTGTGTGGTGGGTGGGTTTTCAATTTGTTTCACAGTGTGTGTGTGTGTGCGTGTGTGTAGTGGGTGGATTTTCAGTTTGTTCTGCAGTTTGTGGGTGTGTGTGTGTGCGCATGTGTGTGGTGGGTGGGTTTTCAGTTTGTTCTGCAGTGTGTGTGTGTGTGTGTGCGCGCGTGTGTGGTCTTAAGAGAACTCCCTCTAGTTATGCAGACTCAGGTTATCCTCTCACACTCACTGCAAAGGGGTGCCCCCCAGGTGCAGTTGTGTGTCTGTATCTCTTACCAATTCCCTCTTGACCCCCCTCTATTCAGGGTGCCAACTGAATCACCCCCAACACCGCTCTTACCAAGGGCACATGTGACACAGGTTAGAGGGCCAAGGGCTAGCTTTCTGCACTGTGAACGCTTTGCTCCTTTGGAGTCAAGGACCCTTCCATTTGGGGCCCCCCCATCCATCACCACCTCACCACCACCACTGCCCCCTTTCCTGCCGCTCTTCTCTCTCCCAGAGGGTTGCGCGGATGCCCCAGACCCCGTTGCTTGGACTTCTTTCTCCATTTACCCCCATTCACTTGATCTCAGTCTTGGCTTCAGGTCCTATCTGTTTGCTGACGACTCCACAGTTCATATGTCAGCCTAGAAATTCCCCAGGAACTCTGGGCTCCTGTAGCCCAATATTGGGACAAAATCTCCGCATGGGTGTCTAACAGGAACCCCAGATTTCACATGTCCACAACTACTTCCTCATCTCCCCTAAACCTGCTCTCCCCACGTTCACAGTAGGACAACTCATCTGCTCGGTAGAAAATTCTCAGGATCCCCTTAAAATTTCAACGCAGCAGTACGTCCTGTTGGTTCCATCTCCAAATTGTGTCCTGCATCCACCCCTTCTCTTTTCCTGGCATCCTTGCTCTGACCTGGACCAAGCACCTGTGTCTCCTGCAGGATGCTTCAGCAAAGCCTGAAGGGCTCACGTCCCCCTTCCTTGCTCAGGTGGCATCCCCTCAAGAGGAGCCAGAGCAGTCTTTGCACAACACGGCTCTGATGGAGTCCCTCTCAGTTCCACCGATTGGACAGCTGCCTGTCCGATCTGTGTGGGAGCCGGGTTCCTTTTGGGGGCCTCTCCTGCTCCTTACTCCGACCCTCTCCACGTCCTTGCTCTGGTGAAGGTTAGCTTTCCCACATCGTCTTTGCAGATTCTGCAGGTGGTGATGTCCTTTGGCATCTTCACACCCATTACATGTTGACCTCTCAGGGCAACTTCCATTTTAACATCTTATTTCACTGCCGTATTGAATCACGGCTATGGAAAGAAAGGATGAGTGTGCACAAGGCAGTACCTCCGGGGGAGGAATCTTGCACCTTTGAGAGTGTTGGCGGATATTAAGTGAATTAAAGTGACAATGAGTAAAGCACTTTGACCTTGATTAAAGTATTGGTAAGGGAAAGATCTTGTAGAAAAATGCTTAATCTGACATTTTGGAGATTCTTTAGGAGTGCAGATTGAATGAACACATGACAAAGGTCAGGAAGTCAGTGGATCAAAAGCAGTGGTCTCTGTCTTTCTTCTCCGGTGTCCCTGGCTGATGCGCTGAGGCCGGACATTCTGGAAAGTACTCAAGCTCCTAGCCACGTCTTCCCAGCTCCTTCTCCTGTGTGACTGACCCTCAGCCCCGGCGATTTCATATTTGTCCAGCAGAATTCTAGTGCCCTCGTGGAGATGAAAAACGGCCCCGTGGAGATACAATAGGTGCCTCCCTGATAAAAGGACACTTGGTCAAATAAGACCGGGTGTACTGTGGCTCCTGAATTGATAGGAGCACAGGAGGGGTCCTGAAAAGCCCTTTGTAGAAACAAAAACAAACCTGTCACCTTGTTTTCCTCAGTCTTTCCCTGGAGTCTTAAATGGGGCCATGCAATCCTTTCTTTGAGGAAAGCTGTCAGCGTCCCATAAAGCCTGACGTCCCACGGAATGCAGCTTGGGGAACGTCTGCCGATGAGGATGTTGCCCTAATTTCTGCTGATGTCACCTTCAGCCATCACAGGGTGAAAGGACCACTGCTCATATTCAGGCCAAAGATCCAGGCAGGGGTAGAACAGCCCCACCATCCCAAGCAGACCCTGGCAGTGACACATTAATCGCTGAGCCCCCTAACGGGAATGTGACCCCCCTACAAGGGACGAGTGTGGGCAGCCTTGTGCTTGGTGCAGAAACAACACACAGCCCCCTCTTGGAGGCAGGCACACCCCACTGGAAGGTCAGACACGGACATCACGCTCCCCTGCACTGGCCACAGATGGGCACTCACAGCACCGTGTATCCCAGTCAAAGAAATGGAGCGGGGGGCTTCCTGGAGGAGGTGATGCCACACGGAAGCCTCGAAGGACACGTGCTCCAGCCCCACTGCCTCTGGAGTCCTGTGTGCATAGGGTAACTCTCTTCTGTTCCCCTCAACAATATTCCAAGCCCTCCCCCGTCCCCCCAGAAACATAGGTCTGTCCGAGGCTGAGCTCAGCCCTGGGGAGGAGGGAGGCTCCTAGAACGTGCATCTTCATTTCTCCACTTCTTAGCACATGGAAGCATGTCCAGCTAGTTTTGCACCTGGTTAGCAGGTAGGTGTGCAGCTGGAATTTCCAGGGCATGGATGTGTGGGTTGGGTTGCAACAGGGCAATTCAAATGCACATCCAGGTCCACGTGGTCAGGGAAGGGCAAGTGGTCAGGGGTAGCTGGCGGCTTTCTGCAGGCGGTCCCAGGGGAGGAAGGAGGCAGACGAGAGGCGTGTACCTCCCAAGCATGTGGTTTCTTCTCTTCGCTCATCTGGACTTCTCACTCTGCCACAGGTGAACATGGATCACCTGTACAATTACTTGTACAGACCACGATGCTCCGGAAGAAGCAACGTTCAAAACCTTCCAGTCTTTTCTTATTAAAATGAGAAAAAGTCTTCATGGACATAGACCTGGGTCCCTGGAACCGTGGCCGCACCTGGAGGATTTATTAGAAAGCAAGTGGAGGTGAGAGGCTGGGGGCCAGCACAGGTGGAGGCCAGAACTCAGGCAGGCCTCCTGAGGGGCAGTTTTCCAGCTCCTGCAAAGGCCTTTCCCAACCTTGACCTCTGGACCACAAGAGACCGCTCAGGGAGCTTGGGAAAGCATGGTGCCTAGGCCCAGCCCATACTAGCCGGTGAGCGCGGTGGGGGACTGCCAGGTGTGCGCAGATGCCCTGCTGCCTCGTGCATTCGGGGAGCTGTATTTACTTAGGGAGCAGAAAGTCCCTAAGCTTCTGGCCAGATAGATGGGCTGCTGGCTTTGGGCCGCATCCAGAGCAGCCATAGAGGTGGCAGAGGGACAGGACAGAGAGATATGAGTCCGCCCTGCAAACCATGGCTCAGCTGCTCGTCAAAAATGGAGAAAATTCACCCAGCTTATATGTCTGTAGTTCCTGGCACTGAGGTCTCTGTCTGTGAAGATCTTTTTTCCTATTTAGTAAGAAAAGACTAGAAGGGAATTTTTAAGTCGTAGTTGGCACATAGCTTTGTGGTTGCTATGGCTTGAGCGTTATAGCACAAATTCAGAGAATTTGTTTAAATGTTTTCCATTTCATTTTACTGAGAAGCTGGGGGGATGGAGCCCCAGCCCCTCAGAGCAAGGCAGGTGCGTCCCAAGGGTCACACGCCCTGTGTCTCTGCATCACCCTCTGCCACTTCAGGGTACGACGACAAATGTAATTGAAACCTGTACTATGGACAACATCGAGACACGTTTTATTCTACGAAGCAGAATCTAGTTGGGGGACGCTGCCTTTCAGCCACATGGCACTGAGCAACTTTAAATGTTATTTTCTTATTTGTATAGCTTTTGATAGGATCCAGCTGAATTACTCAAAACTGAAAAAAAAAAAAAAAAAAAAAAAAACTGGCTCCCATGCCCAGTCAGAAGTTACAGGGAGCTTCAAATTAACTTTCAATTTAGGGAGACTGGCTAAACCGAAAATGCGGTTTTGATTTACCATATTGGACTTTTTTAGGGGTGTTCGAAACAGCAGCAAAAATTCTTATTGGCAGTTTAAAAACCAGTATCTCTGCTTAAGCAATACAGGGTCTTGTTTAGATTTCAGCCGTACCTGAAAAGCCTTGCCCACCTTTGTCTTTCTCTGTTCTTCCAGGCAGGAAACAGGATTTGTTTTTTACTTACGGCAGACGTTCTGAGTGCGATTGAAGACTGACAGAGAAAACGCCAAAAATATTATATCTAGGTCCATCTAGATATAGGTATATAATATGACATACATGTTTATATTTAAACATTTAAATATATTCAACTAAAGTAATTCCCAGAGAAGAGTTCTCTTGTACCCCTCCTTTCCCCGCACACACAGCACATTCGAAGTGCGCCTCTCCTTTCCGATGTGAGGAATCCTGGAAGGCCAGGGTAGGCTTGTCCATTGCTCCTCAGGTCCTCCTGCATGTTGTCAAGCAGCTCCCTTGACAGGGCGTGCATGGCGCAGGACGTGGGCCCCCAGCCTGGCCAGCTCACAGGGCCTGGGTCTCAGGGGCGGGAGTGGGTCCCGGGGGAGGGAGTGTGTCTTGGGGGCGGGAGTGGGTCCCAGGGCAGCCTCTGGAGTTAGCCGCCTGGGATGGAAGCCCAGCTCGAGAGTTTGCTGATTTGTTACCTTGCTTGACTCACTTGTTCCCTAAAGAGCTTAGTTTCCTCCTTGGTTAAAGGGAATCATACAGCACCCCGTTTGGGAGTTTGAGGGGACCAAGTGGGGAAACCCGCACCCAGCAGGGGTCTATTCATCTGGCAATTCGTCAGGTGTCCCTGGTCGTGGTCTGAGCCCCAGAGAAAGGACCGTGACTGCCATCCACAAAGTGTGCGTTCAGTTTGGTTGTTTTTAGAACATGTTTGGGATTGACATGTACACACCGCTGTATATAAGATGGATAACCAGCAAGGACCTACTATATAGCACAGGGAACTCTGCTCAATAACCTGTAATGACCTAAATGGGAAAAGAATCTGAAAAAGAATAGATACATGTATACGTATAACTGAATCACTTTGCTGTACATCAGAAACACACACAACATTGTTAATCAACTCTACTCGAGTATAAAATAAATATTAAAAACAAATAAAACATGCGGCTCAGGCCACTTTCAGGATTTCTAGAAACTAGTCAAGCCGAGCGTCGGGACAGATCGGAGACTCCAGGGCACCTGACGTCAGGTCTTTGAGCTCCCGGAGGCCGCCTGCCCAGATGTCACTCGTTCACCCCCAGGAACGGGCTGCCCGGACTGCGTGACCCCTGGGCCGAAGTCCCCTCTTCAAAGCATCACAGCACTGATTCCGTCCAGATTTGCTCTTTTTTTTTTTTGATAACATAGTCATTTTTAATGCATTAATTTATCCACATTATTTTTGAACACCAGCAATGAGTCAGCAATGTTAAGTTTGCTGAGCAATGTACTGAGAATTAAGGCAGCTATAATCAGTCTAGAAGCTTACAGTCTAAGTAACACTGTAAAAATGTTACTTGCTAATCCCTCTTGGGCTTCTCAGATACCTGGAACTAAAACTTCAGTAGGAAAAAAGAAAGTCAAAGGTATTACAATGTATACTACAATATAAATGAAAGAGGAATGAGGATTCAATGACAGATAATATCATTTAACATTTTTAATGAACTTACACCAACTATAATTGCAGTGTCAAAAGTGTCAAAAGTTAGGATGTATTGTAAAATACTTTTATTAGATTAACTGGAACCCTTTTTCAGGAGAAGAGCCATCTAAAGAAATGTGTCTTCAGTTAATAATTATTGTACTAAATTGATTTTTAAGACCCTGAATTAGACAACATTCAGCAGTGATATTAGGCTTCTAAAGTAGAAAGCATATTATTTAAATACGTGTTTGAGAAAGTGGTTCCAAACATACTGCACTACCATTATAAAACTTGGATTTGAACCTCAGTTTTGTGAAATTGGAGATGCCATTTAACTTCCTTGGAGCTCAGTGTCACTGATAGAAGTAATATTTATTTAAATGCCATACACTATCACTAGCCCTTTATGTATATTAACATTATCCTCAAAGAAGATGGAGAAACTGAGGCCAGAGAGTTAAATAATAATGAGATGGAATTGAAATCGAGCATATCTAGCTTTCAAAAATCCTATATTCTTTTTTTTTTTTTTTTTAACCTCTTTATTGGAGGATAATTGCTTTACAGTAGTGTGTTAGTTTCTGCTTTATAACAAAGTGAATCAGCTATACGTATACACATATCCCCATATCCCCTCCCTCTTTCATCTCCTTCCCACCTTCCCTCTCCCACCCCTCCAGATGGTCACAAAACACTGAGCTGATCTCCCTGTGCTATGCGGCTGCTTCCCACTAGCTATCTATTTTACATTTGGTAGTGTATATATGTCCATGCCACTCCCTCACTTCGTCCCAGATTACACTTCCTCCTTCCCGTGTCCTCAAGTCCATTCCCTACATCTGCATCTTTATTCCAGTCCTGCCCCTAGGCTCTTCAGAACTATTTTTAAAAATTTTAGATTCCATATATATGCGTTAGCATACGGTATTTGTTTTTCTCTTTCTGACTTACTTCACTCTGTATGACAGACTCTAGGTCCATCCACCTCACTACAACTAACTCAATTTCGTTCCTCTTTATGGCTGAGTAATATTCCATTATATAAATGTGCCACACCTTCTTTCAGATTTGCTCTTTGCCCAGAGCCTCCCCGTTTTCTTCCCGAGCGGCTAGATGGTGGGCTTGCTGAAGCCCTGGGGACTCTGAGGAACTCATGAGTTTGAGGAACTCCTCCGCGGCGGCCTCCCCTCGCAGCTGGAGGTGGCTTTTGTGCCCCCTGGAGGTTAAGTGAAGGATAGTCCCCGACGAGACCTGGCATTGGCTGCACCACAGGCGCCTTTCAGGGAGAATTCAGGAAAATGGAGAAGCCTTTGACAGAACGTAAAGACCAAGATCTTGGGCAGAACCGCAGAGGCTGTGCAGCGCAGTGGCCGAGCCAGGAGGGTGGACGCACGGCAGCCCCAGAATGAAAGGCCCGTCTTCAAGTCGCGGGATGGAGGGAGGGAGGCGGGGGCCTTGTGGGAAAAGAGGGAACGGGAAGGTGAATAAGGGGAGATGGGCACTTTGCTTTAAAATCCCTGCCATGGGCCTTGGGCACTGCTGTCAGTGGGCACCTGCCCTCTGGCGCCTCTGTGTGTCAGGTGTGGCTGGTCCTGCTGCTGGGGGTGTCTGAGCCGAGTCTCCACCGATGCCCCGCTGTCCCCACCGAGAGGTGAGCACTGAATGGCCTGTAGTCTTCCCAGTGGACAGAGATGGTTTGACGCTCCACAAACACAGAGCCCCAGGCAGGCTGAGAGCAGGAGGAGCCCTAGCAAATTCCCATTCCAGCCAGGTTGCTGGGTGGATGCTGAAACCCGTTTCTCAGCCGAATTCCCCTTGAAACACAAAACTCTGTGTGCCTGTGTGTGTTTAAATTATTTTAGGAGTGAAATAGTCCCGAAATTGTTACACATTCTCATCCTTCTCAGACTCTGCTCAGTGCAATTGAATTAGCTCTGGATGATTCAGTCATCACTTTGCCATCCGGTCTTGCCCTGCGATGCCTCAAGAGCCAATGAGGAGTTTAGAGAGGATGGCCCCGAACTCTTGTTAATTATGTTTATATCTGTGTTATATGGTCTGTGTCTCTAGAGAGGATGGCCCCGAACTCTTGTTAATAATGTTTATATCTGTGTTATATGGTCTGTGTCTCCTCTGCTAATAGACTATCTGACCTACTCCTTTCAGTAGGAATACCTTGAGGGCTACAGGTGGGGACCCCCACATTGTTCCCAGTTTCTTCTTCCAATTACGCTGGGTTTATTTTTACTGAGTGAGTTTGAAGGCTCTGGATGAGGTCAGAAGGCTCCTTCGAGGAGTGGGATTTTTCTGCTCCGTGCTGTGTTCTCACTACAGAATATCCTGTCCCCATTGGGCCGGCCCAACTCCTCATCCCTCAACGTCCGAGGCAGCTCTTACCTCCCCTGTGAAACCAGCAGCCCTGCAATGAATCGCTCTCTGCTGATCCCCGCGGAATGGCCTGGCCTCTCCCCACCAGGGTCCTGACCTGGGGCTAGGGCTGGGGCTGAGCGTGGCTCTCGGGGGCCGACCTCCCTGTGGGGCAGGATTCGCTCGGCGTTGCTGCTACGGCACTCACCATGCTGCTTGGCACTGACAACCCACAGACAGATACACCTGGGGACACACAGACTGGGTGACATCAGTTTTACTCAGAATACTATTTTTTCTCACATTCTAGCTTCTTTTCCTGTTCTGGATTTGTGAGTGATTGGTCAAACGTCCAGTCTGGAACTCAGAGATGACATGCACTATTTTAAGAGAAAGAATTTAATATAGGAAATTGCTTAAACAGACACTGGAGCACTGGAAATGACATACAGGATCCCTGAGGTGACAGAGCCTTTGGAACTGCAGTTGTGGCTCCCAGCCTTGAGCTGGGGGAGGAACAGAGAAGGCAGGGCCTTGAGGCTGAGAGCTCAGAGCACGACCCCCGGAGCTGGACCCAGACCCTCGGGAGGAAGGGTGGTGCCTGTCCCCGCTCGTGTCTGCAGGGGAGGCTGCTCTTGGGAGTGTGGGAACTTAAGAAGCAGGACACTGTTGGGCAGCAGCAACGTGGGAGGACCGAGGCTCTCCGTCTTCCCAGGCTCCGCAGTCTCTGTGGCGCCCCTGCTGGAGGGGCCTGGAGGGATGCAGCTGGCAGAGGAGAGGTGCCACCTGCAGAATCGGGCCGCACAGCCAGCGAGTTCAGTACCAGAGGGCGAGTTTGGAGTTGAGACACCCTAACTAGTAAAGGACACGAAGGCTTGACTGCGGTGGAATTGAGGTCACGCAAATTGCGCTGCTCTCTTCAGCACGGGGAGCTGGAATCGGTGGCTTAAAATGGCCTCCCAATCTGTAACATCCAAACACCAGAATACATCATGTGGTGGCTTGATGACATTCCCGCTGACCGTGCTGGGTCATTCGATTCTTGAACTGTAGGTGTCTGGTTGGATAATGTAACTCCAAACTCCAGCCAATAAATCCTCTGCAGTTTTTCTGCATGTCTTGCTGGAGACTGAGAGGGTTTCCTTAACACACACGTCATGTTGACCCCAAAGACGGGTTGCCCCTGAGCAAATGGGCACCGGAATCTGATTTTCTTTCCTACCAATGGGAAATGGAGAGAAGTAAATCATCTGAAAACAGAGATTCTTAAAAAGTAAAGTAAAAGCCCACTTTGGTTTAATGATGTTCCTGCTGGTCTCACTCTTCCATCCCTGTTGAGCAGCCTCACAAGACCGTCTGAAACCCTGTGCTCAGGGCGACTTACTGGAAGATTCCAGGTGTGACTCAGGGGTAGGGGGTGGTGGTGCTGGTCGGCCATGGAAGCTGCTGGCACTGGTTGCCATGACTACTGACGCTTACATCACCCTTTCCCCATCAGTTATCAGGAAGATTTAAGGACAGTGTGGTCCGACATCCAGATAATTCCTAGTATATTATTTCCTCTTTAGTCCCAAACAGCTTAAAGCCACACTGAGTCTTCCTGAAACGTCCTGACTGGAAAAGGTAACTATGAAACACACCAGACACAACCAACTACAGCTCAAGGTCTTTATCTGAGACCCACCTTCTGCCACCGGCCCAGCAAAGTGGGAAGCGGCGTCCCCCAGCACACACAGTGGTCTGGAGTACCATGTGTCCTGCTGAGGAGGGGACCGCATCCCTGCAGGTCGATCCTTGTGATTTTATATATTTTGTAGCAGTGACGTTTCTATTAGAACAGACCCTCTGTGCGGAATTGCTCTGTGTGGGCTCTATCCCAGGGTGTGCGTACAGGGGGACCTGCCCTCCTTAATGATGTTTCATTCATCCGGTCTTTCCCTGCTGGCGCCCCGCTCTCCTGCTCTGCGACCTCACTTGGGATGGGAAGCCAGGAAGGGAAGAGTTAATTCGTTTTGGAGATGAGGAAACTGGAGGACAGAGGATGGACTTATTCACACATCATCACAAAAGTGACAGAAAACTGAGAAAACTCCAGCCCGCCTTTTGTCTCCCCACTTCTCCAGGAGACGAGAAGCCCAGGAACAATGCTGTCCTGGACGTGGACCCCACCCGCCTCCCCCATGGGCCACCTGCCCCAGGCTGTCCTTCACCAGGGGCCCCATGTGCAGACCTGTCACTGACCTGCAAGTGGACCGAGAGGGGCTGAGTGTGTATCCTAACCACCCCCCCCCCCCACTTCTAAGGACAGGACCTCCTCGCCCATCCCTCAATTACACAGATAACTGAAGAAAATTCAGGGCCTGCTGTTATTTCCCCTTCTGTTCCAACTCTTTTTTATTTTTTATTTTTGTAAGTTGAATTACATTTTCAGTGCACTGGTAGTTATGTGTTATTCGAATACTGATCAGATCAGTATCAGTTAAAAACTTTTTAAAAGTTAAAAACTTTTTAAAAGTGGCAAAATCACCTTATTTTCCTGGTTTTGAATCCAGATTTTCATATTATTAGAAGGTGAACTTCACGATGTGGCTTTAAATTCAGACATTCTGCTGCACATTGCATGTCGGTCACTTTTTAAGTTTCTCCTTAATGCTGTATAGATCTTAATTTCTGTGACAATAATAACTTTTAAAATTATGAATTATGTTCTATATTTGTTATAACTCATTTTTGATCGTCATCCTTTGTACTGTGACAGCAAGAGCCACTGGACTGATGTCCTGCCCTGAAAAGAAGGCCAAGTGCTGACCTCTGAGCCGTGGGCACCCCACAGACTTACCCTCCCCTCTGGCCAGCGCCTCGGAAACAAAGCCGTGACCTGAGGGCTTCAGCGTGTCTTTCTCTGGTTGGAGGAGGGGCTCTATGGGAGGGTGTCACACCCCGAAGGAAGCAGTGTTGCCTGAGGGCAAGCTACCTGCCATGGACAACCTCCACTGAAATTCTCCCCATCACGGTGGCCGCAGACGGCCTCCAATTACTTGACGCAATTTCTCACAAACTTGTATCCGCGCAGAAACCGGTGTCGGTTGCCATCCAAGCATGATGGTGACGATCAAGACTGAGGTCTTGGGGGTGCCTGACATTCGTGCTGAGTCGAGCGTGGTGCTGAGCAGCCTGGACTGGGGAGCCTTCCATCAGGAAGTCAAGGGACAGGTGTAAATCTTACCTCAAGTGATTTGAATTCTGCTTCAAGCTAAATAAGGTCACACTCAGGTTCCCTGCTGTAGCCTCAAAATCCAGAGTGAAGTGAAAACAGCTCTGGTTTAAATGCACATTCAACAGGGAGTCTCATATTCAGCTGTGACTCCAAATCCTCCCGACGAGAATCCTGGGTCTGCCGGGTCCTGGAGGAGCAGAGGGTCCCCAGGCACCTCCCACCGGGTTCCTGGAATCAGTTTCCCACTCACCTTCTTGACCAGGGAACAGCTTTTTAAAAGTACACTGGCATTTGTGACTACACACAGTTTAGATTCCAAGCTGTGCATGAAATTTGTCACTAAGTAAAATTTGCTGAAAGGTTCTTGGTTCGTAGATGGAGACAGCATTTAGTTTTTGTGCTCTGGATGGCAGGCAGATATGTGAGCCTCCTGTGATGTGGGCCATTTAAATTTAGCTAATTTTATGGCTCTCATCTGCGAAATAAAAACGGGAAGAGCATCCTTCTTCAGTGTATTGCTATGTAAATTAATTAACTAGGAGTTGTGCATAGGGAAAAATAAAAATGTCAATAAATACATTAGTGGTATCATAAATTCCCATCCAATTAACAAAAACTCCATCTCCAGAGAGACTTAGAATTTGGGGGTCTACCCTCTCTCAGCAGTTCACAAATGTTTCTTGTAAGTGAGTGTTTTTTTTCCCTGGGTTTAAAATGAAAACTCTGTAGTGAATCCAACTACCTACCAGCCATAAGCAGAGGAGGAGGGCAGGATTTCTGTTCCTCAGATCTGATTCCCACCCACAGGCATCTTGGCCGGATCCCCACTGAGCCCCCGCGGGGCCCCCAGAGCGGAGCCTCTGCCCCCAGAAAGCACATACTTTCTGCAGGCTCCCCTCGGTCTTCCTCCTGAAATGGCTGCCACCCCTTCTCCCTGTTCAGCTGCAACAGTGGCTGTTTGATGTTCGTCGAAAAAGTGTTAGGTGCATTCGTACAGCTTGGGACAACATCGGCCTGGACAGGGGGAGTCACCTCCAGCTGGTTTCCCATCCTCAACTCTGTGCGGTGTGGCTCTCATGCCTTCGGGAAAACGGGGTTCCAAGAGCTGCCAGCTCCTCCTTCCTCTCCGCTGTGCCCTGCGGTGTCTGGCAGGCTTGGTTCCGCTCCAGTCCACACCCTGCTCACCCGTCCCCTCTGCCGGCAGGGCTGCTGCTCCTCTCTGGGGATGCAAGACCCCCTCCTCCCCTCAGCATGGGCTTTCCCTCCCAAGGACCTGCCCTCTGGTCCCCTGAAATCCTTTGCCTGCGTTGCCTTTACACCCTCGGAATTTAACGGGCTTTCCTAGTGTCCAACCCGTCTCCTTAAGGAGTAACACGGTCCATATTGTTGGGCAGGCCTTGCTCTTCCCCGGGGATCCCAGCACCAAGCCCAGTGCATCGGGCAGCGATGCGTTTTGATCTGAATCTAACCCACAGGGGACTGGCCACTGGGTCTCATCTTGAACTGTCTAGCCCTGTTAGACTGGCTGAGACTCCTGGCTGGGGACAGAGTGACCCCTTAGAAACAAGGTCTGTCGCGTAACAAATGATTCATCACCCGCCGATCCCAGTTTCTGCGGCGCTGACACCGGCCCCCTGCGCGGAGGTGAGGTCGGCAGGGCCTCAGATGGCTCAGCACTTCTCCCGGATGCATGTTTCTCTCTCCGCTCACTGAGGACAGCCGTCCCCCAGAAGGGTTGGAACTCATCCCGGGACAACCTCAATCCCTGTGGCCGGTGGGCGGACAGCAGGCCCAGAGCGGGGAAGGAAGCCTCCTCGGACAGGAGGTGGGTCCGGAGGCTGAGTGCCCTAGTGTCGGAGAAGGTGATTTTGAGACTTTCTTAGAAGCAAAGGAAAAAAGCTATATTCATCAGTGTACTCAGATGCTCGGCTGATGGTGAATTAAGCTGACTGCTTTACCACGTCTATTTTCATATTCTTATACTTCCGTGTGTATATTTTAAGGGAAATGTGTTGGTGACTGCCCCCTCTCCCTCCTGCCCCCCGGGACGGCAGGACCATCTAAGCTCTGTCCCGCAGCCTGAGGCCTTGGTGTCACTCTCTCAAGCTGTAGCATCCTTGCCCAGCACCGTGCACGATGCTAACGGCAGAGTCACCGTGAAACAAGGAGGAAATAATGTGTTTGAGGAACAAAGGAGTCGTCCTTCCACTCTCATTCTCCTTTCTCCTGACGGTTTCAAAGGCAGCAAACTCCTCCGCAGACTCGGGCTGGAAGGGAGCGCCAGCCGCTGCTCCGTCTTGCGGCGTGCGCCCCGCGAAGGTGCTGGCAGGCTTCCCAACCCGGGCTCCCTCTCCTCTCCCCTTCTGATGTCTTTCCAGGTTGGAGCTCCTGCTTAGATGAAACAGATGACTTTCTGGGCCCGCTTCTGCTCACAGCAGGCAGGAGCAACAGTGACTGATTGGTTGAAACATGAGGATTAATGGGTATTTATATTTCATTAAATTTTATGCTCACTGGAGAATAATGTATCACTCGCAGATATTGAAACATATGTCAACCCTATCCACTTACATATAATTCAATTTGACTTAAATGCATTGATCAAATTTTATTAAAGTCCAATATATCTTCCAAAAAGGCCGGGAACGTAGAATTGTCCCTTCAGAATACCTGATGAAAGGGGGCATTTGTGTTATAACCCGATTTATACCATTTTTCTGGAAAAGAGAAACAATTGTGGATGAAATTCTCATCTCAGTGACCAGGGTTGCGTGGAAGACTTGGCGAGTGAGATTATAAGCAAATTGTAAAGCGAGGCCTTGCTGACGTGACCCCAGAGCGGGTGTGAATGTCCCTGGGAATGAGTTACAGAGACAGCAGGCTGCACACACCCTCTGGAATCCCCACCTAGGAGTCCCCGAAGGCTCTGTGACACCAGGATGGCACTGTCCTGACAGGGGCTCCGCTCTGCCTTCCTCCGCCCACCTCTCCCCCACCCCCTTCCCCATCCCGGTCCCTACCACTTTGAGGTATTTGTGTGTGTTCAGATCTACTTACAAACCAGAAGAAGCATGGATGCATGCAAAATGGCACTCAACATGGGCTTTAACAGAGGTCAAGGTGCTTTTGCTGTTTATTTTAAAATTCTATCTGAAATTTGTGTACATGCTCCCTATAAAAACACAGCGTATTACAACTAGAAGGTGAGCGTTTATCTGTAGAAATAAAGACTGTCCAACAGAATATGTTATTCACTATTCAACCTCACTTGTGGAATTTCTAACACAATTAATGAAATAGGCATTGCCAAAAGTCAAGGGGTGTCTCAAGGTGAGCCAATACTGCTTTAAGAATCTGGACCTTTGGACTGCAGATCCTGCTCTGGAAAATGAAATTCTGAAGTTAGGCTGGAGTTCCTCAAGCTTGGCAGACTAGATAGATAGACTGATTAGATAAAAATGATAAATAGAGAAACAATATAAGAAAGAAAGAAAAGAAGGGTCTTTCCATGGTCAAATTCTTCTGCAAAACATTCAGTTAAAGCACAAGTTGTGATGTGGTGGTGTGTCCAGAGCTGGTGGCATTGGAGGTGATCTGTCTTTTTTACCTCTTTCCCAAAGCACCTGTGAACACCCAACAGAGTGCCATGGAAGACGCCATGGAAGCCCTGCTCAGGAAATGCTGGCTCAGCCATATACAGGATCCCTTTGTGCTTAAAAATTCTATGTCTTAGGTTAGGAGGTAATAACAATTGTTAAAAATACTGTTGCCCAGATATTTTAGACATTATATATATGAGCGAGAAATACGGAGAGTCATATACCTTCAGGTTTACAAAGTAATCAGTAATAAAGAAGACTCATTTTCCTTAAACACATCTATTATAAAAATCAAAATATGGTTGTAGCTTTGAAATAGTATTGATAACATTAATTTCCTGATTAATTATGCCTATTTCTTTAGAAATTAACCAAATGACCAAGAGGGCCACACACCTGCCCCAGAGGTTGACCGTACAATGCCTAAGATGACAGCAGCCCTTCTGCATCCCAGACGTGGGGGCCAGGTGTGCAGCCAGCCGTCCCCGGAGGCCCTGGAGTCTCAGGCCATGGATTCCACAAAGCCCAGCACAGAGAAATGAGACCATTCAGCATGATGTCCCACAGGAGGGAGACGCCCTAACCCTTCTGGAGCAGCAGGTACCTGGCCCCCTGACCATTTTCAAGCCCGGCTACTGGGCTCCGGTCCCGATGCAGATGCCCTGTGACGTGCGGCTCACAGGCTCCCTGCCCTGCAGGGGGTCCAGGCCCAGACATCGATTGGGGGCTGCCAGGTACATCCTGGGACAGAAGACCCAGGCCAGCTCTTCAGCCGCCTCACTGCTACTTCCCTGACTGTTCGTCTCACAACCTTCCACCCCTGTTTGCTGAGCACCAGAGAGGCCACAGGAGGCCCTGCTGGGTCTCAGGGCTGTGCCCCACACACGGCTCACCTCCACCTTCTGCACAAGTTTTCTGGGAAGCTCAGTGGTCCTGGGTGGGCCACACAATCCTGCCCTGACCTTTTCAGTTCCTAGTCAGCTCCCCTGGCCTCCTGACTACACCTCCAGAGCCCAACCCAGCCAGTACCTCTCTGTCTGGAGGCATCCTCTCACCCACCCTTCGTGCCAGGCCCCTGAACTTGACCCACACTGGGTCCTACCTGTTGAAATGGAGCAGGGCCCTATGGTCCTTGCCCCCCATGTCCTCAGCCTGCCTTTTGTCTTTGGAAAGACTTTAGCCGAAGAATAAGTTTAATCAGAGAAGTGAGAGAATACAGAAGCACAGGAAAGCAAACAGGACAAAACAATAGTAGTTTAGTCAGTAAACAAAGTCAAGGACCTTTAGTTCCTCCTCACGGGCTAGAGAGAATATTCTGAGCCCTATCTTGTGAGCTGTGTTACAAATACTGAAACCTCCACCAGGTAGAAGAATTGAACTACATGATGACCAGATTGTAGCCATGACATAAGCTGCCACGATTCTGAGAACTGGCCTCAAGCAAATGGGAAAACCAACCCTGGAACTGGAAATTAACAGTACTTAAAACAATCAAGATGATGCTGATCTGACCTCCGCAGGACCAAGTTCAAGATGACGGTCAGAGCTGACTGTGCTGTTTCTACATGGAGCCCCCTCCCTCCATCTATAAGAGCCCTTGTCCATTGGTTGTCGGGGGTGTGGGGTGGGGGGAGCTGGGAGTCTGCTTTTGGACAGGAGGCTGCCCTTCCCCTGGCTGCCGGCATCCAAAATGAAGCAAACTTCCTTTGCCACCAACCTTGCCTCTGTATTGGCTTTTATACACAAGCAGCCAGACCCCACTTCCGGTTACACGGCAAGACTGCCTCAGCCACCAAGACATGGTCAAGGCAGCCCAGTCTGCATCTCGGACTCGGGTCCCCAGGTGCCATCAGTGTTCCCAGAGTTCATTGGATAATAAGGTTGGGGACGCTAAGTTCCAATGAAATAAGCTGATCTGCTGCAGACCAGAGCCTTGAACGTGTTCCTGGGCACTGAGCACCCCCGGTGTGGAGAGGTGGCCTCAAAGCCGATTTTGCTTCAAACACCTGACACAGAGGCGCCCTGATAGGTCACTCAGTCTAAGTTCCTGAGAAACAGGAATTCCCTCTGATTCATCTTTTATCTCTAACAATATTTAGGGTATTCAAAATACGGCTAAGAGTGAAAGAAGGAAGGAAGCTGCTCAGGGACAGAAGCCAGCCTGTTTATCCCTCTGTTCAGCCGCTGCTACATCACCCGCCGCATGAATTGCACAGAGCCGGGTGCACAGAGGCCCTTGGTGGTGCCGAGCTGGTGAACGGGCGCCCGCAGGAATGTTACACTGGATTGGTAACACGTATATGAAGACGCTGAAATCAATCTCGTTTCACTTCTTGAAACATGAGGGGAAAATGTGAGGTTCGCTCTGGAGACCAGCCTAGAGGCTTTATAGAAAATTACTGTGTGATGTTGATAGCTTTGTTCAGGGAGTCTGCCGTTAGAACTGGCCTGGGCGTCAGCACATGCGGCCAGCCGGGGACGCGGGAGGGGTCGCCACGGCGGTCTGTGGGTGTGCCCACGTGTGTGTGGAGAGAGGGAGAGAGAGGGAGACAGCGTGAACCAGCTCTACACTAGATTCTAGTTCATCAAATAGACCGTTCTTTGAAGGCAGCTGATTCACGGTGACTGGCCCTCAGGCTGTCAGGACCGTTGCTGATGACATTGTGTGTTAGCCCAGCCTTCCACATACTTCCATCTGCAAATCAAGTTCATCTCCGTGTTGCCTGCTTGATCTCAAGCAGCGAGGGGTCCTCGTGTCTGCTTTCCGTCTCAGGGACGGGCCGTGTGCCGGCAGGGGACACAAGCTCGGAGATGCAGCTGAGTCTTCAGGACACACACGAGAGGCCCCGCTCCCAGGTAGCAGAGGGCTGGGGGGCAGACAGGCTCCGGGCGGTGCCTCAGTCTCCCTCCCACCTTGCAGACTTAGGAGGAAGGGCAGGTGGGCCCGGGGACTTGGCATGTGACAGCCACTCCTGGGCCACAGGTTCTCACATCCAAGGTTGCTTGGCCCACCACGGGGCTGAGGGCGGGGCTGCCTCAAGAGAACTACGTCCTGCCAGAGAGAGCCCGGCTCCCATGAGCACTTGATTCCAGGCTTCGTGAGGCTGCCTGTGCCCCAGAGTCACAGCCAGTCTCCACGTGTCACACCAGCCCTTCTGAAAACAAGAGTGTAAACCTACCTCAAACTCCCAAAGAGCCACCTTGTGAAAATTAGCATTAACCACCCTCTTTCCCTCTCTCTCTCTCATACACACACACACACACACACACACACACACACTGGCTTTCCCTCACTCAAGTACAGATGTGACAGTCCCAGGTCACAGTGACTCTGAACACTTTTTGTCATGAAGGATGGACCTCGGCATCCATCCCCACCTCAGCCCTCGGGAGGCCCCAGGAGGCCCTGGCCAAGCTCCGAGAGCAAAACAAGCCAGGTGTACAACCGTGAGCCATGGTGCAATGCAAGCCTCTGTTTCCTGGGAAAGAAGAACATCAGCTGCCCGGTCCGAATGAGGTAGTTTGGGCCTGGTCTCCCACAGTCACCTACAGACTGAGCAGTAAGACCTCTCCCCCACCCCTCTCCCCTAACCCGCTCCCTCACCCCTCTCTCCCACCTCTCTCCCCCACCCCTCTCCCCCACCCCCTCTCTCTCACCCTTCTTCCCCACCTCTCTCCCTCCCCCTGCCCCAACCCGCTCCCTCACCCCTCTCTCCCACCCCTCTCCCCCACCCCTCCCCTCACCCTCTCCCCCCCACCCCTCTCCCACAACCCCTCCCCCCCACCCCTCTCCCGCACCCTTCTCCCCCACCCTTCTCCCCAAACCCCTCCCCCCCACCCCTCTCCCCCACCCCTCATCCCCACCCCTCCCCCCCACCCCTCTCCCCCACCCTTCTCCCACAACCCCTCCCCCCCACCCCTCCCCCCCACCCCTCTCCCCCACCCCTCTCCCCCACCCCTTCCCCTTGAGACACGAAGCTCAAACACAATGACAACTCACCCACATTCCAAATCCAAAAACAGTCCATCCTCCTCCTTCGCAGATTCCACATGTGCTAACTCTTCTATTTGCTAAGACCTATTTGTGACCCCAAATCCCCTGATCAAGGCCAGCAGAGCTTCCTGGATCATTCACGGACCTGCTCAGTGTGGTGCAGAGTTCGGGTTTCTGGGAGAACCTTCCCTGAAGGAGGAGACCTCTGCCTTCTCTGTTCAGTCTTTCCTGCAGCCTATTCACGGCCAGGCGTTCTGAAATTTTGTGCTTACTCTTGATGATTTTGCTGTTTAAAGGGCCTCCAATGTGGCGCTGCCATGTCTCACACAGAAAACGCCTCTGCTGCGTGAGCCTCGTTCCGACCTGAGTTATAGGGCTGTTGACCAAGGATTCAATGCTAATGAATCAACAGTATATATTCAATGAGATGTCTTTAAACGGAAACACACATAGAACAAGGTTATGTCCTGATGGGCTGACCAGGAAATGTTGTGACCAGAGGCCCAGGAGAACCTCACCCTGTGTTCCCTCCAGGAGCCATGGCTTGGTGTCCACTAGCTCAGTTTCTCAGTGACTTTGCAGGACACAACCACCATGAACATCGAGAGTCAGCTGTAATTATCACCTGCACCTGGTCTCTTGGTGACAGCAGAGTCCCCCAGATTTGTAATGAACGATTACATGATGTACATTTGTTCTCAAACTTGGTTGCACATTAAATCATCTGTGAATCTTAAAAAAAACAACCCCATGTACACCCACTGGGATAAACCCCCCTCCCACTTGGAGATCCTGTTTTAATCAGATTGGTCAGGGGACTGGGCATCGGTATTTTTCAGAGACCCCGATGATTCTAACATGTAGCCAGAGTTGGAGATCTCTAGTGTATCCGAGAGACCAGGTGGGATATTTTCCCATAAACAAACACAACCAAAACCAGTGGCCCCAAAAGTGGACAAAAGCCCCCACTTGAGCCACAGAAGCTCACAGGTGCTGGTGGGCTTCCTCCGCACACTGTATACATCCAGGCTGCTTTCAAAATCCTTTATGGATTATGATCCATAACCCTTTATGGATTCTATGTGGGATTGACATATATATACTAACATGTATAAAATGGATGACTAATAAGAACCTGCTGTATAAAAAATAAATAAAATAAAATTCAAAAAAAAAAACCCTTCATGGAAGGTGCCACCCTCGCCGTGATTTCACGCAGCAATCCTGCAGTGTGGCGCTGTGGTCACGGCTTGGCCTCTGGGCCTGGCATTGGAGATTCAAGCCTCACCTGCAGATTCAAACCGTGAATCAGGGTTCTCCAGAGAAACAGACCAATAGGATAAATATTTACATATATAATGAGATTTAGTATAGGGTGTTGACTCACATGATCATGGAGGCCGAGAGGTCCCGCAATCCACCTTTTATAAGCTGGAGACCCAGGATGGTGTAGATTCTGATCTGGGTCTGAAGGCCTGAGAACCAGCATCATGTAAAGCACAGGAGCAGTGTCCCAGCTCAACCCTTGGGCAGAAGGAGTAATTCAACCTCCCGCCACGTTATGGTGTACTGGCACCCTCGATAGATTGGACACAGCCCACCTACCCTGGGGAGGGCCGTCTGCTTTCCTCAGCTCGCTGAGTCAAATGCTGATCTCATCCAGAGACACCTTCACAGACACACCCAGAAATAATGCTAACCTAACGTCTGGGCACCTCATGATGCAATCAGGCAGACACATAAACTTAACCATCAGAACCTCTTACAGGTGGTATGATCGTAGGAGACCAGGTAAGCATCCCTGAGCCTCAGGTCTCCTCACCTAGAGCCTGGAGGTGATAATAGTTCACCTTCCATAAAATCTTTTTGAGATAAAAAGAGAAACGGCACAGGACCTGGTTAGCCCCGGCCTGGCATGTCTTTACTGAATCTTTAGGAGCTGAGAATGTTGGTACCCTGTTCTCTTTGCCCAAGTTTGGACCAACGGAGAAAGAGGAGTAGACAAGTGGAGATTGAAATATCCAGTTTGGCTGACACGGATGATAAAAAAAGGTGTGGGCGAGGCAGGCTGTGACCACAGTCTTCTCTGTGTGACCCAGGAATGAGAGGGCTGCTCCTGCACTGTCCAGAGCTGGAAATGGACAGGACCTACACCTTGGCCAAGCAGATCCTTGACCTTGGTGGGTCAAGATAGAAATAGCTCCTAGTCTATTTTCCACCCCAAATTATGTCTATTATTCTTGCCCAACATAGATGATCAGGGACCAAATGCTCTATAAAGGTGTTCTTATAATAAAATGCCAAAAAATAAATGATAACATTCCCAGGGAAGTATGGAAGTCTATGCAATATATGTTAAATTTATTTTCTCCAGCGTTTTCTTCTGTTTAGTCTCAGGTGGAGAGGTGGCTGAGGCCCGGGAGGGGAGGGGTGTCTCAGTAGGCGTCTGCCCAGGAAGAACGCAGTTCCTGCAGGACCCCAATCTCCCAGGCACCCAACTTCCTGAAGGCTCAGGGAGATGCTCAGTGGCCTCACGTCACAGCCTCTACACCCTAGACATGCAGCATTCCCAGTCCCGGGGCTGGTGGCCTCCCAAGCCCCTCTTGCCAAGGGAGGATCCTCACCTCCTTCCAATGGTTCTAGAAGGACCGCCCTCTGTGGCGTGCTGAGCTGAAGCTGATATAAACGTTGGCTATAATAATATTTGCTAAGAAACCAAATTTATTGTCAAATGTGTTCATCCAAGTTCTCATCCAAGGAGTTTAGCTACTGATTTACCAAAGGGAGCTCGGTTTAAAATAGCTGGACTTGAAGCAGCCTCATGCCGTGAAAGCATCCTAACAAGATTCCAACATAAAACACAACAAGATTTCAAGTCCTGTGATTGGTTTCCTTTTACAATGTGTCTTTAGTTCATTTACTTGCATGTAGAAATGATTTCACTCCTCAGGTGTCGAATAGCTATGGCCAAACCAGTGTCCCAGGGAGAGAAGCCCTGAGTTGTGGCTGCAGTCTCTTCCTCGGGCAGGGGTCCGGTGCCATGCGCCATGGTCCACAGGCAGGCGCGGCATATGGTGGTGGCAGCTGGAGAGCGGCGTGGCCATGCTGACATGATGAGACCCTTTGAATCATTAAATAACATTACAAAGGGAAAAGTCCTCCAACAAGCACTGCACTCTATTTAAGTTTAAGCATCAATTAATCTTTAAAAGACAGCGTTTACTTAATAAACTGCCATGAGCAGTGCCAGGGAAACAAGTGGGGGAGGCAGGGCAGCCTCAGCTCTAGGACCCAGGCATCTGGCGACATTTCAGCCATGCCACCTGGAGAGAAACAAAATGGTGAGAAAGCAAACAAGGAACCACAGCTCCATCACCCAGACCCTTTTCCAACCAGAATGCTCACTGTTGTCATTCAGCCAAGGGACCCGAAGGGTCCACCACCAGCCTGTCCTTGCACTGGGGACAGGTGTGTGACCCCCAGACCAGCTCAGGCCTCAGGGATCTGCTCATCTCAGAGAGAGACCATGCATGGACACGTGGACAACCTGCAGACCACGATGGGGCACCAACTTCAGGGAAAGGACGAGTTCTGGGGAGTGGCCGTGTCCATCCTCTCTCTGCCAAGGCGAGATGCAAGGTCGCGCAGCTAAACGTTTCTTCAGGTCAGGGCAGGAGGGACTGGGGACCACGCCAGCCCTTCCTAACTCTTCCCCCAAGTTCACGGACCTGGTGATGTCCTGTAAAGTATAATATGCTTAACTTTGTTTCAGGTCAACTTAGCTAAGGTTCTAATATAAAATTAGCACCTTTATCTCCATGACAATTTTTTTATTTTGTTTTATACTCCCAGGATTTTGAGGAAAGAGACGGTATTGTATTTCATAAATGTCTACAATTAATGTCTCCCTCCAACCCACTCACGCGCACGCGTGCACACACACACGCACGCATACGCACACACACGCGCACACACACACACACGCTCTTACCCATGCCCCACGGAAAGAATACACCAGAATCTAAGGAGGAAAAGAGGTCCACTGGGTTTGTAAACAGGTGTTTCACAGTTGGGTTAGTTGTGTGCCTTTTTGCTTTGTTTTTTCTTTAAAAGTAAAACAGAATCTCTGTCCTCGTGAAGGATAAGGCTTCTTGGTCTTTAAGAACCAGGTTTTTTCCACAGAAGGATGTTTTTGGAAAGGAGCAGATACGTGTGTTGTTTTTCACGTTAGTTGGCTACACAGACCCTGGGTCTTGAACACAGAGTTAGTCCAAGAACAGAAGAGGAGGAAAGAACCTGCCTAGCCAGTGAGACGGGATTAGAAACCACCCTTCTGGGCTCCGAGGAAAGTAACACCACAGGAATCAGAGCAGAACTGCTAGAGCCAGGGTGCTGTGTCCCTACATGCCTCCTCTACAGACGGAGTGGGACAGACGGAAGCAGTGCCAAAGCCCCTTCCGCGTGGGGCCCGAGAAGGGCCGTCTGTCTGTCTGTCTGTCTGTCTGTGTGGGAGGGAGCCCTGCAAAGCTTCCTGCCCCCAGAGGGATGCCCACAAAGCCCAGAGCGGTCAGACCCAGGGGAGCCGCCTGTTGAGACGAGGGCACCCCGTGGTGTGGCTGGGGCCCTGGCAGGGCTGGGGACTTGGATGGAAGGTGACCTAGGGAAGGGCTTTTGACAGTGACCACGGGCTCCAGGGCTGTGCCGAGGGAAGCTACCGAGATGACAACTCCACGGGACAGGATGCTTGCAGCTTTGGGGAGGACAGGGTCTGACTGAGAAATCCCTGAATTTGATGAATTTACCTGTAAAATAGAAATTAGGCCACTTTTTTTCCCACTAAGCAGAAATAGACGTCAGAAAACACCGAGTCAATGAATGACAAACATGGAAAGCTCCGTCACCGAGGCTGGCCTGTCTGCGAGGCTGGGGCCCCTGCTACAGAGCCTTCCCCAGTCACCCCTGCCTCCAGGCACAGGTCTCCCCCCAGGGCTCTGAGAAGGGCCAGACTCACAGCAGTTTGGAAACCTTGCAATCATTTTCAACATTTCCAGGAGCAAATAAAACTAGCATTTAAAGAAATTAAACTTGCCAAACAGGTATTGGAGAAATAAAGTATTTATACCCAAACAAAGTAATACAGTAGTTCACAGCTGCACCTGTGGAACAGAGATTGCACAAGGCTGGTTTTCCCTACTATGGGCACGAAAGCAGTGCTGGCCTCTGCCAGCATTTTAATGATGAAATCAAAATAAAACTGAAGAGAAGAGAAAACACCAGGCTTTATTGGAGGCGGCAAAGCTAAGTATGTAGGACACTTGCTTGTGTTACGTGTGTGTACCGTGTCTGCTTGTGTGCTGTCCCCTCGGGTCTAGAAGCCACCAAAATGATAAAATGTTGTCTTTGAAATAAATCCTCTCCACGCTTTCTTTGATCGCAGAATCCATCCCACTGATGTTTTGGGTTGGTTTGTACGCCAGTGGTCTCTTGCTGTGTGACAAGCTACCCTAAAGCTTGGTGGTGCGAAACAACAATCCTTCCATCACGCTGCACGATTTTGAGGCTCGGGAGGTGGGGGGCTGAGCTGGAAGTTTCTCTGTTCCCTGTGGCATCGAAGCTCTGAGTGGTCAGATGGCAGATGGCTGGGCCGGGGCTCTCAGGGAAGCACCCTTCACCTCTGGTCCAGCTGGAAGCCAGGGCTCAGCTGGGACTCTTGACCTGAGCATCCATGGTGGCCTTCAGGCACGGTGGGCTCAAGGTAACCAACTTCCTGCCAGGGACCACAGCAGGCAGGCTGGGTGGCCTGTGTGACCCAGCCTCAGAAGTCCCATACCATCACGTCTGCCTTTCTCTGCTGGTCGAAGCAGTCAAGAAAAAAAAAAAAAAAAAAACCCACCCAGATTCAAGGGGTGGGCCTGCGTGGACCACGTCTCTAGGAGGGAGTTTCCCGGAATTTGCAGCCCTGTTTCAGAACAGCCACACCTGGCCGCCATTGTGCGACTTCTTAGGGTCACCAAAACTCCTGGTGACATTGGCTATTCTATTGCCGGCACCTGCGTGGGTGAGCTGTAGCTGATAGCCGATGATCAAAGTTTTCTGGGCAGAGCAGACGGCTTTTTAGTTCTGAATTTTTAGTTGCAAATTCAGAGAACACTGACTTGAATTATTTTCAGTGACGAGAAAAAGCCTGTTTCTGAACCGATAAGTGCACTAGTTGATGAATTTATGAGACAAGTGTCATGAGTCATGCATCTCAGATCACCAAGCAGAACTTTGTGGAAGAAGCACAATGTCTGGCCACACCCTGATTCCGCATCTTGGTTTCAGCAGGTGGCCTAAATCACAGGGGTCCAGGTCTGGGCTCCAGAGAGTCCAGGGGCCCTGAAGTGCTGTGCATGGCGCTGGACCTGGGTGTGGGGCTCACTTCCATTATTCAAAGCAGTAAACGTTCCTTAAAAGATTAAGAGCCGTTGGCTGTGTGGATTGTTTGATGATTTCCTAGATCTTAACCATAAAATAATTAGAAAAACTGGAATGCCAACAGCTTTTTGTAAGCAACCTCTCCAAAATCCACTTGCGTTAGAAACTAAAAAAGATGAAGCAGAACCCTGAAAGCTCTTGTGAGCAAATTCCATTTTGTTTGGCTTTACATTTTTAAAACAATAGAGGGCAGGAGTTTCAAACTGATTTCAAAACCCTCTGTGTTCCTTTCCCCCCAGTCTAGAAATATTTTGCCATCAGTCATACTTTTTGCCGTGACTTTCAAAAGCACAGCTAGCAGGGGCATCCCCTTTGTCATTTATAACATCAGGATGCACTATTTTACAGCATTTTGTAAATCTTAACAAGCGAGTTATTTAAACACATCCTTCTTAGTCTCAATTCTCAACACATTTTGTGTTTTATTTTGGCTCGGATTTAGGAAAGGTGCCTGAGCTATTTTCACCCATCTTGATAGACAGATGATAGATAGATGATAGATAGATAGATAGACAATAGATGGATAGATAGATATAGATGATAAATAGATGGTGATAGATAGATGACAGATAGATTGAAAAATAAGCAGAGCTGAGGTCCTGCACAGCAAAATTCTTCACATGAAGGACGTGGGGTTTGTATAGTTTACATAATGAACTGAATAAAGAATGATGTGTGTAAGTACATCCTGAGTGCCAGGCCCTGCGCCCGTCTGAGCTCCCTCCCCCGACACTGAGGGGAGACACGGCGGTCCTCCCCACATTACAGGAGAGGATACTGTGACTCCCAGGTTCTGAGACTGCCCTCACTCGGCCAGTACGTGGAGCAGCTGGGATCAGACCGAGTCTGGGGCCGCCTGGTAGCCCGAGCCGCTGAGCTGCGACATCCCACATCTCCATGAAAGGCGGACCATGCTCTGCTGCCCTCTGCTTCCCTACCCTCTCAGTCAGGGTGTCCGTGGGCACTTGGGGTGGGTGACTCTCTGTTGGGTGGGCCCCTGTGTGTCCTGGGCGTGAGCAGCGTCCCTGGCATCTGCTCCCCAGCAACACCGGTCATGGCCGTGACAACGCCAAGGCCCCCAGACCTCTCCGGACCCCCTGGGGGCAAAACCACCCCACCCCCTTTAGAGAGTATCACTGCTCTAAATGACCAGACGGCCTTTTATTGGATCTGGGATGAGAAGGATGTCGTTTTCACTCTACAGTTGCAATCAATGTGGAGGATCTAAGTCATCTTCTCAACGTCCCAGGAGGAGAGAGCGTCCACCTACAACTGATGCCTGTCCTGAGGAGAACTGACTGTGGGTCAAGGTCAGGTCATCTCGCCCTGCGTCCAGGCCGAGTTTCCAATGAGCGAGTCCCGGCAGGTCGCGGCGGCTCTGGGCCTGATGCTCGGCCTCTGCCCTGCGCAGCCCTCCGGGCGGGGTCCCTCTGCTGTGGACGGCGGAGGCCGCTTTCACCGCCGGCTGTCACAGTACAAACTATCTGGAAATTTAGATACTAGAGTATCTAATAGGGCACATCAATCTTTTATAGCGAGAGAATACATAAATTATAAACAAATATGTCCTTTGGTCCTCGTAGAACAGCACGATGATCAAAGAGACACAATAGAAATGTATCTGCTTCTGCAGCCACTGCTCTCCCAGCACCGGGCTGCACTGAGGGCCGGCCAGGGAGCCGTCAGCCTTTGTTCCATCTGTCACAGTACACTTCCCTCCTGTTGTTTTACGTAATCAATACGGGGCTGAAATCACCTACTGCTACCTCGACTACCTCCTATTTTGTCCACTCATGAATTATGGATCTCCGCACAACATCAAGTCTACAATTTCGATTGCATTTGCTAATCATTGATCAATAATTCAGGAGCTGCTCTTCTTCAAGGGCCCCTGGTTTCCTGCAGCATATGGCGCCGAGCAGAAATCCCTTATCGCAAAGAGCAACCGCGAAAGCAGCTCGTGTACGGTCGTTTCTTGTCCTTCCCCTCGGACCTGGACGAGGGTGGCTGTGTGTGGTGTCGGCCGCTACGCTTAGTGACGGCCGCGCCGCCCGGGACCCAGGGGCAGCCCCTGGGGGTTTGGGCGCACAGAGAATGAAGCAGCAGAAACAGCATCCCTCTCGTCCGTTCTGTGTTCCTTGGTCTTGTTTCGTTCCTGAATTGCACCTCGCAGGGGAGGGGCGCTTCCACCGCGGGTCTGTGGGCACGCAGTTGTGACCCAGACCCCCCGTGCCTCCCCAGGCGCACACGTGTATCCTGCAAACCACCCCGCAAATCTGAACATTATACCCGCAGCCGACTCCTGGCAGGAGGAATTTGAAACCTGGAGCTATTTTAAGATGTGCTCTCACTGTTGTTGTTTTAAGGTCTGTTTCAATCCAGTTCTGTGTGTTTGTGTTTATGTCCTTTCAAGAAGATGATGAAATAAAAAATAACCATCCTTTCACAAATTATCCTGCAGTGTTTATTGTAGGTCATTTTTATTGGAAAGAATCTTTTATTTTAACCTTCTAGAGGGCGGTGGTGTCGACCCCTCTTCTGTTGGAAATGCAGTGAAAGGATGCTGCTTATTGATGGGGAGGCGGCCAGGGGGGCAGGGGTGGGCGGGCAGTGGCCTCTCAGGCCTGGCCCAGAGGGGAGGTGGGGTGCAGCTTCCGGGAGCCAGGCAGGGGACGAATTTCTGAGAAACCTTCCCTACAAAAGGCAGCCACAGAGGGTTCTGGAGGTTGCCCAAGCCCAGGGCACAGCCCCCGCCCCTCCAATAAGGAAAGGGCATGACAAGGGACCTTTGTCACCTCCCAGACAGCCAGGCCCTGCTCCACCCCCTCGAGTCCATGCTTGGAAAGGTTCTGAGCAGCCTGGGCCTGCCATTGTCACCCATTGTCACCAGCCCAGCGGGAGAGCCACCACCGGGGGTTCTCCATGACTTTTAAAAATCATGAAAAAAGAAACAGCAGGGAGAAGGGAAAGGTTTAAAGCATTCTTCAGCAAGAAGCCAGGAGGACAAAAGCAGGGGGGATGGAGAGGGAACCAAAACATTATTTTTAAACTGGAAAGAGAAAATGATGGGACAGGAAATGGCTTTAAAATTTTAAGCGAAGGTGAAGAAAATGAGAATGAGGTTGGAAGCAAGAAATGAGAAAAAACTATTAACCAAAGAATTCAGGAAAGAAAACGGGAGGCACCCACCTCTGCACAGGATCACGTGCTAGCCCCGCCTCTCCGCGTCCTCACCTGTCTTCCTTTTCCTCCCGCCTCTCCTGGCCCCTGCCCTTTGCCTGGCTTAGTCCCTAGGGGACTCTGGCTGCTGATTCGCTGGAGTGTGCATAGCTCGTTTGGAGATGAACATAGAGAATAAAAGCAATATTATCTCCCACACCGAAATCCTTTGGCAGAGGACCTGGTGACCTGGCTGCAGGTGTCCACGCCCCGCTCAGACCCCGTTTGTGACTAAAGCCGGGTCTGGTGCTGACCCTTCCCCAGAGACCTGGTGGAGGTGGTGCTGGTAGGTGTGTGTTCAAGTGCCTGAGGCCAAAGCACATTACCTGGACGACCACTAGCCGGAGGACGTGCCCCTAACTGTAGCAACTCTGACTCATTCCTCCAAGAGACTTGTAAAACAAAGGTCAGGGACCTGCCACCATTGCTGAGTGTTTGCGTGGCTTCCCGTCAGCTCTGCACAGCTGTCCCAACAAAGAAAACTAAACCTGCGCCAAACCTTCCCTCCACTTCTGGAACTCAGACCCGAGGATGACCAGAGGTGCCAAAGGCCAGGCAGAGCACTGACCTGGGGAAGGTGGGCCGAGGTGCCTCCTGAGAGGTGGAGCTGGGGTCCCCACGCTTCTCAAGGGACACCTGGCTCCTCGGGGCCCCTTGCCTGCTTGGATGATGTGACACGATCACATCTGAGAAACTACCTCACGAACATTTCTCTTCTCATGTAGGCTTTTCCTCTGCAGCCTCCAGGAGTTCCCCCCGCTGGCACCAGAGTTGGGGCGACTGTCTTTGAACTGGGCTGAACACCTTGGGAGGAACTGCTCAGAAATACGCACACTCACACTCATCTGCTAGGGGGACATGCCCTGGCATGGAAGGTCAGTACCCCTCGCCCTGGACTCACAGCCCAGACCCAGGGAACTCAAGAGAAACGGGGGGAACACAGGAGAAACTCAAAGTCCCTTCTGAGTTTCTGATTTTCTGTTTCAAAATTTAGCCTGTGAGCATCTCCAAGCCAAACAAGTTCATTCCTAGAGTGGGGTTCATGCTTATCACATCATCCCACGAAGATGCTGGAAGTTAGGTGTCATAATAAGTCCTATGAACCATGTGTGTGGTCAGTACTTTTGTTTTCCCCAGACCACACCATCCTCTTATCCATCTACCCACCTGTCTATCATCTACCTAGCTCTATCATCTATTCAACATCTATCTATCTATCTATATCCATCTATCTATCATCTATCTATCACCTATTTTTCATCTATCTATCTCTCTATCATGAGTCTTCCCATTGGCAATTGCCATTTTTCTTCCAACATATACATAATTCACTGTTTTCCAATAAACTAACTATGAGGGCACTACTGTTACCCCAGATACCTTTTAGCCCCTCACTTCCCTTTCAATTATGGAATTCATATCGTCCATGGCAAATGCTCTGTCCTCTTTCAGGAGCAAAAGCTTTAGGAGATTTGCTAGGTTCTGAGAATGGTGTCCGCAGGGTCTGCTCCCGTGCAGCCAGGGCAAGAGACCAGCTACCGTCTGACCACCCCCTAGCTAGGGACCAAGTTGTGAGCTTTGACCAGTTTCCCAAAGACTGGCTGGCGGGTGAGATAACAGTAACTAAGAATTCCTGATACAGATGGAATGGTGGCTTCCTTTCCTGCTGCACACCTCAGAGACGCTCTGAAACCACTAGAACGAGATCTGCGCTGTTCCCTGGACACACCACATGGTCTGGCCTCAGAGCCTGTCCTGTTGCAAAGCCCAGTGTCCTGTCCCAACCACCACGGTTCATGTCCAGTCCAAGGCCACCACACCCCAATGGCTCTGAGACCTCCGTCCTGTCACCTGTTGTCCCCAAGCCTCTGCTCCCTGCCCCCGGACTGCCTGTCTCACTTCTCCTGGGGGATCGGGTCTGCCTGGGCCCCGGGTCTGGGGTGCACAAGGCTGCGGCTGGGATGCAGGAGTTCAGAGTCTTACCCACATGGTCCCGCATGTGTCTCGTCTGCCCTGCCTGTGCCACACCTGCCCCCGGACTCAACCCCTCATCAGGAACACAAAGGCCACCTGTGTGCGTGTGCCTGGGGACATCTCCCCTCTGCCTTCTCTCCCCTTGTTCCCATGCGCCCGGGGCTGACTCCGGCCGACTGTGACCGGCATTAGACGTGTTGAACTTTGGCCTGAACATTTTTTTTTTATTTTTACTTCTTCAAAACGTATGCATTTTTTCCTTACTTTGTTCAGATACCTGAGCCTTTCCCCTTCATTTCTGGTGCGTGTGTCTGTCTGTGTCGGGTGGAAGCTCCACTAGCAAACCTGACAGGAGCCCTGGATCCTCCCAGCCCTGGATCCATTCCTGTTTCCATCCAGAAGCTTCAGGATGTTTTCCTGGAGGCTTGTCAGCTTGGCTATGGGGTCTTGGCCCAGAGGAGGGCGGGGCCAGGGGTCTTAGGAGGTTTGAACCACATGTTTTGTAAGTTCAGATGGAGTGGAACCGAATGGCTTTTTTCAGCCCAATTTAAAATGATTGGTTTGGCTCCCCCCGGCCCGAGCCCTTTCCATTCCACCGCAGACCTTAGCACAACACAAAAGCAGTTGTGGGCCCCTCAGTGTCAGCCCTCCAGATGTGTTCTCAGAGAAGAAAGACCTATTTATAAGGTACCTTCTACTTCTGTTCCCTTACAATGTATGTAAGCTCCAGGAATAATGGCAACGGTGGGGGGCTGGCTCCCACCACAGCCCCTGCTCACCCTGGTGCCACGACAGCATCAGGTCATCCACTCCCACGCTCTGCAAGCCCAGGGGCCGGGCAGCTCCCCTCCCTGAGGTCGGGGCAGCTGCCTGGTAAGACCATCATAGGGAGGGTCCCCATCCTGAGGAGCAACCCCACCCGTCGCTGGAGCAAAGCTACAGTGAGGAGAATGCACTGGGGGTGCAGGGTGGGGAGCCCCCCACCTGGCAGAGCCTGGGGAGTTGGTGTCACAGGAGAGGAGCCTGCATGCTCCCCCCAGGGCAGGAGGAAAAGGGACCCGGGGTCCGTTCTCCCCACACAGCGGGGACCCCTTGAGAATCCCACGGGGCCGTGTCTCCCCTGCACCCCAGCCTCAGGCACAGTGACCCGCCGGCCAGGACCCCAGCACAGCTGTGCAGAACTTTGCTGTCTATGCAGAAATGTGATGTTTCTCCCAAGAGCCCCCTTGATCTGCTTCAAATACTTGATTCATTGACCTTCCCGGGCGTGGAGTGAAATGTACAGCCTGCAAAGTGACAAGTAAAGTTCAGATCCTCGTTACAAGCTGTGTTTCCGCGTACCGATAAGTTAACGCCTGGAGGACGGCTGTGCACACCCTGTAACCTGAAGCCTAGGGCACTTGATGGCATTACCCACGTGACTATCACTGCTCTGCCCCCATTGCCCAGCTCAGCCCCTGCATGACCCAGACCTGCTCTGTCCCCTGCCGGGGCTTCCAGCCACGGGGGCCACCGGACACCAGAAACGTGGCTGGTGCGACTGAGGAAACGAACTTGACATTCTAATCTTAATTTACATATTGATGTAAAAATAATATACAGGTTAATATTCAGATCTTAAGGCTGAAGCAAGGTAAACTATTTTCCCATGAAACACAAGGTGATCTTTTTCTAGGATTAAACATTTCACTTGAACCACTGAAAATTTGGTACCTGATTCCAGATGGGACATAAATGTAAAACAATCACAGATTTTAGACTTAGTCCAATAAAAAAAGAATGCAAAATATCTTATTATAATTGTTTATATTAATTACACATTGGCATGATAATATTTTGGGTAAACTGAGCTTTTTTTTTTTTTTTTTTAATTTCACCTGTTTCTTTTACTTCTCTTAAAAATGGATACTAAACAACTTAAAATGATCCCTGTGGCTCACATTATGTTCTATTGGACAATTCTGATCCACAGGAAGGCATCTGGATCTGAGGGTAAACAACACATAAACAAACACGCAATAAACTCAGATTGGGTGGGGACTGATAGATGCCCCCCGTCTGGTAGATACGTGATCTACTATAGAACTGACGACTTCTCCCACTCTCTCTGCTTCAGGGTTGCTCAGCTATGAACTGGCAGAGTGAAGACCCCTGAAATCATCTCAAACATGTTTGGGAAAATGCATTTTTTCCATCATTCGTTCGTCTTCATTCTCCCGCTCCCCCGGTGGGCAGTGAGAGTTGCCACAGCCCTCTCTATAAGGCTGGAGTGCCCAGGATGAGACATGAGCAGGGTAAAGTCCAGGGAAACTCCACTAGGGTGGTCCATGGTGGTCTTACAGGCTAACTACACACACCTGGATTTTCCAAAAGCAGCTGAAATTGGTTGGTGAATTAACTTGCTCTAAATCACTTAATAATCATATACTATCAGGGTTTAACTGAAGAGTTATTAGAAATGGATCAACAAAAGCAGGATATATAATCAGTGCATTAGAAAATTCAACAAGAGGCCTAAAGTATCTTCAGAGTCTGCTTATCCTTTCACTTGTCTGGCCCTTTGGAATTTTCTGAAGAGAAGGCATTAAATATAAGATATTCTTTATGCATTATTCTATTATAAAATAATAATTGGAAGCAAGGGTTCCTGTATATCCACATATTCCTGGATGATCACACAGTTTTTCCTACATTTTTTAAACAGCTGTAATCAGCAATCCCTGTGTGTTTCTGAAGACAGCTTCCAGCTCCATCTCAAGGGCAAACAACCTTAAGTCTGTCCCATTTACCAAAATTCACCCCAGTGTGCAGGCATATGAATCAATACGTTAGTCAAAAGATCGGCATTTTTAGCAGAACTAGGGATCTCATAGACTGGTCTTCTGTGTGTTCTTTTTTTTTATAACAAATGAATTACAATACAAGTTACATAGTATAAAATTCACCCTTTTAATGTATACAATTCTAGCTTTTAGTATATTTACAGAGTTGCACAATAATCACAACTGTCTAATTTTAGAACATTTTCATCACCCCCCCAAAAAACTCTGTACCTCATTCTTTTTTCCTTCTGTCCCTGACCACCACTAATCTTTATTTTTTAATTAATTTTTATTGGAGTATAATTGGTTTACAATGTTGTGTTAGTTTCTACTGTACAGCAAAATGAATCAGCTATACATACATATATCCCCTCTTTTTTGGATTTCCTTCCCATTTAGGTCACCACAGTGCATTAAGTTCACTGTGCTATACAATAGATTCCCATCAGTTGTCTATTTTATACATGGTATCAATAATGTATATGTGTCAATCCCAGTCTCCCAATTCCTCCCATCCCCCTCTTCCTCCCTTGGTATCAATACTTTTGTTCTTTATGTCTGTGTCTCTATTTCTGCTTTGCAAATAAGATCATCTATACCATTTTTCTAGATTCCACATATATGTGTTTATATACAATATTTGTTTTTCTCTTTCTGACTTACTTCACTCTGTATGACAGTCTCTAGGTCCATCCACGTCTCTACAAATGACCCAATTTCGTTCCTTTTTATGGCTGAGTAATATTCCATTGTATATATGTGCCACATCTTCTTTATCCATTCCTCTGTTGATGGACATTTACTTTGCTTCCATGTCCTGGCTATTTTAAATAGAGTTGCAATGAACATTAGGGTGCATATGTCTTTTTGAATTATGGTTTTCTCAGGATATATGCCCAGTAGTGGGATTGCTGGGTCATATGGTAGTTCTGTTTTTAGTTTTGTAAGGAACCTCCATACTGTTTTCCACAGTAGCCACTAATCTTCTTTCTAATCCTTAATGCTGCTTATTTTTAAAAGACAGCAGAAAGAGCAGACTAATGTGTGAGATTAGTCTTTGGGGATAGAGTACAGAGGCAGCAGACAAACATGGTTCAAGTACCAGGTGTAACTTAGAGAGTGTCTTAGTCTTCCTGTGCTGTCATAACAAAATACCATGGCCTGGGAGCCTTAAATCACAGACATGTACTTGCTCACAGTTCTAGAGTCTGGAAGTCCAAGGTCAGGGTGCCTGCATGAGAGCACTCTTTGGGACTTGCAGATGCCCACCCTCTTACCATGTCTTCACATGGAGGACAGAAAGAGAAAGAGCCCTCTGCTCTCTCTACTTCAAAGGGCACTAATCCCTTCATGGGCTGCCCACCCTCATGACCTCATCTAATCCAGTTAGCTCCCAAATACCCCATTTCCAAATACCAAACACATTGAGGTTTAGGGCTCTGACATATGAATTTTGAGGGGCACATTCAGTCCATAACAGACAGTTACAAATAGCTACAATGAAATGGATTTGGGGACCATGCAGTTTCTCTGCCCAAGCCACAGACTGTTCGTTTAATAAATATAAATTTCTAGGACTGCTCTGACTCAGCTGGGAGAGTGTAATCATGTTGCGATCTCAGTTGAACCTAACAAGAGAAAGGAAACCTAATAGTTTAAGTGACAGCCATGATGCTGAGTAATGAGAACATTGGAGGAGTGATGACCAAAGCAGAGAGAACAAAGGACAGGACGTCTACCTTTATCAAATGGACACAAGTGGAAAGCATGGTTCTAAACACTGTGTAACATATTTTAGGGTCCATGGGGCAGTGCCACATGCTTCTAAATGACTCTCACTGCTCCTCTGCTGCGGACACTGGCCAGGCCACTAACCATGACACTGATGGCATAGCAAACAGTGTGCTTGTTTCATGGTTGCTATACACCAAGCATCAAACTGCGCAAACAGTGAGCCCAATTGAAGGTGTTGGCACAAAATTAAAAACAGAGCATCATGAAAACCCAAGCGTGTTAATCAAATGTCTCGTCAGCATCACTGACTGGAAAGGTCAAGTGAAAGCAATGGAAAACGCCACGTGTGGTGGTGAGGTGGGGCCATCAAAACGCACACGCTGCTGGTGGGAACACAGAACAGTAGAGCCACTGGCAGTGTGTTATAAAATTAGTACCACTGCCACCCAGCAATTCCAGCTTAGGATCTGCCTAGAAGTGAAAACCCACACAACAAGCATGCTGCTATGCAGATGCTCATAACAGCGCTGTCCACGAGAGCCCCAAAGGAGAAAGGATGCAAATGTCATCTGCCAAGAGTGGATAAGCCCACTGTGGTCCAGCCTTGCTGGGCAGCATACCTGGGTAGTGGGAAGGGATGAGCACTGGTGCACGTGGAACCTCGCACGGTCTCAAAAGCTTTTTGCTAAATGAAAAAAGACTCAAAAGACTCACAGAATAATTCCATGGATATAAAAATCTAGAAATGCAAAGTATAGTACAGAAAGCAGATCAATGTTCCTTCAGGCCAGGTTGGGGGGGGTCAACCACAAAGGACAGGAGGAAGCATTTGGGGGTGACGGAAACGTTCTGTGTGCAAACTAAATGCAATTACGAACACTCATGCGACTGTATTTAATTAATAGCCAAATAATGATGACACAGTGTAATTCAGCATGACTAAAATAAGTAAACAAAAAAAGTAAGTAAAACTGAAAAAGAAGTCTCAGAGGCAAAACAGTCTGTGTTGTCACCTGATTGAAATGTTGCTTCTACGGTGATTAATTTGATTAGAACCTCCTCTGAGTTCATGGTTTCCAAACCCCTAGGATCCTGACAATATCTGTGGCAGACCCTCTGGGAGAGCCCCTCAGGACACCACAGTTGACTGCCCCTGGGTACAGGGATGGGACAGCAGGAGGAGTGACCATCCTGAGCAGAACTAGCCCTGTCCAGTTTTCTTGCAGGAGTGTACAGAGGGGATCCAACCATCAGATCCAGGTGTCTGCACATGTCTGGAACTCAGATCAGAACACCTCACGTGGAGAGAAGCACCCACAGCAAGAACCCCTGGGAATCCAAAGCCCTCAAACCTGATGCTTCTGCAACTAGCGAATGTCTTGGGAAGCTGCACCACCCCCTGGCTGATTCACTGCCCAGATGGGGCTCTGGAGGTGAGAAGAGATGGGTGGACGGCAGCCCCTTTCCATCCAGACAAAGAACCTCCCTGGTGGCGACCGTTTGTGTCAAAGAGGAGTGCCCATTGTCTGACCCTGGGCCCACTTTCCCTCCAGGTGCTGCTGCCTCTCTCACATCCATTGTGTTTATAAAGCCCCTCTAACACTTGTTACATTAGAGTGAAAAATAAGTGCAAAATCCTGACCTCTAAAAGTCATTTACAAGGTTGTTATTATGTAAAGTCTTCATTACTTTGCACCACTGGCCCATCTGAATGCAGGCGTGCTACTACTTCCCCAGCAGCACTTGTACTTCCGAAGGTCCACACAGGCCACCTGTGCCCAAAGCTGATGGAGCTTTCGAGAGTGATGGAGGTCCCCCGCCCTCCCTGCACTTCCTCCACACCCCTCCAGGGCGATTTCTTCTCCTCAGCACTTTGGTGTCACTTGAGATCTCTTTCCCAGTACAGCACCTGCCAGAAACTTTGGAGGTTGCCTGGTAGCCCTGCCCCCACTCAGGTGAGAGGTAACCGTGCTTAGTTACCCTTCCAGCTCCCCTCCGCCCACCAGGCTGGGATTTTCCCCTTTCCTACGACTCATCCCATGTAAAATGACATCCACAGTGGTTTGTTTCATTCTCTTATTTCTCCTCTTGGTTTCCCATTTTATTCACCGTCTTGCACAGCCAATATGGTCATAGAAGACAAAGAATTCAGTTTACCTAATTCTCTGTTCACCGTCTAACTCGGCGTTCTGCACAATTACGCCCTTAATAAATGTCTCTTGACGATGCTGACGGCCATGTCTATAACAACGGTGCTTAACTTCCTCCCGGGAGAAGTTCATGTACTTTGAGGACTGGGCTTTCTGGAATCAAATTATGAAATGGAAAATCAGTTTCTTTATATCTTTGGTGAACTGCAAGGCTAGTGGTTTAATGAAGAGGAAGATAATTAATGGTGAGCCTGGTGAAGTTCTGTCTTCCTCCTGCTAAATGTTCACATCAGGTTCAGAAGGGTTTAGTTCTGCCCAGACCACTTCAGTTCTATGTGCCCCTAATTGTAAGTCCCAAATAATAGTTCATTTGTAAGATAAATTAGTAAGAAAACACAATGTTCAAAATAGCAGACTTAGATTAACATTGATTCAGTTGCTAATAAAAGGAAGCTAATTTCACCACTGTTGAACGGTATCCTTCTTCATGAAATATCTATTTCTGATTATTGTATCACACATCCTTTCCTTGTCTGCATTGGGAAGTCTGCCTTTATGACAGAGCACAAGTACTAGAGGCTCGTGATCGGTTGGTACCAGTTGGGCCCTGGCTGTGAAACAGGGAGAGAGGCAGAGGTGGGGACCACATCTGAATTCCAGATGCCTTGTCTGAAGGTTATGCTAGTTCTAGGAGGTGCTAACAGCAGGTGACCACCCCCACCCCCAAGCAGGTACTTGAACCACATGGGAGCCAGGGCGCTGTTTAACTGGGAGAGGACTCAGAGCAGGAGTTAGGTACAGGCTGGCTTAGGATAGCAATCCCATCGCACGTTCTGAGTATGTCAGGTAAAAGTTGGTTTGAGGGCCCCAGGTTTGTCCATCCATCCATCCATCCACCCACCATTCATTCCACAAATACTGGCTGCACATTTACTGTGCACCTAACCCTGTCCAGGGCTTGGAGACACAGCCAGCCATGATTGAAGCTCTGTGGCCCCTTGGCTCCTGGGACTCACATCTGGGGGAAAGACCCAGCCCCAGAGTGAAGGAGCTGAGAAAGCTCTGGGCTCCACTTGCTATGAATTGCGGGTGTCCAGTGCTCAGAGGAGGAAGAACCGAGCAAAGCAGACCATGTCTAGCCCCTTGATTACACTGCCAGCTTAAAATATGCCAGGAAGAAGCAGATTGTCATTTCTGAAAATTATTATTTATGCCTTCATTATTTCTCACTCTTTCCCTTCCTTGGATCCAGTACTTTGGATGGCTGCACACCACTGAGAATGGAAAAATAATGGATGCTAGTACCTACAGCTCCCTGCTTGGTGCAGCTCTCCTGTGCAGCCCCCAGCTCCATCACAACTGAATTGGAGGATTCTGTCCTCAACCTCACTGTAGTGACATGGACCCATGGTCCATGTGCCCTGGCCACTGCTTGGCCACTTCTCTGACTACAAGCAGCAGTGGGACCTTCCCCCTGTACCCAGCCACCCCACGGGGAAGTCGGTGATATAACCTGGGACAGAAGCCGTCAACTCGAGGGTCACAGTGGGGATGAAGGCATAGCCCTGGTGTCCGGGACAGAAGACCTGGCCTTGAACACCACCAAGCTGCCAGGAGAGCTGACAGTCCTTCTCTGACCCATGGTTTCCTCATCCCCATGACCAACGAGGTGTCACTCCCAAGTGTATGGTGTAGAGAGAATGATGTGCTCCCCATCAAGGGTCTAGTGCCATGACTGGTACAGGGTGGGCACAAATGCCATTTCCCACTTTCCTCCAAGAAATACACCCCTCCCTCATTCCACAGGGAGAAAAGCCTCTTTTAAGCTTTGCCTTAAATTGGGATGAAATCATCCTTTGGGATCAATATCATTAAATGTGGCACTAATGATCTCCCTCTTTGTGTTACACACATTATCAAGTCAGGGCAGTGTGGGGTCACCCTTTTCCACTCAGAAGGTGAGGGGGACCCTCAGAGAGTCCCCCCAATTCTACCAAAGGTCAAGAGCAGCCTTCTCCCATCAAGCCCCTTTATTTCCTCCACAGAGAGCTTTCTCCAAGGCCGTCTTCAAATTTCCCAGATCAATCTCGGGATGAAGACTTGAGATGAACCCCGCAAAACGACCAATTGCAGATCTGGTATGCAGTGGGGAGAGGAATCAGAATGTCAGTCTCTAATTAAAACTCATCAAGGAAAAATTAAATCCCATCCTTTAATGATGCCATTTGTTGTCATGGATACTAAGGGAGAATAGACATACTAATGAAAATGTATGGGGGAAACTTTACACACACGGTGAAAATAGACTTCGGAAGTCACACCTTGTGCAGTATTTACACCACAACTGACTTAGAAGAGTCCCATTTTATTCTGAATACGGGCACCAGTGATTTTGCATGGAAACAGGGAATAAATGCTCTGGAATTTATCTTTTGAATTAAATTTGTAGCAAATTAAAAAAAAAAAATTCTGTAACTGCAATAGAGAAGTGTGCGGTGCCGCACCAAAAAAACCATGAGGTTTCTATGCTTCAGAGTTTTTTAAATGTAAGGATTTTCAAAAATGGGGTTGGGTGCAGGTGCGCGGTAGGAGCACAGCCATTCTGTGTGTCACCAAGCCCTCGTTTTAAGCGTAAACTCTGAGATGTGCTTTAAATCCTCCAGTTTACTCCAGTGGAAAAGCCTCGGATGTCTTCCTGAAGAATTAAGTTAATTGGATTTGGTGTAAGGTTGGTGTCCTTCCTGCCGGAAACTTTCCCAGGCCTTCCTGGGTGTTGGTGGCCACCAGATTCCCAGGTCACCCTGTTAGCCCAGACTTTAATTAGCTCTGGCGTCCTCTTCACAATGATAAATGCAGAGATGATAAATGGAAATGCAAATGACCGTGAAGTGGCTCAGCCATCAGCGCTGAGCGTCATTAACACCTCCCTGCTGTCGAATCGATCACTGTCATCCTGATGCCTGTGTTCAGCGGGGCACATGGCTGTCGGCCAGAACGCCTTGAGAGCACCGGCAGGCCAGACTTGGTAGGGTTTTCCTCCCCATATGCTTTTATTCATCTTTTGCTGAATATTTGTTTGGCAACCAGAGTTCCAATATATCTCCAGCTGAGATGATAACTATTTTGGGTCAATAAGCAAATAGCTAATTTAGAGCAAAATAAACACCAATAAGTAATTATTCTCCCAGCATCAAGATCTGAAAGAAAGTCAGTGGAATGCACCTATCTGGCCTGTTTCAAAACTGAAAGAGCTACTTTGAAGCCGTCTAGAATGTCAGCCTCAAAGAGGAAATGGCAATCTACAAACCCAATTTAAAGCATGTTAGATTTTTTTTCCAAGATCTTGGAACACAAAGTATTGTTCTGCCCACAGTTATAGAGTTGTTACCTCCAGGAAACTGGTGGATTTATAAGGATGAGACATCTCTTCTTTAACTAGCAACCTAGCAAAATCCCTCTCCAACCCACCTTGCTGACAGCCCTGGCCCCTCTCTCGGGACAGCTGAAGAGCACTGCCTGTACTTACACGGAGTTGGCTTCATCTACAACTTAATGACAGGGTCAGTGTTTTCTTTAGCCTTTTTTTTAATCGCCAGAAAGACACACTGTTGAAGAGAATCTCAACATAGGAAGGACAGTAATGAACCCTACCCCTGCTCCTTTCCTGTACCCCCACTCCCCCCGCCCTCTCTCACAGCGTTCTAACCACACAAGTTTCCCTCCCTTCCTCCACCCCACCTGACCATCTCTGCTGAGACCCAGCTTCCAGCTGGCTGGATCATGTGACACCTACAAAAGGGTGCTGCAGGTCTTCAGGACCCGTGTCCTGAAGAATAGCGTGATGACTGCATCTTTAGCCCCATGTTACCTGCAAAAACGACTCCTGCCCAAGCCAAAGTGTGATTGAATTTTGGCCATGTTATCCAAGACTGGAGACATCAGACCCTAGAGAGGGAGGTGCGCCTGAGCACAGGAGCTCAAAGCATGTAGTCTAATGTACCGTGGAAAAGCTAATAATGTCCTCCTGCCTTCAGCACAGACTTTCTGTGGAGTGAAGCGAGAAAGTAGACCAAAAAGCTCTTGGTTTTCTCTCCAAATCCGCCTCTTATACAGTGTTCCCCATCTTAGAAACAACCATCAACCCAAGTTTCATTATGGATGCCTGAGACCACAGAACACAGGGCAGCCCCCTCCAGCATCCGTCCACATGTCCTGCAGATACAGACACTAAACACATCCACTTGCCCTTATCTCTCCTGATGCCACCCTAGTCTCACACTTGGTCTTCCTCTTTCTCGATACTCATTCCTCCTTCAATCCATCCTCCACACGGCAGCCAGGCTGATCTTCGGAAACCGCGCATCTGGTCACAGAATTCCCCTGCATAAAATATTTCAGTTTCCTTCTCATCAAGAAGAACATCTAAACTCCCAGAGATGCTTCCAGAGCCTCCCAGGACATGCCCGCCCCTATGATTCCCCTGTGCCCCCCACCATCCTCCAGTTACTCAAACCTTCTTTCCCTGCTTCCTCCTCACCTGACCAGTTCCGTGCTGACGTCCTCGTTGACTGCTTACAGTGCTGGAGCCCTCGTCCTCCTGCTCCTCTGGTTCACAGCAGCCTCAGCGGTGTCCACTTGGCCACACAGTGAAGATAAACCTAGCAGTGTAATCCATCAGCACGTAGGGAGTTCTGGACTCTTAATACTCAGGTGAACTTAGCAGTTGCTTCATGTCTTGTGTCAGTTTCCTTTTCTGTAACATGAAAATAATAGCATTAGCCACCTCTCAGGGAGGTTATAAGGACTAGATGAACTAATATATGTAAAGGTGTGTGGATCTTTTGCAGACTAACATGATAGTGTTTAATTTACCTCTTATGAACTTGATGGTCTCAGAATAAACCTCACTCATTCACAGGAGCTTTCTTAGATCCAGTGATAATTTTATTTTCCAGAGTGGACGGCCCCACATGACCGCTTGACCAACCCAGCTCAGCCTAGGTAACACTGTAACATCCTGGATATCGCCTTAGCTAGCCTGACAGCTTCCTCTTGGAATGTTTACTCTTGGGATGTTCCCTCGGGCAACGTCTATGCTGTGAGAAGGCCCAGCATAGGGAGTGGCCATCCTGCAGGCTCTAATGGACAGCTGAGCCCCCAGTCCAAGGCCAGAATCAACGCCAGGCGTGTGAGGCTGCCGTCTTGGACACCTGGCCGGGAGCCTTCAGGCGGCTCCAGCCCCAGCAACTTCTGACCTCAGCAAGCCCTGACCGCCTGGCTGAGCCCCAGGAGCCCACAGAACTCGAGAGCTTCAATGGCACTGAAGTCTGAAGCCACTAATTTTGGGTTGACTCGTTACATGGCAGCCAGAACAGATGCCCATGACTGCTGTGTAACAAGTCAACCCAAACTTAGTGGTTGATGAGATGGCCTTCTCTCGTCCCCACTGTGTCCTCCAGCACTGCCCAGTTATGTCCCCTCTAGACTGGAGTCTCCCTGAAGGCAGGGCCAGTTGCTTTGCTCTCAGCACGGGATGTAGCCCAGAGCCTGGCAGGATCTCAGTAAACGTTTGCAGAATAAATGAAGGTAGAAATGCTTGGTTCTAATTTTCTATGACACCACCTCCCCTCCTGACCCACAGGATGGTATCTGTGAGCCGTGGTATGTAGGAAGCCTGAGAGCTGATTCTGGGAGCCTCACCAGCTGCCAGCCTCGCCAGCCACGCAAGACACAGAGCCTCCACATCCACGAGTGGCTCTGCTCTGCCCCGCGTGTTTAGACCCAGCTTTTCTTGGGAGGAATTTAACCATTATTTCAATTAATTTTAAAAGTTTACATCAGGAATGAATAAAACGTCACTAAGTCACCCTTAAGTACCAAGGCAACACAATTCAATTTCAGGTTCCATTTTTTAAATTTCAAAACTGTTACTCTGCTAAACAGGTTAATAATTGATAGGCATATTAGCCAAAAGATACAATGAAGATAAACTGCTCCCTTCCTTTCAAGCATTATCGATAGCTATGAACTATCTTTTAAAGTTACTGCTTTATTAAAATTAACATCTTAACATTGCATTTTATAGCAACACTTCCTTCCTCAATGGAAAATCATAAAAGCAACGTTATTTAAAGTCTCAATGTAATTTCTCTCTAAAATAAATAAAGGTAAATGGATTTCCATCTGACTCTAAGTTAAATATTTTATTTTGTTAGTATGATGAAAACAGAAAAATAAAAGGAGACAAAACGTTTTGTTACCTTAGTGCCTATTAAGACTTTGGCATCCTTTCTAGAGAGTGCTAGCCAATTTCAATAACATCAGGAACATGAGGAAATAAATTAGACATTTTAATTGTGAGATTATAACATACTGATGGAAGAGCTGGAAAGGAGCCAAAACAAATTTTAATGACAAAACAATAATCTAAGCAAGGTAGAAACATTGGGCTCTGTGGGCTTTGGAAAAAAATAAAGAAGCAAAATTAGTAACACCTCTGAATTTATGAAGCCAGTAAACTATAGACAACATAAATTGTCAGTGAGGTTAACAAATATATTCTAGATAATGCAGGGTGCTTTAAGCAGTAAATCAAAAGCATAATTGGGCAAAATGTCATTGAGCCTTAATAACTGATGCTTCAGGTAACTACAAGAAAATTACATCCCTAAGGAAAATTTAGAAATTTCCAAATAGGGAGTCCATGGTGCCCAGTCATGTGTGACCATCAGCGAAGATTCACAGAATGTCAGAACATATTAGTACAGTCACATCCTGTAGATAAGTCAGTCTTGGATGGAAGAATTTTACTTTTTGGATCTTCCAAACAATAGGTCTACTGTCAATGCACTTCCCAGCTTGGCAGTGGGGAGAGCCTGGTGGAAGTTTTGATTCTGTTAGAATCTGATTAGCCCTTGATTGCCACCTTTCTGAGACACACGACCACAAGTCTTCAGATCTGACCAAACACAGTCAAGGCAGGTGATCACCTGCCCTCAATTTTGTTGCTCTACCTGGTTGTGTTTTACGTAGGACAGCGCCCACGTTTGCAGAAATCACAGCAGAGAGAAGCTAGGTGGTTTGGGGAACTCTCACTTGGTCTAATGATTTTTAAATCAACTTTCTTGAAGTGTGATTTACCTATAATAAAATTCACACATTTGAAGTATACGATTTGATGGGTTTTGATAGACTCCTGAGAAATTACTTCCATCAAAATGTAGAACATTTTAATATCTCCAGGAAGTTGTCTTGTGTCTCCTCCCACCAATAGACCCCTCCTCAGGCCAATGTTGGTCTGATTTCTCCCCATTCAGAATCATTTTTCCTGCCATAGAATTTCTCATGAATGGAATTATACAGTATTTACTCCCTTGTGTCTGGGCTGGTTTGCTCAACATCATGGCCGTGAGGTGTACACCTGTGTGTGATCAGTAACTCATTTGTTTTTATAGCTGAATATTCTTCCATGGTATGAATACTGCCATGTGTTTATCCATCCATCTACTGATAGACAAGTGTGCCGTTTCTAGTCTGGGGCTATTCTGAATAAAGCTGCTGTGAACATTCTTGTACACTCCAGATTTATGGACAAAACTTTTCATTTCTCTGAAGTAAATAGTTAGGAGTGGGCCATGTACTGAATGTATGTTTAACTTTATAAAGTTAACTTTAAAAAACTTTGCTTTACAAAATGAATGTACCATTTTACACACCCATAAGTAGAGTATAAGAGTTCCATTTGCTCTGCCCTCTTCAACATTGCATACATTTAATCTTTTAAATTTTAGTGAGATGTGGGATCATTACAAATTTTATATGCTTATACCTGACAACTCATGATGAGAAGCATCTTTTACAAGCTGATCGGCATTTATGTATCTTCTTTTGAGAAATATCTATGCAAATAGTTTGCCCATTCTTTAATTAGAACGTTTGTACTTTGACAAGAAGTTTTTTTACACAATACAGTATTATTAACTATAGTCCCCAGGACTCATTTGTTTTATAACTAGAATTTTGTAACTTTTGACCCCTTTACCCATTTTTGCCCACCCCCCTCCTGCCTCTGACAGTCACCAATCTGTTCTCTGTATCTACAAGTTTGGTTTTTTGTTTGTTTATTTCTTGTTTCTTTAGATTCCACATATAAGATAATATGGTATTTGTCTTTGAAAAATTATTTTTCATCATTGTTTTTGTTTGTATACATATATGTGGGTATGTATGTCTATGCCTATATATTCCACAAATATATACATACATATGTGTGTATGTATATATATATATATATATATATATATATATATGTACACACGCATTTGTGAAATATATGCATATGTGGATATATGTATTCATATATGTACCCAGATTTTATCCATGTATAAAAATTCTGGATACAAGTCTTTTGTCATATGTATGTGTTGTAACTCTTTTCTCCCAGGCTGTGGCTTGCTTCTTCATGCTCTTGGCATTGTATTTTGAGGAGCATAAATAACATTTTTAAGCTGATGGAGTCCAGTTTATCATTCTGTCTGATGTTGGTACAAGCACATGAGCTTTCTTGTTTGTTTTTACTTTCAGTAAAAGCTATCCTTTTACTTTCAGTATTTATTTATCTCTATATGTAAAACACACCTCTTACAGACAAAATTTAGTTGGGTCTGGCCACACTAAAATCTCTGCCTTATAATGTACATGTTTAGTTCACTTAGATTTAATGTACTTATATTACATTTGGGTAAAGTCTACAATTTTACTATCATTTCAGTTCTCATGTATCCATCCTGCTTTTTGTTCTTTTGTTATTCTATTGTTATTTTGTTTGGGTTAAAAGTTTTAGTTTTCTTTTTATTTCTTCTATTACCGTCTTACTTACAACTCTTTATTATTGCTTTTTAGTGGTTACTCAAAGGCTATTTAGATTCAATATTGTACATCTTCACACTCCCGACTTCTCACTTTATGCCTAATGATTTCCACTACATGCATCAAACTTGTTACATTTTTGAGGTGGGAAGTGGATTGTCCCCAGGTGAGACCTGGATCATGGGACTTACCTGCTCCTCTTGCCTGGTTTCTTATACATGGACTGAAAACCACTGCCTCCTGTATTTTGTCAAGTTTTATGGCTGGTCATGGTGGAAAGACTGCTCTAATATCAATTACTCAATTGTGGCTCAATGTTAAAATCTAATCTAATAATTTTGTTGTGACAAATGAGCCTTTGGAATAAACATAAATGTTTTGTGAGTTTCAGGAAGTAACAGGTTTGTATTATCTAATCTAAAACTGCAACAAGAGGAAATTAACTAAAAATTTAATGATTAGCTGGTTAATTTATTCCTGGTAGATAACTGATTCAGGTCATTATTTTCTTAGAGTTAAATTGCTTGGCTTGATACAATCGAGTCGACTCTTCTTGACTGAATAACAAGATATTTACTGAATCTTCACTTTACTTACTGTCAAGTAGACATAGTTTGAGATATAATCTATGTATGAGAAAATAATTACAGTTTCAACATTATTTTCTTCTCTTCTTTCATTAATATATTATCAATCCCACGTTTATATGTGTTGTTAGGCAAATTATTTTTGTTGGTTTAAGAACCTCTTGGTAAGGAGCTTGGAGGTTGCCAATCCAACCTAACAACAAGTAAAACGCTAAACAGACTGAACAATCACCAATTCTTCTTGGATCTTTATAGATCCATCTTATGAGAGATGAGGACACAGGAGAAAACACTGCCTGAAAGGTTGGTGAGACAAACTGGTGAAACAGAGAGTCATGGCTTTACTGGAGGAGACTCACAAGACCATCCCAGGAACAAATGCCGAGGTAGGAAAACCTGGACTGTAATTGAAGAATTGCTGGGGGCTTGGTATGGACAATTCTGAGAGCTAAAATGTCCAAAGGGACCCGATCACAGGGGGATCCTCATAATATTGTGGGAATTACCAGGAACCCCCACAGCAAGTGTTGGAGGAAAGTCCCCTCATGCTTCCAACAGGGGAAGTGGAAAAGGAGCCAGAGCCCTCCATTCTCCTTAGCAAGACCTGACTAAGAGAAACCAGTCAACCTGAGCCTCACCTGCTGGAGGAGGACCAGAGCCTGATGATGTGGGTGAAGAGAAATGCCCCCCTCCAGCCACCTTTAGCTTTCCAAGTGGGAGAAGGGAAAAATCCAAATACAACCCACTCCAGCCATCCTGTCTGATCTAATGAGGGAGAAAAACTGAGCAATGTGTGTGGAACTCACAGACCAGAGGTGCAAGCTCACTACAGCACTAGGACCTAATCAGAGGACCAGAGAACTTTCCCCTCCACCCACTCTTCCCACTACATAGAAACACAGCAGTTCCTTTCATCCAGTACATGATGTTTATCAAGAAAAAAAATTACAAGACACACTAAAGGGCAAAAAAACACAATTTGAAGAGATGGAGCAAGCATCAGAACCAGGGATGCTCAACATGACAAGGATGTTGGAATGGTCAGCCTGGGGGTTTAAAACAACTACGACTAATATGCTGAGGGCTCCACTGGATAAAGTAGACAGCAGGAAAGAATAGACGGGCAATGGAAGCAGAAAGATGGAAGTACAAAGAAAGAATCAACAAGAAATACTAGAAATCAAAAACGCCATAACAGAAATGAAGAACGCCTTTGAGGGACTTCTTAGTAGACTGGACATGGGGGAAGAAAAGCTCTCTGTATTTGAAGATAAATCAACAGAAACATCAAAAACTGGAAAACAGGGAGTTCCCTGGTAACCTGGTGGTTAGGATTCCGGGCTTTCACTGCTGTGGCCCGGGTTCAATCCCTGGTCAGGGAACTGAGATCCTGCAAGCTGCCAGTACAGCCAAAAAAATATGAAAACAGAAACTGAAAAACAAAGAGAAGAAAGAAAATAGAGCAGAATATCCAAGAACAGCAAGACATCTACAAAAGATATAACATGCCTGTAATGGAAATACCAGAAAGAGAAAAAAGAAAGAAACCAAAAAAAAAAAAGAAAACAATAATGACTGAGAATGTCCTCAGATTAATGTCATTCACCAAACCACATATACAGGCAGTTTAGAGAACACTAATGATAAATGATTAAAAAAATGTACACCTCTGTATATCATCTCCAAACTACAGAAATTTGAAGTTTAAAAAAAATGCTGAAAGCTACCAGAAGAAAACAGCTTATTACTTATAGAAGAACAAAGGTAAGAATTTCATCCAAATTCTTCTCTGCTTATAAGCAAGAAGAGAGTGCAGTGAAATGTTTTAAATGATCAGAGAAAAACAACAACAACCCAGAAATCTGTACCTGTGAAAGTATCCTTCAAAAGTGAAGAGAAAATGAAGACTTTCTCAAACAAACAAAAATTGAGGAAACTTGTTGCCAGTAGACCTGCCTTGCAAGAAATGTTGAGGGAATTTTTTAGAAAGAGAGAGGGTGGCATAGGTGAGAAACTTATATCTACATAAAGAAAGGGAGCACTGAAGAAGCAATAAGTGAAGATAAAATAAAAACTTTTATTTTTTACTCTTAGTTGATCTAACAGATAACTGTTTAAAATAATAGTAACAATGTACCTGATTGTTTATGCTTATGTATATACCTATGTATATATATTTATACATATATATGTACACTTATAAGTATATACATATGCTTACGTATGCTCATATATAAAGTATAAGTAAGTAAAATGTAACTTATATATACTTATATATAAGTAAAATGAATGATGGCATTGATACAAGATATGAGAGGGAGCAATTAAGATTTTTTTTGTGTTTTAAGGTACTTGCATTACTCATGAACTGGTATAATATATTTGAAATAGAAAGTGGACTTGGATTAGTTGTAAATATACACTGCAAACTCTAAAATCATTAAAAAAATTAAAGTCACTTTTTTTAGTCACTTTTTTAGTCACAATTACTAAAAAAAATTAAAGAAGTATAACTGACATGTTAAGAAAGGAGGGAAAATGGAATCATATAAAGTATTCAAAACCACAAAAAGTAGAAAAAGTATGGAAGACAAAAATAGGAACAAAAACAAGAGCAACAAAACAGTAAAGAATATATTAATTAATAATCCAATTATATCAATAATCACTTTGTACATCAATGGCTAAAGGCACCCAATTAAATGACAGAGATTATCAGAGTGGATAAAAAAACAAGACTCAAGTATGTATTGTCTACATGAAACTCACTTTGATTATAAAGACACAAAGGCACACCTTGTTTTATTGTGCTTGTTTTATTGTGCTTCACAGATATTGTGTTTTTCACAAATAGAAGGCTTTGTTGCAAGCCTGCATGGAGTAAGTCTATGGGTATCATTTTTTCAACAGCATTTGTTCATTCATGTCTCTGTCACATTTTGGTTATTCTTTCAATATTTCAAACTTTTCACTATGATTATAAATGTTATGGTGATCCGCGATCAGTGATCTCTGATGTTACTATTGTAATTGTTTTGGGACACCAAGAATCGTGCCCGTATAAGATGGCAAACATAATTGACAAACGTGGTGTGTGTTCTCCCTGCTCCCCCTGCTCTCTCCCTCTCCTCAGGCCTCCCTATTCCGAGACACAAGAATACTGAAATTAGGCCAATTAATAACCCTACAATGGCTTCTAAGTGGTCAAGTGAAAGGAAGAGTCGCACATCTCTCACTCTAAATCAAAAGCTAGAAATGATTAAGCTGATTGAGGAAGGCCTGTTGAAAGCCGAGATAAGCTGAAAGCTGGGCCTCTTGTGCCAAACAGTTAGCCAAGTTCTGAAGGCAAAGGAAAGTTCTGGAAGGAAATTAAAAGTGCTACTTCAGTGTACACATGAATGGTAGGAAAGCAATACAGTCTTACTGCTGATATGGAAAGTCTGAGTGTGCTGGAGAGAAGGTCAAACCAGCCACAACATTCCCTTAAGCCAAAGCCTAACCAGAGCAAAGCCCTAACTCTAATTCTGTGAAGGCTGAGGGAGGTGAGGAAGCTGCAGAAGGAAAGTTTGAAGCTGACAGAGGCTGGTTCATGAGGTTGAAGGAAAGAAGCCGTCTCTATAACACAGAAGCACAAGGTGAAGCAGCAAGTGCTGGTGTAGGAGCTGCAGCAAGTTCTCCAGAAGATCTAGCTGAGATAACTCATGAAGGTGGCTGTACTAAACAACAAATTTTCAATGCAGACAAAACATCCCTCTATTAGTAGATGACATCTAGGACTTTCATAGCTAGAGAGGAGGTCAGTGCCTGTCTTCAAAGCTTCAAAGGTCAGGCAGACTCTCTTGTTAGGGGCTAATGCAGCTGGTGACTTTAAGTTGAAGCCAGTACTCACTTACAATTCTGAAAATCCTAGGGCTCTTTAGAATTATGCTAAATCTACTCTGCCTACACTCTGTGAATGGAACAACAAAACCTGACAACATCGTTTACTAAACATTTTATGCCCACTGTTGAGACCTACTGCTCAGAAAATAAAAAAAGATTTCTTTCAAAATATTACTGCTCACTGACAATGCACCTGGTCACCCAAGAGCTCTGCTTGAGATGTACAATGAGATTAATGTTTTTTCATGCCTGCTAACACAACATCCATTCTGCAGTCCATGTATCAAGGAATAATTTCCATCTTCAAGTCTTATTATTTAAGAAATGCATTTCATAAGGCCATAGCTTCCATATAGTGATTCCTCTGATGGATGTGAGTAAAAGTACACTGAAAACATTCTGGAAAAGATTCACCGTTCTAGATGCCGTTAAGAAAATTTGTGATTCATGGGAAGAGGTCAAAATACCAGCATTAATAGGAGTTTGGAAGAAGTTGATTTCAACCCCTATGGATGACTTTGAAGGGGTCAAGACTTCAGAGGAGGAAGTAAGTACAGATGTGCTGGAAATAGCAACAGAAATAGAATTAGATGTGGAGCCTGAAGATGTGACTGAATTGCTGCAATCTCATGAGAAAACGTTAACACATGTGGAGTTGCTTCTTATGGAACAAAGAAAGTGGTTCCTTGAGACAAAATCTACTGGTGAAGATGCTATAAAAATTTTTGAAGTGATAACAAAGGATTCAGAATATTACATAAACTTTGTTGATAAAGCAGCAGCAGGGTATGAGAGGACTGACTTCAATTTTGCAAGAAGATATACTGTGGGTAAAATGCTATTGAACAACATTGCAAGCTACAGAGAAATCATCTGTGAAAGGAAGAGCCAATTGATAGGGCAAACTTTATTATTGTTTTATTTTAAGAAATTGCCACAGCCATCCCAGCCTTTAGCAACCACCACCCTGATCAGCAAGCAGCCATCAACATTGAGACAAAACCGTCCACCAGCAAAAAGATTACGACTTGCTGAAGGCTCAGAAGGTGGTTCGTATTTTTTGGTGATAAAGTATTTTTAATTAAGGTATGTACATTGTTTCTTAGACATAATGCTATGGTACACTTAATAGACTACAGTATAGTATAAACACAACTTTTATATGCACTGGGAAACCAAAACATTTGTGTGACTTGCTTTATTATGATATTTGCTTTACTTCAGTGGTCTGAAACCAAACCTGATATATCTCTGAGGTATGCCTATAAATAGAGGGAGAAAAATATACCATGTTAACACTAATCAAAAGAAGTAGGAGTGGCTATATTAATTTAAGACAGAAGAAACTTCAAAGCAAAAAGCTTATCAGGGATAAAGAAGGGCATTACATAATGATAAAGAGCCCAATTCTTCAAGAAGACATAAAAATCCTTAACATATATGTACCTAAGACAGAGCATCAAACTACATGAGACAAAAGCTAACAGAACTGCAAGGAGAAAAGGATGAATCCACTACCATAGTTGGAAACTTCAGCATCCTTCTATCACAAGTGGACAGATTTAGCAGGCAGAAAATCTGTAAGGACATAGTTGAACTCAACAACACCATCAATCAACTGGATATAATTGGCATCTATAGACTACTTCATCCAATAACAGCACATTCTTCTCAAGCTCACATGGTTCACCAGATAAACCACACAGGGCCATGAAACATGCTTTTAAAATTTAAAAGACCACATCAGAATTGAACTAGAAGTAAATTACAGAAACATAACTAGAAAATTTCCAAATACACAAATATTAAAAAACACACTTCTAAATAACACATGAGTTGAAGAAAAAATCTGAAGAGTAAAAAAGTATTTTTCATTAAATAAAAATGAAAATACAACTTATCAAAATTTGTGGAACGTGGTTAGAGGGTAATTTATAACGTTGAATTCATATTAAAGAGAAAAAAGATCCAAAATCAATAATCCAAATTTCCATCTTAGGAAAGAAAAAGGAGAGCAAATTAAATTCAAAGTAAGCCAAAGAAAATTAATAATAAGAATTAGAGCAGAAATCAATGAAATTGAAAATAAGAAGTCAATAGATAAAATCATGAAACCAATTCTATGAAACCAATCAATAAAACCAAAAACTAGTTCTTTGAAAAGATAAATAAAAGGAAAAAAGTTCTAGCCAGGCTTAAAAAGAAAAAAAGAGATAGGACAAAAATTGTTAATATCAGAAAGAAAAGAGAAAACATAGCTACAGATGAATGGATATTAAAAAGATGATAAATAAATACTATGAACAACTCTATGCCCACAAATTTTATAACCCAGGTGAAATGAACCAATTTCTTCAAAGACATAATCTGCCAAAACTCACACAAGAAGAAATATGAATAGGCCTATAATTTCTTAAAAATGAATAAATAACTAATAACCTTCCAAAACAGAAAGTGCCAGACCCAGATGGGTTCATCGATGAATTCTACCAAACATTTAAGGAAAAAATTTTGCCAATTCTCTATAATCTCTTTCAGATGATAGAAGCAGAGGAAATACTTCCTAACTAATTCGATGAGGCCAGCAGTACACTAATACCAAACCAGACAAACACACTACAAGAAAAGAAAATGACAGACCAATATCTCTCATGAGCATAGATGCAAAAATTCTCAACAAAATAGTACCAAAATAAATCCAACAATGTATAAAAAAAATTAACAGCACAATTGAGTAAAATTTAACTCGGTTATGCAAGGCGGCTTCAACACTCAAAAATCAGTTACTGTAATTCATCACATCAACAGGCTAAAAAAAGATCATGATTATATCAATAGATAGACAGAAAACATTTGACAAAATCCAACATCAATTCATAATAAACAATTTCAGTAAACTAGAAATAGAAGGGGGGCTTCCTCAACTTGATAAAGAGTATCTACAAAAAAACCTACAATTAGCATTATACTTAAGTGTGAGAATCTTGAGGCATTTCCAATAAGATCAGGAACAAGGCAAGGATGTCCTCTCTCACCACTCCTTTCAACATTATGGAAGTACCTGCTAATGCAACAAGACAAGAAAAGGAAAAAAAATGCATACAGCCTGGTAAGAAAAAAATAAGGTTGACCTTGATCACAGATGACATGATTGTCCACATAGATAATAAGCAAGAGTCTACCAAAACCTCCTGGAACCAATAATCCATTACAGCAAGGTTCAGGATACAAGGTTAATATGTAAAATTTAATGGTATTTCATTTTGCCACCAATAAAGAAGTGGAATTTGAAATTAAAAATACAATAACATTACATTAGCACCCCCCCCAAAATGAAATAGCTTGGTATAAACCAAACAAAATATGTATAAGATCTATATGAGAAAAATTACAAAACCCTGATGAATGATATCAAAGAACTACATAAATGCAGAGATATTTCTACTCATAGATAGGAAGACACAGTATTGTCAAGATGTCAATTCTTCCCAATTTGATCAATAGATTCAATTCAATCCCAATCAAAATCCCAGCAAATTATTTTGATTCTATAGTTTACTCAGAGAGGCAAAAAAAAAAAAAAAAAAAAAAGTAACAACAACAACAAAAAAACAGAATAGCCAACACAATATTGAAGGAGAAGAATAAAGTTGTAGAGCTTACCCTACTTGATTTCAAGACTTATAAAGCTACAGTAATCAAAACAAAGTGGTATTGGTGAAAGAATAGACAAATAGATCAATGGGACATCACAGACAGCCCCCAAAAGACCCACATAAATATAATCAACTGATCTTTGACAAAGGAGAAAAGGCAATATAATGGAGCAAAGACAGTCTTTTCAACATATGGCACTGGAACAGGTGGACATCCACATACAGAAAGATGAATCCAGACACAGACTCTAAAGCCTTCACAAAAATTAACTCAAAGTGGTTCATGGACCTAAATGTAAAACCTGAAACTATAAACTCCTAGAATATAACATAGGAGAAAACCTAGATGACCTTGGGTATGGAGATGAGTCTTTAGATACAACACCACAGGCACAATTCCTGAAAGAAAGAACTGATTGGCTGGACTTGACTAAAATTAAACAATTCTGCTCCTCAAAAGACAATGTCAAGAGAAGGAGAAGATAAGCCACAGAGTGGGAGAAAATATTTGCCAAAGACACATCTGATAAAGGACTGTTACCCAACATACACAAAGAACTCTTAAAACTCAACGATAAGAAAAAGACTCATTTTTTTAAAAAATGGCCAATTATTTTAACAGACACCTCACCAAAGAAGATATACAGATGGCAAATAAGCATATGAAAAGAGGCTCCACGTCATATGTCATCAGGAAATGCAAACTAAAACAATAGTGAGGTACCACTATATACCTATTAGAATGGCCAAAACCCAGAACACTGACAACACTAAATTCTCTTGGGATGTGGAGCAATAGGAACTCTTATACTGATGAGAATGCAAAATGGTGTAGCCACTTGGAAAGACAGATAGTAGTTTCTTACAAAATTAAACATAGTCTCTCTGGAGTAACCGGTCATTCTTTCAGGCTTCCCTCCCTTCCTCTGCCTCTGGTCCAAGATGGCACTTGGGTGTAGGAGTGGTGTAGGAGTGGTCAAATGATTTGCTGGTGGTGGGAATGTGCAGGAGCCTGGTTCCATGTCGGGTCCTTGTGGTGAAGTGTCTGATCCAGAGAACAGATTGATGACCACCAAGACATAAAAGCATTTCGAGCAAGATGTTGGCATTCTTCTCCAGTGTCAACCTCCTGACCATTCACATTACTGCCCAAAACTTTGTGGCCTCTTGTACCGGTGCCCATTCACAAGCTCTCCATACCTCCACACCCATGCACAGGGTCACCAGATCATGCGAGAGCATCACAGGCAGCCAAGAACTCTGCCACAGACTCACCATCAGCCACTGCTTCTCCCTGCCCCAGTGTTATCGTGGGCCAGTTCTGGGCTTCTCCAAGGAGCGAGTTACCCATTGAACTGTACCTGGGCTCCCTGTCCTGATCTGAATGTCTTTGAATCTCTCCCCTCAACACTCTCTCCTTCACATATTCTTCCAGATAACCCCACTCCACTTCTTCTCTGGAGATATTTCCACTACTTCAATGTCCTCTCTTCCTGGGTTGAGCTCTGGAAACATACGGGGCCTCGTCTCTCCGTGGTGGAAGAAGGCTCTGAGCTGGGCCATCCTGGCCTGGCTTTGTCAGGGTTAATCCAGGATAAAAATGCAATCCAGGTTTAAATATGCAAAATATATCACCACAATGCTGAGGACAAGCCTGACCTAGTATAAGAGCATGATTAACCACCGTCACCTGTGGGCTGCCAATGGCTGGTGGCTCTCTACAGACCAATATGCAGTCAGGTGGCCCACACCCTAGCAGCTTCCCTGCACTAACTCTTTACCCTCCGTACTACTGTCCATATCAGGTGTGCATCTATCCTGTCCACCACTTGATTAAACTAAACCACACATGCATGTGGATACTGATTTCTGTCACTGGAAGAGCGTTATAAATAAGAACAGCACTGATGGCTATTGTTTGCTGAAGTGCTTTCTGGGTTCCAGTCCCACAGAACAGTCTGGTTGTGAGGCTTACCTCCAATCACCCATCTTTCCCTTGGAGAACAGTCATAAGGCTCCAAGGAGCTGAGCTCCCTGGAGACGGTCGCACACTTAATAAGTCATGCAGCCGGAATGCAGCAAGCTGTAGAGCTGGATTGATTGACAGCTTGATGCCTTAACTCTCAAAAATATATTAACATCGCATATGCAAAGCTCCAAGGGTGAAATATCAGCAGAAGCTTCTCTGGGTATGCTGCAATCATGTCACATAACAAGTGACATCCTGAGTCAAGAGTGATCCTTGTGAGGATCTGGTACCCCTGCCTTTTGCCTGCTCATCTGTTCCAGACAGAGCAGAAAGATAGCCCTGTGTTGTGTGGGTCTAGTCCTCTACAACACCACAAACATATTCAACTGTTACAGAAGCAGTTTCTAGGTACCAATTAAAGACAGTAGCTTAGGAGCTTCAAGACTTTATATTCTTTGTCCAGGATTCAGAACATGACCAAAGTGTCTCTTTGGGGAAGGCAAATTAAATATTTACTATACTGAAAACAAAGGATTCAAACAACATGAACACATTTTCAGAATTACACAGAAACACATATTCACATAAGCATGTGTACAAAAACGTCCAGTGTGGGCTGTGCACAGCCCAACTCCAGAGCCACGCATGTAGATAAAGGCAGGAAGAGCGCCCCCAGAGGTGCCCAGGGCACAAACTGCGTTTGACTCCAACACTGAGCAATTATTACCTCTGAGGGTCAGAATTATGGGTGGTACCCACTTTTTAAAAATATGCTCCTTGATTTTCTTGATCTGTTGCAATGAGCACACATTACTTTTATAATCAGAAAAATATAAATTCAGTTTCATTTTGAAAAAAAATAAGGGAACCAACCACGTGAGATAAAACTATGATTTCTTCTGCAGTTTATACTGGGCCAGTAAAATTCTAAACTACATTCACACAGGGCAAACACCATAAAAATCACAAGAATTATTATGATTTTTTTGAAAGCATCCGTAAGCACACATTTCAGAAAATACAGCATGTCTGTGTGTTTACATGCTAGTTTTCAGGGGTGGCCAAACTTTTTATTTAGCTTTACTTAACATCAAAGATGATGTGGCTCATTTAAAAGAGTGGATCAGCACCAGTACTTTTATTTTTTCCCTTCGCAGGATGTTGACCCCTGCTACCGTGATAGAAAGACAACCAGCTAACCTAATAGGCCCTTTCTCTGCTCATCAAACCTCTCATTAACGATTAATTGGATCAGAAGTTCACAGGACATTATTGCTGTGTCAATGAGATGCGCGAGGTTAGGCTGCTGAAACGGAATGACTCGCTCGGGTGATAAATAATTTCCAGCGACGACTCGCCTTACCTCGCAGAGGTCACGGTCCTGGCTGCAGCGGGCGGCACCCGCTGCCCCTCTGACAAGAGCAGATGCGTCTCTCTTATCAGACATGCTAATTTAAGCTCCGAAATCTAAAACGTGTGAAACACCATCTCAGGGCAAACAGGAGATGCGGTCATTGTGTCCAGAGGCCGACACATGGTCCGGCGAGTCTCACGGGAAAAAAAAGTGTCCAGGGTTTGGCTGGACTCAGGCCGTACCTGGTGGTGAGCAGCTATTGCAGGCTCCCTGAGCCACCCTGTGTGTGTCACCCGTGATAATGTAGGCCCACCGACACTGTTACTGAAATGATGGACTGAGATGTCTTCCTAGTTTAAAACGTTTATTCACGTCATCTCTCCAGGAAGGGAGCAAACCTTACTCAGGGCTGGAATCTGAAATGTTAGAGCATCTCAAAGACTGTCATTCCACACCAAACTCATTAGAGACTCTAATGGGCCGTGCTGTCCCCTGTCCCCTGGGAGGCATCTCAGCTAAAACCCAAGATAGAATCAACAAAATTTCAAGTCATTTGAAGCAGGGGAAAGGTTTGACTATAAAAAGTTCTTTAAAAGATCGTGAAATACAGGTTATGGTTGGTGTTGAGCATTGTGCCTAATTTGTAGCTCTCTCCTCTTTTCAAGAAGCCTCCCAGAAGGTGGGAAGCAGGTTCTTTCAACTTTATATTCTCCGGCAAACCCTGCCAAAGGGTAGACATTCCATGAAAATGTGCTGAAATGGATCAACTTGGAATTGAATTCAATGCAGACAGGAAATCAACTCGGACTGGCAAAATTCCTCATGAAACTGTGGGGTCAGTTACTCTTTATTCAAAAGCCAGTTTGCATGTTATTAAGTGAGGCTGTAGTGGGCTGTGTTCAGTAGAATGATGTTCTCTATCTGAGAACCTACAAACCAGCTCAGGATGTTTTCAGGATGGTGATGTCTTGGCTATAGATATCTTTCCCCTCCATCACTCTGTCCTCCTAGGATGGGGCCACTTCTATTCTCACCAAGAACCGAGAAGATGCAGTCTCTTCTTGCCCTTATTCCTCCATCAAAGAAGACCATGTTCGTGGCCTCACGCCAGGGGATCATGCCCCATTCTCTGGAGCTCTGCAAGGATCACATCACTCTTCTCCCAACCAGGGAGAAGGAGGGCCAGGCACACCCACCAGCACCCGTCCACTCGTGATGACCAATGGTACTTGTCAATTTGACAGGCCACAGGTCTCCCGGATACTGGGTCAAACATGATTCTGGGTGTGTCTGTGAGGGTGTTTCTGGATGTGATTAACATTTGAATCAGTGGGCTGAGTAAAACAGATAGTTCTCCGCAGTGTGGGTGGACCTCATCCAGTGCTTGGAGAGTCTGAATAGAACTAAGGCAGAGAAAGGGCAGAGTCTTGCTCTCTGCCTGGCTGCTTGGCTGGGACATCAGATTTCTCCTGCCTTCAGGCTGGGACTTACACGACCAGTTCTCCTGGTTCTCAGGCCTTCCGACTGGACTGGAACTACCCCACTAGCTCTCCTGGGCTCCAGTTTGCAGGTGGAAGATCCTGGGACTCCTCAGCCTTCATAGTCACAGAAGCCAATTCCTGGTAGTAAATCTATCTGTCTGTCTATGTTTCTATCCATTATCTATCATTTATCTATCCATTATCTATCTATTACCTATCTATCTATTCATCCATCTATCCATCCATCATCTATCTATATATCTATCTATCCATCATCTATCTGTCTATCTATCTATCCATCATCTACCTATCTATCTATCTATCCATCATCTACCTGTCTATCTATCTATCCATCGTCTATCTATCTATCTATCTATCCATCATCTATCTGTCTATCTATCCATCATCTATCTATCTATCATCTATCTATCTATCTATCTATCTATCTATCTATCTATCTATCTATCTATCCATCATCTATCTGTCTATCTCCTGTTGGTTCTGCTTCTCTGGAGCCCTGACTGATGCATCCCTAGCCCCCTTCCCACACCACCAGCCCACCTCGTTCGACTCTGTGTCCTTTAGAAGGGCATCTGTCCCAATCCCCTCACTTGTATCAGCACAGAGTGTAAGCAGCAAACTGTTATACATATTTGAGAATGGAACGAAATTTCAGCAGAAGAAGGAAGTCACATAGGGCCCCGTGCTCGGGCAAGATGAGAACTCTCTGATTAAGAAATGTTGACCAGCTATAATGCTGCCCCGGAAGGCTAAGTCAATTAAAATGTTGGTTTTGCTTTGCAGTTGTCTGCAAAAGCAAAGGTCAGGCGTGCTCCTGCTCCTGTGCTGTGTCGGGGAACTTTAATCAAGTGAAGATCGAAGTCTCAGCTCGCATAAAGGCAGGGATGCCTGAGGCTCTCGGACCCACAGTCAGCTCAGTTCCAACGCCTTGGATGATGACCAGCACCTCCACCTCCTTGGCAGCTCCTCGCCGTGCAGAGATTAGGGTCGTCTAGAATGGCCTCAAGCTTCAGACGAGCCTGAGCACTTCGGGATCTAGAGCTCCAAGACTCCTAAAAGCATGAGGAAGAGTCAAGGTGGGGACATGTGAGCGTGGCATCGGCTCACTGTTAAAGGTTTCCTCTGTGTTAAGATGAGAACCAGAGCCCGAAAGCAGAACTGAAAACTCACACAAGAGAAGGAAGACAACGTTTGCTTTTTGCTCCTAATGGATGCTGCCCTGGTGGGGACTGTGGTCACCTGAGGGGGAGGGAGAGGAAAAGGACCACAGAAGACGGGCAAACGTGGAGATGTGGCACGTGGAGCTCGCCGTGCACATGGAGTGTGGTCGACTCTTCACACGGAGGCAGGTGGTTCTCTGAACAGGCCCAAGGCTTTGCCTTGTGCATTTCCTTGTTCCGTGAATGCAGGCCTAAACATGTTGGGCTCCATAGGGCTTAAAAACACGAGAGTCTGTTTTAGTGCGAACATGTCCACTCGGGCAGCTGGAATCCAATCAGCATTCCTACGGTCACACCCATGGTCACCCTCTTACAGGAAAGGACATCACTGCCGGGCATCCGCATCACCCCCTGCCTTTCCACTGTTGACTCACTGGGACCACATGAAGCCCCAGCCGGTTCCCACGCACCAGCATGGCCTTCCGTGTTACCACGCGCAGAGCACACAGGCCTTCTACAGTGGGAAAGAGTTCCCTGAAGGATTAGAGCTTTCTCCTATATGTTTCATTGTTTTGCTTGTTTTTTTCACTAACTATTTTCACTGATAAGGCAAATAAGGGATTTTTTAAATTAAATAAATACACCATGGAGATGTTTATTTTATTTCTTCATCTGCCTAAAAAATCAAAACAGCCACCTTGGAGTATAATAAACATTGGGATTCCAGGGAAAAGGATGCCATTGTGTGCATATTTCCTAATTATCAAGACTCCAACTTAAAGCTTCTGGGTGACTCTTCACTTTATTTCTAATGTCAAAATGTGAGTGTCCAAGTTTCAGTCATGCCAACAGTCCCCCTCGTGTTCTGGCATCTGCTTGGGTCTGAGCACAGCTGAAGGGTGCCATGCAGGGAGGGGGGCTGGGGGCCTCTGTCCATGAGCTCAGAGGAGCCTAACTGGGCCTGAACCTCCTTCCTTTTAAGCAAATGCACCTGACGCTTCACAATCTTGGGGAAGCCCCCTGTGGATGTCGGCACTCTGCCCATCCACACATGTCCCCACACCGCTGTTGAGGACAACACCGCAAACATCTGTACCTTCAGCACAAGCCCCACTAAGCTCTGTTCCTTGCGAAATAAGTGGATTTTAGGTCCCCTTGCAAGTAGATGGATCTGCCGATTATGGAGAGAACGAAAAACAAACAGCAGTTCAAAGCAGTTGACAGGGACTGACCTTCCCTTTCCTCTGGCTTTCACTCTTCTCTCCATAAATATTTAACCATATGGATCCAAATTATAGACTCTAAATAAGTTCCAGCATTGTCCAGAAGTTTTGTATCAGTCTCAGCCTGGTCAAGGGGGCAGAGCCCAAGCCTGCTGGCGAGGGAGAGCGTGGTTACGAAGCGCTGGAGGGACTTCGTACCAGAATTCAGTGTCAGCAGCCAGGGAGGGGGACCCGGGGGTGTGTCCTCAGAGTCTCGCCCCACTGGGCCAATGGAATCTGGAACCAAGACCTCACAAGGGGGCCGCCTGCAGCTTGTGGAACCTCCGATGATGGAGGTGTCGGCAGAGCAGAGGAAGAGAGATGTCCTGCGTCTCCACCCGCCCCTGTCTCCTGCCAGCATCTGTCTGCTGTGACCAGTGGGCAGGCACCTGGAGGGCAGACCGCAGGGGAAGCTCGGGGTGGGGGCCGGGCACAGACAGCCCCAGGCCCAGCTCGGTTTGACGGTATTTGGCCCAAGTCTGCATCTTGGGTGGAGCACTGCGGAGCCGACAAGGTTCAGGCTGAGCTGGGGGCTCTGATGCTGCCGGGCGTCTGCGGGTTGGTGCTCTGGGATCTTCGGCACCATTTCCAGAAAATGCCCGGAGGCTCGGAGTGCACGTTGTAATCCCTGTGGGCACCTCTTCCCTCTAACAAAACGTTGTAATTGTTGGTCCATCGTGGTGACCTCCAGTCATCAAAAACTGTCTAACCATGCTCAAGTAATTCTGTTTGCAGAGAGTTCACTTCAGTTCAGCAAACGTTTATCATGAGCAATTACGTGCTGGGGTGAGAGAGCGGGAGGAAGTGACAGCGGATGCTGTGGGCTCAGCCCTAGGGTCACGCCCAACCCGGACGCCTCGACGGCAAACAGAGGGAAACCCCGGCTGGCTGTGTTGCCTCTGACACACGCAGTGGAGGGTTGAGGCCAACTTCAGCCTTGACTCGGCTCAAGGCCTTTCTCAAGCCCGCACTCCACCACCTTCAGCAGACATGGTGGCCGGGACGAGGATCGGGGGCCTCTGCTGGTCACCCGTGTCCAGGCTGGACTGGGCTGGGGATGGAGGGCAGGAGGGAGAGAAGGAGGAGTAAGCGACCAGCAGCCCAGCAGCCCACAGATAACTGAGCCATGAGCAGGGCTGGAACTGCAGGTTTCATACAGCTCGATGCTGCTTCGGGACTAATATAAAGTTCCTAGATGTGAGAGAGGGGACAGCTGATGGATTCATAAGTCACACGAAGGTGCAAACCGCCCCGACTCTTGCCTGTGATGCTCTGCCATCCACGTCTGCCACCAGGAGAGGCATGAGTGGGTACCGATGACCTTTCCAGGGAGGCTGGGACTTCGTCATCTCTCCTGGTGCCCAAAATAACTGAGACAATGCAGCCTGGGCAATTGCTTGATTGAAATTATGATATTTTCTCTACAATTTTAAACAAAACCCTTCCTTTGGCTGAGGAAGAGTTGGCTCCAGCTGAGGGACAGACAAAGCCTTTGTCCACCAGCCCAGGGAAACCAGATGGCAGGCATCTGCTGGGATCACAAAGAAAATTGGAAAGAAAAGAAAACATCCTGCAATGAATCAGCCCCCCGGTGTATGACATGCAAGTGGGTCTGTGTGTATATGTCCTGTGTTGTATGAGATCAGCAATCTGATAAATAAATACATAAATTGTTCAGGGACCAGGGACTTAGCTACGCCCTGGAAAAAAAAGACAAAAAAAAAATGCAGACCGAAGACTCCATAGGGTCATCCAGAGCATACAGTGTTCTCGTAGGAAACAAACAAAATATGGAGGCACAAAGATCACGAATCACCATGAGGGAAGCTCAAAAGGCACGACAAATGGAAGAACTGTCACCCTAAGAGGGAGGGTTCCCGATTTGCCAAATGATGGAATTCAGAAGAGGAGGAGAGACTTTCCTTAAGAAGCTGATAAAGAAGGTGAAGGAAGGCCTGTGGTCCTGGATCCCTCACATGTGTCAGACACCTAGAGCTGCCTGGGGAAGCTTGGACCAGAGAGGGGCCAGGGTCAGGGAGACAGGAGGCAGGGACTCAGGATGGACGGGCGAGGGGTGGCCTGGGGTTCTGAGAGAAGCGCCTCCCAGAAGACAGACTGCCAGGGCTCCTGCCATGCTCCCGCCCCCAGCCTTGCAGCCCCCCGGTGAGAAGGCCCCTTCATGGGCAGGCATGCTCGCTGGTGCCCATCCCCTCCTGGGACCTCATTGCGGATTAAATATCCCCGCGTCTGTCTCTAGCCACGAGACCTCCTCTGGGGCCAGACACCCACGACGCCTCCTCCAGATGTGCCCAGGATGTCTGCAGGACCTCGGACCCGTGATTCCCTCTCCCTCTCTGACCAGCTTCTGATGTATTAGTTTCATGAAGAACCGCCCGCTCTTAGCTGCTCAAGGAGAAACATGGGAATTCATGCCCTTCACCACCGCCAAGGCACAGCCAGATCCTTGCGCATCTTCATCCTCAGCTTCCCCTCCGTCCTCCCCGCCTTGCTCTGCATCCCAGCCTCACTTCAGGCTCGTCCTCCCAGCAGGCAGGACTCCAACCCCTTCTCCTGCCCAGACCCTCATCGCCCACCCTGTCCTCCCTCCAGGCTCCAGGGAGCCCTTCCCAAAGCACCAGCAGAACACGTCCCCGAGAGGACCCCAGTCCACAGGACAGGCCCCAGCTCTTCAGCAGGGCACACGGCTCCACGCCCGTCCCCGAACCGAAACCTGAAGGGAACGCCATCCAGCAGGACCATCGGTCATACACAAATCTTTGGGGGTTTGTGGTTGTTGTTGTTGGTGGTAATTGTTTTTTTCTGCTTAGGGTTTTTTCACTTTCTCACTCTCAGGCACACAACACAATCCAAAGCCATTGGAGACGCTGTATCAGCCCATGAGCCAGTCCAGACCCCCGCTGTCAAGAGCCCTGCATGAGAAATTAAGGCATCCCAGGAAGCCGAAACATTTAAATTTACTCCCCATCACTGGTGCTTTATTCTAGAAAGCAAAACAGACGAATGAACAGCACAGCACCAAGATGAACATGAGGCTCTTAGTTCCCAGATGTACTAATTTCCTGTAACTCAGCCGTTAAAACCCCTCCATCGAAATGGTGTGCTGTGTCTAATCCCAAATCACCTCCAGGCAGGGCCCGGTCTTGGAAGGAGTGACCTAAGAGGGAGTGGAGCTCGGGCAGGAATAACCCGACCTTGTCAGCAAGCATCACACCTCTCGGAACCACTTCCTGACAATTCTCCTCTCGCCCACCCCACCTGCCTCCTAACCCTCTTAGAAACACAAGGCAGATGTTTCAAGCATCTTCAAAACAGGCACATATAATTAAATGGTTATGATGGTAAGTGACCTTCCCAACTACTGCAGCAGGACACTGTACGCAATGGTGAGGACAGGCCTTTGGACTCAGGCAATACCGGCCGGCTCACACTCCAATTCTCCGAAGATGCACTATGACATCTGCACCAATCTCTCTAAGTGCCTGTGTATTGTTTTGTTCTGTTTGTTCGAGGGAATAAAAGTTATACCCACTTCATTGTTGTTCTGAGTCTATAAAGAGATAACACACATGAAACACTTAGCACAGCGCTCAGGGTTGGAAGGATTCGACAAGGAACCATTATTCTTATGGGGTTATTATTACTCTCCATGAATGCAAGCTTACAAGGATATATCTGCTATTCAGACTTTTGATAATTATGACTTTCTCCACCAATGACAAAGGCGAAAAAAATTAGATATTAGCCCATCAATCCCATGTATTTCCTCTTTTATAAGAGAAATACATTTTAATCTTATAATCATTTTACAGAGATGCTGCGAAAGCCATGCGGTGAGCAAAGTTTCTGTTTTGCTTTTAACATTGAGACATGTCCAGTGATGTTTATTTGTTTATTTATTTGAACCCTTGGAGCAGTCTCATTGTTAGGACTGGCATTCCCCTTACTTCGAATGTCCTAGAATGAGCAGTGCCATGAAAACACAAGGACATAGGACCCTGACACTGAGCAAAGGACATTGAAGAACATACAGGGAGGTCTAATTTCTAATTTCCATATGAGGAGGTCACCCTGGCACTTCTTCTGTCCTGGTGGCTGAGGCATTTGCAGAAGGAAGTGAGGATATGGCAGACAGCTGACCTCAGTTCAGTCGGTCTCTATTCTTTGTTGGTGTCCCTGCCCCGGAGCCAGGAAAGAGAGGGGACATCACTGCACAGTCTGAAGACATTAACAGGAATTACTGACATGGCAATAAATTCAACAACACTGCTGAAATAGGCCAAGTCCTGGAAGGACACAACCCAGCAAATCCCACTGAAGAAGGACGATGACCTGCAGAGCCTGTGCCTTTTAAAGACATTGGATTCACAGCTTAAAGCCTTCCCACAGGGGAGCCTCAGGTAGCACTGCACAGAAACTCTACCGAAAATGGGGAAGGAATGAACACTTAACACCTTATTTTGAGAGACCAACAATATCCTGATAACAAAAGCAGGGAGACACTTTACAAGAAAACTACAGACTGTAAATATAGTCATACAAACAGCTCATACAATTCAAAATTTTAAAAAAAAACCAATCAAAAAATGGGCAGAAGACCTGAATAGATATGTTTCCAAAGAAGACACACAGATGACCAACAGGCACATGAGAAGATACTCAACATCGTTAATTATTAGAGAAAGGCAAATCAAAACTACAATGAGATACTAGCTCACACAGGTCAGAATGGCCATCATCAAAAAGTCTACAAATAACAAATGCTGGAGAGGGTGTGGAGAAAAGAGAACCCTCCCTCCTATATTGATGGGAATATAAACTGGTGCAGCCACTATGGAGAATAGTATGGAGGTGCCTCAAAGAACTAAAAACAGGACTACCATATGATCCAGCAATTCCACTACTGGGCATATATCCAGAAAAAAATGAAAACACTAATAGGAAAAGATACATGTACCCCAATGTTTAACAGCGCTATTTATAATAGCCAAGACATGGAAGCAACCTAAGTGCCCATCAACAGACAAATGGATAAAGAAGATGTAGTATATACATATACAGTGAAATACTACTCAGCCATAAAAAGAAAGAAATTCTGCCATTTGCAGCAATGTGGATGGACCTAGAGAATATTATGCTTAGTAAAATAAGTCAAAGAAAGACAAATACTGTATGATATCACTTATAGGTGGAATCTAAAAAATAATAGAGACAAATGTTTCTGTTTCTGCAAAACAGAAACTGACTCATAGACATAGAAAGCAAACTAGTGATTATCAGAGGAGAGAGGGAAATGAGGAGGGACAAGTTAAGAATATGGGATTATGAGATAACAAACCACTATGTATAAAATAGATAAGCAAGAAGGTATATATTGTACAGCACAGGGAATTATAGCCATTATCTTATAATAACTCTTAATGGAATATAATCTGTGGAAATACTGAATCACTATGCTATACACCTGAAACTAATATAATATTGTAAATCAGCTATACTTCGATAAAATAATTCCTTGGTGAATCAAATCCAGCAATGTATGAAAAAGGTAACGTATCATGACCAAGTGGGATATACCCCAGGAAGGCAAAATTGGTTCAACGTTGAAAATTAATCAGTGTATTTAACCATATTAATCTAAAATAATGAAAAGAAATTGTACGATCATATCAACACAGAAAAAAATTCTGACGAAATCTGAAGCCCGCTGATGACAAAAACTCTCAGCAAACTAGGGATAGAAAGAGAAAAAGAAGCAGATACATTTCTTCTTTCTAAAGAAGAAAAATGTCTTTACGTACATAGGAGTCAGTCATGTGTGTAGAAAAGGAGAAGCCATCTACAAAATGAGCTACTGCAGTGAGTGGGACCACTCCTGCCTCTGGAAGCTTCCCTGGACACAAGGAAAGAAGCAGCAGTGGGACACAGTCCTGCCCGTCCCTACAACCTCATCTCCTGCCGCTCATGACTTCAGTCCCCATGCGGCATGACACCAATGTCTCTTCCCACCTGAGGCCTTTCGCCTTGCTGTCCCCCCTGCCAAAGACCCCTTACCCCCGGGGCCTCCTCCTCAACATTCAAGGCTCAGCTAAGAAGCACCTTCCCAGGTAGGCCACCGGGGTCACCTTAGTTAGTGTTCATCACCCAGCCCCCCCCCCCCACCTCTCTCTCTTCCAATTCCCTGCTTTTATTTTTAAATTTCTTTCACTCTGAAGGGGATTAAGCTATGCAATAAATAATCCCCGGGGATGTAATATACGGCATAAGAAATAGGGTCAATAATATTGTAATAACTCTGTATGGGGACAGACGGTTACTAGACTTCACAGTGATGACCACTTCATAATGTATGCAAATGTCAAGTCACCATGTAGTACACCTGAAACTAACATAATACTGTACATCAACTATATTTCAATGAAAATAAATAAATGCACAAGTTTCCTTCACCCTGATTATCATGAGCTGACATTATTCAAATGACTGGCTTACTATGTCTCTTCCCCCACAAAGTATGAGTCCCATGGGGGCAAGGATTTGACCTATTTTGTTTACTGTCATATCTCCAGGATCTGTAATAGTGCTTGGCACTGTGGCGTTAAGTAAGTAGTTGTTGAATGAATAATAAATGTCAGCGGATGTTATGACCTTAAAAGCCACTGAAATTTTAAAACTTGGCTTTTCCAAAGATATTTTTAGGAAAAATGAAAAAACAAACCATCAGATTGGGAGAAAATATTTACAAAACATTTATCTTATTTTTAAAAAATCTTGCTCCCTGGAAAATAAAGAACACTTACAACTCGATAATGAGAGAACCCAATAAAAACAAAGTGAGAAAATATAGGAAACGCTAAACAAAAGAGATATATATGGTTAATAAGCAAAAAAAAAAAAAAAAAAAGGCCCAACCTCATTAGTCTTCAGAGAAATGAAACTAAAATCACTTTTTGAATGTCAAAAAATTAAAAAGTCTACTAACACCAAATGTTGGTGATAATGGGGAGCAGTTGGAACTTTCATCCACTGCTGGTGGGAGTGCAACATGGTGCAGCCACTTTGGAAACCAGACCGACAGTTTCTTACAAAGTTACACACACACAGAGTCAGGAACACCAGTCCTGAGTCGTTACCTAAGGGAAATCAAACAGGGACACACAAAGCCCTGAACATGGATATTGGCAGCAGCTTTAGTCTTGGTATCTAAAGACTGGAAGAATCCAACTGTCCCTCCTCTGGTGAATGAGAAAACAGAGTCACAATGCCACACAATGGACTGCAGTTCAGTAATCCAGAGGAATAAACCAGTGACACATGCTACCACGTGGGGAAGCTCAGAATCAATATGCTCATTGCGTGAAAGAACCCAGGCACAAGAAGATGGCAGGCTGCATGTAAGATTCTAGAATGGGCAAACACAGAGTGACAGAAATAGGTCACGGGTTCCCAGGGCAAGGGAATGACCGACTGGAGAGGGGCAGGAGGTGAGCTTGGGGCTGGAGGAAATGCTGCTGGTCTTCCCAGTGGTGATGGTCCTAGGGCCACGTACATTTGTCAAAACTCATCAAAAGGTGTGCTCGGGGAGTGTGAATTTCATTGTACATACACCAGACCTCAACAAACATGATTGGCCAGAGTCATCCTTGCAGCCTTCTGGAGAAGGAATTAGAGAGGCGCTACCAGGGACAGAGACCCACGAGATTGTTGTGGTGATTCTGGGAAAAATGTGCTGGAAGCAACCAATGGGAGCAAGATATTGTGGTGACGTGAACCCCAAAGTCTTTTTTCACTTTAAGAAATGATGCTTTAGGGAAAGATTCATTGAACAATCAGAATACTTGATAATAACGAATGTCGTATGTTGAAAACATGATATGCTGCATGTTGAATCATAATGCCCCAAAGTGCCCGTAACACCGCTTTTTTGTTTCCTTTGAGAGAAGTGAAGTCAGTTTCTTGGTACAGGTCCCACCCAGCAGGATCTCTGCCAGAGCAAAGCCAGGCAGGACCCCTGAGCGGGCATCGCTGCAGCTGCCCCTGCCCTGTCCAGGGGAAGGTGCCCGCCCCACAGAATCCAGCTGAACTTGGGCTGAAGAATCAGCCCACCCGACCCTGGGAGAAAGGCCCACCCCCTTTCCGGGAGCCCCAGGCCTATTCTGTGCAGTCAGCTGTCCCTAAAATCCCAGCTGCACATTCCCCTTGACATTTCAGGAGAAAATGAGATTCAGTGATTTCCGGATTGTTCAAAATTGCTTTCCCCAAAATGAGGTAACCCTTCAATGGTAAAATACACATTTTTGTTTGCAAGCTTTCTGGCTATGATTTCCAAGAGACAAGTTAATTCCACTCATCAACTCTCCTTCCAAATAATAGATGGGTGGCAGCTAAGAACCCAAGCAGGTGAGGAGAGTCCTTACGTACGAATGCGTGGTCTCCCCGACATCATTTCACCTACTAATCTCCAGCACTGTGGATGCTTTGCAATAGACTTTTATGCACATGGCTCAATGACTTTTATCTCTTTCTGCAGCACTAACCATTTATTTTGCTTCTGTGTGATGTTATTCCAGATAGTCGGTAGATTCCAGGGGAAAAGATATTTTATGAGTTAATAATTCTTACCAAATTATTTGGTTCGTAACTGATTTGCATATTTTTACAGGCTACTGAGCCACTGAATCAGAGGTAGAGAGTTGAAGCACACATTTGCTTCTGGAAAGTTTGAGATGAGCCTAATAATTTACCAAGGATGAAGGTTTGACCATTTCAAATATTTCAGCACCACATTTCCTTGTGAGCCTTCATTTGGCTGAAGATGCAGTGAACTGTAAAATGCACACATCAATTACCACCAAAATAATTTGGAAAGGACAATATTAGCCAACATATTTATAGCAGCTTGGAGATATTCTTGGCTGCAATCTATACTGTTCACTCTTCTTAAATCAGAATACCACCGTGCAAAAAAGAGTTTAGCAATAAAACATCAAAGAAAATGTAATGAGAGTTTGGTGATGCAAAAAATTGTCTCTTTTTCTTATTTAGGTCCTTTACCTGGAGGAATAACTTAGAATCTCTGCCATATTCTGCTACTAATGGGATAATAAAATTATATCTATCTCACTTCACTTTGCTGCTTTCCCTGCAAGGCCACCTGTCCTTCTGCTGTGGGTTGAGTTGTCCCCTGAAATTCCTACCTCCAGTACCTTAGAAAGTGATGGTATTTGAAGATGGGGGGCCTTTAGGGCAGTGATTCCGTTAAAATTGGCTCATGGGGGCGGGTCCTGATCCACCTGACTGCTGCCCTTACAAGAAGAGGAGATCAGGACACAGACACATACCCAGAGAGGGAAGACCGTGTGAGGACACAGGGAGAAGACGGTCATCTACACGCCAGCATGGTGCCAACAGGGTAACTGCAGCCCCACCAGCCTGGCCTGTAAACACGGTCCTAATCACCCAACCTCATCCGAATGATGGTGACCTTAGCCTCCTGACGCACAGGAAGCTGGCTTTCCTCAAGTGGCTCTGGCTTTGTTGGGAATCCCAGGAAACTCTGATCTTCTTTGTTTCTCTGTCCCTGTGTGGTCTCCACATGCCTGTGTGCACAGCCCAGAGCCACCTGGAGGGACATCCCCTTTGCCTCTGCCTGTGTGACCTGGCCCCAGGGCTCCCACTGAAAGGACTCTCTTTGTTTCACACTTTGAGCCGCTGTATCTTGTCAACAATCCTCAGATTTTTAAGACACGAGGAGTGGAAATTCACATGTAGAGTTCTGAAAGTCTCTCCACATGCCTTACTATCAGGTTGCCTCACCTGGGCCGACCTCTCTGACACAGAAGGTCCGGACCCCCAGCTTTGTTCACTGTAAGCCACTCCAGGGCCACACCCCTGGCCAGTGTGCCTTGCTCCTGCCCCATCAGGCCCTGAGATCACCAAGCTCACCGCTCTCCCAGCGGCTTGGAGATGGGTAGATGGATGAATGGTTGCATGCATGCAAATAAAATCTTAAAAAGAATGTGGATTCTGAGGTCTCCATTTAATTCCCTTCTCACAGAGCTGCCTGCTTTGCTAGGAGAGACATATACTCTGGGTGCTTAAAAAATTCTGAGCCAACCTCCCAACCTCCCTAAAATCCAGCTTGCCTGAGTCGGGTGCTCTGTGAGCTGCTGGCTTAGCCCTATGCTCAGGAACCACAGACCAGTGGAGTAAAGAAGAAAACAGAAGTAGTATACAGCTTGTTGGGAAATATTGAGCCATAAATGTGTGTGAGTATGATGTAGACACACATGTGCATTAAGTCATATATGTCCATATATGACTTAATATCAAACACACACCAGACCCTGGAAACAAAGGGAATGGAAGACAATTCTCAGCAGAAATCTGCAAGGAAAGGGCCTTGGGGATCCCGACTTTGGAGGGTGCAGCTCTGGGGTGCCCGGTGGAGGTGTGTTCCCGGTGGACGACAGGGACAGCAAGGGACCGGGAGGCTCGGGGGTGGGGGGGGTGCAGAGAAGGGGAGTCAGCGTCGTGGGGTTCGCGTGCACACTTGCTGTCCGTCCATCAAACCCTAGCCCCGTCCCTGCAGCGAAGCCCCGGGTCGTCCCTTCACCTGTCAGCCTCCGTCCTCCCCCCCACCCCACCCCCCGCCTGCAGATTCATCGTGTTGAGCACAAGAACGTGTGTCAGGCACAGGGCACGGCCCCGAGGGAGGGCCTTGTAAGTAATGGCTGTGAGAACGCTGCCCCCGTGACAGGGACGTCGCCGTCTGAGGCCAGACGGGAGGCCCTGGAGCATCGGGCGGAGAAGTGGGCCTTCCCGCGTCTGCAGTGCGCATGCGCGGTCCTTCTGGTCCCCGCCTCGCTCCAGCCAGGCTCCCTCGGCCCCTTTCCTCCTCCCCGTCAGAATCTGCTGGTTCTCCCCGACCTCCCCCGAAGCACCCAGGCATTCAAGGGGGTCGCCAGCCTCCTGGAGTATTTGGGAACCGAGGGCGTTTGCCGCGCAGTGACGTAGCTTAAATCACGTTGGGTGCAGTGCGTCCCGGGACTTCCCCGTGTAGAGAGTTTGCTGCCCCCAGGGTCAGCCTGACGCCTCCCCCGCTTCCTGTCCCCCAAGACATCAAGGTGGTGCTCCCGTTTCCTTCCACAGAAAGGCAGCTTGCTTCCTTTTCTGCAACAGAACCCACATCGCCCCAGGCTCCCACCCGGGTTTATGTCTGGTCTTAGCTCTGGTCACCTCCCACCTTAGAGAGTCACGGCTGAGCTGCTTATTTTCTGTCATTCAGGACAGAACTTAAGCTCCATGAGGGCAGCGATTCTGCCTGCCCTGCTTTCCACTGTGTCCCAGTAGCTGCCACAGCTCCTGGCTGTGGTCCGTCAATGTTTGTTGAGTCAAAGAATATGTGAGATTGCTGGGTCGTATGGTAGTTCTATTTTTAGTCTTTTAAGGAACCTCCATACTGTTCTCCATAGTGTCTGTATCAATTTACATTCCCACCAACAGTGCAAGAGTGTTCCCTTTTCTCCACAACCTCTCCAGCATGTATTATTTCCAGATTTTTTGATGATGGCCATTCTGACCGGTGTGAGATGATATCTCATTGTAGTTTTGATTTGCATTTCTCTAATGATTAATGATGTTGAGCATTCCTTCATGTGTTTGTTGGCAGTCTGTATATCTTCTTTGGAGAAATGTCTATTTAGGTCTTCTGCCCATTTTTGGATTGGGTTGTTTGTTTTTTTGTTATTGAGATGCATGAGCTGCTTGTAAATCTTAGAGATTAATCCTTTGTCAGTTGCTTCATTTGCAAATATTTTCTCCCATTCTGAGGGTTGTCTTTTGGTCTTGTTTATGGTCCCCTTTGCTGTGCAAAAGCTTTTAAGTTTCATTAGGTCCCATTTGTTTATTTTTGTTTTTATTTCCATTTCTCTAGGACGGGGGTCAAAAAGGATCTTGCTGTGATTTATGTCATAGAGTATTCTGCCTATGTTTTCCTCTAAGAGTTTGATAGTATCTGGCCTTACATTTAGGTCTTTAATTCATTTTGAGTTTATTTTTATGTATGGTGACCATAATTCAAAAAGAGTCATGTACCAAAATGTTCATTGCAGCTCTATTTACAATAGCCAGGACATGGAAGCAACCTAAGTGTCCATCATAGGATGAATGGATAAAGAAGATGTGACACATATATACAATGGAATATTACTCAGCCATAAAAAGAAACGAAATTGAGATATTTGTAGTGAGGTGGATGGACCTAGAGTCTGTCATACAGAGTGAAGTAAGTCAGAAAGAGAAAAACAAATACCGTATGCTAACACATATGTATGGAATCTAAGAGAAAAAAAAAAGGTCATGAAGAACCTAGGGGTAAGACGGGAATAAAGACACAGACCTACTAAAGAATGGACTTGAGGATATGGGGAGGGGGAAGGGTAAGCTGTGACAAAGTGAGAGAGTGGCATGGACATATATACACTACCAAACGTAAAATAGATAGCTAGTGGGAAGCAGCTGCATAGCACAGGGAGATCAGCTCGGTGGTTTGTGACCACCTAGAGGGGTGGGATAGGGAGGGTGGGAGGGAGGGAGACGCAAGAGGGAAGAGATATGGGAACATATGTATATGTATAACTGACTCACTTTGTATAAAGCAGAAACTAACACACCATTGTAGAGCAATTATACTCCAATAAAGATGTTAAAAAAAAAAAAAAGAATATGTGAATCAATGAACAAAAGAGAACACAAATATATATAAACAAAAGCTAGCATATCATTAGCAAAAGCAGGGACTACCTAACAAGTACCTCTATTTTAAAATAAACATAATGATAACGTCAGCTCCTTACCTTACACCTAAGTTAAACTCCATGTTTTAAAGATATGCAAATACATATAGACTGTAAATGAAGAAAAAGTAAAGGATTATTTTAATAATTTAATAATTTGTAATGAAGAAAGATTTCCTTAGCAAAATATAAAACCCAAGAAGTAAAAGATTTACATATTTGGTATTTTAAGATTAAAAAAACAAACTAAAGACTTCTGAATAAACAAACACATCATAAATAAGTTAAACATTTGGAAGAAAATATTTGCAATATGTGTAACAGACAAAAGAAATTATAATCATGGTGCATGAAGAATTAGTACAAGTCAATCATAAAAGGCAAATGATCCAACAGAAAGGCAGCAAGGATATGAACAAAGAAATTCACAAGAGTAGAAATAAAAATATTTCATAAACCTAACAAGAGAAGGTCAACTTCACTAGGTATCAGGAAATAGTAAATTGATTATGTCTATATTTTTCCACACCCTTCAGATTGGTATTTTTTAAGATGTATAATGACAAGTGTTGGCCAGATTGCAGAGAAGTGAGCTTTTTTGCACACTTTTGGTGAAAAAGCAAAAGGGTGAAGACTTTTGGGAATGCACTTTGACAGTATCAACTTTAAAAGGCTCTATCTTTTGCCCCAGCAACCAGAGTGAGATGAATCTAGTTGACGTTACAGAGTTAATGTGGGATGAGATGCAGCCAAATATGGGTGATGGAGCCCCAGGCAGCATCCTGGGTGGCGGGGTGCAGGGACAGACTTATGTACGGAAGAGGTAAAAGCGTCGGGCACAGCATCACCTGTGACACCAAGAAGACGAGCTGCCTTTGATCACAAACGCACTTCAGAGCAGACAGGCGTGCAAAGAGTGAGGCTGCGTGGGAGACTCACGCTCAATTAATTGTGTAATTGGGGGCGGGAAGAAAAGTGATTTTAGAAGCAGAAGTGCAGGAAGAGCCTTCCCGTAGCTACATGGGACCTCTTGTCCCCTGAACAGGGAGACGGCCTGTGGCACCTGCTTGTCCTATTTCCCCAAACATGAACTCCGTGTTCACCCCAGTAACAAAGAAGTGATGGGAACTTTACCTCTTTAAATTCTCAGATTCTCCCACATATCTCCAATCACCCAAGCCACTTCGATGGGCTCCTTACTCTCTCTGATGCTGTGTCTGCCCCCCTCCAGACACTGTCTGGCTTAAAAGCTTGTCCTGAGTTCTCTGCTAGTTGGATAAACACCCAGTCTTCACTCTGAACTGCAAGGCTCTGACTTCTCCAGCTCCTGGCTACATCCCAGCACCATCTCAGCTTATCTTCTCTCTCTGCAGGAACACTAGCTGTTCCATGGTTTCCTGATCACATGCTTTCCTCATGACCTCAGGGCCTTTGCACCAGCTGTCCCCTCTGCCTGGAACCACAATGTCCTTCCCCATAATGTTAAGTCTTCTTCCAGGAAGACTTTCCGAGCACAGACTAGGTCAAGTTATCTTGTTTAACGCTTTCAAAATCCCCGCTCTTTCTCCTTTATGGAAAGTTATCATACTTTAACTTACGATTCAATAACTGATTTCTATTGATCCTAAAACATGGAGCTGGGGTGTCAGCTCTGCTAGGACCGGGGCTCTTTACGTGGTCTCTACTGTCCCCAGCAACTTATTGGACACTCACCAATTATGTGCCAAGTGAGTGAATGAATGAGGCCTCTCTGGAATTTAGAGGTTCTCCGGAGTCACTTGATGGCCTTGTCTCAGGGTGATTCCATTCTGGACCTCAGGAATTCCGGGGTCCCCTCTCGAAAGCAGAGCTGAGCTGCAGACACCATGCCACCTTCATCAGTGTTTCTCCATGCTCCAAAGGCCAAGATCTCCTCTGAAGTGTAACCCATCCATGTGGGAGGCATGAGGCTAGCACTGGTCTCCTGGAGGTTCACCAGAGAAGGGAACAACCAAACCACAAGCTCAGGGAGCCTCTGCTCCAGCATCTTAAACCAGCAGGTGGGTGTTTCCCCTCCCAACTCTTCTAAGCACCCCCTAGGGTAGGGGAAAAACTCCTCATTCATTTTCTACTAGGAATTTGGTGCTATTTCCCCAAATACTATATGTCCAACTTTGGTCCAATTTTCTCACTCTGTTAACTCAATCCTACTCCCCAGAAAATCCAGGAGGTTTGTAACAGATGAATCTCTCCCCTCCACTCCCCTCCAGAACCCTCCAGTTGTGGACACACACTTGAAAACAACCCAGAGTCCAAACACCCAACCATACAAAAGTGCCTGAGTCTCTGTCTGAGTCATTACTATCTTAAGTTTTATATGACTGAGACAATTCCAAAGAATGGATAGTTCGACAACCTAAATTAAAGTGAAACAAATAGACTTCAGGCTGCCCTTATGCTCTTTCAGGAACTTTACGTAGCAATTATAATAATAACACTTAGCATCTTCAAAGGTCCTTTAAGACAGAGCAAATTAATCTCCACCATAGTGATGCGAGGCAATGGATGGTGCACCCGTGATTTGCACCCAGAGAAAGTAAGGGGAAGGGGCTGTATTAATGTCCCAGACCACAGATGCGCACGCACACACATCCTGGACGGAGCTGGAACCTCAGTCATCATGTGGTCCTGCCTGGTCCCAGGATGGGCACCCATCCCACCTGTGACCTACTCGTTTGATCTGAACTGTGCCCTGGGACTCAGACTCTCCCGGACATGCCAAGCCCACAGAGGGCTCCCACTGCACACGTGCACGTCTCTCTCCTGAGTGATTCTCGGTGACTCTGCGTCTGTCAGTCTTCTCAAATCTGTTGCTACAATCATCCTTTGAACGAGCAAACAGCAGCCCTCCACTAGCGGTGCTCCCTTCCCTCTGCAAACGCGGTCGTTGGGCTGACAAGCACCTTAGCCTCGGGCTGTCCTGCCGTCTTTGTTCTGTGCTCCCATCAGCATCTCCCCCAGCTCCTGGATGGGAGGGTCTCCGAGGATCGGCTGTGGGGCTGCCGGAAATGAGGTCTTGGATTCAGTAGATGGCACTCTTACCTCTGAATCAGGGAGCATCCGTTTCTCTGCACACTCACACCTGAGACGAGAAGGTAGCTTGCTGCATTCTGAGCCACAGTAGCAAGTGTATCCCCCCCATCATATCACCCCGCATGGAGATCATCATCTCTCTGAAAACTCCCCAAAGGAGTTAGCCCATCTGCTACATCCTTGGACCAACCTCTAGAAATTATACAAAAACACTGAAAGTACTGAAAGGGCTTCTGGCTATAGAATGGATCTTCCGGCCTAAGACCTTCTAGAATGTTCTTTCAAGTCGCCTGGTTGTAGAGCACCAGCTTCTTGCTCCTAACAGCAACTGTCTCATTTTACTCCAACCCGTTTTCAGGAAAGATGCTCCTCTAGCTTGAGAATACGCTTAAGCAATTGTTCAATTATATATTCTCAGGTAAATGTTATCTGTGCCGTGTAACACTAATTGCTTTGTCTGGTTACTTGATGGAAAAATAATTATGATAGAAATAATGAGTGCTATAAGATACAAACCAGGTAGCCAATTTATTTCATGGCTTTAAAATCTCTGCTATTTTTTTCTTTACAAAAATATTTGTTTTTCTGATTTTCTTCTTCCCCTAAAACTGTGAGAAGACAAATGAAAATTTCAGGACGTCTCTTGCCATGGAACTTAGTAAAAAATAAAAATCACTTCAATTCCATTAGGCATAAATATTCACTATGAACATTCTGGTAAATTTTTTCTCTCATATGGTTTTGGTGAGGATTCCAGTAGATGGAGGTGAGAGAACTTTAATTTGATTTGGCTTAAAGCCGTAGAAGAATTTATAAAAGGATGCTTGCATGTCCTTCAGAATTCAGAATAAAGAGCAAACGTGGGCAGCTCAGAGCAAGGGGCTGGCGTGCAGTCAGGACCTCCCCCCACCTCTGGCCCCCGCGGCCTCTGAGGGTCTGCCTCACGCTCTTCTCCTGCAAGGCGTCTTTCTTGATTTCCAGGGCACCTGGGAGGAAGTGGCGCCACCCACAGCCCCTAAGTTCATAACGCACGCTTTCCGGAGAGCACCCAGGTAGAGCCAGAAGCCCTGACTCCCAATTTCCAGTTCCCAGTGAAGGTTCTTCATGGTCCAACTGGGTCACGTGACTTCTCAGGACCAGTCATCTGGGCCAGGACTCAGGGAAACTCGGAACCCACAGGTGGCTCCCAAGGTACCCAAGTGGACAGAGGTGGGTGGAGGGTCAGGCCCCAGAGGAGGCAGGTGTGCACAGGATACAAGTGTGTGTGTGTGTGTGTGTGTGTGTGTACGTGCGTTGGGGCTGAGGAGGAGTTTAAAAAAAATAATAAGGGTAGTGGTTCTGCTATGCAGGATTGTTTTTAATAATTATGTAAGTAAATTATTTTTAATGCATGTGACATGACAAGACAGCTTGTAAGTCTCTGTGTGTCTCAAACTAGGTTTGTTACTTTGAATAATTTCTAGATTTAATCACAATTAATGCATAGATTATTTCCATTTTCCTCAAAAATGTGAATAAATTTCTGGGGTTGGCATGCTTATTTTCATTTATTATTATTTATTTTATTTTTTGGCATGTTCATTTTAAAATCCACAGATTATAGAATTTTCCTTTGCAGTGGATGGAAGGAACTGCCTCTATTCCAGACCTGGGTCTGTGCTTTCTTCAAACCAATATTTTGAAGTACGTATCACTATTTACAAAAAGGAAGTCACAATGAAGAGTTAAGAAAACATGTTGCTGTAATGGTCAGTTGGCCCCTGTGCTTTTCCCACGGCCCATGGGCAGTTTTCAGGGTAACCCCAAGAAGGAGCATATCTCTCATCTCATTGCCCAACGGTCTCCAGGGCACAGGGCCCGAGCTTGGGCAGCCAGGATGTGCCTAGACCCATCTCCCAGAGCACAGCTTCCCTCCTACAACAGCAAGTTGGCTTACGGCATCTTTAGCAGCAGAGGTTGTGAAATTCTTTCTTCATAAATTGGCTCACATCAACCAGGTAAAGACAAGATCAGTTTTCTGAGTTTGCCCTGCAGCTTGATGGGAGCGATTTCTACTCACCACCTTTCCTGATTGTTGTTGGGGAAAATTTCAGACTTTTGGAAATGCCTCTTAGGAAGTCATTGTTTGTGGAGGTCTGGTGTCTTATGATTGATAATTGACTTAAATTGCATTCGGATGTGCCGTGTGACTTTCCTCTTATCAATATGCCATTTACAAAAGAAGTCTTTTGCTCACAGGGGTGCCCTAGATCCCAACTTGACATGACGTTCTCTTTCCACTTACCTGTGTGTCTTAGTACATCACACAGAGCTGTGCATGCTTTATAAGATTTTAATTAAATCTGGGGAAGAGTTGTTTGATGGAAAGGGAAAAAAGAGCAGGTAAAAAATGTAGGTTTGAAATTGGCACCGAGAACAAGTTGAAGCCTTATTAATAAACAGGAAGAACCTGAAGTCATGCTTGGTTTGGAAACTGTGTCCGATTGTCATCAGAGATGATGGAGATGTTGTACGTTACTAGCATGTAAATCTGGAAGGGCGTGGCTTGTTCAGAAACGCAGAGAAGGAGGGTGTAGGGCACCACCCTTCAGTCTCAACAGAAGCTGTATTTGAAAGCCAGATGGAGAGAGAAAACTTTTAAAAGTTGAAAGCATTGAAATGTTTCCGTGTGATAAAATCCCTACGAAACTGCTTAATAAAATACTTAGGTTAACCGCCTCTAGGTGTGAGCTCATGGAAGGAAAAAGAGAGCATTTCTGGCAGCAAGTCAAGGGGACCTGATTCAACCGCATTATAGAATTAAATGACACCCCCGCCCTTATGCTCAAGCACAAGTGCACACCAGCCTCACACCACTGACAGGCTGGCGATGAGCCCTGACTCCACGCTTCTCGAAAGAACCAGCTCCTTTGCAGTCACCATCTTATTGGGAACATGGAATTTTGTCTTATGTTTTTCACTGAAGTGCGTAAACTGCATTTGTGTTTCCGCCGTCCTCTTCAGACCAAAAGGCATGTCCGTTTTCTTCTGATGGTCACATGTTCGAAGCCTCGTGGAGGGCGGCGCTGTGTGTGGACCTCCCTGCCTGGACCACAGCTGCCGTGAGCGCCCACAGGAGCTTCAGGGCAGCCGTGCTAATGGTGAGTGACTGCAGGTCAAACGCTAACTAGGGAAGCAGGCACGTTTACAGCATCCTCACAGACGGACTATTAATATTTCATTCCAATAACCAAAAGGAAAAAGCCCCTTGTAGAAGACACAATAAATAAAAATCAAAGGGATCACTTTTCTCTCAATAGACACATTCATAACTGCTCTTGTGAAGTCGCAGAGCAGGTGAAACATGCCAAGCGCTGCAACAGGGGCTTCACACGCACCTGGAGCGATTAGCAAGCCTTGTCGTATCATCCCGGTGCTCTTCTCCGGCTGGTAACTCAGATCATGCAATTGTAATGGGCACCACTGGAATGCCTCCCAGCAAGTCAGATGTTCAAAGTGTCAGAATATATACGTGCAGTAATAAGCCTTACACGCAACCGCCCTATAATTCTCATCTTGATAATATTGATATTTGCTCCTACTTACTGGGTATCTCAAAACATGAAACACATATGAACTCATTAATCCTTTTAGGATTTCCATTTAGGTTAACATGAGTCACCAAAACAATTACCTAATGCAATGCAATATTGTGCTGAGTCTTTTGGATTATTAGATGTCAAAAAAAACAACCCTATTTCATTCTGCCATCGAGAGATTTACAGTAGGTTATACAAGACTTGCAAACAATATGGGAAAGGAGCTGATTTGAAGATAACCCTCAGACGACAGAATGCTACTTGGAGTTACCGTGTCTCATTTGCAAAATATTTAAACTCGGGTTCTCTGGGATATTGCTAGGGTTCTGGCCACACCCAGAGCTTTAGATATGTTTTAGTTATCTACTGCTGAGTAACTAGTTATCACACATTTAGTGGGTTAAAACAGCATGCATTTATTGCCTGGTGGTTTCTATCAGTGAGGAGGGAAGACACCGTGTGGGTTAAATCAAGATGTCAGCTGGTTGCTGTTTTAGCCTCATCCAAGCTCACTGTTTGTTGGCAGAATTCATGTCCTGTAGAAGTGGTGTCATTCCCCTCCTCCAAGCGGTGGGTTTTCCCTCTAAAAACACATGTGGAATAATTCTATCCTCTACAAAGTGTACTACCTGTAGTGGGTTGAATAGTTTCCACCCAAAATTCAGGTCCACCTGGAGCCTCAGATGTGACCTTCCTTGGAAATAATACCATCGCAGATGAACTCAAGTGAAGATGACATCCTGCTCGACTAGGACTAAGATCCTTTTAAGAAAGGGCGAGAAGCATAGAGACTCACAGGAAGAAGGCAGAGCTTTGGATGATACAGCCACGAGCCAAGGACCACCAAGGTCTCTAGGAACCATGCAAAGCTGGGAGAGGCCCGGAGCAGATTTGCCCCAGAGCCCCTGAAGGAACCAGCCCTGAGGACACTTGGATTTCAGACTCTGACCTCTAGACTGGGAGAGAATAAGTTCCTGTTGTTTGGAGCCGAGCAGTTACGGGCACTTGGTTACAGAAGCTCCAGGGACTTAACAGAACAGGATGTGGTGTTGACCTGTCCATCCCCCGGCTGAAGAAACACCCCCGCCTGCGTCATGCTGTGTCACACAGCGCGGTCATCTCGTAGTCATGCTTGACGACAGCGGATCCTGGAAGGCACAGGTATGACTTCCTGCCCAGGGCACCAGGGGGAAAGGAGCCTTCCTCCCATTGGCCCTCCAGGCTCCGGCTCGGATCCCGCAAGCTGCACCCCCTCCCCACGACTGCCTGTATCTCTCTGTGCTTCTGGAAGGGGCATGCCCCTACATGTAAAACCAGAACCAGGTATGGCTGGGAGCTTTCTGGAAGGTTCTCTAGGGGTGTGAGTGGGACAAGGTTTGGGTACAAACTGCTGAGCATTAGAAGACAAGAGGCGTCTGAGACCAGCTTCTGGAGGAGTTGGGAGATGGAGGTGATTAGTGTGTGCAAGCAGCTCAGCAGAATCTCACTCCATCCAGAAGAGAAGTGTGTCAGGTACAAGGGCAGGATGAGCACCTCCACACCTGCAAGCTAGCTGCCCAGCCAAAGAACCATCATACAGAAACCGCCTGTGTTAATAAGCTTCATGTTTTCCAGATCACTTTCTTGGTGACCCTTCTAGCATTATTAAATAGGGCTCTGCTGGAAAAATGTAAGCATCTTCAGTTCTTCCACGGGGAATGAAGGAAGGGGTATATGTCCACATTAATCTTGAAGGCAAAATCTTGTCTCCTTTCCTCCACTCCCAAAACTGCCAAAGGAGGGACATGGAGTTGGAAGAGAGAGGACTGGGGGTGAGAGCAGCGGCTGTCCCCTCTGTGGACTGTCTTGTGGTCTCAGTCTCATGACTGTCGAGGAGTAAGGACAGCCGGCATTGATGGACTGCTTATACACTAAAGGACTTCACATACGCCGTGCGCCTTCCCTGTCACCATAGCCCAGGAGAAGGGCATCTATTCCTCCCTGCAGGTGAGAAAGCCGGCCTCCTTGCCGAACACCACACAGCCAGCTGGGCCGGGACGCAGCCCCTTCCTTGGCCTGTGCCCCTGGCCACTACTCTGAGTGGCTCCTGATTCCTACACAGGGGACTTTATCTGCAAACCTGCTACACACACTCCAACCACCAACTGGGAAGAAAGCTGGACTTGGTGTGGAGAACGGCAGGGAGCAGGGGCCCCTTCTCTGCAGCCCACACAGGGCACCGTGCTTCACAGACCACGCCGACTCCCAGGGGAGCCCCTTCCAGGAAAGGAGGGTGAGGTTTTGGCCCTTAGGATGCTGGCCCTCTTTAGCTGTCCAGGGCTTTTAGCATGGCCCAGAGCCACCCCCAGAGACTCCTCCAAACAAGAAGGATTTGTTTATGGGACAACATGATTTCCAAGCAAGTGCAGGGAAGGAAAGAATCTAGAGTGGAAAGAACCTAGAATGGTCCATGAAGCTTCAGTTCATGGCTGCATCCCCACAGCCCAGAAATAGGGTATTCACTAGAGCAGTTCAGTGACACTGAGCATACCTGACCTCTTTCAGGACCCCCAAAGACATATGGTATGAAAGGGAAAGCCACACATCTGGGGTTACCCCCAAACCCATCATCCCTAGTCATCCATCCATCCACCCATCCATCCATCATCCATCCGTCACCCTACCATCCATCATCCATTATCCAGCCATCCATCATCCATCCATCCAAGTGGGGCCCCAGTCCCACAACCACAGGGAACTGAATTCTGCCAAAAATCAGAATGAAGCTGGAGGCAGACCCTTCCTCAGAGCCTCCAGGTAAGGGCCCAGCCAGTGGCACCTTGACCTTGGCCTAGTGGGGTGACCTGGAGCAAGACCCAGCTGACCACGAGGGGATGAATATGTGCCGTGTAAGCCAGTCAGCGTGGGGTGATTTGTTGAGGCAGCAACAGGAAAGTAACACAACTTCCATTCTTTAAAGGTAATGAATCACACGGAGAAGATGTATTCTCCATATTTTAGGACTTAGTTATGAGTAACTCGTCCTCAATCTCTCCCCTGAGTCGACTTTGGCTGCCCGCTTCCTCAAGGACACCACCTCTTCTCTCTCTGCCTAACCCCCATTGCTCCATCGATTGTGGCATGGACCCGTTCCTTCATTCTGCAAATAATTGAGAGGACGGGCACTCTGCCTGTGGGCCCCCCAGGAGGAAACCCTGCCCCTGAGAAAGACATGGATGTTGGAACAAAGTTGTCAGCAAGGAGTAATAAACGTGTAGCTGAACGTCTGCAGGGACAGAGCAGGGAGACAGCGAGGGGACGCGGCTGGCATAGGGAGGGGGTGGCACAGACCACCACCTGCAGCATCAAGCAGCAGGGCTGCCCGGAAGCTTGTCCCTGTGTAACCATGGCCAGGGGATGGGCAGGCTGAGCCGCGAGGGCATCCAGGGTGACACATGATGCACCGTTTGTGAACTGCGGGGAGGAATGAAAGGGCTTGAGGTGGAGCCTGGCGTTGCCAGAGCTGGGTCTGGGGGCTCCTCTGGCTAAGAGGGAAAGAGGGACCGGAGGGGTCAGGGAGGCCAGTCGGGTGAAGCAGAGCCAAGAATGCAGAGGGGACAGAGGGGAGGGTCTGGGAGACGGGAAGGACCCTGGACTGCGGGCGCACCAAGGCTGTAGCCTGTCCCGCAGGTGGGAGAGGGCAGCCGGGGCCCCAGGAGAGGCAGCCCAGCCAAGCGGCAGTAGGGCAGATACCTGGGGAGACCTGGGGGCGTGATGGGGGAAACCAAAGTGTGGACAGAAGGGAGGCTCCTGGGAGACTGAGAAGGGCCAGAAAAGGAGAGAGAGGCAGAGTGGGGGGTGGCGGGCACCCAGGAAACCAGAGGGGGCTTCCAGACAGGAAGAGGGACCAGGGGAAACGGTGAATATCAATATTGAAAATCAGACTTTAACAAATTTCTATTGGCTTTGGTGATTAGGAGTCGGGACGACCTTTGTCAAATATTCAGCTGATTTGAGGGGGTGGAACTGTGGCATGAAGATGGGATGCTTGGGTATAAGAAGCAGTTCACAGAGGAGAGAACCAAATGGGCAGTGCCAGCCAGCAGTGCTTGTGTGTGTACGCGCATGTGTGTGTGTCTGTGCGTGAGTGTGTAAGCGTGTGTGTGCAAGTTTACTTCACACACGTAGGAGACACAGTTGACAATTGGGCATGTGTATCTGCTGAAAGAAAGTAACCACCAGGGTAAAGAGTGAAGGAAAACACAGCGCAGGTTGAGAAAGAGGAGCCCCTGGAACGGGTCCAGGCCTGGAAGGGGAGAGATTCACCAAGACCGTATCAGTAAAAGTTAAAAATCTGATCCCCTTCCAGTAGGAGGCCCCAACATGGAGCCGTGGGCACCTGGGGGGAGTGGGCAGCGGCTCAGGGCTGGACCTGTGAGTGGGGCCGAACGCTGGCCGGAGGCTGCAGGTGAGGGGGCCCTGAGAGGCCTGGGGATGGAGCTTGGGTCTCACCCTGAGAGTCGCGGGGAGGCCCCTGCGGGTTTGAAGCAGCAACTTTGACTGTCAGGGTCAAAGTTCATTAAGACAATGGTGGAGAATTCCTGGGGTACAAGAGTGGACTTAGGGAGGACCATCTGGGGCAGCTGCAGGGATCCAAGTAGGAGGTGGGGTGGCCTGGACCAAGGGCAGCAGCGAAGAGGGAGAGAAGCGAGTCGGTCGAGCTGCACTTTGGGCTGGACACCTCGGGATTCGGAGTTGGACCGGATGTGGAGGGAGGGATGGGGGAGGGAGGGAAACTGAGAGCTTGAGGTCCGGGCGCCTGTGGAAGGCAGTGCCCTGACCACAAGTTGGGCTGACCACGAGCTCAGGGCAGCCACCTGTGCTGCGGTGGGGAGGGGCTTGAGGTTGAGAACCTCCCTCCTGAAACTTCTCATTTCCAGGGATGCTTTCTCAGGGCGGGGCCGAGACCCCTGAACTTTCACAGCTGAGAGGCCGTCTTCTCCACGACTCCCGGAGAGGGTGGCTTAGACGAGCCAGCGGCGTAGGGCTGCCCCTGCGAGCTTCAGCCCAGCGCACACACAGAACTTGCAGACCCCTTGCAGGAAAGGCACCCACACTGGAGGAAAGTCCTCCAGCTCAGCCCCGGGCAGGCGCTGCCCAGCTACTGGCTTGCAGAGCAGGATGCTGCCCGCACACGCTTCAGGTTCTGTCTCGGGGCAGATGCCCTGGACCTGGGACCCAGGAAGCACCGTGTATTTATGGGCCCAGATCTGCACAGAGATAAGCTGCAGTGGAAGAATGAGAAGTGCTTTCTGAGGATGTCTTAACACAGAAACCAGTGCAGATGATTCTAGGAAGAGGTGTCAGGGAGGAATGCCTGGGGCACCGCACCTGCACAGCCCTCCCCATGGGGTAGGGCCCGGCCCACCCACCTGCCTCATTAACTTCCAGACATCGGCTGTAGCCGCCTTGAATCCCTGCCCTCACGACCCAGCCTTCGGTCCCAGCGCTTAGTGCTAAGAACTTCTACTAAATTGGCAAAGCAAATGCACCCCTTCGGGTAACCAGTGGCCATGGCCCCTCAGAGCTCCCTCTGCCTCTGTCCTCCAGCTCGGGAGGGGCCCTGCGGTCTCAGACCTGGACGTGTCTGAAGTGCTCCCTGCCAGCAGACATCCTGTGGCAGCCCTGAGCAACCCTGCATTCTTAGCATTGAATGTAAGACTTTTAGGCAGAGAAAACGTGGAGCTTGCCCATCAGTTAGGTGCTGCATAGTTTGGCCTCTGTAATGGGAAGCAAGCTTCTTCCATACTTGGGTGATACAGTTCATGGTTTCATATAAACCCTAGAACACGGGAAAGTAGTATGAAGAATCATTTCCTTTTCTAAGGCTGAAACATAAGTGATATAAATACCATGTACAAATAAGGCAATTAAAACTGAGCCTGAGAAAATGATCTTCCAAGAACTCTGGGGGAAAAAAATGGTGAAATTAACCGCACTTTGATGAATATCACAGGTTTGCTGAATGCTGCTTTTTGTGGAGTGCTGCATATTCCACCCTGCCAGAGAAGCCTCCTGTTAGGGTGTGCAGGCTTCCCATTCAAGGACTCTTGTAGTTGCATGAATACATAAACCTTTAGTAAATGAACAGGGCCAGACCCTCAGGGGCATCTGCTCTCCCTGTGAGGAAGCCTGGATCCACTTCCAACCACTCACCCATTTCTCTCTGGTGATGTCATTGCTAATTTGCCTAATGCCTCGGTTAAACCAAACAAGCAGCACTGCCCACAGACAAATATCTTGTCAGAGATTTGTAATTACAGTGAGTTTTGTAAATGATTAATGTATGGACAGGTGTAAACCTTTGACTCAATAGTTAATTGAAATGATTTTAATTTATGGGGAAAGAGAAAATGGTACAGGTTCAAGATGACAACACCTACTGTTCAAAATCTACTTGCCTCAAAGAAAGCCTGTGTATATATGTGTATGTGCTGTGTGTGTGATTGTCTGTTTGTGCATGTCTGGATGTGGTGTGTGTGTGTGTGTGTGTGGTGTCTGCTTAAGGAAAGAAAATACATTTTTCATCTGTAAGAGCTTCTCCCTGTACATATTCCGAGGAGCCAGGTAGACCTAGAGTAGCTGAGACTTGACCGTGTGAATGGAGACCTAAGTAAGAACCTCAGCCATTTAGAAGGAAATCAGAGTGTCACCCATTCCTGGGACAGGTTTCTTTCACACTCACAGAGCTAGAAACAATTCCTAGGGGTGAGGTTGTGTTTTTTTTTCCTGGAAAATATGAACTTTCAACATAAGAAAGACCAGGAGGAGGGAAATAAAGGCCTCAGCTTCCTTACTATAAACTCCATAATCAAACGATGACGTGTGTGTGTATGAAATAGAAACCAGGAGAGGTGGGAAGGGGCTCCCACATCCCCACAAGCAGCCGTCACAGGTGGGAGAGCCCCAGACTGGGCAGGCTCTGAAAACAAAGTGAAAACCATCGCTGTTAAGTGGTGTTTAGCATATTCTGATTGAGGAAGCAAGAAGGTACCACCTTTTAATATAGAAATGGCCCCACTTAAAGTAAAAAAAAGGCTTAAAAGAAAGGGTTTAGTTAGGGTTCCCTGGAGGCAGAATCGAAGATGGAGGTCGCACAGGTACTGGCTGACGCTGCGCTCTCAGGGGACCTGGGGGGGAAGGGCAAGTGAGGGAGCCGCCGGGCTCCAAGAGGATGAGCCCGAGGCCCCCAGGCCCCATCCCACAGCCCTCGGGAGCTCTGAAAGACATTGGCACCACAGAAGCACCATCTTGAGGCCGACACACACACACACTCACACACACATGCTCACAAGAACATTTTCAAGTCTCTGTGATCAAAATGATGAGGGATCATGGCAGTAAAGAAGGAAAACGGTTTTCGTTATGCGGCCCTAAAACTTAAACTTCACTTGTAAATTTATGCAACTTCATATTTTAACATTTAGAGACTATAAAAGGGTCTCTTCCATTGGAAGCCAAAGTATTTCTTAGGTTTCCCTCCAAAACCACTTTCCTGTTTAACACTTAACTGTGATGGATGAGCTTGAGAGAGAGGAAGTGGTGAGTACAGCATCACATAGTTACGTTTCCTGGCATATTTCTAATTAAGCAGAAGGTAACATCGTTAAAAAAATGACCAATTATATGAAAATGTGGTGTGAGTGTCCTGTGTTTCTATGTTAGTGACATAATGCTTACAGTCACAAAATGAATAAATGCAAATGTGTATTGATTCATATAGAAGCTTTTATTCTAAAAATTAGGTTATACAATGTCTGTATTCTTTCAACAGAAACGGTTGGCAAAAGAGAAACCCAGGGTGAAAAAAAATAGTGACACCAATAAGCTTTTCCTTCAGGTTATATTTTCTTTAAGATAGGTGGTAGATAGATATATTATTCAAGTAACATCTATTTTATGTGTGTGTGTGTGTGTGTATATATGTAATTTAGAAAACTGTGAAAAGCATAAGAGTAAGGAAATATCTCCTATAGTCCCACACTTCAGAATAAATAACTTTGAACTTTTTGGTATATATCGTTCAGTCTTATTTCTATAAGTATTTTTGTTAGCAGTAGGAATAAGGAATATACTATATGAACCATTTTTAAACTACTTTTTGTTACTGGATAGCATACAGTAGCATTCCTTCATGATACTAAATATGCTTCTAAAACATTATTTCGATAGCTATAAAAGAGTTTATATATTTGGTGTCTCAAAATGTATTTATAAACATTCTATGGTGGAGCATAATTGTTTATAATAAACAAAAAAATTAAGATCATCCTTACTCAGATAACTTTGTTTTCATCTCTGATTATTTTTATATTAAATTCCTAGACATAGAATTGCTCAGTCCTAACATAGGGTACTTTAACAGGATATTTTCTAGAAAACGTTATCAAGTTTTACTTCTATCAGCTCTCTGAAAAGAATAGAAATTAATATACCTTTCTTGGAAAACTGTCCATATTTTGAGAGTCCCTATTCAATTGTCATTCTTGTCAACACTTTAATTTCTTTTTCATGTGCCAGTTTGAAAGAAAAAAAATAGCCCAATATTTTTATGATTACTGTCTGCATCTTTTGCTATCTTTATATTGGTTTCTTAAAATTGTTCTCATTTATTTGTAAAACCTCATTACATATTTAGGCTATTAATCACAAATAAGTTAAGTGTGTTTTAAATACTTTTTCCCAGTTGGCTGTGTTTCCCTTTGCTTTTGCTATGGTAGTTTTAGATGGGCACAGATGTATATTTTAGTGAATTTCAGAACAAGCTAAAAAATGAAGGGAATGATATAATATACGAAAAATAGAATAAGCCAGTATTATAAAATCTTAAAAACTAAGTGATAGAACTCAAGAAAGACTAAGAAAAAAAAAAAGAAATTATTTTTGTAAAGAAGACTATACTAGAAGTAGCACAAGGGTTAATAAACATAACAGAGAGTGGCTAAAAAGAAATGGAAATAGCAGTGAAGAAAATATTAATAGTAAACAACTTGAGAAAATATTTAAAAGGATTTGAAGGTGACAGTGATCAGGGATGGCCAAAGAAGATCAAACCTAATTATAAAGGAGCCCACGAAGAAGCAAAACAAAGCAATGTGACAGGACAAACAATCCGTAAAAAGGTTTTGAAATTTAAAAAGAAAAATCTCTCTACTACATATTTAAAGGGTGCACTTTAGGAAAAGCAAAAGGCAAGTCATGATGACCAGTAATGAAACATTTTAATGTAAAAACTACTGGACTCTCAAGGAACAAATGGCAAAACACAAATTCTTTAGAAATACAAGTCACTTCTAAAGAAAAGAAAATCAGAGTTTTGTGAGAATTTTTGACAGCAGTGCTTTATGCCAGAAAATGCTAGAGTACATTTTAAATATTCAAAGAAAAAAAGTGACCCCAGGACGTTACATGTAGCTCAGCTGATGCTTAAATATAAAAGGCATTTTTAAAATGGTTACCAGCATGCAAGAATTCAGGGTGCATTATCCTCTTGAGCGTTGAAGACTCTCTTAAAAATCAGTTTCAGAAAGCGAACATTATGAGAGACAGTCTATATAAGGACTATTTGTGAGCATTAAAAGTGTATCTAATTGCAGAACAAAGAAAAATGATGATTATTTTCTAGACTATAATATGTAACGGCTTTATACTCTTAAAATGTAGATAAATTACAACCATTAAAATTGAGGTGTGATGAGGAGATCATATAAAAAGCAGAATAAGCTTGTCATTGACTTAAATATATTAATGAGAGGAAAAAAAGGATATTACTTCGTATCAGTTACTAGAAAGATTAGGAGAAGAGAAGGGTGAGGAAGAGTTTATAATTAAATCATTATTTCTCATAGAATAAACAAAAATAAAAGAAGGGATGACACTTATAATATCAAGGAATTGGCATAATAATTGGTGTAATGGTTAGAGAACACAAACATAAACAAATATAAATTCAAAAACTATACTAAAAAGAGACAAAAATAATGCAAAACTTATAGACGATTTAATGAGTAACTATGTACAAGGATTGTGTGTCTGTAACAATATAACATAACATTTTATATAATAATATAACAGAATTGAAACCAAATATATTGATTATATCTGTATCTATCAGCCTGATTCATCTATTAAAAGAAAAATATTTTTTCAAAGTAACAAAGCTAAATCCAACACTGTGTTTTATAGTAACAATATACTTAAAACAAAGACCCCAAAAGACTACAAAGAAAATGGTTTATATATCAGATAAACACACACAAAAGCAGAAAGTGGTAGATACCATTTTTTACTTGAAGAAAAAGCATTAGAGAAAAAAAAAGAAGTCACTTCAAACTAGTAAACACTACAAGCCACAAGGAAAATATGAGCAATTAATATTTATGACCTCAGTAACAACTTTTACAAAGCAAAAACTAGTGAAGATGCAAAGAGAAAACAAAACACACTAAAATAGTAGGGATTAATACATTTTATTCATCTAGAAGACATGAAGTGAACAAAATATGTATAATAACATAAAAGATTTAAATAATAGACTCAACAGGAAAATCTAATAAATATATATTGAACTCCAATCTCCAATAGCAGAGAAGGGATCTTCTCTGCAAGATGATATGCAACATTTACAAAATGTCTTAGTCCACAAAGAAAAACCCAATAAATTTCAAAGTATGGGAAAAGATACAATCAGAATTCTGTGATAATAGCAAAATAAAAATAGCATAAAACCTTTAAAATGTTTTGTTAAAAAGCACTCTTCTACTTTTGCCTTTACAAAAAGTATCACTAAACAAATTATAGATCAAAAGAAAATTTTAAATCAGAATCTTTTGAAAACACACATGTTAGAATCTATGGGTTACAGTTAAATTACCTGTCAGATAAAAGAGGAAAACATTAAATAATGATATCAATAAACATTAAAAAGAATGGATTAATGAAGGACCCAATTGAAAAAGCAAGAGAAAGAATGTCAAAGTAAATTAAAAGAAGGGAATAGAAAAGAAAAAGGAGGAAGACATAAACAAATGGGTTAGTGAATTTAAAATAAGTAGAACAGTTAAATCTAAAAATTGGTTTATTAAAAAAAAATCAACAAATTATCTAATTTACTCAAAGAAAAGTGGAGGTTTAGGGGGAGAGCACTAACACACAAAATTGAAAGTTAAATGGAAGAAGTGACATCCAAAATGACAATTTTAAAAAATGCACAGGAAACCACCTTGCAAAAATCTACAAAAAACTGTAACATGCAATAATTGATATATAAATACTACTTATTGATATTGATTCCAACAGAGATACAAAGTCTAATGGGACAATAACCAAAAAAGATAATTGCTAAAGACTACCCCCTACACAAAAAGAACTATGTATGTCTGGTTCTCAGGAGACATTTACCAAACCTTTAAAGATTATATAATTCCAATAATTTCAGAACATAGGAAAATAAGAAAAACAATTTCATCTTATGAAGAATAACAGTGATCTAAAACCTGACAAATATTTAATTCACTAAACAACAAAGAAAAAAAATACTGAACAACCAAATTTATAAATATAAATGCAAAAATCTTTAAAGGAGAATCAATTGTTTTCCTATGTCTCAGCAATAAACAGTGGAATTTAAAATTAAAATCATAATACCATTTACATTACCAGCCCACAAAATGAAATACTTAAGTATAAATCTAACTCAGCCAATGTTAGGTATAAATCTGACAAAATATGTGCAAGATCTATATGAGAAAAAATAACAAAATTTTGATGAATTAAATCAAAGAACTTAATGATGAAGCAATATTCCATGTTTGTGGACAGAAAGACTCAATATTGTCAGATGTCAGTTCTTCTCAAATTGACCTATGGATTCAGTGTAATCTCAGTCAAAATCCAAGCAAACTATTTTGCGGATGCCAAAAAAAAAGATTCTAAAGTTTATATGGAGAGGTAAAAAACCCACAATGGCCAACACAATATTGAAAAAGAACAATGTTGGAGGACTGACACTGCATGACTTCAAGACTTGCTGTGAAGCTACAGTAATCAGGAAAATATAGTATTGGTGAAAGAATAGACAAATATATCAGTGCAACAGAATAGGGAGCCCAGAAACAAACTCACATAAGTAGAGTCCACTAATCTAATCTTTGACAAAGAAGCAAAGACAGTGCAATGGAGCCAAGATTGTCTTTTAAACAAATGGTGCTGGAACAACTGAATTCCACATGCAAAAAAAAAAAAAAAAAAAATTATCTAGACACAGACCCTACACCTTCATAAAAATTAACTCAAAATGGATTATAGACCTAAATGTGATATTGGAAACTATAAAACTCCTAGGAGTAACATAGCATAGGAGAAGGTAACATAGGAGAAAACCTAGATGACCTTGAGTAAAGCAACTGATAAACTGGACTTCATTAAAATAAAAACTTCTGCTCTCAAAAGACAATGTCAAAAGAAGTAGAAGACAAGCCAGAGACTGGGAGAAAATAGTTGCCAAAGACACATCTGATAAAGGACTCTTATACAACATATACAAAGAACACTTAACACTCAACAATAAGATGGCCAAAAACTTGATTAAAAGATGGGCAAAAGCCCATAACAGATACCTCACCAAAGAAAACATACAAATGGAAAATAAGCATATGAAAAGATGCTCCACTTCATATGTCACTAGAAAGTAAAATTTAAAATAACAACGAGGGAATTCCCTGGCAGTCCAGTGGTTAAGACTCTGTGCTTTCACTGCCGAGGGCCCAGGTTTGATCCCTGGTCAGAGTGCAGCCAAATAAATAAATAAATAAATAGATAGATAAATAAATAAATAAATAAAAATAACAATGAGATACAACTATGCACTTATTAGAATGGCTAAAATCTGAAACACTGACAACACCAAATGCTGGTGAGGATGTGGAGCAACAGGAACTCTTATTCATTTCTGGAGGAAATGCAAAATGATACAGCCACCATGGAAGACAGTTTGGCAGTTTCTTACAAAACTAAACATACTCTTATGATCCAGCAGTCTCATTTCTTGGCATTTACCCAAAGGAACTGAAAACTTATATACACACAAAATTTTGCACACAGATATTTATAGCAACTTTATTCATAGTTGACAAAACTGGAAAGAAACCAAGATGTCCCTCAGTCAGTGAATGGATAAATAAACCATGGTGCATCCAGACAATGGACCATTATTCAATGCTAAAACGAAGTGAGCTATTAAACGAAGTGAGATATTGAGCCATGAAAAGACACTGGGGAACACTAAATGCATATTACTAAGTGAAGTAAGCCAATCTGAAAAGGCTACATACTGTGTGATTCCAACTGTATGATATTCTGGAAAAGATAAAACTATGTAGATGTAGTAAAAAGACAGTGGTTGCCAGGGGGGCAGGGAGGGATATATAGGCAGAGCACCAACTATATTTAAGGCAGTGAAACTTGTTGTGTGACACTATAATGGTGGACATATGTAATTATACATTTATCCAAACCCATAGAATATACACCACCAAGAGTGAACCGTAATATAATCTATGCACATTTGGTGTATATGATGTGTCAATGTAGGTTCATCAATTATAACAAAGGTACCACTCTGGAGGGGGAGTTAATAATGAGAGAGTCTATGCATGTGGGGGACTGGGAATAGATTGGAAATCTATGTAACTTTGTCTCAATTTTGCTGTGAACCTAAAACTGCTCTAAAAAACTAAAGTCAAAAAAGTCATAAAAAGATATTTAGCAAAGTGTAAAATACATGCTAAGCAAGACATCATGGCCAATTCGGGAAATTCCAAACATATAAGTGTGGTTCAATATTAGGAGAGTCATCAAATGGAGATAAGGAGATAAATCATATGATCATCTTTGGAGGTGTAGAAGAGGAGATATAGAAATTCATCCCAATTCACATTAAAATACCTCAAAATAGGAATAGATTGGTAATTCCTAAACATTATAAAACTTTTCCTGTGAAAGTAATATATAAAATGCAATACCCACTCTCTCTACTACCATTTCATACTGTGTTGTACAAAAAAAGAGCCAAGAGAGCCAAAATCTATATATGTGTTTTGCCTGAGTTTTTGACAGCGCAATTAACTGTACACATGCAGAGAATGATTCAAGCAGCCCATCTAAGGAACTGTGTTGATTCTTGAGTTGCTGTCCATTCCAGTGGAGATGTAATTTGCATTTTGAGTTCTTCCAAGTTAATTGTATGCTTAAAAAATAAAGCAATATCCTCCAAGGCACATAAAATAATCTAGAATTTCTACAGCATATTCTTCACAATATCCAGAATGAAGAAACAGGAAAATATGACATGTTCTCTGAAAAAAGGCAATCAGTGAGGAACAACTCCATGATCCAAATGTCACAGTTACCAGACTTGGATTAGCAGCTGTTATTCCTGCTCAGAGATGTAAAAGAAAGTACGTTTATAATGAATATAAAAATAGTGAATATCGGCAGAGAAATATGAACTAAAGCAAAATAAAAAAATAAAAGTATAAAGCTGAAAATGACAATATCAGTATTTTTTTAAAAGTCACTGAATGGGCTTAACAATAGGAGATGACAGAAAACTCATTACTTTTTAAAAAAAATCCATAGAAATTATGAACTCTGAAGAACAGAAAGAAAAAACATTGAAGGAAATTAAGATTGAACAGTATAAAAAGGGCTAACATGCATGTGATTGGAGTCTAAAAGGGGAAGGAATAGAGGCTAAGGAAGAAACAAATATTTAAAAGAAACAATGGGGACTTCCCTGGTGGTGCAGTGGTTAAGAGTCTGCCTGCCAATGCAGGGCACACGGGTTCAATCCCTGGTCCGGGAAGATCCCACAAGCCACGGAGCAACTAAGCCCGTGCACCACAACTACTGAGCCCAAGCTCTAGGGCCCATGAGCCACAACTACTGAGCCCGCATGCCCATGCTCTGCAACAAGAGAAGCCGCCACAACAAGAAGCCTGCGCACTGCAACAAAGAGTAGCCCCTGCTCGCCGCAACTATAGAAAGTCCGCGCGCAGCAACGAAGACCCAATGCAGCCAAAAAATAAATAAATAAATAAAATTAAAAAAAAAAAAAGAAACAATGACCAGTATTTTTTTTCAAATTTGATGAAACAAATAAATTTACAGATTCATGAAACTCAGTGGACCCCTGCAAAATAAATACAGAGAAAAGCATACCTAGGCATATTATAGACAAAGTGATGTAAACCAAGAGTAAACAGAAAATTTTAAAGCAGCCTGATAAAAATGACAGATTGCTTATGGAGGACTGAAGGGCCAAATTCAAATGTAGAAGTTAGCCCAAACAATGGAGGCCTGAAGACAGTGGGATAACACCTGTAAAAACCTGGAAGTTTAAAAATATAGGTTAACCCAGACTTCTGCATTCAGTCAAAAGTGTTTAAGAAGAAGGCAATGTAAAAATATTTTCCAGATAAAAGAAAATGAAGAACTTATGTTTTCAGCCTCCCTTCATTACAAGAAATGCTAAATAATGTTCTTCAAACTGAAGGGAAATGACACAAGATAAGAACTCAGTTCTTCAAGAAAAAATATAGGGAATTGGAAATGTCGAGAGAAAAGAAAAGAGGGGGAGAACTTGAATCATCTTGAGACAGTTTCCTTTTCAGGAACCCAATTATTTTTGTTGTATCTCCATTTTCTTCTCTTTTTCTCTTTCATGGCATTCATCTCCTTGTCCTATTCACCTGCTTTTGTTTTGTTGAGTTTCTCTTTGATGAGCCTGACCCAGTGTTTGTTACTGGTTCTGACCTTTCCTGCCCCTATGCCTTTTAAATCATCCTAAAGTGATGTTTTTTCTGCTTCTCTCTTGAACCTATCGGATTCCTTTCACCTTCATCTTTCATCACTAATCTCTTAATTCATAGTTTGCATCTTCTTCACACTCAGTGGGAGCATGAAAAAGATTCTGAATGCACTCAACTTGTACTTCCTTTAGTAAAATTTTTATATATATGTATTCACAAAGTAGGATCATTTTGTAGGCTCCACATTGGTTTCCCGAATTTTCCTGCTTAAATAGAAGCATATCTTGGTATGCAGGATTACCACTGGTTCTCTGTACAGTTCCCCTGGATGCTGCTAGGGTGATCTTCATTCTCTTTTTTTTTTTTTAATTAATTTATTTATTTATTTTTGGCTGTGTTGGGTCTTCGTTTCTGTGCGAGGGCTTTCTCTAGTTCCGGCAAGCAGGGGCCACTGTTCATCGTGGTGCGCGGGCCTCTCACTGTCGCGGCCTCTCCTATTGCGGAGCACAGGCTCCAGATGCGCAGGCTCAGTAGTTGTGGCTCATGGGCCTAGCCACTCTGCGGCATGTGGGATCCTCCCAGACCAGGGCTCGAACCCATGTGCCCTGCATTGGCAGGCAGATTCTTAACCACTGCGCCATCAGGGAAGCCCGGTGATCTTCATTCTTAGCTGGAGAGCTGAGTGCAGTAATTCCAGAGTCCCAGCTCAGGGATGCAATGACCTGGGGAAGAAGGGAAGGAATCTGGAGCACTGATGTTCTCTGGTTAGTTTCATGTATAGAGAATCCTCTACTCTAAATTTCTATTGTAACTCAATCCGCTGAGGTATGGCTTTGCTCTTTGTGTTTGAGAGCAACCCCGCTGGGTCAGGAAAGAGTCCTTCCAGGCTGACAGAGCCTCAACTTCTCAGAGGCAATTTTCAGCCAGGAGAAGCCCTGGGTCACCTCTGTTTACCTTGGAGCTCTGGCACAGCTACTTCTGAGTGCTACTGGTCTGTCCCAAAAAGGAGCTGTGGGGTCTTTCTTTTTCTTCTGGTTCTGGCACACACATTTCAGAGGGTTTGGGAGCTGGGCCAAGAGACAGGAGTGTGCTCTGTGAAGGAGACATGTGGGGCCTCGTGGCTTCTTTTAATCTAGCCCCATCTGCACTTTATAGACAAGAAATTCATTAAACTTTCTGGCATTCTGATGATACCCTTTCCTGGATTCCTGCATGGAATCTATTTTTAGCCTCCTTTGATTATCACTGTTGGTTTTTGAGAGAGGGGTGTTGGACATCTGGGCTTACATTGCTGTTTCTAAAAAAAAAAAAGTGACTGTTCAGCTGTTTAAAAAGACTTCTTTCCTATACATCAAACAAGGAAACTTATGAACCTAATACCAAACCAATTATTTTTTTCTGGGGAAATCTGTACTGTGTTTCAAATTTATTAATGGAAAAGTATATATATTGTCAAGCAGAGCTTCCTTTTCATACTTACAGCCATCAGAGATGCATGAATTATTTAAGTTTAAAATGAATTATTTAAAAACATACACACATTCTCCTACTTTGCTGGACAACTGGATTATCCTACCAAGTAACCACTGACCCCACCTACCAGCGCTGTAGCCCCTTCCCTACAGTGCTACCAAGATTGAGAGTCATGATCGTGAGCAGGGACCTGCACCTTTAAAAGGTATCCTGAAGGTGATTCCCCCGGACCCGCTGAGGGTAACCCTCAAGTTAGATGCTTTGTCCCCTGTTCCCATTTGCCAGCCTCCCTCCCCAGTAAAGAATTTGGCAAATCTTCTTGACTTGATATGGATCCAATCTGACCTCGCAACCTGCATTCTGCCTTCCGTTTCCAGCTGCCCACATCCAACCTCTCCTTACTGTGCCTTCTCTAACCCTATCCTGGAGTGGACAGCTCAGAGCCACTTTGTCTTAAGTGAGAGACCAGCATTGAATGTCATTACCAAATAAATCGTGCCTCCCCTGACCTTGTGAACCTACTTCCTTTATGGGCCGAGGAAGCCAGTTTCCACATGTTCTGGTTGCAGCCCCTCCTTTAAAAGCAGATATGTTCATTAGGCTTACCATGCATTTGTTTCTTTGTTTCCCTAAGAGGGGACACACACACACACACACACACACACACACACACACATCACAGAGATAATCTAGGAGTTAAGGACATAAATAATAGTTCTTAAAAGCCCTTACTGACTAAAAAATTATATTATATAAATATCATAAAAGACATTGTTTCTATACTTTAGAATTCTAGTTTGTTAGACGTGTTGGGAGTTACCAGGCACTTATGGCAAGAGGAGTGTTTTATATCCAATTCCAGAAGACATTTGTTGATTGCAGTTGACATTGCTTTAGCAATTCCATCACTAAAATCCTCTACTTCTAAGTCATTGGGAGAAGGCTAAGTCAGGGCCAGGCATTCCTTACTTTTTCAGACTGTCACATTCCTCTCTGGATTGGAGAAATCAGGAAAAGCTGGAATTATTGCACTACACACCAAAAGGATCAGCTCAAAGTTCACAGGGGTACATAAAGCAAGGAAACAAATCACGTTTAGAAGAATTTAGAAGAAATTTTATTCTAGAGTTAGTGAAACCAAAATCTGTAATACCTATTTATCTAGTTACCCTAGAATCTACTGTGTGATTACTTTAGATTTTGCTGTTCATCTAAAACCCACAAAGTTTTTCTCTAGATTATTTTCATAAAATCAACAACCTCCTTGCTAATAGGGTGGAGTCATAAATTTTTTGTGGTTTAAATGTGTGCCCATTATTCCAACAAGAGCTGTGGGTACCATGGAGCTTGTGGAGAAAATAGATTATTCCCCATGAGTTGATGAATTACAATGTTTGATGTTCTAATGTTAATCAGCTTTGCCTTTCTGGGATAAAACCTACCAGAATATCATTTATATTGCTGGATTCAATTTGCCAATCCTTTATAAAGGATTTGTGTCTAGTTTTATGAGGAATATTGCCTTTTTTTTTTTGCAAAATATTTTTCAGATTTTATTTTTAGGGTACTGTTAGCTTCACCAAATGATATGGGATGCATCTTTTCTCTATTTCCTGAGAGTGTTAGTATAAAACTGGTACTATTTCTTCTTTAATTCTTTAATAAAGTTTACCAATAGCATAATGTGGAACTGGAGTGTTCTTTGTGGAAAAGATTTTTATTACAAATTAAATTTCTCTGATGGCTGTAGGACTATTTATATTTTCTATTTCCTCATGAGTCATTTTTGGTAAGTTGTGTTTTTCTAAGAATTAGTCCATTTCCTCTGTAATATAAAATTTACTGCCATGTGAGAGGGGACACCTATACAGGCAGACCTCATTTTATTGTATTTTGTCTTATTGTGCTTCACAGATAATGCATTTTTTTTTTTTAACAAATTGAAGGTTTGTGGCAACCCTGTGTCAAGCAAGTCTATTGGCATCATTTTTTCCAACAGCCTTTTCTCACTTTGTGTCTCTGTGTCATCTTTTGGTAATCCTTACAAATTTCAAACCCCCCACCAGCAAAATGATTACTATTGGCTGAAGGCTCAGGTAATGGTTAGCATTTTTTTAGCAATAAATTATTTTTAAATTAAGATTTGTACATTGTTTTTAGATTAGCGATGCTATTGCACACTTAATAAACTCCAGTATAGTGTAAACATAACTATTATATATACACTAAGAAACCAAAAAATTCTCATGACTCATTTTATTGTGATATTCACTTTATTGAGGTAGTCTGGAACCAAACCTGCAATATCTCTGAGCTCTGCCTGTACATATCCTAGAAGTATTAGAAGGCTATTATACATCAGTTAGATTTTAAATGTCTCAAGGATATATAGTTCTGTCCACTCTTTCATGAATCTTACTAGGAGATTATAAATTGTATTAATATTTTCAAATAACTAACTTTGGACTTTGTTAATGTTCTCTACTGTTTTTTTTCTGTTTTCTATTGCTATTGATTTCTGCTCTATTATTATTCATTTTCCTTCTGCTTGAACTACAATTTAATTCACATTTTTTTCTAACTTCTCAAATTGGAAACATAGGTCAGTGATTTTAAACTTTTCTTCTTTGTTATTGTGAAAGTATTTCATAATGGGAAACCATTTATGGATGATATTTAATAAAATTGTGCAGAAATACACACACACATCTATGGATCATTCCAAGTCATGCTGTGAACTATGCTAATCCCAGATGTTAGTGTGTGCAGTTTGCAGGAAATGTCCTTCTGATTTTAGGCATTTGGGCTGAGGGCCTCTCTGTATATTAAGCTGTACTGTTTGTGGTCTGTTCATCTGTCTGCATTTCAATGATAAACTTGAATTCTTAGCCTGAAACATTCTACATCACAGGCAGTGTCGGCTGTCTGTCAACATGCAAACACTCAATCACTGGATAGAGTAGAATGTGTTCTGTGTCTCAAGCTAATATTTAACCAGTGATTTGGATACTGAGTTTATGTTCTTGCTCAAGTAACTTCACCTGCATGGGGAGTTTCTAATAACAGTCTCACGTTCTACTTGATCAAAGTGCTGTTCTGTTTCTTATAAAGGTGGTGAAAGTTAAATCATTAAAGACATTGATCTCTGAGTAGGAAGGATCTGAATATATTGACACTAAGTTAGCAGTAAAAATATTCTACATCCCTAACATTAATGTTGTCTGTCCAAATATAGATCATTTGAGAAACTACAAAAGCCCACATGTTCCTTCTATGAAAAATTGAAGAATCTGTGTGCAATGTAGAAGATTTGGGGTCATCTAGAAATGGGTAGGGAAGAACTGAACTTTTTTGTCACCGGTTAATAAACTCAGTGGAAGCTGGGGTCTCCCTGGTTTCTTTTCTTTAACATTCCTAGTTCATGAATAGGGAGGCATTCACAATGCATTCACCTGCCCAGTGCACCCAGCTGCCAACTGATCAGTAAGGTACCATTTATAATTTGGGACTGTAATTTTGTTTGTTTTTCTCCCCAATATCACATTAAAGCTATATTTTAAAATAAGAAGAAAATAAAAGGTTTTCCAGGTATGTGGAAAGGTTTGGCTGATGACCAAGTGGGGTGATGAATTTATAGAACAGTGATTGTATTCCTCGGTACCACTGTAAAAACACTGTACAGTCCTGCTCAAAACCTGTGCAGTTGGGCTCATTTGGAGAAGATGTGGCTAGAACGTGAGTGGTCTTTGAAAGAAATAAATGTGCACATGGAACAAAAAAAAAATGTTGCTGTTTCCTAATCTTTTGTATAATGGTTCCCAGTGAGTGATTATTAATTTCTATCCCGTAGCTAATACATGACCTTATCTACCTCTTCATGGTGCATAAAAAATACGGTTTTAGGGAGTTCAGAATCCAACCAACATATATTACTAATAAGCAATCCTTCACTCAGGAAATTGAATGCCTTAGACTCAAACAGGGCCAAGTAAATAAATTTGTGTAATTTTGAATCAACCATGCCTAGCATTCTGGTCATTTCTGCTCTTCATAATTTGTGAGCCTTGGAATGAATGTTTTGAAATCTCTTTATTAGAAGAGGTAAAGGTAAAGGTTTTCAGTGTCCACACTTATGAATCTTCCAGGATCAGCACCCACACAAAAGTGTTCACAAATGCCAAGGGTCCCACTGGCCTACAAGGATTGCAATGGAAAAGTGTAAAAGGACCCATGTATTCCATTGGACCAATCTGGTACCTTTTGGAAGTGAAGAGAGAATTTTCAGCACAAAATGTAGATGTCATTAAGACCATCTGACCCAAAATTAGTCATTCATAAGAATGATTTACTGCACAAGCACATACTGCATACCCGCCTATTGGTTCTGACTGCTGCAGATGGAAACAAACGGGGCACAGCCTCTGGTCGTGAGCACCTCCATTGCCAGTTGTATTTTCTTCCACTGTCAAAGCATCTGGAGAGGATTTTTCAGTCCCCCTGGGCTGGGATGTCTTATCTTTGCAGCAGCAGTTAGCTCCCTGCCCAGGACATCGTGAGGATAAGCCAGCATTGCTGATGGTCATTTTGGGATACCCTTCTGGAGCCAGGCCATTAGTTTGTAGTACCACCTGCATCGCTGCATCTTCCTCCTTCCAGCCACGTTGCGAGGACCCTGTAGCCTCTAATCCATCTGCCTACTATGGTTAATGCCTGGACCACAAACTTAGACCTCCAGAAGGTGTACTGTATGCTTTGTTCTCAGGTAATGGAGGTCATGCCCCGGAAATTTTAGGCACCACTGACCATTTGTTATTTGAGGTGAAAATGAGGAATATATAGGCCAAAAAAAGCTTTGGGGTGAGATGGCTGGAAGACCCCTCCCAGGTGTAGGAGAGGGGGTGACAGGGGCCAAGGAGGAGGTGGGAGTGACCCTCCATGAGCCAGGGCTCGGGCAGCATCGGGAGGAGCTGGGTGGGAAGCGACTTGGCACTTGTCTGCTGGACACAGGCCTTGGGTCTCCCCTCCACGTGGACCCTGCAGGGACTGCACACTGGCCTCCTGGCTCTTCCTGGGCAGATGCCACTCTCTGGGCCTGGGATGCTCTTTCTCCAGGTATGTGCTCGTCTCACCCCCTCGTTTCTGCCTTCAAAGGTCATCCCCTGCGCGAGCCTCCCCTCGCCACTGGACTCTGAGAGTTCACAGTCCTTCTTTGTCTCCCTTCCTTTCCTTGGCATTTCTCACCATATGACCCACCTGCACTTTACTGATTTCTGTTTTTATTGCCTTCTGCCTTCATGAGAATGCAAGCTCCAGAGGGGCAGGTACATGCACCTGCCTTGGTCACTGCTGTACCTCAAGCCTGGCATGCAGTCGTTGCTCAGTGAATATTTATTTATTATTTTGGGGAGAATTGTTTTATTGTTGTTCTTGTTGTAGAGTATAGGACAGACTTTCCATAAACATAGAAAACCAGAATTATTGATGTCAACGTTATAGGGATTTAACAAAAATAGAAATAAGAATGATTTACAAACTTTTACACTGAATTTATTTACTAACTTAATTAACTCCATAACTTTATTCCATAATTTATTCCCGATTTTCCATAACTTTATTCACCTCAGTATGGACCTACTCTCCTTAAGCTTTTTTTTCTTTTTCTTATATATTAGAAAACCTCTAGATCTAGTCACAACAATTTTTTATTTGGGATGATATTATGGGTAAGCTTGCCCACAGCTGCAGACAGTCTCTTCACAAGTCGAAGATCAGTGAGTATTTATTAAAACAATGTCATTTTCAGGAGTGGCTGTACTCAGACCAAATGTGGAGTAAGAAGAAAGAAATGCCTTTTAGAAAAATGCTTATACAAATTTTTCACAAGTCTGCCTAAACCCAGAAAATAACGTTAATCATAAGACAATATACTGATGTTTTTTGATTCTAATATATCACTTTGCTAAAATGTGAAAGAGAAATTGAAAAGAAATGGGATGACAGATATAGCCTCAGTTTTTCTAGACAAATAATCCCTAAACATTGGAGAACAAACTTTCTATCAGTCAGATCAGCAAATGAACCTCTAAACAGAAAACAGGAGCAAACGCCCCATCCCACCCTTTCTCTGTGAGGCCAGTCTGTCTCCAGCCCCTCTTCTTCTCCCAGGAAGGCTCACCCAGCCTCCAGGATGCTCACCTGTGGCCAAGCCAGACCTTCCCAGGTAACCACCTCCCCTGCCCTGCACCTGGATGGATTCCAGCAAAGAACCTCCGCCCATGGGAATTCCTCCAGGCACCGCCCCCCCCCCCATCCTGGAGCGTCCTGGGAAGGGCAAGGGTCACAATTAATGGTTTTGAATGATTTTTAATAGCCTTGCTTTTGATGTTGATCTTCTTGCTCCTCTTGCAAATTCAGTTTCGACTCTGTATAAATGACTACACTCCATCTAAGCCATTCTGCGTACATTGGAAAAGTCTTCTTCTGTGCACAAAGAGATACTATGCTTCGGGAAGGCTCGACTCTGAAAAGCACCATATCAAGACATCGGCTCCACATTAGAGCGCTCCAGACTTTCACAAGGAGCCGATGGCTTTTGTTCTCAAGACCCATGGAAATCTAACTTCTCTTGCTTGATATTAAATACACACATTTAGTCTTGGCATCAAATAAAAATCACCCCTAGCTGGAAACTTGTCAGACTATTCATCCACTTTAAAGGCAAATTAAAATAATACGACAGTGGTAAAATGATAAATTTGTAAAGATCCATCAGTCATGGGATATATTTCATAACAAAATTCGTCATCATTGCTTATTTGGGATTTACAAAGCTACTGTTATTCTTTCTTTTTAATTTTAGAACATTTGGGGCACAGAGTTAGGGCGTGTTAACGGCATTACATGGAAACTGCTGAAATTTCCAACTCCGGGCTCTGTGACACGGATAGGACAGAATCATAGACTCTATGTGCGACTCGTTTCTTTATATGGTGTAATTTTAAATAGATCTGTTTTGGTGGGACTCAGCAAATCATTGAGTCACGGTCATGTAACTGCTCCTCACAGCAATCCTCTGAAGAATTCCTCTAGAACGTTGTTAAATGTCTCCCGTGTCCTAGATCAGAGGCGGGCAAACTTTCTCTAAAGGACCAATAGTAATTATTTGTAGTTTTTCAGCCCTTACCGTCTGTGTAGCGACTACTCCCCTCTGCCGTTAGCCTTGAAGAAGAGACAGTGGGTTAACACTTGTCTGTGCTCCAATGAACTTCACTTACAAGAGGAGGAGCTGGGCCAGATTGGCCTGTGGGCCAGTGTTTGATGACCACTGGCTGGAGAAATAAGATGTTTGCCTGCCCGAGAAGGGCTTCCAGTGATGGGAGGAGGCATGGTGGGGCATGGTGGCACATCCCCAAGAGCTGTGCCTGGGGCTGGAGGGGCCAGAGCCACGAAACCCACCACCCCCCCATGTGCGGGGCATAAAGCATCAAGAGGACGGGACCCCCAAGCTGAGTTCTAATTTTAATATTTTCATGGAAATGCCATTATATGTTATCAGAATTCCAACTGTAATTAATCAACCTGGGAAACTGACAGACTGGGAAATTCACTGGCAAGTTAGCTGGAAACGGTAAGCGCTGAAGCTGAGCTTTGAAGGTAGATTTGCCAGGCATACATTTTTTTTCTCCATTTATGTGACAAATATTGATCGAGGCCCAGCCATGTGTCAGGTGCATCTCTGGGCATTGGGAAGATGACGATGAGCCAAGTAGAGCAGGCCCCCTTTTTCCTGGTGCTGATGGTCCAGTGAAGGGTCAGACATTCACAGACACGTACACACAAGGGGTCCAAGGTGCATGCCCAGGGAGCTGGGTGGGCAGCTGGAGCGAGGTGAGGAGGGGGAGGGAGAGCATGGCAGGAACAAGGTCAGGGAGGGCTCTGGGGATGCCACGAGCAGCCTGTAGACCATGAATAGGGCCACCGATCGGGGAGGAATGTGGTGGGAGCCACTGGAGGTGCTTGGACAGGGGAGTGGCTTGCCCTGATTTATCTGCCACAAACTCCGTCTGCTGACATGGGGAGAACTGGGCCCACAGAGGCACACGTGGAAATTGGGAGACAGTTGAGAAGCCCCCAGTGTTGTCCGGATAGACAGAAACCGTACCAGGCAAGAGAGCGTGGATGGCCTCTCACCTGCCCATCTCAGGAGCCCAGATGCTGGCACACGGTGAGGCCTCAACTGGCAGGTGCGTGAGGGTCACCTGAGAACAAAAACAGACCTCCCCCCATTAGCTGTCGGCTCCTGTGTGACAAATTAGCCCCAAACCGAGCAGCTAGAAACAACAGACACGTATTACTTCACACACTTCTGAAGTCCTGGAGGCTGAGAACAGCTTCGCCATGTGGCCCTGGCTCCGGGCTTCTTACAAAGGTGGGGTCAGTCTGTCCACTGGAGCTGCACCATCTGAAGGCTTGACCAGGTCTGGGAGGTCTGCGTTCACATCCCCTGATGGCTCCTCACATGGCTGTGGGCGTGGCTGCTGGTGGGAGGCCACGGCCCCTTGGCAGTTGGGCCTCCTCACAGGGCTGCCTGCGTGTCATTGTGACATGGAAGCTGGCTTCCCCAAGAGCCACATGTCTTACGAGCAGCCTTGGAAGTGACGGCCCATCACTGCCGCACTTCTGCCCCAACGGAGGGGCCACAGGAGGACGGGGACCAGGGTTGAGTTCAGACACTGGTTAATGTGTCCCCAGCGTATCCCGATTCTGAGCCTTCGTGAATCTCACTTGGAGAAACACTGATGCCAGCAGAGGACTTGTGAACGGACCAGACTGAAGAGGACCAGTGCCTGGGACTTCAGTTCCAGAAAGAAATCATCCTCTCACCACCTCTCCCAGCACCAAGCACCACCATCTCTCCCGCCATCAACTTGGATGCCACACCATTTATCACGGAGGTCACTTCAGCCCAACTTAAATCCAATGATCATGGACAGGCTCCCTGTCTCAGGCTCCGGGAAGACCTCAGGCTGCGGGCAGAGCTAAGCCGGCTTCATCCTGCACACACACAGGTTTTTTCTGGTGGCCAACTAAAGCTGCAGAAAACCGTAGGTGGGTGAGGTTAACTGTCCAACCCTCCTAAACTCATAATGTGATTATAATGAAAGCAAACATTAGAGTCAATTAGCTACACCTGTGAAACTTGTTAAGTACACCTTGATGAAGGAGCTGGTAGGAAGTCCCTACAACCTGTTCTGTAAGCTCCCTGGCGTCCCAGTCACAACACTTGAAGTGGGACAAGCCTTTGTGTCTTGAACTGTAAGCCTTTTAGAGGATGCTGAGAGTGACTAGTAATGACACCAACACAGTAGGTAAACCAGGGCCTTGTGAGGAAACCGGGAAACATGGTCACCGTGAGGATTAAGTGACACATCAGTTTGGCCAGGCTGTGTGCCCTGTGTTTTGGTCAAACACCAGTCTAGATGTTTTTGTGAGGGTCCTTTTTAGATTGACTAACTTTTAAATCAGTGGACTCAGAGTACAGCAAATGACCCTCTATGAGGCAGGAGGGCCTCAGCCAGTCAGTGGAACGGCTTACAAGCAAAGACTGAGGTTTTTCAAAGGAGAGCAATTCTGCCCAAGACTGCAACATTCACACCCTGTCTGAGTCCCCAGCCTGAAGATTTCAGACTGGAGACAACAGCGTCAATTCTCTGAATTTCCAGGATCCCGCCTGCCCTGCAGATTCCAGACTTGTCAGCTCCACAATTACATGAGCCAATTTCTTAAAATAAAGCTCTCTGTCTCTCTCTCGATAGATACATATAGGAAGATGAGAGAGAGAAAGAGAGAGAGAGATTGATTCTATTTGTTCTATTTTCCTGGAAAGTCCTGACAAAAAAACACACCACCTTCTAAGACAACAAGAAAACCCTTAACTCCAGGGATGGACAGAGGATGGTCTAGTGATCCAGCCTTGGCTTCATTCCCTATGTTCAGGGAGAACTTTCTGGATCCCTAAGCCCTGTGTACAGGAGGTGGGGAGGACCTTTCAGATATTTTAGCTCACCTACATAATCGAATTTCATCAAGGAGAACTCATTCTAACACTGTTAGGGCAACAGTCCGCTATTGTCACTGGTTGGAACCCATCTCAGACGTGCATGAGGCTGATTAGCAGACTGCAGGGTGACAAGAGGCAGCTGTGGCCTCTGCAGAGACGCCAGCTGATGACCCCGGCATGCGTAGGGACTTGACCCTTCTGGGCTGTAACACACTCCCTGATGACGTGCTGTCTACACCGTAGCCATGCACTTTCTCCCAACAGGAGCTCCAGCCCTCCCTGCCATGAGCGAGGGGGAGGCACTCAGGGGAGTGCTGTGCACCTGGCACAACTTTTCCTGAACGCACGAACATGACTCTCCGCAAATGTGAGAACACCGCTGTTTTCGTGGGTGAAACGGTTTTGAGGGGGAGGAAATAGTGGGGGCTGTTCTCCCCAGTCCCCCTTTTATTTGGGGCACGGATCTCACAGAAGCACTACTCCTTTTACCGATCATTCCTTCCCCCCTTCCCTGTCTCCCTTCCCCAAAGGCCTCTGCAGCCAGTTAGTGGGTACCATGGGTTGAATTGTGCCCCCCCAAATTTATAAATGTATGTATTGCAATCCTAACCTGCAGTACTAGTGAACATGACCTTATTTGGAAATAGGGTTTATGCAGCCATGTATAAGATAAGGTCATAAGGTTGGGCCCTAATGCAGTGACTGGTGTCCTTATAAAACAGGGACATTAGGACACAGAGATGGACAGGCGTAAAGGCAAGATGATGTGAAGACACCAGGAGAAGATGGCCATCTACAGGCCCAGAGACACTTGAGGCCACCAGGGCTGGGAGAGGGGCCTGGAGCATCTTTCCCTGGAGCCTCAAGAGAGAGCAGCCTTGCTGACTTGGGACATCTGGCCTCCAGCACTGGGAGGGGGTCCATTTCTGCTGTTTGAAGCCACTCAGCTTGAGCTGCTTTCCTGTGGCAACCCAGGGAACCCACAAAGTGGGGGGGGGGGGGGTGGGGCAGCCGGGCAGAAGGAAGATACACCTCGAGTTGCGGGAGCCTGCTTCGTCTCCCACATCCAGGCCCCAAGACTCCCCGCAGGCTCACCTGGACTCAGAGCCTGGCTTGCCGGGGGCAGGGGACGGAGGGGGCCTCCTCCTGCCTCAATGTCCTGCCACTCCTTCATCCTCATTACCTGCCTTTCAGGTAACACAGGCTACTCTCTGATCAGGCATATTTGCAACGTTCACAGATCACACAGAGACAGTATTTCAACTCAACTTTTCCTGGAGCAAGACTGTGTGGGCAGCTAGCCCAAAGCAAGCAGCTCTGCCCTGCACACCCCAGCCGTCCTCAGGTCTCGGCGGGCACGAGCAGGTGGGGAGTCACGTGGCTGGAGTCCAGTTCTTTGTCTTCTAAAGTGATAGCTCTGGAGACTACGATAAAAGTTATAGAGAGGATCCTTTAAAAATTACAGACGTACTGATATGAGTTACAAGGTGGATGAACCTCCAAGTCATCATGCTGGGTGATGGAGGTGGTCACAAAAGGACAAATCTGCATGTTTCTATTAATACAAAATATCTAGCATGGGCAGATCCAAAGAGAGAGAAAGAAGAGAGATGGTTGCCAGGGGCTGGAGGATGAGAGGAACCAGGAAGAAACTACTTAATGGGACCGAGTTCTACTTTCCAGTGAAGGCAGCGGTATTGTACAAAATATCACTGGATTGTCTGATTTAAGATGGTTAATGTTGTGTTCTGTGAATTTCATTCATTCCATTGTTTTTAAAAACGCAGGTGAGCTTCTGAATGCAGAGAGATCCGCCCATCCCTCTCACTCTCCATCCATCCTGGCGCAGATTGTATTAACAGAAGCTGAACACTCGCCTGCAGATGGCCCCAGACAGGGAGTGACCCATCTCCATGAAATCGTTTCCAGTCAGCTTTCTGAAGGCTGACGCCAAAAGGGGAGCTTGAAGTTCCTGAAGAAATTACAATTTGCATCAAAAAAGAGTGACCAACCAGGAGCCGCCACTTCCACCAAGTTGGAAGTTTCCATCCATGTAGCAAAGACTCCACACTTGAGCTGTTAATCAAGAAAAGTTTAGTTTTCCCAAGAATTTTCTTCCAATACAGTAAGTAGATATAGAGGGAACATCTCCTATTTCTTTTTGTGGGTTCTTGTTTAGAGAAAATATAATTTTAAGCTAACGGGACTTGCACCCGATTGCTACAAGCATTCAGAATTTAGAGGTAAAATTCCACACTTGGAAACCAAAACTGACTGGAATGTGTCACCCCTTTATGGCAACTCTGACTAGAAAAGAAATGTCAGGAGAAGCTGCCGGTCCCTAAGGGCACTGATAGAAGGTCCCCTAAAAGTAAGTTCTCAAGTAATTTTCATCGGGAGAGCTTGTTGGAATCACTAACCTGCAAGTATGGAAAACAAGGGAATGATGACACATTTTAGTAAACTTACAGCCAGAAGAAACAGATTTATAAATCTGGGAACCGAACTTAAAGATAACTGAGGATGGATGACTAAAACATACTTAATATGCCAAGGCAGACTCTCTGAGACCAGCTCTGCCTTTCACTCTGTGATGCTGTGCATATTATTTAGGCATCTCCTTCTCTATAAATCAAGAGACTTGCACCTAATTAAAGACTTATCTAGAGGATTAAGTCAGCCAACATACATAAAACACTGAGAACTGTGGCTCGTCCCCAGTGTTTGCTCAATAAATATCCTCAGTATTATTTAAAAGTTATCAAAAACCTCAAGCATATACGATCAGATTATATAATGTACAAGGACAATGTGGGTAAAGTCTGAGTTCAGATTTTTGAAATCCCCAAAAATGAAAATATGAAATTTCATAAAATCTTGACTCAGGTGTGGAAACAGATTACCAACTGGCTATTAAAGACTCTGTGGATTTTCTAGAATTCCTGAGCTAGAAACAACCCTAGAAATTATCTGGGGGTTCTGGCTGAATCTCATTTTGCCAGCAGGGAAACCAAAGAGCAGAGTGTCCTCCATCCCCTGGCTGCCCAGCAAGCCAGGGACAGAGGTTGATCCCAAATGCGAGACCCTAACGAGGGGTGGGGACCGTCTCCCCTCCCACTGCCCAGGGCCCTGGTCCACACCGTGTTTACACCATTCTGCCTCTTCTCTGAAGTCCTAAGTGCTTGACTCTTGCTCCATCCTGCCTGATCCTCCCTTACTCAGACTTGCCCTATTTAATGCACAAAGTGTTCTCTCTCCAACAAGAGGGAAAAGATCCCAGAGAGGAAGGACCATGGTACCTGCTCACTTTATATGACCTTGACCTTAGCTCAGGTCTCTGGAGAAGGAAGAGAACATGAATTGATGAGACATAAAATGTCTGCTTCTAACTCTTGCCTTTAACCCAAGCACAGACGAGTTGGGCAATGAGGTCCCAGCCCTCATCCTCCCTCATCTGGAGGGACTGTCCATGCTTGTCTGGCCATCCCACAGGATGAGGACATGACACTGGAGAAAGAAGAACCTCTATCCATCAATTCCCCACAGGTTGTTTGTTGCCAGACAAGGCGTCTGTGTAACTCTGTCTTCAAGCAGGATGAGAAGTCGGGATGCCTGTTCACAGTGGACAGTTGGGTGTCCTCTCAGAGCTGGGGGACTGAAGGGGAGGGAGGAACAGGCACAGCCTCACTGAGGACGCTGGGAGGGGGCCGCCCAGGGGCCCCAGAAAGACCCTGCCCTAGTCCCATCAGTTCACCATCACCCACCTGCCTTTCTTCCAGCCTTTTACTTTGGGCCAAATAAACATGCCTTTCTGATCTTAAGAAACAAATCCCCCCTCAGCTCAGTAAAAGCATTTACCCCTCTTTCCCTTCAAGGTCAAGTTCCTTGAGAAAGACCCGTCACTGCCCTCCTCCTCTCCCCATCTATCTCCCCACAGCAACCTGGACACCCCCTGGTTGGAACGTAACAGGGAAGAAGAGATCTGACTTCATATTGTATCTGCTTCTTTTACTTTAACCTTTGTATTTCTATTGCTTTTGCTACAAGTTCCTCACTAAAGGTCTGTCACCTACAAGCTTAAATTCTACATGCTGGCCCATGTCTGGGAAACCTGTCTCCAGGTGATGAACATTAAGCTAAAATACCTCTGTTTAGCTCCCAGGAAAGCTCCTGACCAGGCCCACTTGTGAACGGCTGCAGGAAGGAAGAAATTAACACATCCTTTCCGCAGTCTGACCAGAACCAGGACTTACCCTCCTCCCCTTTCAGTACCAAAGAAGCCTGAATTCTCACTCAGGGAAGGTGGTTCTTTAGGACATGAGTCCTCCCTCTTCTTGGTCTGGTGCTTTCTGAATAAAACCTCTATCCCTGGCCAACACAACCCGTCTCTCAGTTGATTGTCTTGTTATGCGGTGAGCAGGACGAGCTTGGACTTGGTAACAGGAGGACAGCAGCACATCCTGAATCCACTAGCCACCCGCCGCCTTTGGTGCTGCCCAGGCTGACTACTTGCTGCCTCCTGGAAGGGTCTGCAGGATGAAGCTGTGTGAATTTCCCTCTTTCTTTCTCTTTCTGGAATCGTCCTCAGTCTCCCCTCATCCTACCCATAAACTCTGGTACCACATGGAGTTCCATTCTCAGAAAGAACTAAGCAGCTCTGCCAACAGAAACCCTCCAAGGGCTTCACAAGATGTTAGCAAGACTCTGCTGTTGAACAAATACAACCCTCACCTTCCTGAGCCTCCGTCTTCTTACAGTGACAAGACAAGTGTGAATGACGTCACATCCGGCTCTAACCTCCTCTGGTTACATTTTGCTGGAGTCAAGTCTCAATACAAAGAAGATAAATGATTGCAACCCCCAAAAATTCTAATGCTCAAAAAGTTTTTTTTTTACAACTTTATAAGTTTTTTAAGATTGTAGTAGATTGAATGATTACTGTCATCTAGTAATCATTGAAAGACCTATAATTGATTGTATTGTTATTTCATATTTTTCATTTGTAAATTATGGTTGACTCAGTTTGGGGGGGATGCATAAATAATTTGGATATATGATCCTCAGTGATTTTTTTGTGAATTTATATAAATGGGCGTTTTATAAATATTATAGAGGAACCCAAAGCTTTCATACTAACAGGAATTAAAGTCTCCGTTATGTAAGTAGGAGTATCATTCATTTTGGAAAAGAATTGCTATGGAAACACTTTCTGTAATATTTCTTCCTCAGAGCTTTTGGCTTTTTAAGATGTCAAGCATTTTGCAAACATTATCCCATGTAATCCCTCAAGCAATCCCATGAGGTGGAAATCATTCTTCTCCCAGGTACGGATGAATAAACTGAAGGGAGCTTCAAAAATGTGCCCAAGATTACAAAGTCACTAGGATAGCAAACAAGCAGCACTCGAATTTTCTGAATGACTTTGCCTATCACCTATGCACAGAGAGGGGTACTTTCTAAGGATCCTGACTCATCATGTTGAAATTTAGGAAGTAGAACCTAGGAAACCTCATACAAAACCCAGAGAACTAATCAAAATCCTGAAAGTGGGCTAGTGAAGGGTGTCCAGTTATCTGCTGCTGGGTAACAAAGAACCCCTCATTTAACAGCTGACAACGACTGCGGTTTCCACTGTGGGGCACGACAGCAGAGTCAGCCTGCTCCAAACGATGCTGGCCGAGGAGACCTGGGGGTTTTCACCTGAAAGACCTGAACTGCCCAAGACAGCCACCCTCACACACCTGGAAGGCTGGGCTCGGCTGAGATTGGAGTCTTACACATGGCATCTCTGGCGGGCAGTCGAGTTATTCCAGCTTCTTCTGTCTTGGCTCCAAGCTTCGCTCCAAGACATGGAGAGAGAGCTGCCAATTTCTTAACACCCAGGCCCCATAACTTCTGCCACTTTCTTTTGGTCACTAAACCTCTCAGTGGGCGCTGGGCAGAGAATCTATGGCCACCTTGAACGTGCCACAATGAGCACCAAAGCTTTTCTGAAACATGTCCGACTGAGTCCTCGCCTTCGGATTCACCTCCACAGAGAAGACACGGCTACGACCACAAATTCTGTAGCACACACTCGTCTTCTGTCCCATCACACTATGTTTCACATAAAAATCTTTGTGCCTCTGCTTTCCTCTCTAGAAACAAGGTGCCTCCCATTGTATAACTAGGTAATTATCCTCCCTCCCCTGACTTAAGTTGTTTGGAAAGCCTTCTGTCTTGGAAGGAGTTCATCTCATGTTAAGATACTACCTCAGTGAATTCAAGACCACCCACTTTTGTGCCCACAGATCTCTACCTCTTTGTCTCATATATTAAACAAAACAAAATAAAACAAAAGTTGTCTCTACCGCTAACCTGAGATGAAGCACACAGCCCATGTGGAATGAAAGTGTGGAGCTTACCAACACACCCTTCGTCTGGCTGCCTCTGCCCATCTGCCCTCCTGGCAGTGACTGGACTGAGAGGTTTGGGTTTGCACAACTGGGGGCAGGTGGGGAGCTTGTCTCAAAGGGACATAGGAGGACAGGCTCTATTCCTCACTTAAACAGCTGTGGCGGTGTTTTAGAAATTGGTTCTGTTGGTCTATTTAGGACTCTCCTAAAAGGTAAAGCTCATGTCCCTTTTCCTCCATTCATTTTGTCTAATCTGTTATCATGGGTAGATGTTCAGCCCCCTGTAACTGCATTGCCAGGCCAGGCTATCATTAGACAACACAAGAATTTGTTCTACGAGTTCCTCCAACACAAGGTTCTTTTAGAGAGTCTGCCCTCAGGATCGCCTTGTAGAAACATGCCAGCTTCACACAGAGGGTCCTGATTATTCAGACTCCTCCGTATTGGGCCACTTTGCCAATCAAAGTTTCCTCTCTTATTTGTCCTCCAAACCAATCATATTTCCCAGGTGATGGAGCTCCCAGGATGCTCCCAAAACACAAATCGTGGAGTCCAAGGAAATCTACGTTCTCTCTGGGGAGAACTTGCTCTAGATACACAGAGTCTGGATCCTCACCCTTCCCAGCTCGCACCTTGCGGTGGGCACAGCCCTGAGTGACTGAGCTGCCCAAGAAGTGTGACTTAAGTCTACAGAACAACTAGCATCACCCCCTTAGAATGGCGAGGGTGGAGAAAGGAGAGGACTAGCAGTTCCCAGTGGCTCTGTGGGAGCGGGCTTCCTGTTGAGAGATGTGCCATTGGGCAGCATCCGCATCCTCCTGGGAGAGGTGTGGTCCCCATGACGTTCGCCCTCTGACTCTGCTGAACACCCCTCTCCTGGTTACACCCCTGCTTTCCAGGCAGCTCTACCAGCTTCACCCACAGCCTGAAGTCACCTCCCCAGAGCACCCACTGTTATCTAAACCACTCACCGTATATTCCGTCAAACACAACCATTAATTTTAACCTATTGTGATTTAAAAGTGTGCCACGTGACCTTTGTGTGGTTGGAACTGTCATGGCATTAGGTAAAGATAAGTTATTGCAAACCTGTGCAAGATGTGAGTCTTCCTACATATGGAAACTCTGACTTGCAGCTGTGGGAGTGGGTGATGGGACATGATCTTAATGAGGCCTGTCAAGCATCACATTTCCGGACTCAGGACAGTCTTGCCCAGAGGCAGATATGATGTTTCTCAATTTCCCTTCCAGTCTTAATTTTAAATATGGAAAATGTATACTTTACCTCTATGTTAGCAGCCCATGGATGTTCCTAACAAAATATTTCAAGATAGTCCTGAAAAGTTTTGGGAATTAGATATTTTTCTCTGAGGCAGAGACTCCCCATCTTACTTTGGTGACATGCCAGATGCCTTCCATTACTTTGTATGCTTCTTTCTTTAGCATAGAGTGAAAAACATTTCTAATACAATAAAACAGTTTTAGATGAATTCCAAGTATTTATAAGAGTTAACTTATTCTATACAAAGACAATCAAAATCTGCCTCAATTTTTAAAAAAATAGTTAACTAAAATAACTTTCATTACTAATAACCGAAACAAAATCAGGTTAGATTAAGCTAAAATGTGTAATTTGCCGTAAGGCTCCAGGGTGGCCTGGGTACTTCATGAGACATAACTACAGACCAACAGCAGGAAGTGGATGACAGTCCACCCACAGGTGTGAGCGTCTTCCCTCCCTCTGCCTGTGGTCTGGCCACCTCTGCACCCTAGCCTGTGGAGGACAATGACCAAACTGCAGCTGCCCCTGTTCACCTGCCCTTCCCCTCAGTTCAGGGGGGCAGCCTGCAGGTCCCTGAATCTTTGTCCCAACTCCACATTCCTGGTAGGGGAAGGAAATAGCTTGAGTCATGTGTCCACGTGTGATCCAGAGGTAGGCACCCTGCAGCAGGCATTGCAGTCTGGCCTGTTCCCCAGTCATCCTGACTCTCTTCACAAGTGTCAGGTGGAGAGTAAGAAGTTCAGGCTCAGAGCCCCCCTTGCAGTGAAGACAGACACGTGGCATGGCCAGCGAATCACAAGCAGGAGTCTACTGGGAGGTGCAGGCCTTTGAAGACACAGGTGTTTCCCCTTCTGTTCCCTCCTTCTTCCTTCCTGGACCATGGGTATGATGGCCGAAGGTGTTGCAGCAGCCATGCTGTGACCATGAGGCAGCAATGAGAAGAGAAGCCAGTGGGAAATTTGCACAGAACATCCCTGACAGGCCAGCCCTAATGTGTGCAGCTGGAGAAAGAGGAGAAAGGGGGCCTCGGGCAGTGGTCGGCTGGTAAAGGCTAACAACCAGTTCTCTAAGGAGAATACCTGATTTCTGGTGTTTTGTCAGTTTCCATAATAGAAGTGCTCCTGGCCAATATCAAGCTGCCAATTATTCGCAAAATGTGTGAAAAGGTAAGAGTTGGGTCTTGCTAGCCAGTATGAACATACTGCTTATACCTCATGTGTCTCAATATGTAAAAGTTATAAATCAAATCAACACTTTTGATAACAAAGAAAAACAGAAAAAAGGGTTTATTCTACTGCTTGGCCAATGCAACTTCATTAGCAGTGGAAACAGAGCATAACCAGAGCTGGTGGCCCCGTGAGGGCTGGCCATGGCCCACAGCCCATCTTCTCTCCTCCACCCATGATCTGTCCACACACATGAGTAGCCCAGCTTGCACTTCTGAACTTGAGACACCCTCTCCAACAGTCACCCCTCCACCATCCTTTGGGTCAGCATGGCCAGCCCTTGGGTAGAGGAATCCTGGGAGATGCTACAGTGGCCACAGTAGGGGCAGGAACTCATGGGCTCCCTGACTCATGAGGCAGCTTCTCACACCAGGGGAAGCACAGAGGAACTGGACAGGAGTGGACCCTCCAACACCAAGGCACCTCTTGACTGGGTGTCAGGTAAGTACGGGAACCTGGGGTCCTGAATGCATCCTTGAGCCATTGCCCCAGACCTGCCTTGGGAGACACATAAAGCCCTATTTATTAAAGCCACTTTTAGGCAAATCATCAGTTATGTTCTGTCAATATATCCTCACTGATTCACCAAGGAAGAGAGAATGAAACATACAGAAACAACCATGAAGGAAAAAATAGAAGAAAACCACCATCATTTTGAACCAAAGGCCAAATTTCTTAGATTTCAAGAGCATTCCAGTCACCAACATGTGAATAATGACCAATATGCATTTGGCTGTTTCCTGATAACTCTTTCAGATGATAAGATAAAGGGAAACTGCTATCATTTTCCTAGGAAGAAAAATAAAATATTGCATATTATCTTTTTCTGAGCAGATAAAAATGACCTTATCTCAGATTTTTTAATCTGTAACAGATGCCAGAAGGAAATATGGCAAATCTTCCAATCTGGGGGGTTAAACCATAGTCCCAAAGAGTCTGTTCATCCCCAAAAAAGCTGTTCATCTTTCTGGTAAACACACATGTACTCAGATAATGCCAGGGTTCAGACCACATACCACACATATGTCCAACAAAAACACTCATGTGGAAATGTCCCTGGAGTCAAGGGACAGAGAGATTTAATGATGACAGTAACTTAAAAAAGAGAGGAGGTAGACTCCTTGCGAGAGCACCAGAATCACAACTAACTGCTGAACACTCCTTGACAGGACACTGGAAATCACCAAAAAAGATGCCCCACATCCAAGGACAGGGGAGAAGCTGCAATGAGAGAGTAGGAGGGGCACAATCACAATAAAATCAAATTCCATGGTCACTGGGTGGGTGACTCACAAACTGGAGAACAATTATACCATAGAGGTCTACCCACTGGAGTGAAGCCCCATGTCAGGCTTCCCAACCTGGGGGTCTGGCAATGGGACAAGGAATTGGAATTCCTAGAGAATCAGATTTTGAAGGCTGGTAGGATTTGACTGTGGGACTTTGACAGGACTGGGGGAAGCAGAGACTACACTCTTGGAGGGCATGCACAAAGTAGCATGCGCATCAGGAGCCAGGGGAGGGAGCAGTGGCCCCATGGGAGACTGAACCAGACCTACCTGCTAGTGTTGGAGGGTCTCCTGCAGAGGCGGGGGCTGACTGTGACTCACCACGGAGACAAGGACACTGACAGCAGAAGTTCTGGGAAGTATTCCTTGGCTTGAGCCCTCTCAGAGTCGGCCATTAGCCCCACCAAAGAGCTGCATAGACTCCAGTGCTGGGTTGCCTCAGGCCAAAAACCAACAGGGAGGGAACCCAGCCCCACCCATCAGCAGACAAGCGGATTAAAGTTTTACTGAGTTCTACCCACCAGAGCAACACCCAGCTCTACCCACCACCAGTCCCTCCTATCAGGAAGCTTGCACAAGCCTCTTAGATAGTCTCAGCCACCAGAGGGCAGACAGAAGAAGCAAGAAGAACTACAATTCTGCAGCCTGTGGAACAAAAACCACATTCACAGAAAGACAGACAAAATGAAAAGGCAGAGGACTATGTACCAGATGAAGGAACAAGATAAAACCCCAGAAAAACAACTAAATGAAGTGGAGATAGATAGGCAACCTTACAGAAAAAGAATTCAGAATAATTATAGTGAATATGATCCAGGACCTAGGAAAAAGAATGGGGGCAAAGATCAAGAAGATGCAAGAAATGCTTAACAAAGACCTAGAAGAATTAAAGAACAAACACCTAGAAGAATAAAAGAACAAACAAACAGAGATGAACAATACAATAACTGAAATGAAAAATACACTAGAAGGAATCAATAACACAATAACTAAGACAGAAGAATAGATACGTGACCTGGAAGACAGAATGGTGGAATTCACTGCCACGGAACAGAATAAGGAAAAAAGAATGAAAAGAAATGAAGACAGCTTAAGAGACCTCTGGGACAACACTAAATGCAACAACATTCACATTATAGTGGTCCCAGAAGGAGAAGAGAAAAAGAAAGGTACTGAGAAAATATTTGAAGAGATTATAGTTGAAAACTTCCCTAACATGGGAAAGGAAATAGCCACCCAAGTTCAGGAAGCACAGAGAGTCCCAGGCAGGTTAAAACCAAGAAGAAACATGCAGAGACATATAGTAATCAAACTGACAAAAATTAAAGACAAAGAAAAATTATTAAAAGCAACAAAGGAAAAATGACAAATAACATACAAGGGAACTCCAATAAAGTTAACAGCTGATTTCTCAGCAGAAACTCTACAAGCAGAAGTGAGTGGCACGATATATTTAAAGTGATGAAAGGGAAGAACCTACAACCAAGATTTTTCTACCCAGCAAGGATCTCATTCAGATTTGACAGTCCACACACAGGTGTGAGCAAGGATCTCATTCAGATTCGACAGAGAAATCAAAAGCTTTACAGACAAGAAAAGCTAAGAGAATTTAGCACCACCAAACCAGATCTAAAACAAGTGCTAAAGGAACTTCTCTAAGTGAGAATCACAAGAGAAGAAAAGGACCTAGAAAAACAAACTCAAAACAATTAAGAAAATGGTAATAAGAACATGGATACCAATAATTACCTTAAATGAGAATGGATTAAATGCTTCAACCAAAAGACACAGGCTTGCTGAACGGATAGAAAAACAAGAACCATATATATACTGTCTACAAGAGACCCACTTCAGACCTAGGGACACATACATACTGAAAGTGAGGGGATGGAAAAAGATATTCCATGCAAATGGAAATCAAAAGAAAGCTGGAGTAGCAATACTCATATCAGATAAAATAGACCTTAAAATAAAGAATGTTACAAGAGAAAAGGAAAGGCACTACATAATGATCAAGGGATCAACCCAAGAAAAAGATATAACAATTATAAATATGTATGCACCCAACATAGGAGCACCTCAATACATAAGGCAAATGCTAACAGTTATAAAAGAGGAAATTGACAGTAACACAATAATAGCAGGGGACTTTAACACCTCACTTACACCAATGGACAGATCATCCATACAGAAAATTAATAAGGAAACACAAGGTTTAACTGACACAATAGACCAGGTAGATTTAATTGATATTTATAGGACATTCCAGGAAAACAGCAGATTAAACTTTCTTCTCAAGCACACATGAAACTTTCTCTAGGACAGATCATATCTTGGGTCACAAATCAAGCCTCAGTAAATTTAAGAAAATTGAAATCATATCAAGCATCTTTTCCGACCACAACACTATGAGATTACAAATCAATTACAGGGAAAACAAATGTAAAAACACAAACACATGGAGGCTAAACACTACATTACTGAATAATCAAGAGATCGCTGAGGAAATCAAAAAATACTAGAGACAAATGACAACGAAAACACGAAGATCCAAAACCTATGGGATGCAGCAAAAGCAGTTCTAAGAGGGAAGTTTATAGCAATGCAATCCTACCTCAAGAAATAAGAAAAATCTCAAATAAAAAATCTAACCTTACACCTAAAGGAACAAGAGAGAGAAGAACAAACAAAACCCAAAGTTAGTCGAAGGAAAGAAAACATAAAGATCAGAGCAGAAATAAATGAAATAGAAACAAAGAAAACAAAAGCAAATCAATAAAACTAAAACCTGGTTCTTTGAGAAGATAAATAAAATTGAAAAAGCTTTAGCCAGACTCATCAAGAAAAAAAAGGAGAGGACTCAAATCAATAAAATTAGATATGAAAAAGCAGAAGTTACAACAGACACCGCAGAAATACAAAGCATCATAAGAGACTACTACAAGCAACTCTATGCCAATAAAATGGACAACCTGGAAGAAATGGACAAATTCTTAGAAAGGTATAACTTTCCAAGACTGAATCAGGAAGAAATAGAAAATATGAACAGACCAATCACAAGTAATGACATGAAACCATGATTAAAAATCTTCCAACAAACAAAAGTCCAGGACCAGATGGCATCACAGGTGAATTCTATAAAACATTTAGAGAAGAGCTAACACTCATCCTTCTCAAGCTCTTCCAAAAAGTTGCAAAGGAAGGAACACTCCCAAACTCATTCTACAAGGCCACCATCACCCTAATACCAAAAGCAGAGAGAGATACTACAAAAAAAGAAAATTACATATCAATATCACTGATGAACATAGATGCAAAAATCCTCAACAAAATACCAGCAAACAGAATCCAACAACACATTAAAATGATCATACACCCTGATCAAGTGGGATTTATCCCAGGGATGCAAGAATTCTTCAATATTCGCAAATCAATCAATGTGATACACCATATTAACAAACTGAAGAATACAAACCATATGATCATCTCAATAGATGCAGAAAAAGCTTTTGACAAAATTCAACACCAATTTATGACAAAAACAATCCAGAAAGTGAGCATAGAGGGAACGTACTCCAATGTAATAAAGGCAAATACAGGATATTTTGCAGGATACAAAATTAATGCACAGAAATCTCTTGCATTCCCATACACTAACAACGAAAGATCAGAAAGAGAAATTAAGGAAATAATCACATTCACCATTGTAACAAAAAGAATAAAATACCTAGGGGTAATCCTACCTAAGGAGGTAAAAGACCTGTACTCAGAAAACTATAAGACACTGATGAAAGAAATCAAAGATGACACAAACAAATGGAGAGATAGACCATGTTCTTGGATTGGAGAATCAATATTGTGAAAATGACTATACTACCCAAAGCAATCTACAGGTTCAATGCAATCACTATCAAATTACCAATGTCATTTTTTACAGAACTAGAACACAAAGTCTTAAAATTTGTATGAAGAAACAAAAGACCCTGAATAGCCAAAGAAATCTTGTGGGGAAAAAAATGGAGCCGGAGGAATCAGACTCCCTGACTTCAGATTATACTACAAAGCTACAGTAATCAAGACAAAATGGTACTGGCACAAAAACAGAAATACAGATCAATGGAACAGGAGAGAAAGCCCAGAGATAAACCCACACACCTATAGTCAACTAATCTATGACAAAGGAGGCAAGGATATAAAATGGAGAAAAGACAGTCTCTTCAATAAGTGGTGCTGGGAAAACTGGACAGCTACATGTAAAAGAATGAAATTAGAACACTCCATAACACTACACACACAAAAAAAACTCAAAATGGCTTAAAGACCTAAATGTAAGACCAGACACTATAAAACTCTTAGAGGAAAACATAGGAAGAACACTCTTTGACATAAATCACAGCAAGATCTTTTTTGACCCACCTCCTAGAGTAATGGAAATAAAAACAAAAATAAACAAATGGGACCTAATGAAACTTAAAAGCTTTTGCATAGCAAAGGAAACTATAAACAAGACAAAAAGAAAACCCTCAGAATGTGAGAAAATATTTGCAAATGAAACAGCGGACAAAGTATTAATCTCCAAAATATATAAACAGCTCACGCAGCTCAATATTTAAAAAAACAAACAACCCAATCAAAAAATGGGCAGAAGACCTAAATAGACATTTCTCCAAAGAAGACCTACGGATGGCCAAGACGCACATGAAAAGCTGCTCAACATCACTAATTATTAGAGAAATGCAAATCAAAACTACAATGAGGTATCCCCTCACACCAGTTAGAATGGGCATCATCAGAAAATCTACAAACAACAAATGCTGGAGAGGGTGTGGAGAAAAGCGAACCCTCTTGCACTGTTGGTGGGAATGTAAATTGATACAGGCACTATGGAGAACCGTATGGAGGTTCCTTAAAAAACTAAAAATAGAATTACCATATGACCCAACAATCCCACTACTGGGCATTTACCCAGCAAAAACCATAATTCAAAAAGCCACATGCACCCCAATGTTCATTGCAGCACTATTTACAATAGCTAGGTCATGGAAGCAACCTAAATGTCCATTGACAGACGAATGGATAAAGAAGATATGGTACCTATATAAAATGGAATATTAGCCATAAAAAGGAACAAAATTGGGTCTTTTGTAGAGACGTGTATGGACCAAGAGACTGTCATACAGAGTAAAGTAATTCAGAAAGAGAAAGACAAATATCATATATTAATGCATATATGTGGAATCTAGAAAAATGGTACAGATAAACTGGTTTGCAAGGCAGAAATAGAGACACAGATGTGGAGAACAAACGTATGGACACCAAGGGGGGAAAGTGGGGCAGGGTGGTGGTGGTGGTGTGATGAATTGGGAGATTGGGACTGACATGTACACACTAATATGTATAAAATAGATCACTAATAAGAACCTGCTGTGTAAAAAATAAATAAAATTAAATTTTAAAAAAAGAGAGGAGGTATCATGGAAAAAGACTGGCAGTTGACAATACATGTGGTGCAATGGATTAAGGTCTAGTAATTCTTGTATCATATATAAAATAATAAAACAACTCAAGTCAATCTTGAAAAATAATGCCATTTATATAAGTGTTAAAACTGTAATAATTCTGTAGAACTAGCAGGTTCTAAAGTACAGTATCAAGAACTGGTAGAAAAATAGAAACAAGTGGGCTGTGACATCCTGCCAGGAGCAAACAGCACACACCCACCATTCGTGACACTGATGATTAGGAAAAATGAGACCATCCCCTTCATAATCAGAAAATAATCTTAGGAACTTTATGAATTGAAAGGCCACTGTGATTGTGAACTGAATGTCGTGAGAGAGAAGCACCCTCCTGCATCCAGAGGTTGCTGGTGGTTTTGAGTCTAATGTGTGAGTGTGACCAGGACAGGAGTTTTCTTGTATGTCGTTTACTGATGTGTCCCTGGGTCTAGAACAGCGCCTGCCACAGAGGAAGTGGGTAATAATAATCACTGTTGAGTCCCCCGTATTTCTCAAGAGAACCACTGAAAAATGGTCTAATGTCTCCATATTACCACTAAGAGCTGAGCCCTGGCCGGTGGAGTGGCCAGATGGGGGCACAGCTCAGGTCTGTATGTGCCCTATCACCTTGCAGGTCAAGACACCACCTCTCTAGCAGCTGAGGTCAGTGGCAGAAATCTCTGGGATCAAATTTTGTCAATGGAGTTATCACTGTAAAACGTGTGGTGTTGAGTGACACAAGCCTGATAGCAGCTCTTCTGCAAATTCCAAATAGCCAGCTGAGAGGTGTGAATCCTTCTGGATCATCCTGAGCATCAGGTCCAGCAAAGTCTGTGTTCACTCCCATCCCTATGTGCAGAAATACCAAAAAACATGAGAAAAATCTCCCTGAGCTCTGGAACTGTCCAAGATGAACCCATGCCCCCAGATCACCTGGAGCTTTATAATCAGCAGGAACACCTGTTTCAGTCCATGGTGAGTTGTCTGTAAACAGATACAGCTGATATTTAGGGCAATCCCACGCCCTCCTGAAGCAAATTATAATCTCCATATTTCTCAGACCAATTGATTTTCTTCTTTTTTTTTTTTTTTTTTAGTTATAGTTGGTTTACAATGTCATGTTAGTTTCCAGTATACAGAAAGTGATATATATTCTTTTTCAGATTCTTTTCCATTATGGTTTATTACAGGATATTGAATATGGTTCCCTGTGCTACACAGTAAGACTTTGTTGTTTACCTATTTTATGCATAGTAGTGTGTATCTGTTCATCTCAATATCGTAATTTATCCCTCCCCACCCCCCATTTTTTAAGATTCTACATATAAGTGATATCATATGATATTTGTCTTTCTCTGACTTACTTCACTTAGTATGACAATCTCTAGGTCCATCCATGTTGTTGCAAATGGCATTATTTCGTTCTTTATACAGTTGAATAATATTCCATTGTATATATACACCACATCTTCTTTATCCATTCACCAGTTGATGGACATTTAGGTTGCTTCCATGCCTTGGCTATTGTAAATAGTGTTGCAATGAGCATTGGGGTGCATGTGGCTTTTTGAATTATGGTTTTCGTTGGGTGTATGCCCAGTAGTGAGATTGCTGGGTCATATGGTAATTCTATTTTTAGTTTTTTAAGGACCCTCCATACTGTTCTCCATAGTGGCTGTATCAACTTACATTCCCACCAACAGTGCATGAGGGTTCCCTTTTCTCCACACCCTCTCCAGCATTTGTTATTTGTGACCACTTGATTTTCTGTGAGTGTGAATCACTAATTAACAGAGAAACTTATTCAGCAAGTACTTTAAGCTTTTTAAATATGGATTCTTTCATTCTTTAAGAATATGCAAGTTTTTAATTTTTCTCTGAATTTTAGCTATCCAAATTATGACGATTTTCAGTAACGTCAGAGAATTATTTAGGTACCATTCACACCTGCTGTTGATTTTAAGAAATGCATAGATGTAAAGGAAAAAGATTTCCAAACTGATGTGAGCTCTCCAATTAAACTCCAACTGAGGTGATGGCAAGGCGGTGGGTGGGAAGTGGGGACCATGGATCCAGCTCCTGGCGTCTTCCCACCGGGAATCTTGCCTGGCAGTGGTTGTCAGCAGGGTCAGGACCACAGACCAGAAAACTCAGGGGCAAGGAGCATGTCCATGGAGACACACGGTTTAGGGCTCAGACTGTGATTTCAGCTCTGGACAGTCTGAAGTTTGTGAATATCAAAATTCAAAAGTGGTTCTCTTTACCTCAACATTAAAAATGTTATTTCTGTGAAACCAACATTTTATTTTATTGGCAAAACAGTGCAAGTGATGGAACTGTTTATAAACACTCGACATAATTTGGAGGCATTGAAATGTATTATCATAATATTCAATCCACTTGTAAACAAGTGTAAATTTGCATGAATTTTTCAGTCTTCATTAAAAAAAGGAAACATTATGGTTTAACATCATCATAAGTGATGAGTCTTGCCATCCATTCTTGGACATAAACTACAAAAAAGAATAAGCCGAGTTTTGGGGAAGCAGATGGTTCATCGGTACCACGAAGCAGGTGATTATTAAATGGCCGCCTCACGATCCCAACCCACAGTTGCGAAGGCTGGAAGGACAGAAAACTTAGAGTTATGTCCAAAGCAAAATATCAGTTTGCAACTTCAAATAAAGTATGCTAATCCCTGCTCACAAAGATCTGCAGAGCAGCTCTCCAGCAGGGAGGAAAGGCCAACAGAAGCTGTCACCAGCGTCACGCCTGGCATGACGTGGCTGGAATCTCTCCACCATTCCTCTGTGGGAGCTCAGATTGTTGGAAAGAAAATATGCATTTTCTAAACTCCCATGTTGGAATCTGCCTCCTTATGACTTCCCACCTTTGGCTTTTCCTGTAATAACAGAGGACAAGTTGGGCTCATATTTTGCTGACACACCTTCCATCCTGACCTCCTCATGGCTTCCTCCAGGCTGACGAGGGTCAGGGTCCCCTCTTGCCCCTCCCCGCAGGCGCACCCACATGAAAATGCGTGGAAGGCAGGCACTTGGTCCTGACAGGTGAGTCGAAACCACCCTTCACTTTGTCACAATGACAGCATCGTATTTCTGCACTTCTGCTGTTTTGCAGAATATTTCAGACTTTTTCAAAAACCCTGGGACATTTTTCCATAAGGACTTTCTCTGAAGATCATAGGCCCCCTTTTTTTCTTCTTACACCCACCAAAAGCCAGGTATGATGAAATCAAGGATGTGACAGGGTCTGTTCTACTGCTTCCTAAGCCCAGGCTAACTGTGGAGTTCTTTGCTCACTTCACCTCTGATTTCTGCACTAAGCTTGGGGTCTCTGGGACCATCTCTGATTTTCTGAATAAAGAACCTGACTCTGAGACCTCCAGGGCCTCCTGCTGAGCCACGGGTGGTTGTGAGGGCACAGACCATGTTTGTTCCTCATCCTGCTTTACCCTGGCAGCGTCCAAGATCTGGTACAGCCAACCCACGCCCCTGGTGGACTTACTGAAAACACACATGGAGCCCAGGTGCAGGGTCCTGTTCTTAGCCCTGGGCAGGTCTGCTCCCCTGATCTTCATAACAACCCTATGCAGTAGGTTTGATCACCACCTGGTTCCACGGAGGGGAGACTGAGGCAGAGAGCAGTTCCTGCCTTGTCCAAGGTCCTGAAGCCTCTCAGCAGAGGAACGTGGGCAGCCTGGCTCCAGAGTCTGGGTCCCTGACCGCTGAGGCAGCTGCTCATCAGCAATGCACTGAGGTGTCTCTTAAGCATCCCCAGGTCACAACACTTGAGCCAGCCTCTTCCCCAGTCTGTCGGTTTAAGCCCAGACTTGGCCTGAACAAAGAGACCCCTCTGAGTGTTTGAGTAGATTGTTTCATTCTACAGTGAGAAAACATCTCTGTGAGAATCAGGGGCATTTGGATAATCCCCCTAATTCTGTCTATAAATTCCATTAACCGGATTTGATCAAGTTTTATAATAGTTCCCATGCTCTTCTAAGTAAACAGCACTGAAAAGACATCCTATCTGGATGAATGGCAGTGCCACAGCCAAAATGTACAGTTAGCCCTGAGACTTTTGCCCAGGGCTGGAGTGGCACCTACACCACTTGTGAAGTGAGCTGGGTGGCTGCGTAATACTACAGCACCCCAAAAAGGCAAGACCACCCCCTTGGGCACGAGATGTAGCAGCTGGCAGCTGCCATGAGCTGGGTGGGCCCACAAGGCACGGAAAACCCCCAACACTGAACAAGAAATAGCTCAGAAGTGTTTATTTATGTCTTGATGTGTGTATTTATTTATGCCACACTTTTTTCCACAAAAGGATTTAAGACACCTAGTAACATACCCATTTTTTAGATGTGTTAAAATGTGCATATTGAATTTTCCCTTTAGGAATATGACATGCCAAATCTTTACATTTTTATGAATATAACTTCAGAGAATATCAAGAAAATCATTTGTAAACCATGAATATAATATGTATTTCTTAGACAAAAGCTGAAAGATGGAAGATTATAAGATTGAAGGCAGTTATGGTATTTAAAAGCAATTGTTTTCCTTTTAAAATACTGGGATAAATTTTCATCTCTTCAGAGGCTAAAAGAAAGGAAAGATGTTGAAAGGAGCCAGTCACAGAGATAAGAAGGGTTCCTAGGGAGATAGGTAGCAGCGTGGCTTTTCCTGGAGTTTCCATATTTCTGTGTCTTCTTCCCCAGATTCTGCCTCATTAGGCATGACCCGGCTCTTCGTACTCCATACTTTGCAGTCAAAGGTAGACCCTTTATATGGGGGAAAAAATTGCTCACCTATAACTGGCCCCATTCTCTTCACTGCCATGATCTTCCTTCCACTATAAAAACAATTGGTTTGAGCCAGAAGAAAATTTGCTTTGAGGCAAATATTACCACAAAATTTCCAATTTATACTGAGTTGAGATGTACCAAAAATACCAGCACAGTATATTGACCAACTTTTTAGCATCATTGTGTGTTTTTCCATATGCATTCTTGTGATCAAAGAAACACAAATTATGTTTATTTATGAGTATGATCATACAATCAAGATCATTTTGAAAAATTTTAAAGAAATATTTATCATCTTAGTAAAATCACAAAAGCATTTTCTATAATATGAGAAACGTCCATTTATCAACTAAGATGTATCAACAACATAAATTAATGTCTTTCCTGTAGTGATACCTTAGTCCCCAATGAAATGAATTTTTAGAATTGAAAGCTGTGGAGTACTTGCTGAACTTGTCCTGAATATAATTGTCATTATGCTCAAAAGACTATTCACTCACTCATTCTATCATTTCTCCCAAAGCTTTCTTGAGAGAATAGCATGTGTCTACTATATGTGTCCTCACTTTAACTGCCTGCATCGGAAGTGCTCTTTGGCGGACTTTCCATGGGCTATTGAAGCCACTGTGCCCAAATGACCACCCCAACGCCCAGTGCAGACCTCTGTCCATGGTGCTGACGCAGAGGAGGGAAGCCCAGCTCTCCTCCGGGGCCAAGGGGGGAGAAACTTGGAAGCCCGACTTCCCCTCCAGGGCCGCTTGTGGGATCAGCCTGAGGCTGGTTCTTGCATGGTGTCTTCCTATTCCCCACACCCTGGGAGTCATTCCTGAATCACTGCCGGCAAGTCCTAGTCTCAGAGTGTGTTTGGGGGAAACTGACCTAAAAACCAGGCTGGATGGCAGATGGTAGAAACTCAAAGTAAATATTTCTCTCTGTGGTTAAAAATCTCAATCTGGTTTTCCACTGACATTCTTAAGATAATAAGTGATAAATTAAATTGAAAAAATCTTAAAGTTTTCAAACTTCTGTAACAAATTGATGTGCAACAGTCAAAGCTTTATCAAGAGAGTCACCTGTGGTCAGATTAGAGAAATGCATTATCTGGACGGAAGAGTCTGGGAGACTCTGGGGAAGCAATGCGGTTGGGGTGTAGGGCTCAGGAGTTGCAGTTGTTCAGCTCCTGATATATGCATATTACTTATGTCAGAGGCTCAGCGGCTTGTGGAGATTAGAGAACAGAAGAAAACAGGCTCTGCCAACCCAAGCACCCCCTTTCCAACCCTGCTGAGGCAAAACTGACTGAAGATGTCAGTTATGTTGATTGAAGTATTCAAATTTGAAGAAGAAGAAGAAGGAAATCCTCCAAAGTGGAAAAATTCAACCTACTTAAACGCGGGAGGTCATTGATCCTAGCTCCCTGTTTAGGCAAGCTCCATTTCCTCCTTCTGGCTACAAGCCACCCAAGTCCTAGCAAGGGGCCCCCTGATCCACCCCATGGAATAAACTCATCTGAGGTACCCATAGGCCTTAAGCAAATACTGACTGCAGTCCAGTTCCAAAAGCAACTGAGACCTCCCTTCTGCCTCAGGAATTCCAGGGGAAGGGGTCAACTTTTCCGGTTGTTCTTCAACACAAAAAATATATATATATATTTAAAATGATTGTTGTCAAAACCCGAGGGCTGAGTTTCCCACCTGAGACACCCTCAGAGCACAATCAGCAGGCGAGGAGCCGAATCAACCACTTTGCTTCTCAAGTGTGATCAGATGCGATGAAGCAGGTCACTTCTGGAGGGAAGGACAAGCTTGTTCCCACCTAAGCCTTCTCTGTGGGCTTACGGAAACAGCTGGGTGTTACCAAAGACACACAGAGGGGCAGTGAACAGCAGAGTCCCCTCATCCTCCCGGTCATCATTCAGTGGGGAATCTGTATTTGTGTGGGCAGAGGGCATGACAACTATGACTTCTTGGAAACAAAATTAGTAATTAGTAAGGTAGAACATCTCATCGGATGCTCTTATCATCTTCCTACAGCACTTGACTTATCATCAAACATTCTACACTCGTTGCCATAACCCAGGAAATTATTCCCCTAAAGACAGATCTATACAAAGTCCAAAGGGAAGTCTGAGCCATGATTCACACGATTCAATCACTGGACACACAGGCTCTCCTTGGATCCCTGAGACCGTCTCCACGGCTCCTGCTCCTCCTGCCCCCAGTAAATTCCAGATGTACTCCTTGTCCCCAACCCCAGCTCTAGACATGCCCACTGGACCTTGCCCCAAGCATGTAAGCTCAACATGTCCAAAGGCAAATCCCAGTCTTCCTTGGAAGCACGCCCCTTCTGGAACTCCCTTGCTTCCTTGAAGGCATCACCCTCTATCCGGATACAAAACCAGAAACCAGGAATCACCCTAGACTCTTCCTTCCTTCCCAGGGGCTGGGGACACAAAATTTCCATGTGTTTCTTTCATCTCAGTGGTCTGACCAAGATTGTAACAATTAGGAAAAATCTGAGAGACAACTTCTGAGATCATTCTACTCAGGGATTCTCACCATCAACTTGGATGAAAGCACGAAAATGCTTTAATTCAATAGGTAGATTGTTTAAAATTAAATAGAATACCAGCAGAATAGCTTAAAGAGAGATTAAGAATTTAAGCAATTTGAATAAACAGCAACAACAAACATTGCTCCAAAGTAATAAGCAGTTTGATGTGGACAAATGAAAATCTGTAAAAAAGAGGAGAATAAAAAAAAAGAAGCAAGAGGGGGGAAAACAGCTAGGCAAAAATATGTAAGAGAGAAACTCCTGAAGGATAGAGCTAACCCACAACCAGACGTGTGTCTGCAATACAGGATTCAAACCGTGAGCATATAAGGCTCTGCTGGATGTAAGGGACTTGGCATCCCTTCCCGAGAATTACTGACATTCAAAAGGCAATCTCCATCTCCTCACACTTGTCCTTCCTAATAAATAGTCTGCCCTTTGAACATTATTGCCCAAGACTCCTTAATAACTCAATTTGATTTTATTTGTATCCATCAGAATAAGTTTTGAAAACAAATGTAACACTAATCTTATCTAATAGATACATTGTTATATTTCAGGATGATGTAAACATTGCCCATTTTTCTCATGTATGAAGAGATCCCCACATTAACTTGGCAGCCGGAAGGCTAGTGCCTACCATTTCCAGGGACCACAGTCTGTGGCAGAGGTCACACCCTCACTTATACACAGGACATCCCCAAAGCCTCAAGCAAGTATGTGCATTGGGGAATGAGCAGATTTTCAGCTCAGATTAGCAGAACACTGGAACCAGTAGAAGGTTCATCAACTTACGTGGGGCTGCAGGTAAACTGCCTTCCCTGCGAGCAAAGTGTTCCTTCTTTAAAACGAAGTGTGTCACAAGCCCACATTTTTTCCAGCTTTATTGAGATATAATTGACATATAACATTGTGTAAGTTCAAGGTGTACAACATAATGATTTGACATATGTATGTATTGCAAAACAATTACCAAAATAAGGTTAGTTAACACCTTTTGCCTCACATAGTTGTGTGTGTTGTATGTGTGGTGAGAACTTTAAAAATCTACTCTCTTAGTAACTTTCAAATATAAAACACAGTATCATTAACTGTAGCTACCATGCTGCACCTTACATTGCTAGAACTTATTCTTCTTAAAACTGGAATTTTATACCTTTGATCACCTTCACTCATTTCCCTGAATCCCCAGCCCCTGGCAACCACCAATCTACTGTTCCTGTGAGTTTAGCTTTTTTAGATTCCACACGTAAGTGAGGTCATAGGTATTTGTCTTTCTCTATTTGACTTATTTCATTTACTACAATGCCCTCAAGGTCCATCCATGATGTCAAAAATGGCAGGGTTCCCTTCTTTTTATGGCCGAGTCATATACATATAGATGTGTATACGTATATCCCACATCTTCTTTATCCATTCCTCTGTCGATGGACACTCAGGTTGCTTCCATGTCTTGGCTATTGTGAGCAGTGCTGCAATGAACATAGGGGTACAGATATCTCTTTGAGATAGTGAGTTCATTTCCTAAGGATATATGCCCAGAAATTTAAATCCCCCTGAAGCCCAAACTTTGAAAAGTTTGCTTATGATGTTGACTCATCTAACATACTTGTAGCTTTCGCTTCACTTTTAGGAGGTTTTAGTTTTTCATTTCACTCTTTACTCCTTTGAAAATGTCTAAATTTCTATTTGCCATCTCCACCCCTTTCCTTGGGTAGAACACCATCGGTGATCACAGCAAAAGACACACACATGTTAATATTTGCACTGTTCTCAGAGCACTTTATTCATTGTAGGACTCAATACACACTCTGCCAACATCCTTATTAGAGCTTGGGATTTTATCCAATGATGAGCCAGGGATGCCTGTCTTCCTCTCCACTAGGGAGGAGAGAATTCTGAGGATTGCACTGGCTCTAGAGAGAAGACAGCTTTAAAACAGCACTACTTCAAGTCTGCACCACAGTTGAAAGTTACAAATCCATCAAGTTGAAGAGAAGTGAGCTTATTAATATCCCGAAATGCGTTAATCTTAGCATTTAGATTACATTTTGCAAGCTTAGAAAAGCAGTTCTGCTTGTAATTATCTTCTCATAAAATGTAATCATAAATGACACCCTAGCTCTGAAATAAACCAGAGGAAACCAGAATATTTTATGTGAAATTTAACATTCTACTGTGCTCTTTTTCACAACGTACAAGCTCAAATAATATGTCAGAGATTAACTCGGCCATTCTTTCATTTAGACTTCACACAGCAGATTTCACATTATTTTAAAAGATTTATATAAAAGTCATTCAAATGTGAATAATTTAAATTATTTTTAATGATTGTCCCATTAGAGACCCAACTTACACAGATCTCAGACTGATTTAGTTTTCTTCCCTTCCTTTCATCAGATTATTTTACTGGTGAATTTAAACAGATTCATTTCTAATTAGATATGTACTTTTCAAACAATATTGGAAAACAGTTACCTTTAACATTTGTTCTTTACATCTGTCATCCTTGGAACACAGTGACTTGTCTGTTATGTGTGTACAAGGATTTTCTCCACAAATCCCTGTCAATTACACTGCCAGGAAGCTCTTGATGTCTTCTAACCTTTCATTGTGCAGAACATACATTTAATTATGAAGAAAATGACTATGATGTAATAGGTCAGGCGTGCATGGCTACCGCCTGAGAAGGGCCCTGCCAAGGAGCAAGAGGGAGGTTAAAACCCCAAGGCCAAGCTGCACAGTCCACGGAGCCCTGGTCACAAGGTTGCCTCTTATTCCACCTAGCTGGGATGAGCAGTGTTCATTAGCAAAACATAAGTCAGTTATAAAGAATACAAACTAGCCTTAAACATTCAAAAGTATAAATACCCATTCAATCACTAATCTTGATATAGGGTCAAAGACTTTTCTTTGGACAAGAGTTTCTTCATTGGAGGGAATCAGCATCTATGGTTTCTAGTTTTTTTTGTAAAGCCTCGTGATTTGTTTAAATATTTGCAAAGCGATCTGTGTCGAGATCAAGTAGAATTTTTTTTTTTTTTAATTTGTGGAGTTGTAGGGCAGAATGTTTAAATGATGTCTTGATAAAGTCTTTACAAAGCATGTGACAGGTTTCATGGAAAAAAAATGTAACACTCCTCATTCTTACTTATATTAATATTTTGTATTATACCTATATTGATATTGAGTATTCACTTAGATGATAGATCGTTGAATGTATAATTTAATAACAGGAATAGCTGGGGCTAGGGAAATCACAGCTGGTTCTTGGTGAATGTGAAATACAACCTCTGGGGCAGAAGGGAGGTCTGATGGCAACCCTGGCACCAACAGGTGCGTATTCAGGAGTGATGGAGAGCCGCTAATGAGAAAAATCAGGAAATTCCTCGCTGAGGCCCCCGTTTGGACTCAGCTCAGGAGCATGTGCTTCCATCAAGTTCCTGCTCCAGATGAGCAAAGCCAGGCATTTCCACCCCACCAGACAGCTCTCCCCACGTGGGGCTCAGAAAACACGTTCCTGCCGTGAATCCTGCTCAGCATCAGGACCCCAGCAAGCAACTCCCACAGCGTCATGAAGAAATCGAAGCAGGGCCATAATTGAGAGTTTGCCGGGAGGCTTCTGGCTTGGATGCGGTGCACGTTCAGCTTCAGGGTTAAGAGGACAGAAGCCTCTGGAGGGTGGACAGGTCTCCTGGCCGGGCCTGGCTACCTTCTTCTGGCCTTTCTCAAACTCCCCTTCAGTAGGGGTGTCTCTGCCAGCAGTACCCGGAAACAGAGGAACAAACAGATAGAAGGAGAGCCTTCCCATTACCTGGGATTTCATGTATTTGTTCTGTAATTCTTACTGGGTAGGAGTCAATAGAAATCTTTGCAAACTGGGGAGCACATTCATCACGTGGTCCCCTTGGAGGGTGCCCCAGCCAGTGGCTGGTCCCTGACTTCCTATCACAAGAGGAAGAAGGAAAGGCAGCATCCACAGGTGGGCAATGGAGTGAGCGCGCGGTGGTCCTCACGGAAGCGGAAGGTAGGTTCTCAGTCGCCTCAGGGAATTAGGAATCCGGGTCCTCTCTCCTGTTTCCGGTGCCCGTCAACTCCCTCCACTGGCTGCCGGCATGCTCAGAGTGGGGCCGGAGTCTCTGGCCTGAACGGTGTGCTATTTACTTAGAACCTCACAATGGGTCAGAATCCAAACGGTAAATAGCAGAGTACTGCAAAGGTATATGGAGGACTTCTAAGCACTTACCATGAAACGCCCTTTGCAAGGGACCTGCAGGCGTGCAGACTTTGTGGCACGGAAACAGCCCTCGCTCTGATGGCGATGGGAACACGGCCGCCATCACCGACACCACGCGCGGGTGTTTCGGTGCTTGCTGAACCAGGATGCACGTCTTCTGGAAACCAGAGCTCACCGTAAGGTTTAGAAAGTTCTCCTCCTTATTCCCACACAAGCTGATATCTGCTCGGGTTGGCCTATGCAGTGAGGAGACCCCGTTACGTGACGAGTGGCTTCTGGAGCCGCGGGTTGACACCGGTGCAGCTGCAGAGGCTGTGGGTCCCCTGCTCCGGAGTGTCTGTGACTCGACTGGGGCTTACATGCTCGGTGGCTGCCACTTCCAGCCGGGTTGCATCTCTACCCTCCCCAAGTCGTACAACATTCACCTTGAGCGCAGATCACAGGGAAGTTTGTTTTTCTGCCCGGCGGCACCTGCCCCTCCAGGCAGTCACGTGCAGACTGAGCACAGGACCCTCCAAAGACAGCGCCGACAACAAAAGCCAGGGCACTCTGCGGGGATGCGGCCCAGGCTTGGGCCCCGCGCTGCACTGTGTCAGCTCCTGGATCCCACACCGCCGCTCGGGGAGGCAGTGCTACACCGGTTCCCTCACTCAGAGGAGCAGCCTGACACTGAGAGCAAGCTGTGTGCTGGTGAGGATTTACAGCCAGCATTTGCCTACCTCAATGGCGTACATTTCTCCACCCCAGCCGATTTCAAGCTGCCTACATGAGGTCACCAACTGTGACAGTGGGAAGTGATGGGTACAGCCGGCTCCAGCCACCACTGAGAGAGATTCAGGAACTCACTAACCCTGAACAAGCCAAACCTGAAGGCAAACCCAGGCACATCCCTGGTGGAATCCAGTCCTTAGTTACCCTGACACGGATGCACTCTTTCTAGGCTGAAGCCTTAAAAAATGCAAAAGCCTGAGATGGTGATTTAGCCATTGGAAATCCACCAGTTAGCCTTGAAGCAAATAACGTTTTGGTTTTTGTTTTTTGTTTTTTTCCTGAAAATAATACCACAGCTCCCCATTTGCCTGTAGGGTCCCCAGCACATGGCAGGAGTTGGCATCAAAACCAAGGGCTCTGCTCTGTTTCTAGGTGTTATTTCAGTGCCCAGATGCCAGAGATTTTCCCCTCTCAGCCCATCTCTCCCCTTGTGGTTTTCTGATTCCCATCCCCGGTTGCCACTGCTGTCTCCTCTCGGGCGGGAAGAGAGGTGAGCTCAGATCCATAGGGACTCGTCCCTGTTTACCTTTTCTGTAAGCAGGTTTGTAATGGTCTCATTTGTCCCAAAACCCCCTGTTCTGGGAGTTCCCACTTGCATGTCTGTGCATCCTGCAAGGAACATTTGAACCAGAACCCGGGGATGCTCCCACTCTTCAACTTTCAGCAGACCTTGGCCACGATGCGCCACCAGGCTCCAGAAGGGCGAGCAAGTCCCCGGCGGTGGGGACTGCCTGTGTGAACGGTGGGGTGGCAGGACCGCCGAGGCGGATGTGTGCCAGCCCAGGAGCCAGAGCGGCAGGGGCTGCGGTGGCTCCTTGCGGTGGCCTGTTCCCAGCAACTGAAGAAAGTTACTCAACATCCCGTGAGCTGCACCAGCTCCCAGCAAGGAGAGGAAGGGACTCTGCAGGAGCTGATTTCTTTCCACGGAGCAGTCAGTGGGTTCCCGCTGTGGATCACAGTCTGTTCATAAAGTCATTTAAAATTGCCTGGGTTCTCTGTTCCCATGTAAGCCTCTCCCAGTGGAGGAACTGAAATGCACCTGGTTATTCCTATCAGGGATAGGCAACCTCCCGGCCACGTAACTGAGGCTGACACACGTCTTATTTACTGTGGAGGAACCCAGACTAGTGTAGGCACTAAAACAACAGAAAGCCGTCTCCTTCCCATCCTCTTCCCACGCATCCAGTGAACTTGGAAGTGTCTCAGGTGAGCCAAGGCTGCAGATAGTGACAGAGACTGAATATGGAATCCCACAGGGTGGATCCACGGGGACAACAGGCTGCCTTCCCTGTGCTGGGCGTCTTCCCTGCTGCCCGGAGCTGTGGGCCTTTAAGAACACGGGCTGAGTGGAAGCAGGCAGCAGCCCGGCTGGAAGGACACAGGCACCAGGCAGATGCCATGGATCACCGTAGTGTCCTGCACCAAAGCGCACCTAAGGTTCTGTGGGCCTGAAATGGCATGTGCCCCACGCTCGGCATGGCACTGGGTCCTGCCCTTGGAGGGCCAGGCTGAAGAGTCCATGAGGAAACCACTATATATATATACATATATATATATATGTGTGTATATATATATACACACACACACACACATATACATACAATGGAATATTACACAGCCATAAAAAAGAATGAAATCATGCCCTTTGCAGCAACATGATGGACCTAGAGATTATCATACTAAGTGAAGTAAGTCAGACAGAGAACGACAAATATCATATGATATCACTTATATGTGGAATCTAAAATATGATACAAATGAACTTATTTACAAAACAGAAACAGACCCACAGACCTAGAAAACAAACTTACGGTTACCAAAGGAGAAAGGTTGGGGGGCGGAGATGAATTAGGAGTATGGGATTAGCAGATACAAACTACTATATATAAAATAGATAAACAACAAAGACCTATTGTATAGCACAGGGAACTATACACAAGATCTTGTAATAAACAATAATGGAAAGAATATATATATATATATATATATATATATATATATATATATATACACATATATAAATGAATCACTTTGCTGTACCCCTGAATAACTGTAAATCTATACTTCAATTAAAAATGTAAAAAATAAAATTTTAAATAAATAAATTTTTTTAATTAAAAAAATATGAGGAAATGGGGGGAAGGTGACATGACCAAGAGAAGACCCAGGAAAACTGCACTCCCCTGTGTGCTCCAGGGGATGGGGGAGGGGCTGCAGCAGGCAAGCTCTGCCTCACACCCAGGAATAAACCTAAGGGCAATCCAAGACAGGGAACACATTGCTACAAATGACCCCTTCCGTGCATTGAAGGGGCTGCCCAGTGAATCTGTGAGTTCACTATGACAGGCAAGGAAGACGGATAACTTTCCTTCAAAGATGCCGTAGGAGTTGAGGAGACCTCTCCCTCAGGCACCACTCAGACAGTGGGTATTGCTCTTCCAGTGGTTTCAGAAGTCCCGTCACCTGATTCAGATGACAAGCTTCTTGAGTTGTATGTACGATGCTGCAACCCACTCATTCATTTGTATCTCTATGTGCAATGAGTTTGAATAAGTTCTGTAAAGTTTAACTACAGGAGACTCAACCCAGTATTAGCTAGACTTAGTTTTAAAAATCATTGCACACAAGGGATATCGGTTTTAAATTCCCATCCGGGGATGTTGACATTGACTAATTCTCCCATCACTTTTTGTAAATGGACAGTGTGCTGCCTTCCATAATAAACAATCGGTATCCCATGACAGACCCATCTAAAAACATCCTCGCTCAAGTGATCCGGGCTTACATAAACCAAAGAGATGGTTTTCCCATCCACCTCAAATTTAAATTGACTGCTTTGTTTAGCACTAAATAAAACGCAGCTTTGTTAACTATCACCTCATCCTCCGTCCAGGGAGACCCAGCTGATTGCTTCTTAAAGCCACGAATAGACAAAGTAAAAATCCATAGCTACATTAGTTGCAGGTTACCAGTCAATAAGTATTCATTAACTAGTGCATTGCTTCTATTCAGGCTACAGTGTCATTTGTTTTCTATTTTTATTAGCTTTGATCATACAATAAGGCTTCTTTTTTTTCCCGGAGCAGTAAATCTGCATCAATACAAGTAAATCTCTGCCTAACGTGAGGCGCTGCATCTTTATTAGTGCCGGGGAGCGGTCCTGCATACAAACTCCCTCCCATCCCCTCACTCCATCTCTGTTGCAGGGAACATCTCAGCAGAAGCAGAAACACTGAACATCACGGAGGAAAATAAGGGAGCCAGTTCATGGCAAATCCAGTTAAGACTCAGCTCCACCACTGACTTGCCCATTGTGCTGGTGGGTCCCTGGTGCTGGTGGGTCCCTCGAGCATCCCCCCGGACTCTTCACCCAGCCCCGGGGGCAGTCAGCACCTGAGGGCTGATCACTAGTCCCAGGCTTCCTCTGTGAGTCTGTGTTCCACAGCCCAACGTGGGGAACACAGGCACCTTCTAGCCCAGGATCTGGAGTGACACTCCCTGGGTCTCTCAGGGTCTGTAAAACGAGACCATGGATACTCCTGTGACCAGTGATTCAGCCAGGCCAGGAGGATTAAGCAAAATCAGGAACATGAAATCACCATTAGTTTGTATCCATTCAGTGTTTTGTCCCCACCCTCCACTGTCCTTATTGTGCAAACCTCAATTATGTTTTTAAAATGAGATATTGTCACTTCATTGTATTATTGTATTTAAAAGAAAGTGATTCTTCTTTTTTTTAGAGGAAAGAATTAAAAACTTCCCTTACTATAACACTGTACATCACGTGGAAGAAATAGACATTTAATTTTTGACCTTTTTGTCAAAATAACGAACAAGTCATTAAATGTTTCTCTGGGCACCATAATTCTTAAAATATTCATTTGAAAGGCACATCTCCTCATCTGCATCTGAGAACAATCTGTCTCATTTGTTCAAGAAATACATATATGGCTGTTTTTATTCTTCTATTGTTGATTTAGAGCAAGTTCTTGATGTTCTTTTGGGGGAAAAGTACTTTAAATTTCACTCGTTAGAGGGGCCTGTTAGAGTTCACACAAAGCCAGGTTGAAAAATGTAAACATTTTCATTTTGTTAAATCAAAAGCAGAGATGGTTAAGGGTCTTCCCAGCTGTTCCTGGAGGAGCTCCTGCACCACCTGGAATTTGGGGAAACATCTTCTGGAACCGAGTCCCCCTAAAAGAGAGCTCCGCTGCCAAGTCTACGTTCAACCTCTCTATCCAAAACTTTCTTTTCCCACCCTGTTCCCCTAAGGATTGAGGAAAGTCAAAGAAAAGGGGGAGGGAAACCGAGCAGGACCCTGTGGGGGCCTCCTGGGTACAAGCCACTCCACGTCCCATGCTGCAATTCGTATTCCCTGTGTTCCAAAGAGCAGATTTGGGCAGTTAATGATGAGCACACCAGAGTCCCAAGATTCCTAGTTCCTCCTGAGGGGTATAGATAACAATCTGATGCTCATCTTTGAGTTGTTCTGCAGAAACTAAGACCCCCACCCGGTGGAGGATTGTGACCACACACTGACCACAAGCATGCGGAGCTCAGACTGGTTGGAAACAGAAGGTAGATGATGCTGACGTCTGCCTGTGACCTCACCACCAACCAATCAAAAGGATGTCCAGGGGGCTTCCCTGGTGGCGCAGTGGTTGAGAATCTGCCTGCCAATGCAGGGGACACGGGTTCGAGCCCTGGTCTGGGAGGATCCCACGTGCCACGGAGCAGCTGGGCCCATGAGCCACAGTTGCTGAGCCTGCGTGTCTGGAGCCTGTGCTCCACAACAAGAGAGGCCACGACACTGAGAGGCCCACGCACCGCGATGAAGAGTGGCCCCCGCTTGCCGCAACTAGAGAAAGCCCTCGCACAGAAACGAAGGCCCAATGCAGCCAAAAATAAATAAATAAATTAATTAATTAATTAAAAAAAAAAAAAAGGATGTCCAGGAGCTGATCAGGCATCCTACAACCCTCACCCCTAATGTTGCCTTTAAAAACCCTTCCCTGAAAGCCATAGGGGAGTTCAGGTCTTTTGAGCATGAGCTGCCCCTTCTCCTTGCTTGGTGACCTGCAAATAAACACTGTACTTTCTTTCACCATAACCTCCTGGTGTTGGTAGATTGGCTTTGCCGCCCATCAGGAGAGCAGACCCGAGTTTGGTTCTGTTAACACTCACCTGTTGGCACACAAAATGTTCCCCTGTGGATGAATTGAGCCCCAATCCCAGATGCAGAGGACTGTGGTTATGATGCTCACCCACCTGATTTATTCTGAGCTTTCATTTCCAGTTTTCAGAAGTTTTTCTCATGTCACTTTTGAAAATTTTGTACTTTCAGTCAGCTTCCTTCAGCCTTATCCACGAAATCCTCTCAGTATTTTAGAGAAAAATACAACCCTGATGTGTTCTGCTCACCAGGACAAATGATGGGCAACTCCACTTATACAACTCGCCTGGGTGACAGGGGAAGAGACAAGGACTCCGAGGAGAGAAAAGCACCCTGGCTGACCGCGTCCATGCTCAACCAATGCCGAGGGCAGTTAACTCCCACAGAAGAATTGCTCTCTGGCAATGGTGCTTTTATTCTTCACAACTTTTTTCCCTATGATGTTAAGTTAGAAGATAATTTGGAAATGCCAGGAAAAGGAGAAAGAGATTCATTTTTTAAAATAACCTCCATGACTTGGACGTTTTGCTCAGCTCCTGCTTGTGGAGCAAAATTATCCGAGCACAGAAGGAGACGTGGCCGTCATTAGCTTGAGTGTCCTGGACACGTGGCTGACAGTCAGCAGGAAAATCATCCTCAAAACCCACGGAGCCAGATGGGGTGAGTGCGCCGGGTGTGACACGGGAGGGAGGGCAGCCCCATCAGCACAGACTGCCTTTCCTGGGATGATGGCATGATGGGCCTCAGGAGGCACACGGCCACGTTTACCCACTCTCTGAAAATTAAGTTCTGATTTTAAGTTGACCCACACTTAGGTCTGGGAAAATAAACAGTTTTTAATTTTTAAAAAGCAACAAGTAAATGCTTGAAAATTCAAAATATTCCTTGTAGAGCCTCACACTCTGTGATCTCACGGAGGTGGTGCTTATAATCTTAGTGACACCAAAGTGACCCTTTAGAACTGGAGAAATGTCCTATAACGATGCAGACAGGGCTGTGAAAAGAACAAAAGAGAAGCAGTAAATTAGGGAGAAATAATCAACTCCAGGAATGTCTTTCTGCCCCAGTAGAGGAAATGCGAGTGGTCGTCCTGCTTCGAGGGCTGAGTCCACCCCCAGAAGACCCCAAGCACCCCACCTCCTGCCCCCTCCAGCCATGGGCTCCAACCTCTTGCCCAGACGCATGATCCAGAGTGCACGTACTGCCCCGTGGCGCCAAACTGGCCCCCAGGATTCGGGGACTTTCTCCCACGTAACCTCCATCAAATCGTCCTAAAGGGTCAGCACTGTCCCTGGTTTCCACAAGGAAACCGAGCCTCAGGCTGTGCCAGAAGGAGGCCCCTGCAGGTGCCAGACTTGCCCTGAGGATTCACATACCGTGTTTCAATCACAGACCCTCACAACCACCCTGGCCGGTTTCTTAATTCACAGGTTGTGGATCAAGGCATCAGTGAGGTCAAGCAACCTGGTCCCAGCGGCCACCTGCAGGTACAGGCTGTTGGCCCAGAGAGTTCAGGGGTGCCTGGGGCCCCAAGCCTGCCATGTAGGAGCTGGATGTGCTCGAGGGTCCAGGCCTGGGAATCTCCACCATCTCCTTGCCCTCAACCATCCGGCTCCCCTTCCACGGCTGTGAAAGCCTGGATGTCTCCAGGCCAGTCCCATGTTGTTGCCCTGACCACCGGCCCCCACCCAGTCCTCAGTGCAAGCCCACCTGTTGCATTTACCTGTGACACAGCACCCACTCGTCCCCCATGCCCCCATGAGGCCGCATCACGCCCGACATCAAACGCCAGCCCTGGCCTCCGAGCCTACCAGGGTCCCTGCCCACTCTGCATCCCAACACATCCTCCAGATGGCGGCCGACACAGAGGACCCGAGGAGTGGGCCTCTGGGCACCACGCTGCTCCTCCTGCACGAGAACGCTGAGGATGCTGGCAGCGTCGTCCATGGCGGCCAACACGGAGGACCGGGGTGTGCGTCCACGGCCGCACACAACAAAGACTCGTTTGCTGTTAATAATACCGTCGATTAAGGGGGCTACTCACGCGCTCCTCCTCCCACAGGAATTGTGCGGTTTCAGTAATTGCTGCTCCCTGTGCTGGCAGCTTGGGAACTTTGAGATAAACAGGTTAAACTGGCCTCTTAACTCCTGGGCTTTTTAGCACTTTTCACACCAGTGCGTGTGTGGGTCTCATTAGGGCACAGAACACAGCAAGCCCCACCCGTCAGGGACCACAAAGCGCCCTGTCCCAGGGAAGTGCCAGGGGACGGAAAACCTTCACCTTTCTAAAGACTTCTTACACCTTTGCCCGTTGCACTCACCCCACGCCCCCGTCTGATGCAACAGGTGATGTAAACGACACCCGTTTACAGCGGGGACCTGCCTGCTGGCGTCAGCATGGGTGACGCTCCCTGCTCTTTGCCCCTGGCATGAGTGGGCTCAGAGGGTCAGTCCTGTGGGTCCGGGCCACATGTGGGAAAGCACAGGGTCACCTGTGGGGCGGGAACCGGCTGAGAGGTGCCTGGTCCACCTGGGCCCCCGCACGTTGATGCCACCTCAGGGGTTTCTTAGGCCCCTCGCAGCCTGCTGGGCCCCCCTACCCGTCAAGCACCTTTTCCGCGTGGACCAGGGGCCACTTGCCAGCAGGACAGCAGTTGGCCCCAGTGTTGCACCCCATTGTTCCACAGTTGCCTTCCATCCCCCGGCCCTGGACGGGGGCCAGCCAGCATGGACCAGGCCCTCTGCGAGACCACGCGGGGAAGGGCAGGACACTCGGGTTGCCTTACAGGGGACAGGAGACGGGTGTCTGGGCTTCCTCTTCTCAACTCCACGCCCAGCACCGTGCGCCGCAAGCCAGGCAGGCAGGCAGAGGAGCTGTCCTGTGAGTCCCTGCAGTTTCTGCAGAAGCGGGACCACACACGCACACACACACACACACACACACGTGCAGTGACCCCTGCACGCATGCCCTGCCCCGGCCCTGGGGGCGCAGCGCTGAGATCCCCGTGTCTGTGACAGGGCACACGCGCCGTCCCCTTCCCAAGGGGCCTCAGCTCCTGCACATCCGGGCTATTAGACGTAAAGGAGGGCCTGGGCTCCCCCGCTCTGCATGCATCTCAGTGACCCTCAGGGTCTCCGCCTGCCGTCCAGGGACCTGAATTTAGACCTGGCCGTCGACACGGAGCTCACACCCAGGAGGCAGGGACGCGCCACTGTCTTCCACGTCCTATAACCTGCACTGTGTTGATGCCAGGCTTTACCACACGGCGGGTCACTTACCGTCCAGTGCCTCACAAATGGGAGCGTTCACTGCTCATGGCTGTATGACTGCATGGCATGCTGTAAATCTACTCCTGATAGCCAGCTAGCAGAGTATATATTGGCCAAGACCTCTCCTTCGAAATATTGCTTTAACTTTCGATAAACTAAACTTCCTGAACTCCTAAAACCCATGTGGAGTGAAAATTAAGAAAGAAAATTTCTGACTTTTCCCATTTCCGAAAGCCTTCCTGGCATTGACCTTGAGGTCTCAAACGTTATAAGCAGAGCTGTGTCCCTGCCAGGTCACAGATGGCAGGGACCAGGGCAGGCGGGGCCACACTTCCTGGGCAGGCGGGGCCACACTTCCTCCCACAGATGCGAAAGCAAACAGGGCTCGGCATGGCCAGTGCTCGCCGCCACCCTCCTGCCCTGGAGGACGGTGACCTTCACCTCCCGAAGGAGGCTGAGTGCCACCCTTGTGTCCTGGGGGACAGCAGGCTGCCCAGGTTCCTCCTGGGAGGGAAAAACTGGCCCAGGAGACGAGACTCTGAGCGCCCGCAGTGCAGAGGCCACCCCCGCCCGGACGCCGGCCAGTTCCCAGGGCCAGTGTGTCTTGATTAATGACCGGCTACGCCCGCTTCCTGGGGCCTCCGGAGCCGCTGTTCCCCTGTTTCCCCTCCTTCCCCGCCCGGGAGCCTCCGAGCAGGTCAAAGCAAAGGCAGGCTCGGCCGTACACGGCAGAGCTAGGGCTGACCGCTGGGAGAACCATCAACCGCGCCGTGTGATGATCAACTGAGCAGTAAATTAATTAATCATCATTTTATGCCTCATCAAGCACTTTGCTGAAGCTCTCAGCAGGGGCCCCTCAAGGAGCCAATGGGAAGCTGGCTGTTTTGTTTAGCCGGGTGAGACTTCCATAAACAGGGGAGGTTTTGACAAGCTAATAAATATGTCATTCGTCTCTGCCACGGGCAGCAGCCGGCCCCACCTGCAAAGTGGTGGGGCTCTGCCCGGCCTGGTGGGCAGTGAGTGATGGCAGAGGCGTGCCCAGCGAGGTGGCCGTCCGGAGGCACAGGGAGGGCTGAAAGCTCCCAGAAGCTCCTTTGAGCCTTGTGGGAAGAATGCCACCCCTGGGAGGGTCCCCGCAGGTGCAGTACCTCCTGACACCCGCCCTTGCAGCCAGGCCTTTGCTCACACCACACGGCCTGCGGGGGCCTCTTCCCCAAGGGTTCCCTGATACAGGCACCGGATCACACTTAAGGATGCCCAAGCGAGACCCTCCAGAAACCAAGCTAATGGTAAAATGCACTGTTTCAGGAGTTATGTGACCTGCTGTCGCTTCTCATCAGCTTCAAAATACATCATGGCAGCTTCTCGGGGAAAAGTTTCAAGCTAACCTCAGCTCAGCTCTATTGGAAAAAATTCAGTAGTGTAGAACCACCATTTTTTAGGAAACTAGGTTTTCTTTTTTAATTAAAGTCTAGCTGATTTACAGCATCATGTTAATTTTAGGTGTACAGCACAGCTATTCAGTTATACATACATATATAAATACATATTCTTTTTCAGGTTCCTGTCTCTTATAGGTATTACAAAATACTGAGTACAGTTCCCTGTGCTATACAGTAGGTCCTTGTTGCTTATCTATTTGATCTATAGTAGTGTGTATCGCTTATTCCAAACCTCGAGAAGGGGGTCGGAGGAGAGAAACTAGGTTTTTCAAAGCTGAAGAAGTGTTGAAATTTGGGTGATAATTCCAACGACCTTATCAAATGCTTTATATTTTAAACCCAATACAATGTTGGGAGAGAATTTTGCAGAATTAAAGAAAAATAAGTATCAGAAAGATACAAATGCAAATGCCTCACAGATCTCTGATTTGTCAATGAATTTTAACACACCGTTTAAGTGACTTTGAAATGCCCTCTGATGTCGTCTGGAGAACACTCATATCACATGAAGATACAGTTTCTAAACTGCAAGTGACACATAACTGGCAGGTCCCACACGAGTCCTTTCTCGTCAGGATAACAGGGGAGGCTGGGGAAACACGAAGCCACCGTGAACCTTGTCCTGTGTGTGGCCCCCGCACATGCCATGCTGGTTTCTACCAGGTTCCACAGAGCATCTCGAAAGGGCATCAAGCACCCTCCGCCCCACCTCTGACTCACATTTTAAATTCCACTTAAGATTCCAGACTGCGGAAGAACCCATGGGGTGTTGACCTGGAACTCACGCAGAAGGTCTCTGAGTTCTTGGCGGGCATGGCTCTGTCACAAGCTCCGCCTTTGATAGAGTCAGTGGGACCTTCCACAGTAACCGCTTGCCAGGCATGGGGGGCTTTCTCAACAGGACTCACTGGGTCTGGAACCTGGGCCTGGGCTTTCGTCAAGAACGGCCACCGTCAGCAGAGGGCCAGAGCAGGTGGCCTTGGCTCTGCTGTCCCCTGGTTGCCAGCCGTCCTGATTCCTGCATGCACAGCGTTCATGGTGACATAAGGCGGACCAGCGTGAGCTGCACCAGCTCCCTTCCCAGCTCCAAATCACCATCAAGTTGCGAGGAGATGGCGCTGGTTTCCTCTGAAAGGTAACAAGATAGGAGGTCTTGGAAGGAGCTGTACGGTTTCAGCAGAGTTGCACTTCATCCCATCACATCCCACGTGGAGCACATGCCATTCGTTTGTGGTGTGATGGTGTAGACAAATCTATGAGACAGCTTTTAATGTTGGGAATGAACTTGCCCTGTCCTGCTCATTATAAAACACCGCTCCTTCTGTGCATGCTTCGGTCACATGGGTTATTACCCGCTCAAGGTCACGTCCATGATGGGCTCTAAGCGCGTGGAGCAGAGATCACTCCTGTCTCTGTCTGAAGGTCACTGTGTCCTCGGGGTCAGATGGAGAATGCCCAGCATGGACCTTCATTAGAATAAAGGTTCTTGGAGGAATAATAAGACAAAGGCCAGTGACCGCAGAGTTGATTCCTTTGCTTTAAATGTTTTCTTTTTATCTCCAATTTTCTTATTTTTGAAACTTATTTCAGGAGAAAGAAAGAGAAAGTGGGAAGGGAGGCAGGGAAGGAGGTCAGTCAAGTTCAAAGTAGGGACACTGTCTAGTAATATTTCTATTCTTGCTTGATCCGCCTTTACTGCTTAAAGCCATGAAGACAGTCGCACAGAGGCAGTACGGCTCACCCTGATCCCCCAGGACTGTCCCAAGAGATGTAAATAGAAGTCCCAAGCTAACGGCTTCCCTGAAGGGACCCCTGGAAGCTTAGGACAGTGTACTTGCCTCGTCTCCATCCTTGACCTTCACATAGAAGTCAGTGCATAGAGGACCGGAGTCTTCCTGCAGGGACCAGTTTAATTTGGTCCAACCTAGTTTACCAAATGTTCTAGCCATGGAGCCTTTCACTGAGGAATGGCTCAGGTGGCGTGGGGTATGCTACACTGAGCCCACATTTCAAAGACCCTTCAGCTGCGCCCCTGCTTCCCAGGGTGCAGATTTTCCTCCTCAGGCACCGCGAGGACCCCCTAATTTGAGAGGGTCCCCCTGCAACCACGATGCACACTGCCCCCGGAGTCCTAACCTTTCTAATAACACTTTAAAGGCCTTACCAGTTGAGTTGTTCACCTTTTTCTGTGTCTTTATTTATTTTTTAGTCTATTTCATGCATTCTCGATGGGCATGATATTACCCCAAAGAGGATAAAAATTGATTCTTAGGGAGCAAAAGAAACCTTGCTCTTTTTATATACAAAGCAAAGATACACCTATAATACTTTGATATACTGTTATGTCTCTAGCGTTTAATTTTATGTGAGCAGGAATTAAGGAAAGGGTCCTAAAAGGCTGATTATGAGAGCAATGATTAAAAAGAAGATGGAAAAGCACTTTTCCACTTGATCTGTCATATTATGAACAAAGTGTTTTTAACTCTCCCTTGTAACTGTATTCCACATTCTTGTTGTGTGTATATGTAAACACACACACACACTGCTTTTATATTTAGCTGCTACATTCTTTGTTGAAAAAAATGTAAGAGTGTCATGACTCCCTCACAAGCTGCTGGGTCTCCACTTCCATTGCATTTATTTTTGTTTTGTTTTTAATTTTATTTTTTATTGAAGTATAGTTGATTTACAATGTTGTGTTACTTTCAGGCGTCCAGCAGAGTGATTCGGTTATACATATACATATATCTATTCTTTTTTAGATTCTTTTTCCTTACAGGTTATTACAAAATATTGAGGCTATCTCCCTGTGCTATACAGTAGGTCTTCGTCTGTAGTCTATTTTATATATTCCATTGCATTTAATACTAATATTTCTACCTCTGCTTTGACTTGGTTTGATTTCAGTGGTGTATACTGGCTCATATCTTTAATTTAAATGCTCCCTTGTCACTTCATTTTGAAGAGCTTCTTGCTAACAACAGAGTTGGATTTTATGACCAGCACTCCCTGAGTTTTAACATAGATGCTGAGCCCACTTGCGGTGAGCTTGATAACTGATCGTCTGGGCTGGATCCTTTTAAATTTTTAATTCCATTCCATTTCTTTCCCATAAGGTCTGTGTTCTTCTAGTTCAAGCATCTTTAGCTAACGTGTGTATTACAGATATCTATCGTTCACATGGTGTGTTCAGACCTGATTTTGTACACTGCGAGTTTGACTACTCATCGACCTCTTCTCACCTCTTTGTGTTTTCCTATCTTGAAATTCCTGATTCAATTGTCATTTGGTAAACTCCTTCCTGATTACTTTCCTTACGTAGCAAACACAATGACATTCTCTCCTCTTGGTGTCCTCTCCTCACATGTTCAGAATCATTTTCATTTGTCCTGAAAGATGAGCACTATCTTGGCCTAGGACACAAACTTCTTACCCTCCATGCTCTGCTCTGAGGCCTCTCCACCTCTAGCCTCTAGTTCTGCAGAGGAGAAGTCTGATGCTACTCCAATGCCCCTCCCCCAGAAGAAAGCTGCAATTTCTGCCTTGAAATTGCTACAGACTTTTGAGGATACCATTAAACAATAACAGTTGAAATTTAAAATCCACCTTCTGTATAATCTAGCATTTGGGTTTTGGGAAATTTACTTTATATAAAAGTAACGAAAGTAGTGAAAATGAAAGCATCATCTGCGGTGATATGTATTGAGGAATGCTTGTTTAGAATTGACTCAAATGTTGACCAACGATGGCATATTGATATTACAAAGTATAACAAAGCCTTGGTAGAAACAGCATCTTAAATCTCTACATATTAGCACATGGGGTGCCCAGAATGTGCGTTGTGTAAAAAAGGGGGATTGCAGAGCCATGTGTTTGTATCTGGGTGTTGTGGAGGGAAGACAGGTCCATTGGTGCTCCATTAGATGAGTGACAGAAGGGCGGAAGGGTGCCTGGCAGGTATTACCGATGGGGTGGAAGGCCAGAGGGAGATTGGGTGCTTCCCTTATGTGCCTTTGAGCAGTTCCAGTTGTTACAGTGAACACATTTACTGTGCAATCTTAAAAATAAAGTAACAGATCTGAAAGGAAATAAAATCCACTTTAATCAAGAAGTGATTCACCACCTGAAAACCATCAACGCCAGCATTAAACTGTAGCACTCATGGCACGCCATGCACGACCCCTTGCATCTGGCTTCTAGCTGTCTCTCCAGTCCTATCTCCACCAGCTCCAACCCACAGTCTCTCCATGTCTCTGCTCACCACTCCTTCTTCTCACTCAAGCATGGCTTACATCTCATCTTCTCCTTCAACCTATTTTCACAGACTGGCCTAATTTCTGCCTCCTCAGAAACTTACAGAAGATTTTATCCATGTGTTTCATGTGGCAATTAATCCCAGACTACCTTGTATCATTTGTCTGGTTTAGACAACTGTCTCCAGATTATATTTTATAAGAATTTTCATATGTCAAGTATTTGCTTCTTCAACTATAAGTTTCTTAGAAATATCATACCCATAATAATGCATCACCAATAATGAAATCAATAGAAAGATTGATTGATAATTATTTGATGACTTGCGGGAAAGCTAGACCAGATAGCTGGGTCTTGGTATGTAAGTATTTCTGCCTTCAAGACTTTCTTAGAACATTATCCATGTGCTATTTTATTGAGTGGCATTCAACAATAATGTCACCATCGAGTACTCTTTCTTATATTTCCAACTCTACAATATACTTAACAGCATGTCGAATAGACACATTTATGAACAAATATCAGCATATTAAAAACATAGATAGATAGATAGATATACATATTTAAGATAAAACGATTTTTCAGCTCTTAAGATAAATTTTTATTGCACAGAGAAATGAAATTGCAATTTGGAAAAGCTGTTCCTAAATAATAATAAATGCCCAGGCCACATTACTGAGCTTATTGCCTGAGCACAAAATTGGTCGATGTTTTTTTTTTCCTTTCCTTGTAACTTAGAAAGATTATGTTAAATCCTTGTATTTAAAATCAAGAAAAGTGAATAAATCAGCGATATATAAACAACCTAGAAAAGGAAACAGCAAGGAACCAAAAATAACACTTTCTCTAAAGTTCTTTGTAACATGCAATGGGTACTTGGTTTCAGGCCAATGGACAACTCCAATTGCCTCTAATTTATTTGCTTCGAGGCTCCATATGTGTCCTTCTGTAGCATGACTCTCTCATTCCTGATTTTATACACGACTTTTGTCTCTAATGGATGTAGGGTACGTTCAAGTACTTCATTTGATGCAGAGCACACAGGCGGTATGTTTTCTGAGGCTTTTCTCTGAGAACATTTTCCAACATGGAAGACAATGTCGGTGACAATTCAACCTGGGGGTCCTAGCCAGTCTTCTGTGTGTCCGTCACCTACAGTTGCAGAGCAGAAGTCTGCAGCTAATTGAACCTCTGACTTTTTTTTCTTATAAATGCCTGCAAGCATATTTTTTGATTGGGGGGGTTTCAAAAAATTGCCACAATCTATCTAGGCGTTCTCCGTGATGTCTGGCACTCCTGCTCAGCAGCTCCCAACCTCTTTCCTCGCGTATAACAAGAGAAAGAACTTATCGAGGAGGAATAAAAGGAACCACTCATAGGTTTACTTTTTCTTTCTGTTCTGTTTTCCCTTCTCCCACATTAAAAGCTCTCCTTTTAGGATCTCTCTCCCTAACCCCTGTACCTCTGGGAGTGAGTCGTAGCGGGGGCCCCCCCTCAGAGGCCTGGAAGGGTTCCCCGTCCCACTCCCTGCCTACATCTGAACAAATAAGCAGCCTGATATGCCAACCCCGAGAGAACTCAGCATCCACTCGGAAGCTGTAGATTTTCTGCCAAGACACAGATAATGATGAGCCCTAACAAGTGAAGCCTCCTGCTTCTCCCTGCGCTGACAGGCCTCAAGAATTACACCTGAGGTAGTTGCAAACCAGCGGGTGTTGGTCAGGGTAGAAGGATAAATTCGTCATGAAATCAGTGTTCAAATACCAATTCTCTTACAGTTCTCCTTGGTTTTATGACCAGCCTACGACCAGGTTTCTTCTAAGTGTCAAAAACGTTTCGCTTTGTGTTTAAGGGCTAGTCCTACTAAGCGTGCCTGGTCACCATGGCTCCACCAAATCCTGTCCCCACTGTGTCCAGGAAAAATGTTGTATCTGGACGAAAGGTGGATCCATTGTCTGAGTGCCCGCAGACAGCGAGGTCCCCTTTGAATTCCAGGAGGACACGCCCACCTGAAACGTCATTCCTGAGAGGTCCTTACTGACAGAGGCTAAGACGTGATTTTAAAGCTAACCTATGAAGCTGCTGTAGTAAAGCCTCTTAGAAATATTTTAAACAGAAAAGCAAAGGGGTTTATGGCAGATTTACGCAGCTTGCTGATTAAGCAGTCATTCTAACATGTAGAATGATCTGGGAAGCAATGGCAGGCAATGCTGTTGGTCACTCTCAGCCCTAAAAGCTCAGTGGGTTAAGTGAGCAAACTTTTGTTTCTCATTCACTCAACACATGTGCATGTGGACAGTTGGTGGGGTGCAGTGGGGGGACACTTTCCATCCATCCTGGTCACTCAGGGACCCAGGCTGATGGAGCCACCATCTCTACACAAGCTTCCTTTGTGGCAGGTCAGGAAGATGTGTCCTCTCACACACGGGCTCTGAGAACGTCCACGTGGATTGTGTGGCTCCGTGTGGGCCCGCATGGCAGAGACTCTCAGACCTGCACTCAGCTCACCGATCGCCGCACATGCCTGACTCACTGAGTCAGGAGGCAATGCCCCGTGCGGTACCCAAGGAGAACTAGAACATTTATCGACAGACACCTCAGGGGTCACGAGAGCAGCCATATCACAAGGGCTGGCAGAATTAACTCCACAGCAGGAAGAAATAAATGTGGGAGGTAAAGAGATCCAAATGACAAAGAATAAGCAAAGAGTGTTCACAACATCAGAAAAAGACAATAAAATCAAACAATTTCAAAACAGGGCATCTATTTTACCCAGCTTTTTAAAAAAACTGTTTACCATAACTTTTTGATAGTTCAGTGCTACTTGATAGTCATCTGTGGCTTTAGATCCCGAACTGTGTTCTTTTAATTTATTAAATATAAAGTTTGGTGGTAAGCATTTTTGCAAACCATGATTTCCTAAACGTTGCCTTCAGAAACCAAGTTCATAAATTATCCCTAGGCCACCCTTCATCTGCACGAGCTTTCTTGAATGCCACCTAAGAAACTCTAGTATATTTTAATTACAGGTTAAGTTACATTCAATGGAAATCTGTTATCCTGCTAGTTAGTTAGGATATCAAATTAATAGGATATGAAAAGTAATTTGTGTTCTACAAAGGTTGGATTCTAAGGCGCTATTGTGTTCATGTAATACGATTAGATCCGTATTTTACTCAAATCTGTGTAGGAACAAACCAATACACTATGGGCAAAAATAAGTTGTAAAACATGTTTCCAGCACACAAACCAAGAGAATGCCTGGAATGAGAATTCTGACAAGGAGCTGCCCCAACCCGGGGGCGACATGACATCTATAAATGGCTTTGAACCTTGGTGGGAAGAGAGAAGGATAGTTTCAGGCCAGGGCAACTAACAAGTGCTTCGATTTATAGGGACACGATTTCTGGCTTCAATGGCAGATTACATCACTGAGAACCAGGAAACTTCATGGAATTAATTGTTCTACTGTTTCCGAGATGACTGCCGATGTTGTCCAAAGCCTCAAGACCTTTTCAGTCACACTAGGTGATTTTGTAAAGAATAAAACCACTTTTTATGATTTTGTAGAGAATTGAGAGGGGGGCCTCTCCTCTTTTTTATGGTTTCAGCCACAGAGTTGAAGAATCTTCTCTTAAAGGTGATCATTTTTCTCTGAAGCTAAAACTCCCCATGTGTGCGCAGATGAGGGGAAGGAGACAGAGCAGGACTTGGCCTCAATTCTCTGGACAGAGTGAGAAACATTTGCCTCCAAGGAAGATTTTAGAAGAGGAACTAAGGAGATAATATATCAGAGGACGCATTCAAGAAAGCTGCCAGTCTAGGGAAGAAGGCGATTCCTTGAACTCCATGCAGCTTGGAAGGAGGAGATGGTGCTGAGGACAGCCTGGAAATAGGCAGTGAGACTTGGGACATTCCGGCTGTGATCCCACTGAAGTTGTGACCTGAACGAGGCCCGCAGAGTTAAAAGGAGGCCCAGCAAAAATCCCAAGCCAGCTGAGACATCATCATGTTGTTATTTCTGACAGATCAGTGGAAACCCTCCCTTTTCGAGCATCCACAGAAACAGAAAGTGCAATGCCTGCTTCCAAGACATCAGAGGCATTCAGGCATTGATCTCCAATGGACTTGCTCTGATTTTTGGCCTGGGATGGTCTCACGCTGAAGCAGAGCTGGAGGGTGTGAATCTATGCAAACAAGATCTGCTGGAAGACGTTGGCAAATCCTGGGCCAAGGGCAGCCCACGCTTCCCCAGCTCCCGGGGCCATTAGCACCCCTGCTCAGCTGTCAGGAATGTTCCCAACCCCTGAGCCTCTGACTCACTTCCTTTTTCAAGCTCATCTTTCTGTTCCTGTCAATGTAAGATTAACTGTGAACTTCACTTCTCGTCCCCACCGAGTAACGTGGAAGCCCGTTTACCTGCAGACTTCTGTTCTCCCCTCTAGCCCCTTTGGAAATACTGCCCTGAACACTCACTTTACAAGCATTTGGACTGACTTCCCAAGAAGCAGTGACTTATTCTGGCTCCTGAAGACAATCTCAGAAATAAACTGTTAAAGAGTTAAGACAGAGCAGCATGCCTTGTACGTTGTCATGCTGTTTAATTTTAACTTTCAGGCCCCAATCCTGTTCCAGACAGGTATCTCATCATCACCAAGGGGGCTGGATAGGACTGGGACCCACATTTCACAGGTGAGGAAACTGGGGCATTCAAAAGTGATGGGAAATCTTACTTTCCCACTGACTGTGCCACATCAAATTCAAAGTCAGTTCAAAAGGAGATTAAACTTCCTGTTTGGCATCGTTATTAGCTCAGTAATTTGTTTTTTCATCCTGGATTGTTGACACAAGGAGAAGGTTCAGGAACTGACGTTGGTTTGCTGTTGCTGCTGTTAATTTTACTTGCCTAAGAAGAGTGGGAAACACCATGAAGCACTCATGGAGATGCTGAGAAGGTCTCCCCTGGCTCCGCGGGCTGGGCAGGCACAGGAAGGGGCTTCAGGTCATGGCCGCCAGACAGACCCTTTACCCAAGTGACCCCCAGAAGCCACACCCAGAGGTCCATGGTCCTGGCGGGTGGACCATTGAGCCAGCTCATGGACTCTCCATCCTGACCCCTTGGAGGGCAGAAGACCATCTGCTTCTCCCCCATCGCCCCCTCCCCCAGGAAGACCAGGGGGACTGGAGGCAGGGTCTGCAGCCATGAGGAGTGCAGACTGGGAAGCAGGGACCCCATGCCACTGAGGAGCTGGGAGCTGCAATCCCGATGTGCCCAGAGGCCAAAGAAGGCCAACATGAGAGGGATGTGGGTGCAGCCAGGGTATGGGACACAGGGGGGGGCAGTGCGTGGCAGCCTCTGCACAGCTCTGATGACCTGCCCTGTTGGGTGTGGACCTGTTACAGGTCTGTGAAGGCCTCCCGCACCCATTGAGTCAGAGCGTAAATCACTGCACCATCCACCCTTCAGCTGGATAAACACCTGTGCAAGGCCGAGGTGGTGGGGGTGCACTCAGGTAGGGCCCAATGAAGCCCAGGGAGAAACAGGCCCCCCAGGTGGGCCTCCACCACACATGGGCCTCCACCCCAGGTGGGCCTCCACCACACATGGGCCTCCACCCCAGGTGGGCCTCCACCACATATGGGCCTCCACCACAGGTAGGTGTGCCTCCTCTGCCATGTGAAGCAGGAGGGAGGGAGTGATCCTGAGACATTTACCTGGAATCCAGCCAATCCGATCCATTGTGCAAGGTCTTCTTCCTGAAAGGCTGTCAGGCTAGGGGGATGTTGGGGGGGGGGGGTACTTTCTTTTTCATTCATTGAAAATCAGTGGTTTGAAGCTAATCCTCCAGCACAAATACAATTATCTAATTGCCGTCTTCTGTGTTTCACCCCAGATGGTGACAAAGTGCCTGGGATCTGACCCTCTGCATGGCACTCGAGTCTTTAAATAAAAGTAGAGTCTAAATTCGCTTTGTTTAGGCTCACTTAATGCAGAGCCTTTGGGGAGATTCATAAAATTCCCAATGGAAAAGGGAAAACTACCACTTTTGAGAATTTAGTGACACTGACCCACTGTTCTAGACACTTCTGTACAGAGCTTCTCACTTAACGCCCCACAGCCCTGGAGGGGGCTTAGGTTTCTCTATTTGAGGGGAGTAAAGCTGAAAGCCAGGGAACTCAGGCCCCTGCAGGGCTACCCAGCACATCGGCCCTTCCCAAGGTCTGCAGACACCATGGCCCAGGGTCTCCCACAGCACTCGCCTGGTTCTCTTTTGGATTCTAGACCCAAGTGTCCCTCAATCACCCGAGGTTCCCATAAAACTAGCTGAGACCCCAAAGTTCTGAGTGACCCCCATCCAGGGCTGCAACAAAGACACCACCCTTCAGGGCCTCAGCCAGCAGGAGTGGAATAACTCACGTGGAGGACAGATGGAAGGAAACCGAATGAACTGATTTATGGGGCTAAAATTCCATCTCCCTCTGCTTCATCGACTTTGTACTTGTCGTAATCATGGATAATTCTTTTAAACAGGCTATAAAAAGATGCTGTTTCATCAGAGTGGGGCTAAGGTGCCACTCGGAGGCCCTCGGCTGTCAGCTGTTCGCCCTGCATCCCGGGCCCTGCCCCGAGGTGGGAGGGGCGCGTCCGAGGCCCCCCCTCTCTGCACAGGAGTCCTGCACACCAGCCGTGCCCGCTGTGTTCATTGTGTTACCGTCACTGGATCAGCTCCAGGCTTCCAAATTTAGCAGTCCTCTGCTTAGGCACAGCTTCTTGGAGTCATAGCCATATCTTAACGATGAGGGCAGCCCATTAAACATGATCTGATGGCTATCTGGAGTTTGAGCGATGTAGCTGACAGCTTAGAATGAAAGAAGATACATGAGTCCCCACAATATGTGTGCACAGAGCGAGCTTGTTACAAACAGGGACAGTAGATTACATCTTTCCAATAAACCCGAGTTTCATCACCCGACTACTCCCCGACGCGAATCGGCCGAGCCTCTCTAATAACCGGGCTAATGAGGGGGCACTGGGGGCGGAGGACCAGGGACCAAATACGAGGAAAGCGCGGGTCAGGCAGAGGCTGCCAGCCGAGCTGAGGCAGCCATTTAATCTAGTCTGTTATCCCAACGTGGTTTTGAGGAACAGTAAATTGAACCCAGATTTTAAAGGATGAAAAAGGCGTCCACCAATTAAGGGAGTGATGCGAATTTGGGGATGCCTTGAGTGGCTCCCTGCCGTCTCTGTGTTCTGGAAATATCAGGACTGTTGAATTGAGCTCTCACTCCTTCTGCCCCTTGTCAGGTATTGGGTGGGAGGTGAGGAGGCAGGAAGGGTGGCAACGAGAGTCGAGAACCAGGTCAGCTTGTTACCTGCAACCTAAGCCCCCGAGGACTGCCCAGGCAGAATTAATTCTTCTCCAGAAAGTTGTTGGTGGAAACACTGAGTTTGCTCTTGGGCTAAGTGTCCTTCTTAACGAGCTGCGATTCTTGCTCTACCAGCCCCTCCACCCCACCCCCCGACAGTGAGGCACGTCTCATCAGGATGATAACATCAGCCCAGGTGCTGCCACAGTCTTCAAAAATCGTAAATCTTAACCTGTCACCTAAGGGAAGGGGAGAAAAAAGGTTAAACAAGTTTGTGAAGAACCTTTCCCAGGTGTTATTTTGCAAGTTGAGAGCTAATTGATGGTTCTGCCATAATAGTTACAAGTGATAAAGATCGTGTAAACACGCCCCACTGGAGGGCACATTGGGGTGTCCCCAGGGCAGCCGACGCCAGATGGAGATGGCGGCCTCAAGCGGGGACAGCACCCTGCACTGCCTGATGGTTCTGAAGGCCTGACTCTCTAATCCCACGGGAGTCGGAGTGGGGGCAGTCCCTGCAAGAAACAGAAATCTAGGCAACTGGATGGCTAGGTAGAGGGGCCACCTCCTACCAAGGTCAAGTCCAGTGAAGGCAAGGCTCTTCAAGGCAACCAGCTTATTAAGGAACAGCGTGGAGGAACTTGAATTCCCTCTTAGGACCCCATCTTTGCCCACCCCAGGTCAACTTCTAAAGGACATAAGATCCGTCCCTTTTCAATTTTAAGGCTAATAACGCTCTTTGCAAGATGTGAAGGGGAAGGAAAGCTTTCCCATGGTTTCCCCGCAAAGCCCTGGGCCCCACCCCCAGGCCTCAGGGATGTAATTGGATTCCCGGGTGAGGGTGGGAGAGAAGCGATAAAGCTGGGTGAGAATTGTCACACAAAAGCACCAAGCCCATTTACATTTTCATTGGTTTCAAAAGAAGAAAATATGGAGCCAGTTGAGTTTTTCTAATTTTTGCCATCACTGAAAAATTAACATTTGCCAGAGTAAAGACCATGGTGTGTACGTCCATGATATCACCCCCAACTTAGAGGGAGTCTAGAGCATCAGAAAAATTTTAAAAAATTAGAGATGATAACATTTTCATTTTCTCCTTTATATCCCGTAGGCTGGTTTTTAACTGCATTTGCTTGGGGATTTTTTTCTTATGAAAATAGTATTATATGTGACGTTCAGGCTTCCATAAAAATGATGAAAACCACAGTTTCTTTGATGATATGTATTTGGAACCTATAAATAACACCAATATAAATAAGTCCTGAAGCAACGACGGGCAGAAGTTAAGTCACGTCAGATTCCATTCACTGCTCAGCTCGGTTGCTTTTCTGTTCCATCGTTTGTAAATTAAGGAACAAATGGCTGCCTATTTCAGTAGGATGGACACACCTAGATCCTGTAGATCCTGTATCTGCCTGGAGTGTGCCGTTTCATTAAGATAGATTCCCTTCCACCCAAGAGGGCACAGACTCCCTGGGACCACGCTGGCTGCCAGCACAGGGGCCAGGGTGACTCGAACTTTGACATGGGAGTGAGAGACAGAAAGCATTTTGATGATGGAAATGCCTCTGGTTCCCACCCTCTCTTTCATTTGCCTCTGGAATTCAGCATCAATTTGTCAAAAGGATCTCTCCGTGTCAGCTCTTGCTTCACAGAAGGAATGCTCCTGAAAATAGTGCTTAAAAGTTCTGATTATTTTAAAGTGATTAAACTGTGTCTTTTTGTTGTTACTCTCATTTTCTGAACGACAAAGCGCTGGATCCCCACACTGGCCATTTTCACAAAATCAACCTGGGTTTGGAACGACGCACTCCCAGAGAGCTGGTGCGTGGGTAGGAACGAGAAGCAGATGGTATGTCCAGGCTGGTGAAATTTTCAGGTCAATTCTGGGCAACACCAGGGCCAGGCCACCCCAGCCGTTAGCAGCTGACAATCTGAACTAAAACCTACACAATCTTTCAAATTCTCTCCTTAAAAAAGCAAAATAACCATCTCCCCACACCACCATCACAGGCAAGGGGATCTGGCAAAAAAACAGGCCTCCTGTAATACAGAAGTCCACATGATAAAGTGAATTGACAGAGGAGAGACCACTGCACCTTCTGGGCAGGGATGGGGGGCACATCCCAGACGTGAGGGGACGGTTTTCATGTGAATGAATGGTTTGTGAGCAATTTTTCCCAGTGAGTCAGGCACAGCGCGGTCTGAGGCTTCTTAGGCTTCCTGCTTCAATCTGTCTGATAAAAGTATTTGTGTCCGGGAGAGGATGAGAGCAGTGAACCCAATTCACAAGCGTGGTTAAAACAACAGGAGTGGTACCCAGGGCATCCCAGCTGTGGAGGTTCAGTCTCCAGCCATATGAGGGTACTCGGGCACCTCTCCATTACTCAGCTCCCCCAAGACCAGGAGATGCCCTTGGCCCCTGGGCCTGGACTGCCCACTGACCCCCCCACCGGGGGCGGCACCAGGAGGGGAAGCTCAACTCTGGGGAAGGGGCCTGGCAGCACCTGCTCCCCGGACACTGGGCAGCCGAGGGCCTCTCCTGAGACGGTCGCCGTGTGCCCACTCTGCTGTTTTCATTAGATAGACTCACCTTTTTCTTTAACTTAATAAAATTAATTTAAAACAAGGCTTTATGTCACTGCTGTAATCCGAATCATTTGTTAATTCTAAATACAAGTCTATTTAAAACAAACAATGTTATTAAATTCTAAAATTAAAATGAAAACAGCAATTTATAAGGATTGGTAAATCTAAACCATTTCTTAAATGTTCCTCACTGAGGAAAGCAGGTTTCTCCAGGGAAGAAATGGACCTGTTTATGATAAGTCATGATAAGGGGCAATCGGCCCCATGTTCAGGTCGATAAGGTGCTGTTCTACATCAATTCAGCTGCCCTGGGATTCGTTTGTTTGGGGTACTCCTCCTGCACGTGCCGGAAACTCACGGCTGGCGGGCGTCTTCTGCAGGACCACACGGGCCCCTCACGCCCAGGACATGGGCTCTGCTGCAGACCCTCACCTCTGCTTCCCTGCTTTTCCTCGGAAGAATTTGTTCTCAGCAGCCCAGCAGAGCCTCCTAACTGCCCTTCACAACATCAGTCCTGACCCCGAGCCCTCAGTCTGGACATGGTTTGCACTCTTACCAGAACTCACAGCCACACCCCCAAATCAGGGAAACCGAGAAGTGCAAAGATTTCTTCTAACAATAAATAAATAAATGTATTTCCTTGGCCTTCCCTCCCCCCACCCCTCCCCCCTCTTCCCCTCCCCCCACCCCTCCCTCACCCTGCACATTCCCCTTCTCAGATGGGTCTGATAATGTGACCACCTCGTCCTGCTGGGAGTGGGCTCATCCTGCAGGGGGCGGCTGCTGACCCCCACCTTCAACCACATCTTGGGCTGCCAACCTCGGCCAGGCCAGTGGACAATGCAGCCCAAACAGAGCAAATCCCCAAAAGGGGCCACGAAACGTTTGGCAGAGCTGGTCGGGGGAGCATATTATAAAGTATCATCCAAAAGCATTTAAAATCAGAAATAGCAGAATCTTTGATTTGACAACTTTTAATGGAGCCAAAATATTTACATTAAAAACAGATCATTTGGCCACACTAATAAAGTCAGACCCTCCAAACAGTTTTGAATGGTCTAGGCATGCAGAGACCTCTTCTAATTGGCTGGTGACCAGAGAGCGTTCGTACGTGTGGCCAGCCCTACCCCCTGTGTAAAGAAAGCCCAAGGCAGCAGCATTCCAGGGCTGGGCCCCTGAAGGCCAGGCAGGCAGGCCCCAGCCCTGGCTGTACCACATGGGCGGCCGCCCTGAGTCTGGGCGCCTCACTTGCATCCTGTTATTTAAATCGAATGGACAAGTGCGCAAATTTTTGCTGCTCCTTTTGAGTCATGAACTCAAGTGAAACACTGCTTTGCAGACTATTATTCAGCCTCTTTTGCTATTTAAATGCATCCCCACCAGAAATGACTGTGAATATGAGAAATGTTTGAATGTGTTTGTGAATTAGAAAGTTCTAACTCGCTGCTATTACTAAATATCTCCCTTCAATTCGATCATCAGATGTTCAAAGCACACCCTTTGTCTGCCCTGGTCTTGCCCGCTCGTGTGGACTTGTAGAGGGAAGCACATTTTCAGATGGTACAAACAGCACGTTTTTCACTCACTGACTGAATTGTGCAGACTCCAGAAAGAGTGGCTCCCTTTGCTTACAGAGGTTTAAGAACCAAAACCACTAATAACTTTTACACTGCATTTGTATCTCACGCTAATTAAAGAGAGAAAAAGAGATCAGGAAAAGAAGGGCAGTGATTTTTATTTGAAGAACTTTTCTGTTGTGACTAATAGTCAACATTCTATGCCTCCTGCTAAATGGAGCTTAACCCAGAGAAAGTATCACATCTGGAAAAGATGGGGAGATGGTCATAAAGGAGAGGAGGATGAGAAATTCACTCGGAACGCGGATGAGGGGCAGGCTGCTCTGGGGCCAAGAGGGACAGCTCTGGACAGCAACGAAAGCTTTGTTTGATTGATCATTTTTAAGTTATCAACATAATAAAGTTTTAAAAACCTCTCTGCCCAAGAAAAAGAAAGCAAAACTACTGTCTTTTGAGTTTATAGGATCTTAACGGGCACTACATCCTTATGTTTTCTTTGAGGATAAATTCTTAAATATTATTTTTATTTTATTTTTATTAAATTATTAAATTGCATTTCCTTTAAAACTTGGTTTGGGTCTTTTTGTTCCCACCCACTGTGTTCAGGAAATCCCAAGAAGAGGGAAATTATAGAACGTAGTGAAAGATATAGACCAAAACATACCCTCATATTTTAGAAATTTTTGCTTTCATAAAAGGAAGAGAAACTCATCAATGTTAGAAAAGCTTCTTTTCAGTTTGACTTTCGAGGGGTTTCAATTTCCATAAGGATGTGGTTTTGAATATATTTTTTTCAATGAAACTTGACTTGTTCCAAGGGATTTGGAGGCATGGGTTATGTTCTTCGTGGATGGGAGAGATTTATTTCCCTAGAAACCACAGAATGCCAAAATCTCCCTGTGAATGATAGATCCTCCGGTCTCTCCCCTCCCTGGAGCCTGCCCTGTCCAACTGAGAAAAGATAAACCCTGTGATTTATTCGGGGAGCACCCAGCTTTGCTCGGGGGTAGACAGGGTGCTTCTCCCGTGAGGATGCAGCTGGAGCAAACCAATGGTTTCGCCAGGCTGGGAAAGTGCATCCCTCCCCAGCCTCCTATCAGGTCCGCAGAGGGGAAGCATCTCACTTAACTAAAAGCATAAGATAAATGATCGTCTGTGACTTTTACTCAAAGTAATATTTCAACTGTTGTACCTTTCTAGTACATTTCCTTTGTTTTTACAACTGTTCCCTAATCTGAAAGAGTTTGCCAAGTCAGCAATAAATGAGAGTTAATAGTATGTGCCCTTTATGGGGAGAAAAATATACACAGAATTCAGTCATGAGAAGAAAATTAAAAACCTGCTTAATTAGCAAGAGTTAGAACGTTTTACAATATCAGATGAGCTAATATATGGCAGCTAATGTGTCTACCCCAAAGTCTGACATAACCTATAGGAATAGCTACATGATTTCATGATTTTCTCCCTAATGTTAACCAAAGGACCCCAGTGATTCTGAATTATTAAATACAGGCAGACCTTGGAGATATTGTGGGTTCGAGAATGAAACGAATATCAAGAAAAAATTAGTCTCACAACATTTTTGGTTTCCCACAAGTAATGTTTACACTGTACTGTAGTCCATAAGTGTGCAATAGCTTTATGTCTAAAAAAACCAATGTACATACCTTAATTAAAAAGTACTTTGTTGCTAAAAAATGCTAACCATCAACTGAGCCTTCAGTGACTCATAGTAGCAACATCAGAGATCACTGGGCACAGTTCAGCATGAGACATAAATAATAATGAACAAGTTTGAAATATTTTGAGAAATACCAAAATGTGACTCAGAGACACAAAGTGAGCAAATACTGTTGGAAAAATGGCGCCGATAGATGTGCTTAATGCAGGGTTGCCCCAAACCTTCAATTTGTAAGGAACCAAAACACCTGCCAAGCACTGCAATGGGAAGCACAACAAAATGAGGTCCACCCCTACTGTCCACACACAGTTCTCAGGAGAGAAGGAGCCAGGGGGATAATTAACATCTCTGCATTTTATGTTGTTAGAACCTGCTGTGTGGGTTCCAGTTTCATCAAATCAGAATAGAGAGTCCAGGAACAGAGTAAAGCACAAATGAAAATTTGTTAATTGGTAAGTTAATCTCTCAAATCACTGCCTTAAAGAATGAATTTTTTTCATAAATGGTGTGGGGTTCACCACTTGGATAAAGATGCAGTTTGATCCATACCTCACACTGTATACCCCAAAGAATGGCAACTGTATTACAGATTTTAATTTGAAAAATAAAACCATAGGTATTAGACAACAATTAAAATCAGAGGTTGATTCACTTCTAAAATGCGAGGGGAGATAACTTTTCGAATTATGGATTAAAATCCAAAAGCAATAAAATATTGATGAATTGACTACAGTTTTTTTTTTTTTTAATGTTGATGTCAAAAATAGTCACTATAAGGAAATTCAAAAGCCAAATGACAAACTGAGAGAAGAAATAGTTGCCATTTATAGTGTAGACAAAGGGTAATATTGTGAATATTAACAGAGTTTTTAAGGTTGGAGAAGAAGACCAAAAACTTACAGAAAAATAGGCAAAAGACAAGATATGCTTAACTTTTCAACTTCACTCAAAGTAATTTAAAAATCACACCAATACCTTATTTCTCATGTATCAGAGTGGCAACAATTCCCCAAATTCGACAACATTCTCTATAGAAATGGGCACATTCCGTAATTGCTGGTCATCAGAATGTATTCACAGCGGATAATCACAGGGATTGTATCCAAACAGCAAACATAAAATAAACATGAAAAAGCAAAGTTTCTGGTCCTTTGGTGAGGAAAATAACTCTTTCCTTTTAATTCTCAGAAGGTTTGGGGATTTTTGTAAAGTGTCTTTCCTATCATTATAGAACTGATTTCTGAGATTATAAAGGGAAGGAAATAGAATCTCTTCTATTTTTAATTTTTAACCATTCTTTTCTTGATATTTTATTTAATAGATCTGTCAAGATACCATTTCAGAGACTAGAAACCTTGGCCAAGTTTTGAAAGAGGTAGTCCCCCGCCAGGCCCAACGATGCGCCCACCTGAACCAGGAGAGGCAGAAAATGATTCTCTAGGGGCTCGTGGGATAGAAGAGTAGTGACACCCCAGCCTCACCTGCTTGCCCTCACCTGAAGAGGCTTCTGGTAGCCAAGCTTCGTGACCCCAGGGGGCACCATTCACTCGGCTCATGGGAGGGGATTATGGATTAACAATGAACTGGACTTTGGTTTTCATGTTAAAAATTAGATTTCATTTTATCTTAACTGTAAAGATAATTTAAAAGATTTGTTTGGGGACACTAAAATGTCTGGTCCCGCAAAGTTTGGACTGGTCACCCCTCCAGGCAAATCAGTAGTGAATTCCTTTGTTCTTCCAGGTGGAGTCATGGAAGGTTGTGTTTCCTCTTGAGAGGGTCATGGTGGCATTTACACCACTGGTGTGTGGCAAGTAGTAGGTTACTGCTGAGGAAGGAATCCCCATTTCGTTTCTGATGTGATTAAAAGGTCATGTCCTCAGTGTGAAGAAATAGCAGTGGCACCGGCAGCTGGGACGCTATTTCAGACCATAACCTGACCTGTGGTCACGCAGGAAGCCGATACTGATCAGTGCATTTTCCCTCCCATGAGTCTATGCATTTTAGGGAGGCAAAAAGTAGCAATGTGAATATCATTTAGATGCCAATATTTTCACAAAGATCACAAAACAAAGCCTAGAATTGTGAGATCACATGCAATAGTGGATTACTGTGACTGTCTTGGGTTTTGTATGAAGTCTCACAGAAGACAATCACACGCACAATTACCTACATGCCCATACACTCACACACGCGCGTACACACACGCACATGCACATGTGCACGCGCCCCCCCTGAGCACAAACCTAGCTATTGCCTTCTATTGGGTCCACCCCAGACACGGCCATGACTTTTCAGCCTCATGGGGTGAGATGCCATCCCCGGAGTTTTCAGCAGGCCCAGGAAGGCGCTCTTGTGAATTAAACAGCTCCCTCCTGTATGCACATCAGCTGTGAGTCCTTCCAGCATGTGCTCTGAGTTTCGACACTCGAGGGTCTAGGCTGAGCTAAGCCGCTGGACAAGGAGTGGACGCCCCCGCCAGCCTCCAGCCTCCAGCTTCCACTCTGTCTGACCTATCCCCCCACTCACAGCCTTGCTTGTAACCCCACGCCCTGCAACTTCCCACCCTTTGCAGGACAAAGGTGGCTGTGCTGGGGGGGCGGCCTGCCAGTCTGGCCTCTGGCTCCTCTTCAGCCCCCCTACCCGCACCCCTTGGGGCCCTTGCTCCCCCAGTGCCTCCCCACACGGGCCTGCCCTGAACCCTTTGGGCAGCTCCTGTGACACCTCTCAGAGCTTCTCAGAATGGCTGTCCCTCCTCTGACACTCTTGTCCCAACACCTGCTCCCAGGGTGATGGGCGCCTTGCTGGGAACACAGTAGGTGCTCAGTAAACACCTCCCGAGTGGAAGGGGGAATGAGTACTACAGATGCTGCCACTTCTCCTGAATCCAGGCGATCTTTAGATTAATTTCCAGAGACCGGAGGAACTTCATCAAATACTTCCACTATCAGTAATATCTTAGTAGTACCACGAAACGCTTTATCTGGCAGTAAAGTAAATAAGAGATGGAAATTTACATACTTCATATTTAACTGCCTCTCTTTCAAGAGTCCCCGATCAAAACAGTACAAGGATGATGACCTGGATGCTAAGATCCTTATTCATCGGCACGCAGTGAAAGCCAACGTGATGGCTCCCAAGAGGCACTCTGAGTCGCAGAAGCAGACGTAGGCTGCCGACCCTGCCCTCAAAGGAATTAGAGTCTGGTGGTCCTAGTGGACCCCATCAGCCTCTCCCAGGCACACGCAAACTGAGAAGAGCCGTGAAGCCAGCGTGAAGAGCTCTTCCTCCACTGTTCATCCAGGGTGACGTGCATGAGTGAGCCGTCCTCGCTCTTCACACGCTGCTCAAACTCCAGCAGGGATCCTACAACCCTGGTAGCACAGTCCGAGTCTTAGAGACAGGAAAAGTCCTAGAAGCCAAAGCACTCGCTCTTCCAAAGCCCTCGAGCCTATCCCTGGGTCTCTTCCTACTCAAAAGTGGTCCACGGATCCGCAGCACAGCGCACCCGGGAGTTCCTCAGAGGTGCAGAGCCCAGGCCTGCGCAGACCTAGGGACCAATCCAAACCTGCATCCTCGCAAACGCCCCAGGTGATTCCTGGGCACCTCGCAAGCCCACCCAGGCTGGGGATGAAGTCTGTTGCTCAGCACAAACACGACTCGCAGACAGAACGCGGGCCCCCCTGCGCGATCCTCTCATGTGAAGTCACAGCCCAAAAGACGGGACGCAAAATCCCCACCTGGCAGCATCTACCGTGTGTCCCCGAACGGCTCCGGCGTTGCCCTGACCATCTCGGCCACCATCCACCTTTCCACTCTGACCCCCCCCCCAACCTTCACTTCTGGGGGCTCCTTGTCAGCCTCACTCTGCCCAGCGTTTCCTATTTATCGATTTCATGAGAAAACACTCTCTGAGAGCCCGGAGGTGGTGGGAGGGGGATGTTGGTGAGGGAAGACTCGTATTCAGAAGACGCTGTTTCAGGGTCCCCAAGACACCCTCCACATCCAACAGTCCCCTGTGAGGACTCCCAGCGCTCGGCCGTGAGTTATTCCAGCCAGGAGACACAGACCAGAGTCAGCAAAGGGAAAGGCTCACGGGGTGAAGTGGAGGGGGACCAGGCGGGAGCTCCCAGAGTCCTCACCCTCGGGGCCCCAGGACAGGCTGAATCCCCCAGCAATGCATGGTGACACAGAGACCCCCATTAGAGACTCAGGGCCCGCGATTTTATGGGGGCTGGTCACGTGGGCTCCTTCTGCCTGGCACATGCCAAAATTCCAGACTCCCAGCAGGAAGGCAGGATTCAGCCCGAACCCAGGATTTGTACAGTTTGGACACAGACAGGCCCTTTATCAGTCAGGGTGGTGAGAACTCTCCCTAAATCCGTTTCCCACGTGCCACAGAAGGCCAGCCTCGCGAGCAGACCTCTCTAAACTGGGTAGTCTCAGGCCTGCTGCGCTAACCCTTTTCTGCACAGATGCGTTTATTTCCTTCAACAGATTTTGGAATACGGCCATTATTATCCATTAAATTTGCAGTTTTAAGTTGAAATGGCGGGAACTTAAGTTACGTCGTGTAAAGAAATCCCTGATGGTAAAGGGTTAGAGAAAGAACAAAAATATTTGGGGGCAGGTTGATCATTGTGTGTCTCTCTCCCTTTTACAGTTACCATCCCAGGATCTACAATAATGTCACATCGATGAAAAAATCATAACTCTTTGGAAATTAACAGAAGCCCCAGTATACAGGAGTCCCTAGTGTAATAACTGAGGAGAAAAATTATCTGTCCCCAGGCCGGAGTCACAGAACCCTGGAGCACCTCCCCACTGGTGACGGTGATAGTAATTGCCACCTACAGTCTACAGACTGGTGACAGTAATTGCCACGTCAAAGGCATTCTGGCAAAGTTTGAACTTAACTATCATTGACTGTACTGTTTTTGTCGATTGTTCAGAATGAGAACCGATCTTGATTTGGCTAACATCACACTTGAGGTCTTCCCCACGGCCAAGCTCCCATTTTTATTCCATGATTAAGAACCCAAGACCACGGATGGACCCAGAGGAAACGTCCCCATGGCCCTCGCTCACGTGCTACAGAAGGAAGAGTGACACAAGTCTATTTGACTCTCTTCTGAGCGGCCAAAAGATTAGCATCATCTGACAAGACCGAAGCCGGAGAAAACTGGGGTTGGTAAAGTAAGAGCTGTAATAAAGAGTGAACCTAAAACACGGTTCCATGCTTCACGTTCTCCAAGTGTCACTTGCATTTCAGTTAAAATGGGAGGAATATGGAGGCTGCTGAGGAACTCATAGATGTTTCCAGGAACTGACATATTTTTATACTTCACCCGCATTTAAGGTTGCTTGAAAGCATTATTTGTCATTTCTTTCCGAATAGACATGAGTCTCTGGTCACAACATCCACTGGACAGGATCTGGTCAGACAGCAACCGCAGAGGCTCCAGAAGGCCTGTGTGTGGGAGGGGCAGACACCCCCTGCGTAGCTGAGCTTCTTGTCCGGGCTGAGGTTGGCCTCCTGCTTGCCTGGTTTGGAAGTGTTGCTGCTTCAGCCCCTGGAGCCCACCTAGGGCAGGGCGTGCTGGGGTAGCCGCAGGACGGCTCCACTGCAGAAACAGCATTGCCCATCCTTGGCTGGGGAAGGCCACTCCTGGTGCAGTGGCCTGAGTCGTGGTGAAAATACTCCAGGGGACCCTCCACCACGGCCGGACTCGGCCGCCTCTGAGTAGAGCTGGTGGGCCTCAGGCAGGCAGCCAGGGGTGCGGAGCCCCACTCACGGCAGAGCAAATACCCCAACCCCTCTCCGCTCACCCCAAGCCACTGAGGCACACTGGCAGAGTCTGCGCGGCTTGGATCCCCCCGTTAGTGCCATCCTCTCAAGTGAGTTTTCTCCTCTACCATCTGGTGACAGTATTACCGTGATTTAGCCGAAGTTTTCTGTCTCCAGGTTAAAGACTCAACGTTTTCTGAAGGTGCCATTTCTCCTTAACAGGGTGAGTCATGTCCCCGTAGGAGCACCAGAACTAACCTTCAGACAAGATGTTAAGCACGACCTCGTAGGATGTGAAATGCATCCCTATGGCTTACCGTATTTGCAATCTGAAACTTATATGGTTGGAAAACAAGTATGTTCTCTTCTTAGAAGTGTTTTAAAAAAATCAGTGCTTGCAGACCATTGTGAAGCCCTCGGTTTCGACCTTTTGTACAATAGAAACAGAACAGATTTAGAGGCCGCTGTCCAGGGCCCCGTGGCTGCAGGCAGGTCCCGGCAGGTGTTTGCCGGGAAGTAGGCCACCAGAAGCCAGGGCAGATCGGGACAGTTCCCCATGCTGCACAAATGAACCCCATCCAAGCACGGTGGCAGAGGTATCTATCAGGAAGGCAGCACTCTGTTCATCAGCCATCCCCGCTCCTGGAGCTGGAAGGGAAACCCAGTAGCTGATTCAAAAACGTGAGGACAAAAACCTCACGTAGAGGCGAGATTCAGTGTCAGGCTGTGTCCTTGAGGGAAGCTGAAGGGTCCTTCAAAATGCAAACAGGCGATGGTTCTTCAGAAACAGGAGACCTCAAAAGGATGTGTTCCCAGGATCGCATAATGCAAAGGTGGCAAAGTCCTCAGAGGGCCCCCAGCAGGGGAAGTTTCCCTCTGAGGCCCCTCAACAAGGGGAGAAGACTGCAGGATGGCGGTGCAGGACCCAGCTTGGCCTCACCTGGAGCAGCCCCCCGACCCCTGGTACATACACGATGAGTTTCCATGAACGATGTGAGTTGAGCAAGGGTTTCTGTGCCCCACAAAAATTAAGAATTCTGTTTTACAAATAAGTAAACAGAGATCCACAGGGATCAGTGCCCTCCTAGGAAGAAGGAACTAGGACTCGGCTCTTTCCACTCAGCCCTGCAGTTCCTGTGATAACAAGAACGTGGGCCCCGGGAAGAGAGTCGGGGATGGTGGCCAGGAGGCACTGGGTGACAGTGAGGCTGAGGGGGCCTGGGCAAGGGTCGTTTGGCGGGGGGGTTTGTTCATCCTTTGCTTATTCCTTTTCAGGTCCATGACGATAGGGCCAGTCGAATCATGGCCCCCAAAAATGCCCACGCCCTGCTTCTCTGGAACCTGTGACGATGTTGTGTTTGGTGACAAAGGAGTCTCTGCTGTGGGGATTAAGGTAACAGCATCATCCAGACTGTCAGGTAGGCAGAATCTCATCTCGTGAGCCCTTAAAATAGAGACTTTCCCTGCCTGGAGGCAGGAAAGCTGCAGATGTTTGAAGTATGCAGACAGGGACGTGACCGGCCATTGCTGGGGGGTTTGAAGTATGAGAGGGGCATGACTGGCCATTGCTGGGGGGCCAAAGGGAGAGCAGGAGAAGCGCTGTGGGGGGGGGGGGCCCTGCAGGAGCACGACAGGCCCTCAGCTGATTGCCTGCAGGAACACGGACCTCAGTCCTACAACCAGGACTACCTGAATTCCAAAAGCAACAGGAGGGGCTTGGACGTGGATTCATGTCAAGAGCCTCCAGAAAGGGGAGCAGCCCTGCCAAGACTTTGATTTCGGCGTGTGAGTCCCCAAGCAGAAGACCCAGTGCAGACAGAGATCCCTGGACTTCTGACCTACAGAACTGTGGGATAATACACGTGTGTGGTTTCAAGCTGCCGAGTCTGTGGTGTCAAACATCATTACAGTAGCAACAGAAAACTGATTCAGGTGACGAAACATCCTGGAGACACTTAGTAAGGAGGACTCAGGAGATGTTATAGGGGAACACCAGGGAGGTCCCATTAAGGTAGCCAGGCTGATTCTTGCCTCCTTAAAAATCAGGCAGTAAAGGAGAAGTCACCATTCTGAAAGAAAGGAACTCATGGTCCCTAGAACAACTTACTCACATAGAAGAAAATGACACAGAGGTTAAGTTTGTTTTTTTTTTTTTTTTTAATTAACCATTTCCATACAAAAATTTGGGGGCCAGATGAACAAAATCCCTTTCATGATGGTGATGATAATAATAATAGCAGTAAATATTTGTGCAGCACTTAAAAATTTATGAGATTCTTTCACATCATTATTCCCTTCCATCCTCCACATTCCATGAGACATGTATGATTATTTATGTTTTATAAAACATATACATGTCCAAGGGGGTCACCAAGAGTCAGAGAAGATCAGGGCAGTTCCCCACGTCACACACATAGGCCTGAGCTCCACCGGGACGGTGGCCCCCTATATGCAACATCATCTCGGCTCCTGGAGCAACAGCAGATCCCAGACAGAGTGGTCCAGAGTCCCTGAGACCCCCTTTCCTTATGGCTTCCCAGACTCCCTCTCCACCCACATCCCCAAGCTTCTTCCCGATGTTCCAGGAAGCTCCGCCCCCTTCCCCAGGCCCAGGTCTTCAAACTCCGGGCTCCGCAGCCAGGCCAGCCATGGCCATCCCTTCCCCCATGTGGGCTTCCCCTTTCCTGGCCAGCATCGCTGCTGAGAAGCGGTTCCCTACGGTGCCCCGCACGTCCCCGGCTGAGCGTGCACCCCACCGTGAAACTCACAGCTTCTGCCCCACGGACAATACATGCCTGCCCGCCCCTGGCCTCCCAGGGCTTGGGGGGCTCTCGCTTTGTCCCCCCAGGTCGCAGCCTGTGTTGGACCAGCAGCACATGCTTCTCACTGCCACACAAGGGGAAGGACAGCATCGCCGCCCTGGTCTGTACCTTTGAACGACAATTCCGGGCCAGACCACCTCTCCTCTCTCCAGCCAGGAGTCCCAGTACCAACTGCAAGGATATAAACTCCGACACCCCCGCTTGCCATCTGTGCTCCTATACTGACGTTGTGACTCCCTACTAAGGCCCAGACATTATGCTCTGTGGTGAGGACAAGATTAAAAGCAGCTCGGGGGGCTGTTGGTCTTACAGAAGGATTTGTTTGTGGTGAAGTAAAACGGGGAAGGGGGGGGAAGGGACTGTAGGAGGGAAATGAGGTCGAGTCGGTGTTCCTGTGAAAGAGCCGACCCCAGGCAATTCAATGACCCTCCTCCTCCGAGTGCCCTCTTCCAAGTTTACAGCGAGATGGTGTGTCCTGCTCCCTGCGGTTGGGCGAGGCGCCGGGACTAATTCTAGGAAGGGGCTGTGAGCAGAGCCTGGTGAGTTCCTTCAGGGTGGAGGTATTTAATAGGCAGGACAAGACAACCCTGCAGAACTTTCTTGCCTTTTGCACAACAATTGGCAACATTCAAACTGGGTCCTTGAAAGATTACAATGAGCACAGCTTGGAGATTCAGGATGAGAAAGAAATAAATCTGTGGTTTTAAACTACTGACATTTTAGGTTTGTTTGTCACTAAAAAATAGCTTACCGTAAGTGATACTAGAATTGGTACCAGCATTGGGGCGCTGTCACCACAGAAAATCTGAAATATGTGGCGCTGATTTAGGGGTTAGTTGTCAGCCAAGGAGGAAGCTGGTATTGGAGCTTGTAAGGGTGCCAGTCTGTCTTATGAGGTGGTGAAATATGTGATAAAGTTCTCGCCTATGGCAACATGGATGGCACGTAATATACCTAGTAGGCTGAAGGGATTGCATGATGGAAGGTTAGCAGCATGTTATTGTTAACCTAGTTACTTTGGGCTGCACTGGAGATAATACTGCAGGAGATAATACTAAAGGTTTGAGCTCAGAAAAGAAAATGAGGAGTAGAGATCCGAGCCCAGAAATTAAGGGGCTTTCAGAGTTGGAAGGTACAGCTTCTTCTCATCAAGGCATGGCCACCAAGCCCATTGTTAAAACTTCGGAATAGATGCAAAGTCCTGTTTCCAGTGGATAAAATGTCTTGGGCACATGACTAAAGGTGTCCCTCCCACCAGAGCCAGACAGGCTTATGCACATGGAGAGACAGAGACCCGGATGGAGAGACTGGCCAGGGGGCAAAAGAGTAAAGACAGCAGATCTAAAATGGACATGAGGAAATTGGCACGTAGAGCTGAATGGGATCATATAAGTAAGAAATTCAATATGTTTTGTGCTTTTTGTTTTGTTTTTTAATTTTGGTAAAATGTACATACATAATATTTGACATTTTAGCCATTTTCAGGTATGCAGTTCAGTGGCATTAAGGACATTTACATTGTTCTTCAGAGTCCCACCGTCCATCCCCAGGACTCTTTCATTTTCCAAAGCCGAAGCGCTGTCTCCATAAAATACTCATTCCCTGTTCTCTCTCTTCAAGCCTCTGACAACCACCATTCCACTTTCTGTCTCTATGAATTTGACAGTTCTCGTAAATGGCATCATACAGTGCTTGTCCTTTTGTGATTGGCTTACTTCACATCTCATTATGTCTTCAAGGTTCATCCATGTTGTAGCCTGTGTCAGAATTTCCTTCCTCTTTGAGAATAAATAATATTCCATCGTATGGATGGACCACATCTTTTTTATCCATTCATCTCTCAATGCACACTTGGAGCGCTTCCACATTTTGGCTACACTGCAATGAACATGGATGTACAAATATGTCTTCTAATCTCTGTTTTCAATTCTTTTGAGTATTTACCCGGAAGTAAAATTGCTAGATCACATGGCAGTTCTAATTTTAATTTTTTGAGGAACCTCCATACTGTTTTTCACGGTGGCTACACCTTTTTATGTTCCCACCAACAGTGTTCAAAGGGATGCAACTTGCCTACATCCTCGTCAACACTTTGTTAGTTTCTGAACTGTTTTGGTAGTAGCCACCCTCATGAGCATGAAGAGGTGTCTCACTGTGGTTTTGATTTGCATTTCCCTAATTATTAGTGATGTTGAATATCTTTTCATGTGCGTATTGGCCATTTGTATGTCTTCTTTGAAGAAATGTCTATTCAAGTCCCTTGACATTTTACAAATTGTTTGTTTCTTCGTTGTTGAGTTGTACCACTTCTTTATATATTCTAGGTATTGCCCCCTTGTCAGATATGTGATACGCAAATATTTTCTTCCATTCTGTGGGTTACCTTTTTACTCTGTGTCCTTTGATAAACAAGAAAACTTATTATGGTTGAAAGATAACCGTCCTTCCAAAGAAACCATAAACTAGGATAAAAAGACTCTGTAAAAATTAAATGAGATTATGCATGTAAAACACTTAGCATAATATTTAACGTATTATTGTGTCCAATAGGGGTTAGTTTTAGTGTATACTTATTCTAATAATAAAACCATTTCTTTAAAAGTTTCAGAACTTTAAAAAATTTCCTTTTGGAATCATTTTATAAAACACATGTTTAAAATTTCAAAGATAATCTGTCTCATTATTTATAAACACATTTCATTTTAAGGCACCAAATAAACAGTAATGGTTTATTAGTTATGGGTTTTGCATTTAAATTTTCTTTACCTGTTAAGTGTTAAGAGACTTTGGGCTGGTTCTATGTACTAAATCTACTCTAAACCAGAGGATATTTGCTGTCACTGAAGTACATAAAACCATAGTGCAATGGAGATTCTGACAATTCTGATCTTCAGTATCACAGCTTAAAATGGGCCGTGGGTTAAATGGGCTTTCCCACTGGAAATGTCTTCTTTAAGAGAGAAAATATAAATGTAAAAGCATAGTTCAGGTCAATATACAAACAACAGCCTTCTCAGTTGCCTTGTGCAACTGAGAAAACTCTACTGATCCTCAGTATTGTAACTGTGGTGTCGACACCCTCTGGTCCTCTGATGAGCCTGGACCGGAGGCACGTTCTCCTCTCCCGTCCGATCTGCAGCTGAGTCACAACCAGCGTCACCCACCTTTACCATTTGCGGGATTACATGGAGAGGCATCAGAAACCCAAAGGTGATTCTGATGCTGTGCCACCGTTGAGCTGATGATGGGCATTCTGTGTCACCGACAAAGCTCTGTAGTGACCTGAAAAGGAGAGACGTTATTCATTCATTCAACCAGTAACTCTGAACCTGGCAAGTGTTCCATCCTGGGAATGACGTGTGCCTGGGTAAACAGTGATTTGATCAACCTGAAAACTATGCATGCTATGATGGATACCAAGGTCTTCTTGCTGTTAAATCGCTACAGAACAAGAAACCCTTCTGTTTATAACTGTTATCTGAAGATGGATCATTCTGACTGGTTGAGTTCATCCAGCCAATCATTCAATCATGGGCTTCTGCAAAGACGATTTGCATAACTCAATCTGGAAACATAGAAATGAGTGAAGTGCTAACAAGCTGATCGTTTCACCTGGGTTTTCTTGCAGAAATATTGCTGCATTCGCTTCAGTGCTTCTATTTTTGTTTTGTCTTAAGCTCCAACCCTTAAATAATGATATACTGTGAGCAAGTGGCTGGCACGGTCTGCGCCTTGACACGGTCCTCTCGGCCAAAATAAATTCAGACGAAGAAATTAAAGTCTGCCTCTTTGAAATGCTCTGAGTTGCCCAAAGCCAGCGGTGAGCATAAACTTTAAAATCCAAAGACGATGGATTCCTCGGCCTACTCCACATCACAAAATTACCAAAAGCCAAAGAAGAATCAGATGAATGCCAAAGACCACACCTCACATGACAAGATATTCTCAGGATGGCAGATCAAAGAGAATCTTTAGGAATGGAATTTAGCTTAAGTGGAAACTGGCAAACGGACTTTGAGTAAAAGTTGATGAATGAGACGACTCTTCTGGAAGTGACCACGTTACCTGCTTGTTTTTCATCCATTTCCCATGGACAGAAGCATATTTGGGGAGATTTTAAAATTATCCCTGACTTGAGACTAAATAATAACTGGGTTTTATTCCATTTATAGCTGAGGTAGAAATGGGACAGTCGGGCTGACAAGCAAGCCATGGAGTTTGCCATTCCCTAACCCCGCTCAGCCCCCCAGCTTCCAAGAGCCCGGCAGTCAATACAAAGTAAGAAAAATGCAGTGCGTCGGGGCTCCAGGCAGCTAACTGACCATGCTTGGGAAGCATTCTTTCTCCTTCTGAGATTAGTTCGGAAGATAAAATGCCCTTTCCTTCACAAAATGCAATGATAGGGGAGAGTCATAGTTGTGCTTTCTGTTTATTTTTAACATCTTTTTTGGTTTAAATAAAAGTTGGCAACCTTTCCTGCAGCCTACAATACATTTATTTTAATTACCACTTCTTGAATATTGAGAAGTTCCAATCCATTCTCACAGGAAGCAATTTGCACTATGGTCAGGGGTTTGGGTTTGAGGAAAGTGGGCGGTGGAGACAGAGGGCACGGTGGGAGGAGAGATGCAGGACAAGCTCCCGTTCCCCTGGGCTCAGGCACACCTCGGGGGCTGGATGGCTCCCATGGGCCCTTTGCCCCTCCACCCTCGGTGGGCCCATTCCTTTGTTCCAAACACAACAGTGAAGCACCCGGTGGGGAGCAGCCGTGGTTGTGGAGAGTCTGAGGCACCAAGCAAATTCTGACACATGGCTTCCATTGGATGAAGAAGTCTTGCAAAGGGAAGACGTCCCTCTGGATGTGGAGTGATATCCAGCCCAGTTAGCTGGGCTCCACACGTCAGGCCGTATAGGGCCAATGGGTGATGACGCAGCCTTGGTGGTGTCCTGCCAAAGATGCATGAATCTGGTGGACCACGTCCTGTCCGAGCTGCTGTGAAAAGCCAGCCAATCCGCCCGTGAAGACGTGGCTGCCGTGCTCGGTGTGGAGGCTCCACTTAGCCCTGCAAACACTAACCCGTTACAGCAGCCATGGCGGACAGACACAGAACCAAGTAGAACTTCGAGATGAATAACCTCCAAACTCCAGGGTCTGGCAGCCTTGAAAGGCTCTGTGGTCTGTAGTTCATCTGCCCATCTGTAGCTTGAAGGACGTCTGGGTGGCCTTGATTGATACCTGCAGTGGTCCACACTGGAGGCCAGCTGGCCTCACCAGGCTCTGGCCGCAGGTACACCTGTACAATGAATTCACTCATATAATCCTACTGTTTAGACTCACCCACGTTCTGTGTGTTATCTCAGTGCTGAGAATTTAAAAGAAAGAAATGATGGGTTGACCAGAAAAAGCTAAACAGAGTGCAGGACTTAGAAGCTTAGGCTCCCATCTGTACCTCCAGTTCCCATCATCAAAAAAGCCATGCAGGGGCTTCCCTGGTGGCGCAGTGGTTGAGAATCTGCCTGCGAATGCAGGGGACACGGGTTTGAGCCCTGGTCTGGGAAGATCCCACATGCCGCGGAGCAACTAGGCCCGTGAGCCACAATTACTGAGCCTGCGCGTCTGGAGCCTGTGCTCCACAACAAGAGAGACCGCGATAGTGAGAGGCCCGCGCACCGCAATGAAGAGTGGCTCCCGCTTGCCACAACTAGAGAAAGCCCTCGCACAGAAACGAAGACCCAACACAGCCAAAATAAATAAATAAACAAATACTTAAAAAAAACAACACACAAAAACCAGTGGCTTTAAAGTAGTGGCTTGAACTACAATATTAAGTCCAATAAAAGTGTTTTTAAAAAAAAAAAAGCCATTCAGGTCACTGAGTTGACGAGTAGGGATGTTGAGACCCTGCCTGGAGAACCAAGGTCATGTAGACAAGCAGAGATGCCCACAGGGCCCACAGGTGTTGGGAGGGGGCCAGGAGGAGCTCGACCCTCCCTCTGAAGAAGATCCCCCCCTTATTAGCCAGAAGTCCTTTCACCTTGTCAGTAGGAGGGGACCCCCATCCCTGGGACCCTATTTATGAAACGTCCTCAGAGGGGCTTCTGACGTGACTCAGCCAGATCAATGGCACTTTGCTTAAACAAGTTCTTCGGGTGTTATCTTCCGGACACATGCCTTTTTTTTTTTTTTTTTTTTCCACAAATTAGCTGATGGAAAGCAGGAAACGCATGGGAAGTTCATACAGTCTGCGTCCTCCCCGCATCCACAGTGTCCCTACCCTCTTGTCTCTTTTTTCTCCTGCTCTCACCCTTCAGAGGCGTGGATATCACTTCACGTGGACTCAGAAGCCCTTCACAGCCTTTCAGGAACAAGAGGGGGTGGAATTAAAGAGTAACTTTTACTTTGCAAATTGGATTTCAGATACTTAGGGTTTAAAAAAGCGCTACATGTTTATGAAAAAGAATGCAGGTTAAAAATAATCAGAGAGCAACAAAGAAGAAAGGGGAAAATCATACTTTTGATGAATTTGTACATTTTGAATTTAAATATATTTTATTAACTTCCTCCAAAAAATCTGCAGCAGGAGCCATGACGTGGTGGTGTGGAGAGTGTCCACCTGGGTGTCACTTCTAGTGAAATGTTTGCCAGTTTAAAAATACGGACTTTTCATTTCAATTTCATTGACATTTTCTGCCATCAGCAGGGTTACAGACTTATGATAGGTTTGAGGTCCTAGGCGTGGTTACAGTTGCTATTAAGTATCTGTTCTTCAACTTTGAGGTTTTTCTATTGGGTGTGTATCTCCTTCTCGATTTGTCATAAAAGTTGTATTTTTTTTTTCATTTTATTGTTTCTTCTCACTTGATTTTTCTTTTTATTTGCCCTAAGTAGGCTTTAAATTTTTATTAGTCAAGTTTTTCATTCTTTTTCAGAATAATTCTGATTCATATTAGGGAAGTTCTTGCCAAAACTAGAACAATGTAACAAAAACACACTTAATTTTCTTCTTAAACTTCTGTGATTTTATTTCTTTGTATTTGAATATTTTTATCCACCTTAAATTTATTTTTGTGTAAGATATATATTTGTATTTTATCAGATGAATTTTTTTACAAAGGATTTCTTTATATGAGATATTTCTTTTTTCCAAATGGGTAGCCAAGAGTGTCATGATGAAGTAAATATCCTATCATTTTCTGGTCAATGTAAATGCCTCCTTTGTAATTTGTTAGATGCCACTCTGCTTGTCCTCTTTCCTTGGACAAGGAACTCAATTCCATTCATTGTTCTGTCTTTTCCTAGGCAAGTACTCAATGATTTTACTTACTAGGACTCTTTTCTTTTTTGGTGGGGGGGGGCAGTGCCATGCTGCGTGGCCTGCAGGATCTCAGTTCCCCAACCAGGGATTGAACCCAGGCCCCCAACAGTGAAAGCCCGGAATCCTAACCACTAGGCCAACAGGGACTCTTTTGCAAAGTAATATGAATAACTCTCAAAGAACTGTTTAAAATAAGTCATCTATGGATAAAAATATGCAATGACTAATGTAAAATCGCACTAAGCCAATAATAGAAAAGTAAAAGAGAAACATTTGTATCAACAAGCTGGAAGAAGACACAGAGCCAGGATTATCAAATACCATGTTGACACAAAGTCAGGAGAGATCACGAATACTGAGGAACAGAATCCGCCTTTGCAAAGAATGCCAAGGATCAGAATTAGCAAGGTAAAGTCCCAGGATAACTGTGATGCTGTGCACTTGGGGTTAGCACACCGACTCCACCTGTACTGGAGGGAAAGCCCTGGATCAACACAGCCTCTTGTGAAAAAGACCAAGAGCTTTAATTCACCACAAGTGCAGCGTCAGCCAACAGGGTGAGTTTGGACAGTACCAATGGAATTAGCGTCTCCATGGCAGCTGGGAGGTGCATGAGTTCCCACTCCATTCCTAGCCCACCTCCCAGCCCCCGCTGCTCCCCCATGACTTCACACTGGACCCCCCAGTAAAGCAACAGTCATTTGGGGCAGGGGCTCTTCTCTCCATCAACTGCAGCTCTTGGTGGAGACCCAATAAATGTTTTTGGAGGTAATAACCCCTGTCTAAAAACTAGAGCTTTCTTACAATTATTTGCGATTTTCAACATGTTCTCTCAAAACTATGTTTTTAGAAAAATAACCCTTGTACAATCTGAAACTATGATATTTTAATAAGAAGACCACGAACCACTATCTAAATACCTTTTCAAAAGGTGCTCCTAAGAATCTTCACTTGCATCAAGGAGGTGGGACACAGGTGGAAGGGAAGCAGAGACTCCCTTACCTTCTGGGAGGTGGAATGCAGGCAGCTTCTCAGGCAGAAGTGGTGGGTATCTAGGAAGTGAAAATTTTGTTGGCAGTACAAGATGCTAAAGTTGGTAATGAAATAGAAGATGCTACAGAAAAGAGGAAGGTGATAAGAATGTAAATCTGAACACATATCTGGATCTCTGCAGAAAATAAAAGACTAAAGCAATTTTCCCCTCGCTTTGAAAAACTGACCTAGTTTAAGAAAGTAAAAGAGACAAAAGGAAAGAGGAACAAGAAGTTAGTGGAGGGACAGGAAATGAGGGAAGAGGAGGAGAAAGAGGAGACAGGGAAAGAAGGATCGCACTGGTTTCTGGAAATATCGGAAAAATGGATGAAGTACCAGGAAAATACCAAATAAATCACACCGGCTTTTAAAGACCGTCTATATGCTCAGTGTCCTGAACCTAGGTCCAAACCTGCAGCGTCCCCAACTGGGTGGGCTGTCCTCAGTCACAACCCCAGGACAGTGCGGAGAGGCCCCACAGGTAAGAGCAACCTCGTACCACCACGTCTTCCACCAGTCACTGGAAGGGGCGGAGCTGTGTCCACATCTTGAGCTAAAGCTCAGAATATATCTTCTCCTGGAATCAGCTCCAGGGAAGTCAGCTACATTGAAAAGGACCAGCTGAGCTTCTTATGGTTTGGCCCAAGACCCTCACCACCTTATATAGTGCTGTCTTTGGAACTTGCACATGAACTTTTAGAGTTCAATCCATTCATAAACTGAAGACTGCTCATCCTTGCCACAAACATGTTCGCCCACTCCTGGGATGACAAGCGCAGCAGCTGTGAAAGCCGCCTTTGATGTGAGCCTAATTGATTCCAAATATTTCCTTTGCGAGCATAGGGCCGGGAATTTTAGAGTGGAAGTCCTTGGATCTTCTTGGGCTGGATCTGCTTAAACTCCTCCTGCTGGCGAGTGCAGGCTGTGGTTGCCTTAAAGCCTTTGACTTGGACGTTCAATTGCAGACGTGGATATGGTCCACCCAAGATAAATTCACACAATAACCAGGCGCGGATCTTTTTCTAAAATTTTGTTTATTTATTTTATTTTTGGCTGCGTTGGGTCTTCATTGTTGTGCGTGGGCTTTCTCTAGTTGCGGGAGCGGGGGCTTCTCTTGTTGTGGAGCACGGACTCTAGGCGCGGAGGCTTCAGTAGTTGTGGCTCGTGGGCTCTAGAGCACAGGGTCAGTAGTTGTGGCGCACGGGCTTAGTTGCTCCGCGGCATGTGGGATCTTCCCGGACCAGGACTCGAACCTGTGTCGCCTGCCTTGGCAGGCGGTTCTTCACTGCACCACCAGGGAAGCCCCAGGTGGGGATCTTAAGAGCCACATGCTGACTCCGACCCAGGCTTGTCATTATTTCAGCCACGTCAACACTCCTCCCAGCTCCGCTGCTCTACCATTTTAAGTGACTGATAAAATTACACAGTTGCTTATTTACTTGTCTAAACACAGCCTGGAAAGTGTCAGGTTGTATCACAATGTTTAATTGCTGCCAAAATAGGTGTGTGTCAAGTAAACAGTTACAAATAAAAGGAAGTCATTGTTCAGAAAATGGATTAATTAGTATTTAATTGCTATAACTTACAATTAATTCCTTAATATTAGGAATGCAAGCTTGTAACAAATTAGTGAGGAACAAAAAAATGCATCAAGGAATGCGAGGTCCTTTCCCAAATCCATAACCCATGAGAGCTCCCAACCCCCTGCAGTCTTGACTGGAGCTGGTCAGGAATCTCAAGGTCTTTACACTGGTCAAAACTCAATTTCTCTTTCTAACCTCAGAAGTCATTTTAAATGGTTAAGGTGGATTCGGGATCCATTCTGATGATTCAGAGGTGATGCAGGAGCGGGCGTCTTCGACTGAGAGCACATCTGAAAATAATTGGTTTGCCGGGAAGACGCGTTTAGTAAGGCATGTTTGCAGGGACACAAACTCCAAATGTTCTCTGCCTCCGCGGATGCTTCTGGCAGGTCTGAAAGCTCGGGCTCAAACCAGGCGAGTCTTTTCTAATACAGCTCTGTCCAGGGGGCCGGACATGCTGCCCATGGGCCTCGCTCACACCTCGGGAGCTGGGCCACCCTTAGGGTGAACGCATTCCCAGTGCCCACGCCTGACATCGCCCGGGAGACTCAGGTGAGACCCCTACCCAAGTCATTGGGAACCCAGCCGGCTTCGCCTGGCAACCAGGCCCCAGTCGAGGCTGAAACTGCCCCGCATCCTGGGGAGCTGAGTCCAGCTGCTTCTTAGGAGATCAGAACCCCACACACGATGGGTCCCCGGGCAGAAGTGGCTCCCGCCCACCCCCATCCACCCACCGCCGCTCTTTAAGGCCTTTCTGAATTGTTTGCTGTCAGCAGAACAAGTGTGTGCCCCGCGATCCCACAGACAACAAAGCCCCCAGCGGCATTTCACGCGGGTGATGTCACCCAGGTAAAATTGTACTGACAAGCTTTTAATTAAAGTTTTCCCACACATCTTTCCACGGGTCCCCGGAGCAATTATTCATTATGTGCCGACTGCCAGCCAATTGTGAGTTGGGAGGGAAGTGTTTTATTTTCAAAGCTCTTGCTGACAGCTAGAGAACACTCTGTTATACAAGCTGTTTACGTTTTCACACACACACACACACACACACACACGCACACGCACACACACACACACACACACAGTCTCACTTAAGGGGAAATGGCCATGCAGGGTGTTTAGCATGCACGGCAGCAATTAAATGTGTCTGGTGTTAAGATAAATAAAAGGGTGGGGGGGGAAGCACAGCTCTTCTGTAAACAGTCCCCCATCCTGACCAGGTCCCCCCAACCTGTCAAGGAGAGATGTTTCCAGGAAGGCACAGGTTAGAACAGATGCAGGGACCCATGGCTGGGGCAGGGAGGCGCCTGGGATCACCCCGAGCGTTGCCAGAAGGAAAAGTGCCCTCACTGTTGAGACAGCAGGTCGGTGCCCCGTGCGGGGCCACTAGGAGCGAGGCAGGCTTTTGTCAACACCTGAGACACAGTCCCACCTTTCGTAGCTGAGAACCTGCAGGAAGGAGCCCAGACGTGGGGAGTGAGACTGAGCTGGAGATGGTCGGGGCTCCCCAGGTCCCCGGTTCCTGCTGGTGGAGCTTCTGCAGAATCGGGCTCTTCATCCCGTCCCTGTGTCACCAGGACAAACTCTCCAAAACCTGGAGAGGAAGGAAGGGAGGGGCCTGCCCGGGAGAGGTGACCCCGACCTTGAGTCTTAGAGGATGAAAGTCCATTTGCACAATGACCACCTCACTGGGCCACCCTGGACACCTCCTGTCGGGCTGGCCTGGCGCCTCTTGTGAGCTGCGGGGCCTGCAGAAGCGGCTTCCCCTTCTGAACGTAGCCCTCACTGGAGGGGAGACTCCACACACCTGCCTGGCCTCCCCGGCCTCAGGATGGGGACAAGGGGCTGGGACCACCTGATCTCAGAAAGTGTGAGCTCACCAAGGGTCCCCCAGTCGTGAATTGCCGAGACCCCCTTTTGCTCCCTCCCATCGTGGCTCTAAACAGTGGAGCAGAACGAAGATTGGGAACCTCAGCCAGGCGTGCTTGGGCCCATGATGCTCCCACAAGGTCCTACCTGGGGCCCTGCTTCCAGACGCCCAGAAGGGCTTGGCAGAGACTCTGGCTCGGGTGGAAACAGGTGCCCTCGGGCAGGCCCACGACAGGTCTTTTCACACCTCAGGCCAGAGAGCCCACTAACACTTCCCCTCTCTTGGCCCATCTGTCTGTCAAAATCAACTGTGAGTTGGGAAAAGAAAATGTATGCATATATATGCGGCCATCTGGAAAACTGTCCCCTCTCCCGATGCAGAAGTAGGAGGAGATGTCGGGACCACAGCCGTGGCACCATGGAGGGCGCCTGGTGCCTTTTAAGGGCCAGCCCCTGTTCTCACACCATCGCCTGATTGGGCTCTTACACCGAACCAATGTCCTGCATTCCTGGGCCACAGATATGTGGAGGGACTTAGGATACATCCATGGCGAGCGACTATGAATAAGCTCACACTCTCTTCCCTTGATATTGACCCAACAGGTTTGGATTCCCACTGGTCTTGCCTCAGCCATGCCTCAATCACCCTCTGGCCCCCTCCCTCGGAGCCTGACACCCACTGATCCCGAAATGTCAACCAATGAACTAAAAAGAACTTCTGTCTCGCACGGGCAGGATGCGGAACAGAACTGGGCTTCACGGCATTGCTTCAAGGATGCTCAGCAAACCCGCTGTCCCCGCCACTCTGGGGCAGACCTCCCCCTCCCGGTGTCTGACATCATGTCTTACGTTGCTGGGCAGGGAAGCAACATGAACTCCTCCCAACCGGCTCAGGCCCCAACCTGCACGGAAGTGACCACAGTCATCTGAAGAGACAGTTCCTGAAACAATTCAACCAATGCTCACTACTATCCTAGGCGCAGGGCGTTGTGCTAGGTGCCGACATCACGATGCTGAGCGAGACACACTAGTCCTGCCCTCCTGGAGTCCAGCTATGGCCACAGACACTGAGACAAGCACAGAGAACCTCTGGATGGGGGCCCGTGGACGCAGCAGCAAGCCAGCCCTGGGCGTCAGGAAAGGCTGGAACGCCGAGAAGGAATTACTTGTCAAAGGGAAAAGCAGAGAAGGCTCCACGCAGAGTTACCAAGGCCAAGGAGAGAGAGAGAAAGGGAGAGACTGAGAGTGAAATAGAGACAGAGCCCTCAAGCGTCCGGGTAGAGCTCTGTGTTTGAGGCTCTAGTCCATCAGGAGAGCAACAAAGGAAGGAGGGGGCTGAGACGCCAAGACTGGACAGAAGGGCAGGCCTGAGTCCCCGGGGCCTCAGATAACACTCCAGGGTACCTGGCTTTGTCATAGAAGCAGCTGGAGCCCCTAAATGTTGTGAGCAAGAAAGAATACAATCCACCTTGCGTTGTAGAGAGAACTTTCTAATGGCTGGGGGGGCAGTGGACAAGAGAGGGGCGTGGAGGAGGCAGGGGGCCCTTGGGATGCTCGACAGCCCCCCCCCAGAGTGGGAGGGGTCCTCTGAGACAGAGCAGAGCCAGTGGGGGTGGAGAAGGGTGAGCACAGCTCTGCAGAGCCTGTCATGCGAGCTACATCGTGGGAATATGTGTGTAAACACATGGATGGGTGGATGGATTCCATTAATGAATGAGTAGAAAATCGTTTGCCCTCAGCTACCTGGCAGTTTCATGATTTGGAATCGGTTTAGTTAATTTAGTTTGGCATAATGCATGAGGTGATTTAAGGAAAAAAAAACAAAAAAACAGCCACAAAAGTCTTCCTCGCTCCCCCCACTGAGCTGTGGGCCACAAGCCCCCTCCTCTTCAATCCTCGGTGGCCAGCATCCCTCCAACCCACACAGCACAGCATTGGAGGCACATCTCGCACATCTGAGGCTAGTTTAAAACACATAACATGGCTTCCATCTTGCTCTTTTGAGCCCTGGAGTTGAAGAGTCCATCGGGTTGAAGAACTTCAGCCACATGGAAGCATTCTGGCTGACAGTTCCAGCACCAGAGAGTTTTGCTGAATTTTTCTTCAAATCATTCCCCCTCGCCCCATCCTATGGGTCAGGACAAACTTGGTGTGTTTCTGTCCAGACGCTGCAAATCAGAGACACACCATCTCCTCAGTGGCCTGTTTAAATCCTTAGCTCCCTGAATATATTAGCAAATTTAAATGGTTGTTTATGCCACTAAGTTCTGGGTGATTTTTCTTGCATCAGTAGGAACGGGGACAGGATCTGACAGCTGAAAGTGAGACGCCGCCATTATGAAAACCTAAAATACACTGGTTTTAGGGTCTTAAGGAGACTGTTGGCAGAAGCCAGAGCTGTGTCATAAGAGGTGTCAGTGAAAACTCAATAAAAAGTGAGGAAAACGTTATCAGAGGAAAGATGACCCTTGCTATTCAGTGGTGGAAATGTTAGCAAAATTATTGCCTGAAATAATGGAGAAAATAGCAAATGCATACAAGGAAATGATGGACTTGTCTATGGAAATATTTAGGCAGAATGCTGAAAGTGTCAACTATTTTCTTTTTAGATGAACATCATAAGGTAAGGAGAAAGAAGGATGAGTTGCAGAAGGAATTATTCGGTTTTCAAGAAGGATTCGGAGGAAATATAAACAGGCAGGACTTGCTGGCTTTGAGAATAAACTATTTCACATCTTCAGTTTCTCCAGAGAAAGATTTAAGGCAGTCCTTCACAGACTCTTTCAAACTAACTTATCTTCTAAGAATCTCAAGGCACAAGCCTTGCTTATTAAACAATAGGGCTTCTATGAATTTTAAAGGTGTTTCCCACTCTGTGCTCAAAGGGAGCTCAAGTTAGAGAAGGACTTACCTTGAAAATTTTGTGGATGTGACTTTTGACTATATGACTATAAAGTGATACAAACGAAACCCACAACATTTTTAAAGAAATTGTATCAAGTTGAACTGAAATAGTACAAAAACAGTAACAACAAAAAAAGAGTGTTTTGGAACTAAAACATTTAACATCAGGCAGTAGGCTGAGTAGGCTCTTCAGTTACAAACTCAGGTCATTTCTGGCAGAAAACGACAAATGACTCTTTTGCACACAGGTCTTTTTTTTTTTTTTCTTTAATTTTTATTGGAGTATAGTTGCTTTACAATGTTGTGTTAGTCTCTACTGTACAGAGAAGTACAGCTATCTGTATAAATATATTCCCTCTTTTTTGGATTTTCTTCCCATTTATGTCACCACGGAGCACTGAGTAGAGTTCCCTGTGCTATAGGGTAGGTTCTCATTAGTTATCTATTTTATACATAGCATCAAGAGTGTATATGTGTCAATCCCGATCTCTGATTTCATCCCACCCCCTTCCCCCCTTGGTATCCATATGTTTGTTCTCTACGTCTGTGTCTCTATTTCTGCTTTGTAAATAAGATCATCTATACCATTTTTTTTCAGATCCCACATATATGCGTTAATATACGACATTTGCTTTTCTCTGTCTGACTTCCTTAACTCTGTATGACAGTCTCCAGGTCCATCCACGTCTCTGCAAATGGCACAGGTCTTTATTTTGGGAGGAATTGTGTGCAAGGAACCACACACAGATGCCTCATCCTCACAAGGAGCCGCAGCCTGGTGCCAGAATGGCTGAACGTGGTCTTGACCTATTTTGCACAAGAGAAGGATGTAAACAATTTGTGACCAGAGGACAGGCTGTAATATTCTTTTAAAGGAAAATGGCCATGAATTTCTTGGACAGTCCTTCAACTGAGATTCAGGGCTCTGTCCCCTCTTCTTAAATCTGGGGGGGGCTTGTGGTTGTTTTAATTAAGAATACAGCAGAAAGGATACTTGTGATTTCTGAAGCTAGTCCCTGGAAATTACCCAGGCTTTCCCTGGCTCACTGGAACCCTCAGTATGGACCCTGTGCCATCCCACAAGGAGCTCCACTGCCTTGAGGCTGCCGTGCCACGAGGAAGCCCAAGTAGCACGAGGAGATCATAGCACCTGGTCCATGAGACACATGAGTAACTGAATCTCCAATTTCAGCCATGAACCAAGGAACAAAGGCGGCCACCGGCTGCTGGAAGAGGCAAGGAAGGATCCACCCCTGGAGCCTCCAGAGGGAGCGAGTGTGGCCTTGCCAGGATCTTCATTTCAGACGTTGGGGCTCCAGAACTGTGAGAGAATGCATTTCTGTTGTTTCAAGATACAACGTTTGTGGTATTTTGTTACAGCAGCCCCGGGGAACGACTACAGTGATCCTTCCTCCAGAATTTGTGTGCGGAGGAAGTGCCCTGTGAAGCAGCCTCCGGCCTGGGCCACGGTGCGGTCTGGTGAGCGTTATTAGCTGCCACTGCAAGTTCACCAGCCCTGGGGGCTGGACGTCAGGGACAGAGCACGGAGAGGTGAGGTGGACGCGGGAACACAGGGCACAGTGGTGAACCCGCCGTGCATGCACGATGACACTGACAGGCGCGAGAATGCCTGGAGTGTGAGCGCCAGGGCGGTAGGGCCCCCGCAGCGGGGGTGAGCTAGGGTTCGAGCCGGCTCTTGTCTGCTCCCCCAGACGCTGACCATCCTTGGGCAGGATCAAAGCGCTGGTCGGTCAGAGCTGGTGCAGGTCTGTGTGCACGGGCAGCTCGGCCAGGACGAGGACACTGTCAAAGGCTTAGACGCCGGCCCCTCAGGAGCACTCACTGCCCATGACGACCCTAGGACTCAGGATCCACTGTCCTTCCCAGCACTTCAGGTGATTCTGGAAATGAGACGCCATCCTTCCTGTAAACAGACTTGATCTCTACGGCTCCATCATCCAAGGAGACGCTCACTTACTGGGGCTAAATAAACTCTCAACAGTGGAGGACCTCTTAGTGCAAATCCCTGTGCTTCGGGCTTGAACTTTTCTCTGGGATTTCTCCCATCCTTTCCTTCCTTTTTCTCCGCTCCGCCCCCCCCATCTTTTCTTCTTTCTCTCCTTTCTGTCTTTCTTAATATTCTTTGGAAGCTCTTGAGACACACAGAAAGAGGTTGGGAAACCCACTTCCCCTGCAGCTGTGGGCAGATGGACTTGCCCTTTCCCTCCGTACTCAGACTCTGTATGGACCACAAGGTCGTGTTGTGTTTTCCTTTGGTTCCTTTGTCTGTCTTGTTCCTCCTGTTTTCAGGTAACTTTATGGAGTCCAGAGGTTTCATGTTACATGCATATGAACAGCAACACTATCTAAATAATTGGATCTGACTCTACAAGATTCACTGGGTGACATCATTTGAGGACTCACATCTCCAGGAGAAGTGCTGGCCCAGGAATCACGCATGTCCAGCTGCAGCGGCACTGAGAGAGCTGTGCAAACTGCAGGGAGGACCCGTCCCCGCAAATGCACACGTCGCCAAGTGCCTGGCCTGAGCCCTGACTGTCTGCCCACCCAGCAGAACCATGAGGAAGAGTCAATCAAAAACTAATACAGAAAGCTTTTCCGTCTACCCATGAGGCAGAGTACACACAGACTTCCAGACTCTTAGCCACTGAGAGGTTCCAACCACCCCGCTCTGTGGGAGTGGAAACCAGCCTGGATCCGTTCCTGCCACCTGGTGGCCCAGGCCCCAGCTGCTACCTTGCCTTCCCAGCGGGGCAGCCTGAGTCTTGACGTGGGGACACTTGCTGGCCCAGGACAGAGGGCAGGCCCGACACCCCACAGCAAGCACCTTGACCTTGTGGGCTTCCCCGTGGGCTCATCATGGCTGCGGTTAGGAGGTCCCCAGGGGGTCCAGGAGAGAATGAAGTCAATGATGTGAGTCAGAAGGCCTGAGGACCCTGGCCCCATGGAGATGACCTCAGCCTGCCCTGACCCAGGGCAGCCACTGATGGACCAGACCTGGGACAGCCGCTCTAAGAGACATGGCCTGAACTTCTGCTCTTGGAGGAAACTGCCGAGATGAGGTTTTCTCACCAAACAGTTTTCTGGTTTTGTTTTTATTTTCTTGCTGGTTTTCTGGGAAGAGTTGCTTTTTCCTCTCACGAGCTGCTTTCTCTGCTGCCTGCAAGAATACTGGAAACCAAGCGAATCCACCTTTTGGGTTGCCCTGTTATTCACTATCCAGATGCCTCCTGAGTTTGGACAGGTGTGTTAATCACATTCCCAGACTCTCAGGCTTCCAGAACTGTCTTTCTTAACCTGCTCGGCAGTGGGTGCTGACCAGCGAATAAATGGTGTCACCGCCCCACGGGCTCGGAGAGGAATGACATCATGGAGAGAAACTCAGCCGAGCGAGGTGAGGAGAGTGTCTGGGAGGAGGGAGGATGTCCAGACCCCTGGGAAGACAGACAGGACCATGTGCACAGCCTCAGACGGCACTTCTCTGCAGAGAGTGGGCTGGGCCAGGTCAGATCAGTGTCAGCCTGGGAGCAGTGCAACCGGGGCTGCCAGGAGCATGGCCTGATATTAATCCAAAATTGTTCCCTCCAATTTCTCATCACAGATTCTATTGCACTGACAAATAAGATGGAAACACGAGAAGGAAAAATAAGACGATAGCAACAGGAAGGCTGCTAGTCAGCTCCCCTTCTGTGTGTGAAATCTTTTCTTCACCCACGTCTGGCAGAGGACCCAGGAGTGTCCAGAGAGGCCAGGCTGGGTGCAGACGTGAGCTCCCCCAGCTCATGCGGCTGGCAGATGTGTGGGGCTTTGATAACCAGGAAACCCCAAAACAGATTGTGGAGGGAAATTATCTGCAGATGTGTCATAGGGAGAAGAGTCAAGCAAGTGCCAATAAATTAGTCAAAATTACATTTTCCCAGATCAGCCTTATCTTCTGAAGTATAAATTATGTGTGATCTAAATTTTCCAAAGTCTTCAAAGGCAAAGGCACCCAGAGTCCTGGATGTTCTTGGCAAATTTGTGTTCTTCCCTGAAAGTATTCACAGGAGAATGAAAGTGTGTACCAGCATCTTGCCACTTGATGGTGGAGCTAGTTATGCAAGAGAGCAAGGGGAGGCGCAAGGCTGCCCCAGGAGCTGGGCTGAGGGTTTGCTGCACCAGGTCCAGGAGAACAGTTCCTCCTCTGCTCCCAGGAGCCCAAGGTTCGCCCACCTAGCATTAAACTTGCCACACTTGGGACTCTTCCAGCTCGGCAGGGTTTTCATGTGGTCCTTATGTGAATCTCCCCTTGGGGAGCTCTAATGCTCAGGCATGAACCCTATATCCATCTGATGACCCTGACATCATTATGGTGAACAGAGAGATTCCATTTTTATTAACTCCCATTTTAAAAGAGAGGAAACCTAAACACAAAGAGATTCAGGTCAAATCCCCAGCCCTCCCGAGATATCCAGGAATGAAGCCGGGCCAGTCATCCTCACCCAAGAGAGCTGGATTCTGTTGGGCACTAGAATTTTTCAGAGCAGTGGCTCCTCATCTAAAACGTGTCATTATCTCAAGGGATTTTCATAGAGTCTCAAATTCCTAAGACAAAATGCAAAGCAAGCCCAAAGAAAAAGTTCAAGGAAATATACACACAAGAAGTTTCTTTTTAAAAAATCCCTTTGACACTGGGTTTGAATAGGTGTATTGAATTTCTGTCCTTCCCTTAGAAACCACGTTGACTGGTTTATCATAAAATAGTTAACATGCTGATTTGATAAACATGCAAGAAATAAAACAAACCTCCTTTTTTTCTTGGCTCTCATTTTCTCCCTATGGAGATGCACTTGTCTACCCAGGGGCAAGAGTCTAGACAAGAATACTGAGCGCACCTGGGGGGGGGTTGCAGAGCACACCTGCCTGGTGTGTCTGGACCATGCAGGGTGGGTGCCTCTGGTCCTGCCACCTTGAGTGCAAGGCACCATTTAGCTAAACGTCACCGTAGTGGGTTGTACAGCGTCCCTCCAAGAGCTATGTCCACTGGCAACTTCAGAACATGGCTGTCTCTGTCCGCCTGGGCTGCCGTGACAACATTCCACCGATTGGGTGGCTTATAAACAGCAGAACCATATTGCTCACAGTTCTGGAGGCTGGACGTCCAAGATCAAGGTGCCAGCAGGGTGAGTTCCAGTGAGAGCCCTGCACCGGGCTGTAGGCAGTGCCTTCTCACCAGGTCCTCACCTGATAGAAGCTCTTTCATGAGGGCACTAATCCCATCCCTGAGGGCTCCATCCTCATGACCTAATCACCTCCCAAAAGCCCCACCTCCTGATACCTTCATCTTGGGCGTTAGGGCTTCAAAGTATGAATTTGGGGGAACACACACATTCAGACCACAGTGGTGAATTTATTTGAACTAAAGGACTTTGCAGAGGATCTTGATATGAGATCATCCTGGGTTTGGGTGAGCCCCAAATCTAGTGGCAGGTGTCCTTGTAAGACAAGAGAAGGAGGTGACAGAGAGGAGAAGCCAACGTGAAGTTGGAGGTGGGGACTGGAGTGAAGAGGCCTCTATAAGCCAAGGAAGGCCACAGCCACCAGGGGCCCAGAGAGGAGTGGGATAGGGTGTCCCCAGACCCTTCAGAGGGAGCCAGCTCTGCCCACACCTGGATTTTGGACTTCCGGCCTCTACAGCTGTGAGACAATAAATGTCTGTTGTCTAAAGCCTCCCAGTTTATAGCAGTTTGTCACAGGACACTCGAATACTTACGCACCCAGAGCAGGCGGAGGTGGACGTGACTGGGGGAAGGGACAGCACAGCCCTGGCTGCCCCTCAGGGACGAGTCTCTGGGAGGGTGATGCCCGAGCCCTTGGCCTTCTCCTCTGGGGTTCACAGCAGAGGCCACCTGAGCACAGGAACAGTCACAGAGGGAGTGGAGGCGATGGCCGGGGCTCCTGGCTGCCCTCCCGCACACACACACTCCACAGCCCAGGCTGCCCTCGGTGCCTGGCTGACCTCACCCTTCTTACCCCTAAGGAGGGAATTGATGAAAACATGAGGGACAGAGCTTCTGGGGGAAACAGCACAGACTGGGCAGGGGTGCGGCCTCTAGGGACACTGGCCAGACGCTGAGAGGAATGCAAGCCTGTGCTCGGCTCCCTCGTTCCCCAGATGTGCCGTGGGGTCCAGGCTCTGAGTCCCCTCCCTGAGAGAAGGCCACCCCCCCAGGAGGAGGGGACCATCCCTGGGATGACAGCAGCTGGTCACCGTCCACCCCCAGCACCAGGCAGGCCTGCAGCCAACTCGTGTCTGAGACGCGTCTGCTGGGTGTTCGGTATCTCAGGACCTCCTCCTTCCACTTGGGACATGAGTTCCTTGTCTGAGTCGCCCCTGCCGACAGCCTCCTCCTCAAGGACCGGCACCTTATGGGTGTGGCCTGGTGTGTCCTGTGTATCCTGTGTGTCCTAGGGTATGTTCTGGGTCTCCTAGGTTATGTCCTGGGGTGTGTCCTGGTGCGTCCTGGTGTGTCCTGGGAGTGTTCAGGCATGTCCTGGTGTGTGTCCTCGGGTGTCCTGGGGTGTGTCCTGGGAGTGTCCTGCTGTGTCCTGGGCATGATCTAGCACAGATGAGGGCCCTGCCAGAGGAGGGCAGGTGACTGGGAAGCAGCAGGACAGGACAGGACACACAAGGGGGCCAGGGGCCAGACCGTCGGGGGTCCAGGGCTGCCTGCACACACACAGAGACAGGAACCCGCCTCCACGAAGGAGCAGTGAGGGCTCCGGAGATGCCACTCCCGTGAACTCACCACCTGGGAGAAAGAAAGGCTGGAAGCCCTGGGGAAACCCTCGGGTGGCACCTGGCGAGGACTTCCACATGAAGGCAAGGACCCCCACAGCCCACCCATCATGGGAGAGCCATCCGGGTGGTACCTGGGCCTCTCCCCCAACCCCTACACCCGGGCCTGATGGCTCCGTCTATCCCTATCGCCCCAGCAGCCTGTGTCCTCCGGCTCCACGCGCCAGAGACAAAATCGGAATCAATGGCGCAGACAAGCCTCATCTTACCTGCATGTTAGCAGCGATGAAACCCAACCCACAAACTCCTTGAAGCATCTGGCCCAACGGAGGCAGAAGCAGATCAGGCCAAAGCCGGTGGCCCAGGGAACAGGAAGGGCCAGAGAGGATGCCACTCAACAAGGCCTCACTCGGGTCAAAATTGGACCAGTTTCCAGGGACCTCACAGCCAGTGTTCCTGCCTTCCCTGCCCGACCTCCTCTCCATCCACACCTCACCCCCACCCCACACACACGCCTCTCAGCTCTGACTGTTTTTAGATCAGCGGGATCTGGGGTCCGTGCTTGTGCCTGAAATGGAGAGAAGCCATACCCTGCTTCCCCCTCCAACTCTGATTAAACCTCCCGTCCGTCTCCAACCCCGCCTAAGACGCCAAGTGCCCGGCCTCCTTGTGAATTTGCTTCGGGAGCCCAGCCCGGCCAGGACTGCGCCCTGCCCTCTCTACTGTGTGCTGAGCGGTGCATGGTGAGCAGGGGGCCACGCTGGCAGCCAGGGAGTTCTGCAGAATAGACAACTGTCCTCACAAGGCTCTGTGCATGCATTTGGGGCAAGAAAGGGGATTCCTAGAATGCCATGTAGCTATCCAAGGCTGGAAGATTGATTTGCAAATTTACACATTTAAACACCTTTCATATTCCATAAAAAAAATTAAGGAATGTTATCTGCTCTTCTCAGATACAAAACAACTGAAAACGTGTGAGACTGTCACGCGCTTGGTGTTTGATTATTTAAAATATTTACGAAACTATGGCCACACCCGTCTTCCATAGGATTTCAGCTCCCCTCCTGCCACCAAACTGTTCTGCCCTGTCACCACCCTGGTCATGTGATGCAGAAACCCAAAGACCGCTTCTCTCAGTTCCTCTTTCTTGGCATCTTGGGGATGTGGAATCATCTGGAAACCTGCTCTTCCCATATGGTTCCAGGAGGTTGCAGGCTCTGCCTCCACTCCCGACCCCCTTGGGGCTCCTTCTCTGCTTGATCTTCTCCCTCCACTCCCGACCCCCTTGGGGCTCCTTCTCTGCTTGATCCTCTCCCTCTGGTCCCCCAAGATGCTGGGCTCCTGGGGTTCCACCCTCAGCCCTGTGCTCTTCTCCATTCCCACCCTGCCGTGGGGGCTCCTTGGGCTCCCCCGGCTGCCCATCCTACAAACATGCCAAATCCCCCCACCCAACAGCCTGCTGCAGGTCACCAAAGGGACCACCTGTTGTCACCTGAAGCTCTACTTCTCTGCAACGCTCACCTGCACCCCAGCAGAGCCCCTCCCCCGATCCTGTCCCCTCCACCCACCGTGCCGTCACATCGTCATCTGCTTTCCAGTCCCTGCCTGTCTCCACCTCTACTGTGTCCTTGGGGCCCCTCCATCCCCCCCGGACCAGTGCAGCCCCCTCTGCTCCCCCTCACCTGCCCGCCCTCCATGCCCACCAAGGGACACTCACAGCTGTTGCCTCAGGACTCCCTGCTTTGTCCCCCACTCATCAGACTGCTGTCTTGGGGTGAAAATGTTGGGCTGCTGCTCACTGGTCCCACCTGCTGCTTATTATCCTGTCTCCTCCTCCAGGAAGCCTTCCCTGCCTTCCCCATGCCTGGCAGACCTGAGCAACCTTTTCTACCATCCACAGCACCACCACAACTGGATGTATTACAGCCCCTGGAGGTAGCTCTGTTTCCTTATTAGCCTGCGAGCTCCTTGAGAGAAGGAGCACATGGTGTCTGCCTTTGACACTGGACACTCACTCACTCACTCAACCACTCACTCACTCATTCATTCACTCACTCACTTACTCATTCGACTCCACCACTCATTCACTCAACCACTCATTCACTCACTCATTCACTCTCTCACTCATTCACTCATTCACTCACTCACTCATTTACTCAACCACTCACTCATTCACTCAACCACTCACTCACTCATTCACTCACTCATTCATTCACTCAACCACTCACTCTCTCACTCATTCACTCACTCATTCACTCACTCACTCATTCATTCACTCACTCATTCGCTCAACCACTCATTCCCTCAACCACTCACTCACACACTCATTCACTCACTCATTCACTCACTCACTCTCTCACTCATTCACTCAACCACTCACTCATTCACTCAACTGCTCACTCTCTCACTCACTCACTCACTCTCTCACTCACTCATTCACTCTCTCACTCATTCACTCACTCATTCATTCACTCACTCATTCACTCATTCACTCACTCACACATTAACTCATTCACTCATTCCCCTGGTCGGTTTCGGTCACACAGGACCCCTGTGATGGACATAAGAAGGAGCAGTGATGAGACAGGCGAGGTGGCCACCTGGAGCTCACTCAAGACAGGGGAGACCGACACCCAGTCCAAAGTCCAAGGACAAAATATCCCACACAAGTTAAAAGGAAATGCTCCAGCTTTAACTCGAAGATGACCAGACCTTAAAAACATACTTCTGAGAGGGGGAAAAAAGCAAGTTTCGTATACGTTTTGATCTCACAGACATTAAAAACACAGGAAGTGGTGTCTTTTCTGTGCCAGTAACATGCATGGCGTCTTTCCAGACACCAGCACATCAGCTGACGTTTGCTGAGGGCCTTTCCACAAGCTTGTGTGTCCTGACAAATGCCCGCCTATACCTCCTCTTTCTGTCACCCTGTGGGGTGGCCCCAAATCCCTGAAAACCACCCTGTCTCCTCAGCGCCTCGGCCAGGGCTGCCTGGCTCGCAGGAGGGCCATCCAGCCCCTCCCAGGTCTCCTGTGTGTCCCAGCGTCTCTGGGTACCAGGCTGGCCTCAGGGCCCCACAGAGCAGGGACTGAGCTGACCACACTGCTGGGCACCCCCCTAACTTAATATTTTTGTCCGTTGCACAAACAACTGTGCTACGGGATTTTCTGTGTAACACACACGTGGAGCCTCGGAAGTTAAACTGCCCTGGTGTTTGTAAAGAGCCGTCTGCATCCCTGTGACACCATCCGGCAGCTCCAGGGAGCCTGGCCTTGGAAAAATAAGACCCCAAAGTGTGTTGAAGCCAAGCCTCACCAGGCCATCCACCGGGACCCAGCCGGGGGCTCTCTCAGACAAGATGTGCCGGGGCTCCCCCAGGGATTATACTGTGCACGTGGCCGCCAGGCTGTTCTGCCCCATTGCTTCTTGGTGAAATGAAAATAATAATAATTTCTAAGACTTCAGATTCTACCTCCCAAAGTACTTTTCCAGGAACATACTTTGAAAGAACACCATAGAAAATATGGTCCCAGTGACACAAAGCTTCAGACATTCTCATGATTTAGGGGGCGAGGCCGTGAAGGGACTGCTGCAAGGATTTTTTGTTTCTGAAATTTCAGAAGCAAGAAAACACACCTTTGAGCTGAGCCTGTATGGTCAGCATTCAAAGTTTCATGTGAGCTTTGCTTGGCTGGTGCTTGTTCTAAGAAAAAAGAACGTGTGTGCCATGAGGGTCTGGCTGTCGGCAGGCATTCGCATCCTGGGGTCAGGGGAAGCAGCACTAAAGACAGCGTCTCAAGTACAAAGTCTTGTACAAAAGTCTCTGTATAAAGCACAGAAGAAGAGAAAATATTCTAGAGTAACCCCTGTGAGTGAGTCACAAAGCAATTCTTCAGGGTACGTGAAGGTCCCAGAATGAGCTTGCAGACTCCAGGTAGGCAGAGCACAGATTCACCCAAACATGCCTGGATGCACTGGGCACTTAGTGAGCACGTACTGGGTGATTGGTCCGTACCAGGCTCTGGGGAGAGAGCGGGGACAGGTGGAGGGTTTGTCCTGTGACCGTGACCGCTCGCGCACTTGAGGCCCCCGGGCCGCCACGGGAGGGATGCAGAGCCGGCTCCTTGGGGCTGACTCGCTCTGGACTTGATGACACGCACGCCGAGTGCCGCTCAGACCAGAAGAACTTTGTCGTTTCTGAATCAAAGCTGGAGTTTCCTTGCACGACACAGAATTCCCAGTTCTGCTCCAGAAATTGACCTTAAACTGCAAACCATAAGAGGAGGAATGAAAACTTCAGCCTGCCTGGAACACAGCAATGGTTTAGCGGATTCAACTCAAAAAAAGTCCTGGGCAGCTGGTGAGGTTTCAGATGGCTGTTGATACGAACTCTCATTTTTACCCACAAATCCTGAAAAGCAACATGTTGAAGACAATGGATGTCTCTAACATCGTCCTCTTGCCTTCCTTGGGAATTCAACATTAAACAATGGAGAATAATATTTATCTCTTTCAAGAAAATTGTGAAGATAAATACACAGTGGGTCACATTGTTCCAAGACTTACCTGGAACAAGTAAACAGGTTTTCCCCTGTGTCCAAAGAACAAAGTATAAAACTAATCACTTTGGGGGGATGGTGGGCACGCCTCCTCCTCCCCGACATCTGGTCAGACCAGGTAGCCCTTTGGTCCAAACACTCCGTGGACGCGTTGCTGGAAGCATCTCGAAGCCCCTTGATGCTTCATTGAAGAGCTGCCATGGCCTCGTGACAGTTATACCGTATCTTGCGGGTAAGGACACAGGACAATGCACTAGATTAATACTTTGCTTTCTTAATCTATTAATCTACCACCTTTGGGACATGATTTTAAATCCACTCCAGAGCAAAGTGACTGAAAATCACTCTGGTCTGACAGCTTTAAAAGATCACAAGTGAAACGTGTTAAGAAGGTCTCAACCCATCGATACGGTGCAAGGATGGCTCTCTGGAAGTTTCCCTGGCCTGGTGATGCTTCTACACCCTCCCGCTGGGAGCATCCAAAACAGACAATCACGCACCAGCAATAAAATATTTCTATTAGACAGAGTTAAAGGGGCGAGTCCGTGTTCTGTCAGATCTGGGCCGAGGATATTTATTACTGCTGAGGTTGAAAATCCTCCGAGTTCCTGGAAAAGACGTGCTTCCTCCTTGCTGGGGTGGGTCCTGGTATCATCTGAGACAGGGAAAGGGTGGGGGGGATGCAGGCCAGGAACTGAAATAGATGGAGCCTTGCAATGTGACAAAACAGAAAACTTATTTAAAAAAAAAAAAAAAAAACTTCTATTTTGATGACACTGAAGTAAAGCATTTCTGTATTTTTAAAACCAATGACTGAGCCCCTGCTTCCCTTGTCAGTCTCTGTGCTCAATGGCCAAGGTCACCCCCATGGCCAGGGATGGCCCCCCTAAACAGGCTCTGCAGGCATCTCTCCACGAGCGTGGTCTGGGGAGAATGCCGAGGAGGTCCGCAGGCCACAGGTGTCCCTGGCCAGCCCCCAGCCAGCACGGGGGGATAACTCACAGCTCTCAGCCTCCCAAGTAGTGGGAAGATTAGATAATACGTACAAAACCTCACTTTTGTAAAGCAACTATAAATAAAAATTAATTTTAAAAAACATCTCACTTTCTCCCGTGGTCAAGGGCCCACACTGCACATTTGGCCATTTGGCTGCAAATCACAAAGTGTAGGAACCTCTAGGAATTGGCTACATATGGAGGAGAAGGAAGAGGAAGCATCACCGCGAGAGATGGGTCACCTGGGAAAGCAGGAGGGGTGGACTCCCATAAAGAAGGAAAGCTGCCTGGGACAGCCTGGGAGCTGTGGACAGCGGCCTGAAGACGCTGCCTCTGGACAGGACGAAACAGCTCAACGGGACCGACTCCAGGCGACTCAGGTGTCCTGTCGTGGGGACAGAGAGGGAAGCGTGGACGCTCCTTCTAGGATCTGCCAGAGAATGGAGGGAAACTGGACGGGTGCATGGGGATGGCAGGGGCCAGGAGAAGGTCAAGGGTGTGGGCTGGCCATGCTTACAAGGCAGAGACAGCAGGCACGTGGGCCAGCACGGAGGCACGGGGGGCAGGTGACCCCCAGCACAGACGACGTTGTGCCCATGATGAGGCTGGAGCAGAAGCTTGGGGGCCCTGCCCGCTGCAGCCCACCTTGGAGGTCACCTGTGCAGGGGGCTCCGCTCCGGCCAAGGCTTCCTGCTTGACAGCCCTCCTCTGTGCCCGGGAGCCACCTGCAGCCACTGGGCTGGGAATCAGTGGATAAATACCCAGCTCGCCTACCCTCGGTGGCCCCGCCAAGACACCAAGATTCCCACCAAGGAGTCTCCTGACCCAGCCTCCGGAATCACCTCCCAAATAAACTCCTTGCCTTCAAATCCTTTACTCAGAAGCTGCTTTGGGGTCACTGCAAGCGATTATAAGGCATGAATGGGGGAAGTGTTAGCAGAATGCCTCCTGGAAAAAACCAAAAGGACGGTCAGGGCTGTGCAGACGGACAGACAGGGAGACGTGGGGTCCCCTCGGGGGAATTCAGGGGAGGCTCAGGGGGCAGAGTAGAGAGGGATTCAGATCTCAGAAAATGCCCCCTTTTGCCCTTTTAAAAGAATTGATAATGATGCTGGAGAAGAAACGCCGTGCAGTCAAGGTTACCAACGTGGGATTCAATGATTAGAAACAGGGAAAGGCTGGGTTCAGCCACGTGCAGGACACGCAGCCCTCCTGTAACAACAGTGCACTTTTTAAAATTATCATTAATTTTTACTGGAGTACAGTTGCTTTACAATGTTGTGTTAGCCTCCACTGCACAACAAATGAATCAGCCAGACACATACAGATATCCCCTCCCTTTTGGACTTCCCTCCCATTTAGGTCACCACATATACATGATTGATACTATGTATAAAATAGACAACTGATGACAACAACGCACTTTTATCAGCAAGTCTAGGTGGATTTGCACAATCCAGTGAAGCTTCCCTTTTCTTCCATCAAGTTGCCCTGCAGGTTAGAGAGAAACCATCACTGTTCTCTCTCGCCCGGGACATATTCCTAATTAGTTTGCTTTTTTTAATTAGAAGAAACTCTATATCTCCGCCTTGTCCCCAACTTTATGGGCTCCTCCAGATGTTGAATAGGAAACAAGAAGCCCCAGAAAAACAGCTGGATGTTAAAGACAGCGAGAATTACCAACAGATCACTTTGGAAACGATGCCTTATCCTCACGTTATCTCTGAGTAACCACTGCTGTGGCATTTTCCTTCTAGAAGGACCGAGTGGTGTGAGCCTGGGGCAGGACGTCCACTCTCGCTGTGCTCTGATGTCTCCTGCGCTTACTTCCCTGGGGTGCGCCCACGCCACCGCCTGCCCCTCCTTACGGTCGCTGCCCAGCAGCTCCCCCGGGCTCACGGGGCCTGGCTTCCCTCCTCTGGCTCTCCAGATGGATTAGCCGAAGGTTGTGGGTGGAGGTGCCCTCTCACCCAAACCTCCCACCTTCAGCCACTAATGCTAACCTCCCCTCCATCAGGCTGAGAGTGATTTGGCATCTTTTCCTTAGAAAACCACATCTCTCAGGTGACTTAGAATTGGTAGAGATGTCTCCCTTCCAGACCAGCGACCTGCCTTCTCTGGAGCGAGAGCCTGGAGTGAGGAAACCTCTGCGGGAAGGCACCCGGTGTCCACAGCGGTGACCTCAGCCGCTGCTCGGGGCCACTGCATGGGTGTCTGTTGAGGGGCTGTGTGAGTGTGGGACCCTCCCTCCTCCCCCCACCCCTTCGGATGGAGGTCAGTTGGGATCCAGGGCACAAGCCAGCACCTCTAAGGCCCTCATCCTTGGTCACATGGAGATTTCTCTACCAGGACTCACTCTTCCAAGAAGACGAGGGGAGATGGCAGGGGGCCTGCTGGTGTCAACCTAGCAAATGCTGGTCGGCTCTGCAGCACCTGGTGGGGAGGAATTGCAACTCATGGACGCCTGGCCAAGCATTCCCATCTTGATTCCGTGGAGAAGAAAGACCTTGGTTCTCGTCTTCTTTGAAGAAAGAATTCAGCAAAGAGACCAAGACTGTGAAATAGAGACAGTGTTTATTTAAAGCAAAGTACATGTGGAAGGGTACACAGGTGAACTTGGAGTGAGTTATGCGGGCAGCAGGGGAGGTTTAGTTTGCTTATGTGGGGACAGTTTTCTGGGTTGTCTCCGGCCTATCATCTCACTTGTGCCCACATTTGGTCTGACTCAGGGTCCTTCCAGGTGTGTGCGCATCTCTCAGCCAAGATGGATTCCAGCTGCCTCTTCTCCCTCCTTTTGTCCTTCCCCTAGACTGAGGGACTTCTCTGCACACATGTTGGGCTGGGAAATCCACAGGAATGCACCCAATCGGAGCACATCGCGAAGCATCAGCAGGAGACCAGCTGCAGCTGCTTCGCCTGGGGCCTAACTCCTTCCTCAGTCTGAGCTCTCTATCATTCCTGAAATGATTAAAGCAAAATGTATGACAAAAGCAAAACCCAAAGTATCTTTCTGTCATTTTCATGACTGCATTTATATAATTAACATACATAATAAATAAATAGATATTCAAGTTTAGTTAAGTTCAGGATAAGTTCATGGTGATAAATACACTCGTTTATTACCAAAAAATTGAAAAATGAAATAAAAACACCTGTGTGATTTGACTAGCCCATAACTGTCATGTTTCGGATATTCTGTTTCAGTGTTTTTCTATATGCAAACGTTTTCATAAAATTCCGTTTATTTACGGTTTCTATGACTTCATGTCCTGTTCCTTTCATTTACTGTCACAAAAAAATTATATGTTTGGTCTCTGCTCATTATTTTTTGTTTAAAATAAATGACTTTGATGTTTCAGTCTTTTGCTGTCTGAATTATGTTTAGTTTACCTTGTCTTTTCTAAGAAACTGCAGGATATATTTCTCCTGCCTTCAATTTTTCACATGATTACTTTAAATTTAGAAATGTGTTAATTCATATTTTATCATTAGAGTCAGAAATTACAATCATCTTAATCTCTTCATACAAGATAAAATTTCAGTCTATTTTTACCATTTCCCAACATCCTAGATTTTCTTGACCAAGTTTGAGGGTTGAGACACGAGTTACCCTCCTTTGAAGAGCTGGGGTCTTCATTTCATTGTGGTTTGTAAACACCTCTCCAACCTCTTTCTGGATTTACTTGATATGTACTTTCTAAGACCCTCTGCCAAGTCTGGGCCTGTCTGCCCCACTCTGGTTTGCTTCAACCCCCAGCCTCCTTATGCTTCCTCAAGTTGTAGAGCTTTTGTTTTTTGAAGGAGGCAACCATGTGCCCTGCTCTCTGAGCACTGTCGATCTGGGTGGCTTGTCTGTGGGAATGGAAGCTTTCAGCTGCAGTAACAACAGGCCCTACTCCAACAGGCTGGAGCAGCAGGGAACACCCAGCCGTGTGCAGGGGTGAGGGAGGCCACCCGGGTGTTAGATGGAGAAGTTAAATGGGGCCATGGATGTCGCAGGTGTGTTCTGCCTCTCTCTCTGTGACACAGACCACCAGTGTCGTCCTAGGCTGGAAGCCCTCATGGTCACAGGAGGGCTGCCAGTGCCCAGCAGGACTGCACACCTCTCCCCTAGTCATGTCCTCTGGACAGAGAGTGGCTCATGTGTCACCATCAGAGTGTTTTCCCAGCAACCTCCACAAACCTCTCCTGAGCTTTCATCGTCAACTCTCGTTCCTCCCAGGGGTCAGGCTTGGCAGGGATAGGGTTAGTCCTAGAGCAGTCAGGCCTCCTGCCGAGGCTTGTGACCACACAGGGGGAGCATGAGGAGCCCCCAACACAATCTGGGAAGAGGGAGTGGGGAACACACATCCTCCAGGACAGAGTTCTGTTGACTTCCTACATAAACAGCCCATTGTCTGGGCCCACAACGATGCTAGAATAAGTGTATTTCTTTGGCCTCTGTGCAGTTGGGGAGGCCTAACCTCTGTTCCCTTTATAGAACAGGAACTTTTGTTGCAACTCTGTAATTAAAAAAATGATAGAACTGCAAGCAGTATTTCTGCCTGGAATATTCTAAGCATCTAAAATTTCCTTCCTTAATGAAAGAAAATTTTCTTCAATTTTAGTTCCAATTATGCTTCTCTTTTAGTTGCCCTAGCTTTTCCTACAAGGACATTTATAATTCTTAGTCTAGATTTTTTCTCTGCCCTATCTTCATTTACAAAGAATATAACAATTAGTTTCATTTATTCTGCATATTAAAAAAAAATGTTTCTTATTGCAGTGAGCCAATACCATAAGTTAGACATAAGAACACAAACGCCCATCACCAGGGGGAAAAGCAGTATTAATAGCTCACCATGTATCTTTTCGTCTTTTTTCTATGTGATGTACATCAAGTCACGTGTTAAACAGTCATCAAATACTTCTTGGCAACCTATTACGTTGACCTTAGAATATATCCCTCTGAAGGTATACAGAGTGCAGCGCTTAAAAATTAATCAAATTGGTTATTTTTCCCCTGTGCTTATATCAGTGTGATCTACATTTATCCCTATTTTGATGTTGCCGTTTATCTCTTTTAAAATTGGATTGTAGTTTTGTCACGTGCAACATGTCTTGTTGCAAACATCAGCCGGCACTCTGCACAGAGTTCTCCCCCTTACACCCTCCCCACTCCCCTCCTGAGTGACCACTTTCACCATCGGTCCCCATGGGCCCTTTCTGTGTTCCATTCTACCAAAGTAAGGAAGATGCTGACCTTCTTATTTCACCTTCTCTCTGATTACACATGTAACATCCTCATCCCTGAGCATTTGACTTCACAGCGTCACCATATCCTGCTCTGGGGTTGGGGGACAGTCCTCCACACCCTTTCCGCATGTGGCCACACGAGTTTATGGTCACCTTCTCCCCGACGGGCTCTCTGTGTTTGTTTCCTGTGATTGCTGTGATAGAGCACCGCAAAATGAGTGGCTTACAACACCCAAAATGTTTTCTCTCCCAGCTCGGGGGGCCAGAGTCTGAGATCAAAGTGTCAGCAGGGCTATGCTCTCTCCAAAGGCTCTAAGGGAGGCTCCTTCCTGCCTCTTCCAGCTTCTGGGGGCCCAACACTCCAACCTCTGCCTCCGTCTTCACGTGTCCTCCTCCTCTGTGTCCCTCTTTTCCCCTGTCGTCTGTCTAATCTCCCTCTTAGAAGGACACCTGTCACTGGATTTAGGGTCCACCCAGGTAACCAGGATAAGCTCCTCATCTCGAAATCCTTAATTACATCTTCGAAGACCCTTTTTCTGAATAAGGTGCCATTCTCAGGTCTGAGGTCAGGAGGTGGACAGTATTCTGGAGGCCACTGCTCAGCCCACTGCAGTTGGTGGCTTGCCATGTCTTACTGTAGCAAACACCACCTTGTGCACACGCCACTTTGTGCTGTGTAGATAAATCTCTGGCACAATTTCTAGAAGAGGTGTTGAGACTTGAAGGGTGATTGCCTGCACGGTTTTGTTAGATTTTGTCCAATTCTCTTCCATGGATTGCATTTCTCTTAACACAGGTGACCTTGAACATCTATCCATGGGTGTAAAGGCAATTTGTATGTGTTTGCATTTTCAGTGAAATATCTTTTCATGTTGTTTGTTCACTTTTCTTTTGAGTGTTTTGGACTTTTTTTTCCTTGATTGTTTAAAACATCTTAAAATTTAAGGTTTTTAGCCCTCAAGCTAAGATAGGAACTGTTGATATATACCCCAGTTTGCCATTGCTTTGGATCAAGGCAGTTTGTGGGGGATGAGATTTTTGGGCCATGCAAACATTTATATAGTGTTGATTTTATTCATTTTTTTTCTTATTTACTTGAGTCTTTATTTGGATCGTAGTTGGAAGGCTTTCACCATTCAGGTTAAAAAGGAATGTGTGCTCTTCCAGTGTACTTGAAGTCTCATTTTTCATATGAATCTCTGACCCATTGTGGTTTGCTCTGTTGTTTAGGGGGAGATTTGGGTCCAAATTTGCCTTTTTCCAAATGGATGTTCAGTTCCCTTGATGTCATTTACTTTTACCTTGATGGTATGAGATGCCACCTTTGTCATAAACAAAGTCCCCTGGGTTGGTCTCTCTACTCTGCCCCTAGGGCCCATTTGTCCAGCTGGGCACTAGAGCTATTAGTTACAGGATTTATGTTTGTGTGTCCTTCTTCCTCACTCCTCTTTTTGGGATTTTCATATTCTTACATGATTATTTGTCCATACAAACTTTAAGGTCAACTGCATGTCTATAAAAAATACCTGCTGGCACAAGTGTTGGATTTATGCTAAATTCGTATATTAACTCAGTAGAATTAACTCTTCTTATCCAAGATCAGGGTACAAGTCTACCTCGGAGACTTTGAAAAGTACTTGAGAGTTTCCCCATATAGATTTTACAATTTCTTATCAAGGGCATAAGAATTTCATGTTCTTAGTTGTTTTAAACAAGATTTTCTCTTTCTTTACGTTTTCTAAGGGGCCGTTGTGGGTCCATAGGAAGGAGATTGACTTTTGTTGGTTAGGCTTATAGCCTCCTAAATGTTCCTAAAGGCAGCTTTTAATTATTTAAATAATTTGCTTAGCTCTCGAAGTCATGTTGATAAAGGGATAAGAGTTGAATCTTCTCTCTAAACACACGGATATGGTAGATAAAGATTATTCAATATTTTAAAAAATGCACAACCACCCATGAAAGCAAGCAAGGAGAATCCCTGTGGCTGGAAATGGGTGGAGTGCATGGTGATGCCGGAGGCTGGGGCCCATGGTCACAGTGGACCCAGAGCAAAACAGGTCCTTGAGATCAGTGCTCACCTTGTGCAGGGCCGGACTTGGTGGGTGAGGACTTTGGGTCTCGGCAGGAAGCTGCCCATCCAGGAAAGGGTTGAAATTACCCACCCCTCACTCCCTCCCACACACTCAGGGTTGAGGTTGGGAATGAGTTTCCTGCCCAGAATGAGTCCAGTCATGCATTCAAATCAAGCCAGGCCCCCAGTGCATCTGTGTGCAGCCCCTGACCTGGGCTGTCGGGGCAGGATGAGGCCGGACCAGGTGCCTGCCCCGGGGACTGTGTTCCAAGCAGGTGGGAACAGTTGGCAAAGGGCCCTGCAGGAGAGGCCCTGCTCAGGATGAGCTCTTAAAACACAAGGATTTGAAAAACAGTTGACAGTCCCATAAATGGGAGACGTCAATAATGATCAAAGAAATGTTCACATATTGAGGTGTGGGGAAGTCATTCTAGCTTATACATGAGATAACTTGAATTTTCTTCTAACTAGAACAGCCTGTTTGCGGCCCGTCAAACACACATTGTGCATCTGCTTTAATGATTAAAGAAAAGGGCACATAGACTAGAAGGGAAAGAATGTCCATGTTAAAAATAAAGATTAAATGCCCCTCTTGCTGGACGCTAATGCTGGTCCTCCTTTGACGATAAGACCCCCTTCCCAGGCACCAAGGCCATACTGACTCACTGGGTATGTGCAGATCTTTCTTTTTTTAAACCAGGAATGCCTCCCTGACTAGTTTGATGTTCTTGGTTCTGACGAGACATAAAACCGTGGTGAAAACCATGCTTCTCAGGAGCAGCTCCGCAGAGTAATCTGAGAGGCTGTCTCCCAGGCTATAGTCCTCAGTTTGGCTCACATAAAACTCTTTTCCATTCCTATTATACATTGTTTATTGATTATTTTCATCCGACAGTAAGGAGGATATAGAAATAGCAGAGCGGGATTTCCCTGGAGATCCAGTGGTTAGGACTCCTCACTTTCACTGCTGAGGGCCTGGTCAGGAAACTAAAATCCCTCAAGCCATGTGGTGTGGCCAAAAAAGAGAGAAAATAGCAAAGCAATTTTCAAGAAACACTAAGCTAAGCAAGTGTGTACTACATTCTCAAGTAAATAAAGTAAAAATCTTCTTTGTGGAAAAATAAAACAGAAGGTTATAAAGCACACATAGGCAGATTAGAAAAATGGAAAAACTGGAGACAAAAAATAGCAGTGATGCAGCTGCTGAGCCTGCGCGTCTGGAGCCTGTGCTCCGCATCAAGAGAGGCCGCGATGGTGGGAGGCCCGCGCACCGCGATGAAGAGTGGCCCCCATTTGCCGCAACTAGAGAAAGCCCTCGCACAGAAGCGAAGACCCAACACAGCCATAAATAAATAAATTAAATAAATAAATAAACCCCCAAAAAAAAGTTAAAAAAAAAAAAATAGCAGTGATGAAACTTATCCAAATTCTTACACCCAAATCTCAGGAGGAGGGCTGGGCTGTGTAGCAGGCATTGTGGAGCCTGTTGGAAAAGGTGGGTGGTGGGGCTGGAGCCAGTGGGGCCCCCGGCTGTGCAGCCACTCCTGCACTGAGGTCAGCCCAGCAGCCAGCAGGGTGGTCTGGTCCAGAGATTCCTGCCTGCAGAAGGGGGACAGCAGGGTCCCAGGGGTCACACTGGCACCTCTGGCCCCAGAAAGTCTTCCCCTCCGGATGGAGCTGCCGCCCCAATTGGGTCTTTGGGTTTGATCAGGCTTCATGCACCACCACCACCACCACCCCCCCTCCCCACGGTTTGGCTCACTCCTGCGTTTAGGTCAGTTCCCGGAAAGAGGCTTCTAGAGCATCTGCCCACCCTGCAGCCCGTGCCGGCCACTGGGCCTGCATCCTCAGCAAGGGCATCCACCCCGCCGCAGGCACCCTGCCTGGCGCTGACCAGCACCGAGACACTGGGCTGCGGTTGCCTTTCGGAGGAAAGTTAGACTTACTCTGGGATCCCCTAAGGGAAATCTTCTCAGAGCAGAGAGAGTTCCCCCACGCCCTGGGCCCAGACCCCTTTGATGGGGCGGGGAGGGGCCTCTGAAGGGAGCTCCCAGCTGGAGGCAGGTGAGGCCTTGGATGTTGTAACTGATGGAGACCCCTGTTCACACCGACGGGACAATTAGCTCGAGGTGACCCTTTGTCCAGGACGGACCTGCCCCTCAGGAGACCAGGGAAGGTGCAGGAGGCACCCTGCACTCCCGACAGGCCTCCATCCTCCCTGTCGAGGCATCCAGCCTCCCATCACCCCTTCGGGCAGTGGAAGGTCTGTTTGAGCTGCAGCCCCTTGCCCGTAACCCTTAATCCGGTGACACCAAAAGGGAGCTTCAGCGTTCAGGAAGGAGTCTGAGAGTTACAGCGAGGGCCTGGATTTCAGAGCCAGGATGGAAATGGGGAAGATAGAATCAGACAGGACCCAACCCCCTCCTCAGAGCACTTTGCAGGGGGCACTCCAGCTGATTCCAGGGTTTGGGGGTATCTCCACAAACTCTTGGATCAGATGCCCTCCCGGGAGAAGCAAAACCACAATAGAATTACCAGAAGACAGATTCTAGAGTTTCAATCGCATTTTTGTGAAGTTCTGTACCATATACAATCAATTTCAAATGTCAACACTTTTCTTTTTCCATCTGATAGGCAAATGTAGAACTAAAAAACAGCCTAAAACCAAATCTAAGACAAAAAATAAACCATGGATTTACAGAATTTAGCATATCCTTGTCCTCAAAGATGAGGTTAGTTCATGCACGGTTTAAGCAAAATACCTACAATTACAGCCCCAGTTGCATGTTTAGTTACAATTCACGGAGAAGTGATCAGTCAGTAAACTATCTCATGGTTAATAAACCATCGCATGGAGGTGGACCCTCCGTGGTAACCACGCCCAAGCATTTCAACATACAGTTCCTGGTCTTGTTGCTGGAAGCTTCCAGCCCACCTGAACGCCCAGAGTGGGTCATCTCACAGGTGCACAGACACAAAACAATTTCTACAACTTACACTTTAGACCATTGTTCAGACTCCTACTTCTGACAATGTTCAACGTTTCATATTAGCTGTTTTTAAACAGCAAAACCAGCAAAGAAAATATTATGCAAAAAAAAAGAGAAGTATAGTTCTCTTGCACTGTGCATTGATGGAATATTTACAGACGGGCTGTGTACGGAGGCCCTGCCATCAGCATATTTAGAATAATCATTTTCAGAGCCAGGAGCTGGGCCAGGCGGGGCCTGCTCTCCTTTGGGTGTTGAGAAAGGACCACTGGAGAAATGGCAGCGAGTCCCCTGTGGACCCCACTCAGGAGCACGATGTCAAGGTGGGGATTCTACCTCTGGCTTCGGTATTACTCACGAATTTAAAATAACAAAGTGTTAAAAAATAGATCAGAACAAGTAACTGCCAACGATAAATGCATCAAGGCGGTGGAAAGGATTACATTTAAGGTATTAAAATTGAAGTTCATGGTGATCCCACATTATTCATTACTTCAAATGGAGATGCCTTTAAATTTATATTAAATTCAATTTAAATGCCATCAAAACCATGGTTGACAAAGTACTGACGGATGAATATTTTAGTCTGATCCAATAGCCGTAAACTTTATTTTCTTACCTTGAGGCAAGGTGATGGAGTTTTTATATGCAGTAGGTTGAACTGGGTTTGTAGTAACATGGCTTCTGATTTCCATAAAATAAAATTCTATCTTTAAAAAATGATTTTCAAGGGTTTAAGTCTTGCACTCTGAAAACATTTCTTCAGGGTTCTTTCTGCTTCACTCATTAATTTGTACTCTGAAATCCAAAAGCTTTCTTATGCTTCTCTTCAAAATATCTTCTGGTTTAGAATTAACAATTAGTCATCTTAAAGGTTGTATGTTTGATGTTGATATTCAGTAATATTTCAACTTGATTTTTCCACTTACAGCTCTTGGTTATAGGGGAAAAGGGCCTTATACAGAAATTCACTTGGACTTGGCGTTGAATGCATGTGCATTAGGTGAATGAATGAAATGATTCAATAATTGATTTATTATAATTAACTAGTCTCTGTAACTGTTTCTAAGAAAGAATAGGCAGCCTTTTGTCTGTCTGCTAGAATAGCCCTTGGCTTAAGAGTTTACAGGCCTCATCACAAAAAGATACAGGCAGTCCCTCTGAAGAGATTATTAGTGACATAAATATTGATTATTACCGATGCAGGGAAATAGATAGTCGTCTCTGGGCTGAGTCCTTCAGCCTCTGGCTCTATGTGCTTCCGTCTAAGCTCCTAGAATTCAGGGAAGGTTTTTCTCTCCGTATGTCGTTCCCAGTGTGCTGTCTTTCCTGGAGATGTACAGGAGGTCCTATGGTGGGATCACACTCTGTCAACTCTTCCTCGTGTATTATTATGTTCTTTAGCCCAGTGTATTTTTAATTCCTGTCGATTCTTTTCTAGCTAATGGCTCATTTCTCCCCTAAACCAAGGCAGCCACAGCTTCTGGGGAAGGACAGATGCAACTGAAGGTCAGGAAGCCATGGCTTGGCTGTGACTTTCAAAATAGCCTTTACAAAAGGGCGGGGGGGTCCACGAGATTTGGGAGCCAGAACTTCAACTTCAAAAGCCAAGTCCTTGATAAATAAAAAAAGGCCCACAGACATTTTCCATTTTGCCTCGTTGAATAGAGTGGGTCCTGTAGCCAAGGCTGAGTTGCAGGGACCTCTGAGGAGGAAACACACAGCTTTTCCAGGCTCTACTGGGGGAAGGGGGAGGGGGAAGGGGCTGGGCATGAGGGACAGCCCGCAGTGTGGACCACAGCCCTCTAGCAAGCTGTGCCCAGCCCTGTAAACATGCGGGGCCGGGATGTGGGCACAGGCGTCTGCCTCAGAGTCCGTCCCAGTCTCTCCAGGCTGCTGTGCTGCGTTCCTCCCTGTGTCTCAGGTACGGCCACTCTGGTGATGAAGGTTGACAGCTCACAGAGACACTGTGCACAGAGGTTTACATTTTAACCATCCCTCTCCAGACTACTGAGCAATGCCTTTGGGGAGACATTGTCACAATCTTAGTACAATTAGCATCATCGATTCTTTCATCTCCAGGATGGAAGGGCTGCATCCTGGGGGCCAAAAAGTAGGTTTGGGTCCTCAGGTTCCACGTGCCATAGCCACCTTCTCGGGGCTCCCTGAAGGGCCACCCAGTCAAAAGAGTGGCCATCAATCCAACCTTGTTTTAGGTGGTGACCACTTCAAGTGCTTAATTTTGATTGCCCCATTATTTTTATAAATGTTTAGAAATTTTTTTCCAAATGTATTTTTTAATTAATCCAAAATGAATCATTTAAAAAAATCTGTAGTAGGAGGGAAGAATCAGTGCGGAAAGGTGATTCATTTCGGCATAAAATCAGTCACTTCTGGCTGAAAAGCAAAGATCTGTGACTGACATATAGAGTATCGGGAAAATAATCTCAGAATGGGTTTTGTCTGCTTCTTGGCTTTGCAGTACCGAAACACAGATTCAGAAATAAAAAATAACTTCATAACATAATGACATGTCTAAAGTACTGCACTTTACTAACCTTTCACATGAGTAATTTAGAATAAAGTCGCTATGTGATTATATAGATTTACATGTTATTTGTCAATTAGAAATATTTTATTTTAAAGGAATATGGATTTGTCTTACTTATCAGAATCCCAATATACACACATGAAATTACTTACAAACTTCACTTTATACTTTTGAATTATCCCAGGCTCTGGAGGCTCTAGGGAGTCACTAAAACTTAGTAATTCTGAGTAGAGTATCCCTGCCTCACATTAAAAAATAGAAGCCATAATACTCTCTAGCTTTTGCCAAATTGCAAATAAGTGAGCAGAGTGGAGAGTGATGTGATGAGTCAGAGCTGAATATTCTCAAACCCAACAAGTGTCCAAGTGTGATTACACAGCCTTACCCTGGGGTCCCGCACCCTCAGCTCTGGCCCGGAGCCCATCTCAGGTAAGCAGGCACCAAAGTCAGGTCCATCTGTGCACCCTGGAGCATCTTTGAGGAAAGCCAGCAGATCCCAGCTTTGTAAGTAACTTCATAACTGTGTCTCTTGGGATTCTGAGAAGCAGAACAAATGCATACTCCTTTAGGAATACGTTAGGACACATTGTTTTAGTTACTGTGGATATCATTACGATTAATTTGGAAAATACAAAACATATAAAAGACAAGCCAGAGGATCACGGCCTCCTCCTCTTTCACTCTCAGCCAGAGGAACCCTCACTGCCCACCTGGTCTTCACTAGAGCCCTGTGAGTCCTGGGAGCTCCTCATTCACTGAACGTTGAGCCCCCAAATCAAGAAGAATGGCCAGGTTGAAGGGGAGTGGCCCTCACCCCAGTGGCATGTCCTGGCTGCACTAACATGTTGCTGGGACATCACATAGGAGAGGGTTTATTCCCCATCAGAACAGAAACAGAGCCGAGGTCACGTGTGCCAAGGTCATTCCATCTTGTCATAGTGCATAGTGACCACTGACCTGTCTGCACAGGAGAGAAGGGAATTTACTGATGGAAATGAAGGTGGGCGCCTGCAGACAGGAGACCCCAGCATCCCATCGCTCTGGGCTAGGGGGACCCTCCTACACCCTGGTCACCTCAGGGTCCACAGTGCACCAGGACACCAGGCTCCAGCACTCAGCAGTGGTCCATTTATTGGTTTAAACAAACCAGAACTTCCAATTCACCATGCTGGCGCTGTAGCCAGAGAATGTGAGGTTTCAGGACAACTGCAAAGAGAGCATAGCGCACTGGAGCAATATTTTGGAGGAAAAGCGTCCTTCGTATTCTAAAGTAGAGTCACAGAAAAGACGCAGCATCTCGCAGGCACCGGGCACGTGAACAGACCACCAGTTAGTTATACTTGTACCTGGCATGCTGACTACGGTTTCTTTCCCCAACCATTTTGGGACTTCAAGCTCAATGAATTTTAAGGGGTAATTGTACTTGGCAAAACAAAGACTTAGCTGGAAACGATTTTGACAATCTCCAGAACTTTCAGGGTGTGTAATATGTATTAAAGCATGTCAAAAGTTAAGCCCATAAGTCACAGAACCTCTCCTGGATTTGGATTCCAGCTCAGGAATGAGATGATGAAAGTATAAATACGCAGCCAACTGCGCTGAGCACCTCGGAGAGTTCCCAAGCTCACCCTCAGCCAAGTGGCAGGAAACAGCTGGCCGGAATTTCTGAGTGCCTTTAATGAAGAGGATTCTTCGTTGTTCGGATTTGGTGATTAAATGGAATAAGACTAATATTCCTTAGTGGGTTTCATGAGAGAAGACTGTCCTGGAAGACAACTGGGTCTATGAATCCATCCTGGGGCCCGACATGGCAAGGGCAGGGGTGGGGGGACCACACTTGGAAATCAAGCTTTTGGTCACATGGGTTCTTGTCAGTGTGCTTTTTGTCTTTCCACACATTTCAGGAATCTTTCTTAGACCCAACTAAGAAGTCTGGGCTACTTTATTTGTTGGGATTTCCTTCCTCAGAATACAGTGCCAAGGATTTGTAAAACAGTCTCTGTGTGGGTCCGTGGATGCGTCATGGCTGGTGGAATTATGGAGTGAAACTACGCCGCACTCAGGGCAGAAGCAGGAAGACTGGGAGCCCCCAGAGGCCAGAACGCCCACAAGGGCACTGCGGAGACGTTTACAGGCCTTGGGAAGATTCTCTCCATGACGGAAGAAGCTGTGATCATCACCAGTCATCGCTAGCAGCTCAAGGATGAAGTTTGTACCGATCAACTGTTCACTGAAACTAGGAACAGTCCCCATGGTCCCCGCGTTTCCACTTAATCAGCTTCTGTTTCACTCACCTTTTAGGGTTATTTATTCTTTCTTGACAGACGGAAATGGAGGCCTGGGGTGGCGGGTGGTGGAGTGTCCGGCTGGGCTGCCTCACCCCACACTAGGAATAACACAGGCCAAGCTCCGTGCTGGTTTGCTGACCCTGCCTGCAGCCAGGCACCCTGGCTTTGCTGCGCGAAGCCCCATGGAAATGAAGGGTCCCAAGTAGAACACAATTGAAATCTTGGTCACCTGAGTCATCGCTTACTTGCTCAAGCAGCGGCCTTCAGACTGTTGACCGAAATCCTCAGAAAGAAATATGCTGTGTTATCTACACACACACACGCACATGCGTGTGCACACACACACACCCCTGAAATACAAGTTCACAAAACACTCCTTATATTCCCGGTGATACTTTCTCTTCTATCCTATTTCATTTAAGGAAAACTGGACACACAGTGGATAGAAACCCACAGTTTGAAAATAAGCCTGAATTGCTTAGACCGTCTTGCATATTCTCGGCTGCATCCCTACAGATCCACGGCCACAGGCATCTGTCCACTAGGCTGTTTCCACGTAGGGCGAGACATTTCCGTTTCTGTAGCCACAAGAAATGTGTATTCAAGAGACACCGAGCTAGATTCTCAGTGCGGTTTCTAACCACCACTGCTGACTGAGCCCTTGTGTAGTTGAATCTATGACTTGAGCTTTCATCCAAGGTAGTTTAAACAACTTCATGAAACAGATGGGTGTTATCAGCAAACTTCATACGGGACGTCCTTTGTTTAAGGAGCTCTGACTGACTCCAGAAAGAGCACATGTCAATCCAGAGACTCTTGGGATTATAAACTCTTAGGTCTAGAAGAAATCGAATTGGTCCTCCTTCCCAATTCTTGTTTTATTAATTAAAAGGAAAGCATCTGTGGACTAAATTGCCCCACCCAGCATCTGGTACACAACGGCAGTGCAGTTATACGAATTGAATTAATGAACTTGCCAATGTGGGCAGGGTCAAGGCCACACAACAGGCACCAGGCTGGGGATGCAGACTTTGGATCCACGGTGGTGTGTGTGGGAAGTTCTGGGTTTGCACCACAGTGTCCGTGGTCTGAGCTCGCCTTCACACCGGGAGAGGAGCCGCTTGCCCACAGCCAAAGGCACTCCCAGCAGAGTGAGCAGAATTATGGCAACTCTGTACCATCTGCACATTCCTGCGTGGCCTCCCACACCTCTGAGTTGAGAGATAAGATGAGGTCCTGCTTCCCCAAAAGGCTTCATCTCTCCTAAGCTCGTCTGGAAGGCAAACCCACAACCCTAGCCTCAGGAGCTCCATGTTTTGATGAGGTTGGAAAACATGGTTGGGGCGGGGGTGGGGGGGTGGGGGGGTGGGGGGGGTGGGGTGGGGACATGGAACAGGAAGTTTTGTTTAATCTATATTCACACCCCTGAGATGGCATTCCCAAGGGAAGTTAAAATAAGACTTTGAAATGGAAATTGCTTAAGAAGGGCCACGCAAATGATAGGGAGGGGCAGGAACCCACAGGGCCCTTCTGCCTCCTTCTCACCCCTGGATGTGGTTGGGAAGGTATTTCATTTGTAAAATCCAAGGTCATTTTAGTCACTAGTGAGGTGCTTGTGAGAAATTATTAATAGAAATTGTGAACAATTCCACTCAGACAGAACCCTGATCTATCTGCCTGTGACAAGCAGAGTGTTAGGGGTTCTGAGAGCTTTGGATAACAACAGCTGGTTCTTCTCATAAAAACGGGGCACCTGTCAGCTTTTCCAATGAGGAACTTTCACGCGAAGCATACTAAACTCTCCTCACCCGGCTGCCAGTGCCCTGCCATCGGGCAAAGGTATTTTTAAATGTCTTCCAATATATTTTATTACCTGCAAGGGCAGCAGAAATAGTTTGTCAATGTGTGACGCCCTCCTTTCCCAGCACGACCCGAAGCGAGCCAGCAGCTTAGAGATGGCAAGCCATCACCCTAATCGCTTTTGACTTTTTTCTCCATAACCACATCATGAAAATGCTGCACTATGAAAAAAGGGGTTTGTTCGCAAGGAAAAAAAAAAGCCAGGGTTTCCGTTCAGAGTGCACAGAATCTCCTGCCGCTCCGTGTGCCACCCTGGGCCGTGGTCAGGGTGACACCTGAACCGTTAAGGGTGATGGGCTCCTCCCCAGTCCTGGGACAGCCAGGTGACCTCAGAAAAGGCACATGGTCTCTGGTACGCAGCCCCAGGTGACGCTGATTCCGCCTTCCTGCCCCCCCAGCTGTTGGTGCATTGATGAATTAATATTTGTAAGGTACTGAGAACTATTTGCAGAGGGTCTCAGGGGTCAGGAATCACACGCCTCCTCTCAGAGTGAGAACGCATGAGGAAGAGACGTGCAAATACGAATCAGGCTAAATGCCCGTTGTAAGTTACGCGTCCGCCCTAATTCTTAGTTTCCCGTGAGCTCGCGACTCCGTGAATTCAGATGTCCTCCCTAAAACCGGAACACAGAAGCTCCGGGGCCCACTTTCGATCTAGACAAACAATTAGCCAGGACATTCTTCTGTTTTACCAACAAAGGTCCTAAATCAGTGGAGCTACCCCTGGCTTTCTTTTCAATGTTATAAAGTCTCTGTCAGTTTCCCCCCTTCTACTGGAAGTTTACATCACTTTCTTTTTCTTCTCTATTTCCTTTTAGGTTTGGAATCACATTCATGGACAGTAGACACAACATCTATTTGCCATCTATAAGGTTTAGGAACCTTTCTGAGTTATCCCTCCAACAAAGAATTCTATAATTAGCACAGCAGAGTTAATAATATTCAATGAATTGAATAATACATTACATAGTCCTTAACAGTATCAGAAAACCTTCTGATTGTCTGGTGTTTCACATGGGCTCCATTTTACTTATTTTTGTTTTTGTTGTTGAAGTATAGTTGATTTACAATGTTGTGTTAATTTCTGCTGTACAGCAAAGTGATTCAGGTATGTATGTGTATATATATATATATATATATATATATATATATACACACACACATTCTTTTTTATATTCACATGGGCTCCATTTTAAACACAGCCTTTTCATGAGAAAATAATCTTGAATTTGTTACCACAATGTACACTTTGCAGCTAAGGAATTCTAGAATGAAAACAGACATTCCTTCCAGATAACACATTAATGACTATGTCATCTGATATTCTTTCAATTTTGCAGAATTGCAGGGCTGCCTGATCCGGGAAGGCCCCGACTCCCAGTGCCTCTGTGTGGATATGGCTTTAGGGATGGTTTCCTATGACCTGCTTCTGGCACGGGTGAGACGGAGAAGGCCGGGGAGTTGAGGGAGGCCGCGTCTGACCCCTCACTCGACGAGCCCTTCCCACGCCTTCTCAGATCACAAGGTACTCAATAAAGGCACATTTAAAATGTGGCTTTCAAACTACTCCCTCTTACAATGATTCCTTGGGACACAGGAGTCAGACACGGGGCCAAGAGTGGAGCCAACAGCAGGTAAGGGAGAGTTTCTCCCGGGACGTTCCCTGCCCCCCACAGGGAAGAGACGCTGCATCCCCGCTGCCCCCAGGGGCTCTGTCAGGGGGACCAGGCGGTGCCCCGAGGGGCGAGGGCGAGGACAGCCCCCATGGAGAGGCCTGGGAGCAGGATGCCCAGGTCACACAGCAGGAGGGGGACCCAGGTCACCAGGAGGCTGTGCTGGGGGAAGACGACCTCAGGCCCCAGTCCCAACCCTCTCCCATCACTCCCCAGAAGCACCCCGCTTGTTGAGCCCCCAGTGGTGTCTTTACCCGTCATCCTGAACTTGAAATATTTACTTGTGTTCAGAATCTGGAGATGCGTGTCCACTGAAATTAGGCACATGGACCCTCCTCACTCAGCTCCTGATGTATCTGAAAGAGACAGAGCAACGCAAGGAAAGAGTGAACTCCACTCGGGCCTGTCTTTCCCCAGGCAGCTGGTGCAAGACAAACGGTGCTGAGTTGCTGGCGGGTGATGAGTGACAGTCCCCAAATATTCCTGAAATACTCGGTCAACTTGATACATCTTGCTTAAGGGCTGTTACTCCACATGATGTAAGGTAGACATACCTCCTGCTCCAAATTAGATTGTGCAGGTGAGGCAGGAATCTGAGGGGCCCAGCTTCAGTGTGCAATTAGGGGAGCATCACGGGCTGCCCTGGGAACTTAACAAGGTGTGTGTTTGTGTGTGTGTGAAACCAAAAGGCAAAGATATTGTGCCTGATTCCTAAGGTTTGAGCAATTTCAACTACTGTTTGTGCCAAGAACACCCCATTAAAAAAAAAAAAAAAAAAAAGGAAAGGAATTTACTGGACAGGGCAAGAGATGGGGCCTGCCTATGTAAGTTGAGGGAGCCTGGGGGGCGTCCTGTGGAACTCGGGTCAACTGGAAGCTAACAGTTTACTCTTTAGAAGAGAGTAAATTCAAGCAATGTTTGCATAAGCCACGGCTCTAGACTTCATCTCCCTTTCACATTTTGATTTATTCTTGGAAATTTAAACTCCATGGGTGAGTGTGTGTGTATGTGTGGTGTGTGTAGAAAGACAGACAGACAGACAGAAACAGAGAGAGAGAGACAGACACAGACAGAGACACAGAGAGAGGTATATCATATCAAAAAACTGTAAGGTCTCAGGAAAGAAACCAAGGGCTAAAATTTTAGTTTCCAGTTCCAGAAGATAAAAGGCCAGAGGCCCTCTTAGTCCTCATTCGCTGAGCCCGGGCAGACAGCAGGTGAGCACCCCTGGAGGATGGCAGAGGGTGGTTCCCCCACCAGGTGGGCCCCCGAGGTTTGAGGACTGAGACCACCATCATCCCTGCCTTTCTGCGGGGCAGTGGTTTGGATGCTACAGTGTATCTGTTTGTTTCTGCAAATCCTGAAGCCCTCTTTTGTGAACTTGCTGTAGAAAAATTTAAGGAGAAAATGATGCTGGCAGCTGCGCTACTGAAACGAAGAAGGACTTTCCACCATTCCCCATCTGCAGAGGAAATTGCAGGCTGCACGCAGGATATCACGTTGCTGTGTTTGCGCCTGTCTACAGGTCCAGTGGGCATTTATTGGGCCACTCCCTCTGGCAAAGCTGAGACACGAGGATGCATCACCCCCGCCACCCTTGGTCGGCCCCAGCCCATTGTCCTCACTTCATCCATGACCTTCGTTTGCTCAAAGGCCCGCAGCAGGGGAGGCCGGGGACAGCGCTGAGGGCCTGCGTTGCAGGGAGGGGAAATAGTCTGGAAAAGCAGGTCTCGGCTGGACCACTCGAGGAGTGTGGGGTTGGCGCCTGGCCCACGGTGGAATCCACAGCACAGCCCTCGCCCCGGGTTAATCTGGGCAACTCACAGATCTCAGGTGTCTCACCTGTGAGGCCAAGACGACAATCATGACTCTTTTGTAGTGTTGTAGGGAAGATTAGGTGAGATAACCCACAGCAAGTGCACAGAGTAAGCGCTAACTAAACACCGGCAGCTACTTCCTTTACTTATTAACTGCGTGTCGTCAAACAAAACTTTCAGAACTTCCGGTGCCCCCTGTGTACCACGTGAAGAAAGTAGCGTCAACCCAGAGAGGGCTGAGGGATGTCGTTTAAATGAGATACTGGACGTGGTCTGCCAGGTGAAGGAGATACAGCTAATCCACAAGGATGTGGGTCAACTCCAGCTCTGCTTGTAAAGCATCTCCAGCCAAAAGACCCCCCGCCCCATGCAAGTTCCATGAGATTCCCCAGTTTCTCTTCCAAACTACTGAACCTTCCAACTTCTTAACTTCACCCAGATCACTGGAATGAACTGAGGTTTAGACATTAGCCATAAAAGGTACGTGTGTTTTAGATGAGTGGGTCTATTTTGGGTCACAGAAACTGACACGTAAGGATGGAATGGCTGTGCCTAGCGTGGCTGAATGAAAACTCTCCTGGTCACTGGCAGCTCTCAGTCTGTCCAACCTCTGTCCTCTGAGACTCCCCCCACTACACCTGCTCCATTCCAGAAGCCTAGGGCTAAGTCAGCAGAAGCACGACACAATGATGCCTCCCTCCACACATTGCATGTGGGGTAACCGTGCCACCACCACCATCACCCCAAAACAAAATTTCCTCAGAAGCCAAAGAGTAAACACACCTCTGATCTATTCCTTTCCCAGCCCAACGTTGTTTGAGCTATGAAGCAAATTAGTAGCCACTGATTAAACAACTAACCTACTGGGTTGAGAGGAAAGTTTTCAAATGCACTTATCTATTTAACTTTTCTTTCAAGGCCACTCATTAAAATTAATAGCAGTTAACGTTAATAAAAGTCTCTTTTTCATCATTGAGTTGCCCACCATGGGCAACATGTGTGTGTGCTGAGGCTTGTGAGGTGGAAAAAGGGCCCGGAAGTAAAGCCGTGCTTCAGGGAAAGCTTCCCTGCCCCTCAATCCGGTGCCTGTGTGGACAGACGCAAGCACGCACACGCACGCGCGCACACACACACACACACACACGCGCGTACACACACACACGCGTATACACACGCACACACCCACACCCACACCCCGACACCCACACACACGCACACACGTGCATGCACACACACACGCACGTGCACGCGCACCCCCCACACATGTGCACACACGCACACACATGTGCCCACACACGTACACACACGTGCATACACACATATGCACATCCACACACGCGCGTGCACACCCGCACATGCGTGCGCGTGCACACACACACACATACACACACACACACACACACATACTGTGTTCCCTGCAGTTTTAAGTTTTTGGCTATAACATACACAAAATGTATTTATAAGCAGAGTTGTCAAATTAATTGATGTAATTGCTAAAAAGTCATTGCTTCTTCCATGGCAGTTAAAAGCCCATAACTTCAGTAATGTAGTAAACAAACTTGTTTTATCCACGTAAGCCCCCTTTGAATTTTTACCTAACAGGGATCCAGCACGTGTCCCAGAGAATTTTACTAGAAGATGTCTCAGGTGAGAAGACATGTTTTTGCTCACTTCCTGCATAAAGAAAGCTGGAGGCGTGCAGGAGATGGCCAGTCATCACCCGCAAGGAGCCGCCAGCAGGCGGCTGGACAGGAACGGAACCCCAGCTGCTCCCTCTTTGACTTCTCACCTTGCAGACACTTCACCTGCACGTGGCATTTCAAGACTCCAGGATCATTTCACAAGTGTTTCATAGGACACATGTTTAAAATAGATGCTAATCGTCTGCATCTAACAAATTGCGCTAAAGAGCAGTTGAGGCAGTGCCGCGAGGAGAGGGTCCAGACAAGGTCAGAGGTCACAGAGGAGAGAGAACACAGGGTGCTGGCGGAGACCACGGCTTTGTGGTCCTGGCCTCCAGGACCTGTCCTCACTGCCTCTTGCACCCAACTGTCTACACTACTTCCTGCACCGGACTGTTCACACTGCCGCCTGCACCCAACTTTCTGCACTGCCTCCCTCACCTGACTGTCTACACAGCCTTCCCCTGCAGCTAGCAGTATGCGCAATTTCCCAGCACAAAGATGTGTTTTCAAACAAGAACAGGCAAGGAAATGAGGAGGATTATGCAGGAAGCTGGCGGTCCGGGTCCTGCTGGGGGGTGAGAGTCTCGGGTCTGATTCTGCAGGCAGCTGGGTACCCCCTCAGCCCCTCCACCAAGATACTGTTAGGTCTGCGATATTTTGGAGGTCAGTGTAGAACAGCTTGGTGCAAGGAGGCCTCCGAAGCAGGATCCCAGTGCTTGGATGTTGCAGGGGGCAGACAGAGGGGTGAGGGCCACAGGGAAGGCCAAAGACAAGGATGGAGAGGCAGCAGAAGGGGACAGAGGAGGCGGACCTCAGGCATCGCTTTTCCACTATCACGTGTCTTCCCATCAGAACAGTTTTGGGACTTCCCTGGTGGTCAAGTGGTTAAGACTTCGTCTTCTAATGCAGGAGGTGCTGGTTCAATCCCTGGTGGGGTAGCTAAGATCCCATATGCCTCGCAGCCAAAAACACAACAAAGATTAAACAGAAGCAATATTGTAACAAATTCAGTAAAGACTTAAAAAACCTGTTGAAAGGACAATGTTCAATTTCATTTGCGTCTGTGGCTTAGTGCATCTCTCATTCTTCCTTCTCAATAAGTTCTCTCTGCTTAGAGCATAAATTACTACTTGAAAGTCACGGTCTCTTTGAACAAACCCCGATGTCTTTCCACAGACATGCAAGGTAGCCACCATGAACGAGAAATGGACAGGGCCGGGCTCTGGACGTAGGATTACTCTGCTCTGTGCTGGTGGACGAAGACCATGGACCGAAGACCAAAGATCACTGTGTTCCAAATACATACTTCGATGGTTGCACAGTGACTGAAATTCTCAGATGCCAATAGGAAGCTCCTAAGAAACCCACGTCCCCTAGAGGTTTATGGTGGATTCTAAGGGGCTCATTGATAACACACTTGGATTCACTGGTGGGACTGTGAATCAACCACACAATGAAATCCAACAAGAAATTATTCAAAACTCATCCTGCTTCTCCTGCTTTTAATTCTTGTTGAACTGAAAAGTAAGTACTTTAAAGAAACCCAAGTTCACTACCAAGAGCCCAGGATTCCAACATGAACCAACTTGAAAGCAGCTTGCACAGGTGACTACACGTCCCAAGATTCCAGACCTCAGGAAAAGCCTCACGACCAAACCTATCACTTTGATTCTATCATATTGTTCCTTACCTTTTCTATCTGTAAACACTTGAGTCGACAAATATTCACTGTGTTGAGCTCACAACAAGGCAAACCTAGGAAGGCTCCCTACCTATCGCGTTCCTGGATCTCAGAGCTGGCTGAAGCTGGAACACACAGACTTGTAAATCAAACTGTCTGCACAAAAGGGGTCAGGACCGAAGTTTGAACACCAGCATCCTTCCTTTCTGCTGAGTGTGGTGAAGGGTGATCTGTGTGCCCGCAGGGCTAAAGCCTCTTCCTACCCTGGGTATCACTACCTATAATGCAGACACTTCCCTGCCTCTGATGGAAACCAAAGGGCTTTCTGATCACCCTGTGGTGGCCATGCTAAGCCACTGTCTCCGCACAGCTCTGTTTGCAGGACGTCAGTGGCCTCTGGAAACGTCTGACACTTTCAAGAGCTTGTGGGATCATCACATCCCCGATCTGCCCTGAAGGAAATACACCCATGTTACAGAGGCCCCAGCTCTGTCTCACAGGGCTCCACCACTCGAATGCTGCCTGAATTTCCACTGCAGGCATTTTCTTTTTTCTTGTTTTCTCACCTCAGTCCTGCACCCATGGCCCTGCCAGACCAATGGACCCCCAATCTCTCTCCAGGTGACTCCAGTGCCATCCTGGCTTAAGGTCCATTGGATTAATGCATGAAGTCACTTAATGTGGAACATAAAAGCCCTGAATGTGAGTGACTGTCAACAAATCCATGCCAAGGTAAAGTGACCGTTTTAAAAAAGCAGCATTTACTTATGAGAGGAGCATGTGATTTGGGAACGGGTTTTCACGAGAGAAAGGCGAGATGGAGGGTTTGGAGGGCCATCCTTTGGTGGGAAGGACTGTTGAGGTCTCTGTGTATAAAGACAAGGTCTGCCTGCTTTCTACCACAGGGTGATGGGAGTCTGGCTTGAACCCGAGCCACCTTACACCTCTAATTCTATCCACTCACAGTCACTAAATTCAGTTCTGTCAATTCTGCCTCAATTTCTCCCTTCCATACACCTCGCCTCCAAGCCATGTACGAAAAAATCTCACTAGACAAATCTTTTTAATGTATCTCATCAGTATTAGGCTTGCCAGACTTAGCAAATAAAAATAAAGAACATCCAGTTAAGTTTATTCTTACTTTTTGCATGTGGTTTACTATACAGTTTCTGTTGAAAATATACTTAAATGTACACTTTGAATACAATTACTTTTTAATTTTTGAATCATTATTGTCAGTGGAACACAAATTATATGAAAATCTTGATTACTACAAGGGAAGGAGTGATCCTGCTGCAAAGAAGACAGGAAAAAAATGAATAAATATATAATTTATGAATTACACAGTCTTTATTACTAATCCAAGCTTTGCCATCCCTCAGAATGAAACACTCAGACATGCAGAGTAATCATTAAATTCAATCCTCTTTGATACGGTGATGACTCCTGTGCAAGTTATGCTTTGCACATATTTTGTGACTGTTGTCAGTTGAAGGTGTATTTTCCCAGGTAGAAAAGCTAAAACATATTGCATGGAACAGTTTATAAGCCTGATTTACAAATGTTCAGGATTCGGACACTGAAGGGGACTCATTTATCTTCTTGGCCTGACGCCTGCATGGCCGTCACTGGGCCTTGGGCTGGGATGAGGTCTGTGAGTGGACCGACCGGGGCAGGTGGATAGTGATGCCAGGGCCAGCCTAGCCGAGCAGGGAGTACCCTGGCAGAGCCTCCGGGGCAGGAGGAGCTGGGCTTTGGGAGGAGAGCCACTTGGGGCACACAAAGGGCCACGGCAGAATCGCTGAGTGCTACTCCCTCCCCTGCCTAGGTTGTGGAGGTCACCGGCCTCCATTGCCTTGTCCGGGGTTCTCTGCCCAGCAGAGTGCAGGCACTACCCCTCCTGCAGGACCGCTGTCCAGAGCCAGCACTGGGGCCCTGCTAAGCAGGCGCCTGCCCGCCCTGCTCAGAGCTTGCACCCCATCCTCTCATGCGGGACACCCTCCAGGCGAGGACCCCATCACAGTCGTCAGCGCCTGCCTCTAAACACCCAGCCTGAGGCTGCCAGTACTCCGGTGCATAAGCCCTTACCAGAAAAGAAGTGCCTCCTGGGCCTCCTAACACCGCCGTGAGTTAGGAACACGACTGGTCCCTTTCCCACAGATGTGCTCTCAGCGGCTTCTCCTTACCTCGAGGTAAGAGGCCAGGAGTGCACCCAGCCTGGGACAGCCCGCCGCACTCCTGCAGCCCACAGCCCACCTGCAGCGAAGCCTCTCGCTGCGCACCCTGCCGAGCTTGCACGGGGAAGGCAGGGAGAGGAGGGGCTTCGAGCACCTGAGCACACCATTTGCTTCTACTTAAAGATCTAACGTCAGTCGAAAGTTTACATTATAACTCATTTGTGTGCTGACTCCTGGCAAGACGGCTTTATCTTCTTTCAAAGCACAGCCTTGACTCAGCGCCTGCTTCGTAAGAGGTCCAGCCCCACGGAGAGGTTAAACCAACTGTGTTTCCCATCAGGGCTTGGGCTCATCCCACCCACCGCAGACAGGCCCTCCCGGAGGAAGCGGGCCCTTTCAGTAACTCCTGTTTACATCTGGGCCCATTACCACCTAACTCACTATTATTTGAGGGGCTGAGTATCACTAATCATTTTAAACGGATTGTTTTTCCACTGCTTGAGAGCCAGAAAGAATAAACCTGGAACTGGCCTGGGCCTCCTATTTAAATAAACTAGCGTCCTGGCGCCCGACCTGCCCCGCACTTGGGCCCAGGGGTCCCCAAGGCCCCGCCTCCTGCCTCCCGCCCCACCCCCTTCCCGCCTCCAGGCCTTGGCGGGCTGGTCCAGGCTCCCGTCCACCATCTCCGCTCCGGTCCACCATCTCCCCATCTCGGCTGTACGGACCTCCAGGGTCGAGTTACCCCCGGGAGTCGGATGGCGGGAGGGACGGGGCCGAAGTCGGGTCGGGGGCACAACTTACCCAGATCAACAACAGGGCCCGACTCCCAAAGGTTACAAAGCACACCGCCTCCCCGGACCCAAACTTCACTGCCCCAGCCCCACCCCAGAGCCTCCCCCGCGGCCGCTGGGGCCTCCTGCAGGTCCTGCTCTCGGGGACGCTCTCCCCACCGGTGGGAGGATGGGGGCGCTGCTCCCATGGTCCCGCCCCGGCACTACCAGCTCTGAGCGTCCAAGTCAAAGTCGCCAGTGGCCACCCGAGAACGAGGGCCACAGTGTGGTCTGGCAGCCAGGAGTCCCAGAAATGAAGTGTTGGCAGTGAGGCTGGGTTCCAGGACGCCCCCCCCCACCGCCTTTGACTCTAGAGCTTGTCCTCAGGAGCTGTAGCTGGACGAAACCCAGGCGACCTGGCCGCTCGCGGGCGCCCCCCATCCAGGCCGTGAACTCCACTGCGTCCACGTAGGCTTGTCACCACCTCCAGGCAGCCCTCCAGCTTGTTCTTAAAGAGAAGGGCGGGGCGGGAGTGGGGGGGAGGGAGACTGTGTCGAGGTAACTAAACTTGCTTGATCGGGCCTATAAAACCCTGACTTCTCCTGGTAAATTCCCTGAAAAGGAGAAGAGATGTCTCAGGCCACTGGCCTGCGGGGAGTCGCACCCAGACGCCAGCGGCTCAGTCGAGCGCCCTCCGGCCCCTGGCTAGGTTTATCCAGGTCGTCCCAGAGGGGAGGCCCCGCCAGGCGAGCTGTGCAGTCAGGCTCCTCCGCGCGGGTCCTGGGAAGGCGGCTGGGGGCGCGCGGGGTCCCCGCCCCGGTCACTGCGCGGCGGGACCTTCCGGGCGCGCGCCACGAAGGCGGCCACCGGTGCGGGGCAAGTGCTCTCAGCTGCCGAGCGAATATCACCTCGAGCTCTGCTCCCAGCACCGCGCAGTTGCCTTGTGCGTGCCGTAAAGACCCGCAAAAGAACCGAGGGAAGGGGGCGGACAGCAAGGCTGGCGGCGGCTCCTCCCTCCTGGGCGTGGGGAGGGCGCCCAGCCGACCCTCCCTCATCCTAAACTTGGAGGCAGTGCTTTCGATTTGCGGCAGCTAGGGTGTGGACTCGTCGCCCCTTCCCCGCGCACGCCCGCGCTCCTGAGGGGCAGGGGTGCGGCACCCAGAGCCGCCCGCGAGGGTGTCCGGAGCAGGGCTGGAGGACAGGGGGCCCGCGAGAGGGGCCGGGAGGAGGAGGGGAGACTTGTCCAGGGGAGGGAGCAGGCGTAGGGCCAGGATGGGGGCTAGCGGAGTGCAGCCGGGGGCGGGAGTCGTCGGAGGAGCCCGGGATGGGGCCTCCGCTGGGACCTGGCAGGCGTCGCGCGTCCCTGCAGGCTGGTGGACGGGCCCCGGGGGCCTGGCTGCGGCCTCCCCTAAGGAGGCTGCGAAGGGCTAGACCGTCTCCCTCGAGGGGACGGGGCCTGGAAGTGGCGGGAGGACATCAGCAGGCCACTGGACCGGGGCCTCCCGGAGCGAGATCTGGGCGGGGGCTCTGCCCTCTCCTCAGCGGCCCCCGCGCCCCCCGCACTTCCCAGTGCCCCGGGCGAGGGCTCCCAGCCGGGCCCTGCGGTCCCTCCCGCGCTCTCCGCGGTCCCTGGACCTGCTGCTGCTCTGCAAGCCCGCCTCGGTCCTGGCCGCTGCCTTTGGGGGCCTCGATGTGACCAGTGAGCGCACACGTGGCGGCGCAGCCCTGGAGGCCAGTAGGACAGAAATGGGTCTAGGGGTGTCAGCTGAAGGACGTCCTCAGCCCGGACGGCCCAGGGGGCTGGAGACCGTGGAGGAAAAACAGTTCCTTGAAGAAATGATTGTAGTAGTTGTGCAGGGGCCAAACGTGGGCTCAGAACCGACCCTGGGTTAAAGGCCCTTAATGAACTTCGGGCCCCCAGGGGTCCCTGTCGAGAGCTCGGCCGGGAGCGGGGCGCCTCCAGGTCACGCACCTCACCCGGGGCCGCCGGCGCCCACGGCTCCCCTCCGCACGCTGCGGAGCGGCCTCCTGGGCTGACACTGCCTCTCCCCACCCAGCACGTCGGGGCACCGATCGGCCTCCCCTGTCTTCCTGGGCCACCTACTTGTCCCCACCTGACCTGCTAACTCACCTCCCAACTTTTCAGGGCTCGTGACGCCCCCGGGTCACGCGGGACACGCACCTGCTCAGGACGAACGCTCGGTACCCTTCCCATCCCTAGGCCAGGGTGGTCCCACTGTGCTGGTAGGAGCAGGGCCTGAAAACAGGGGTCCTCCCCCAGCCCACCTTCCCGTTAGAAAATGTCAGAGGTTAAAATGTTCGCTTTGCGCTTTCTCTTGATCTTGGAGGGGTAAGGCTGGAAATGCTGGCACCTTTACCGGCCTTGCTTAGACCTGCGGCTGCGAGTCCCAGCCCCACTAACTTTGGTCAGCCTTATTAATTCCAGCTGCACTCTATTTGTTTGTCATTTTCCCCTTTTCCTCCCGAATCATTATTTATGGCAGAGGGGGGACATAAACGTGCCCGCTAGTAGAATGGAGGCTGGGAGGGAATTTCTGACAAGGAGAGCATGAATGTGTGTTTTCCCTAAAGATTGCCAACAGAAGGGGCCTGGTCTGATCATCTCCTAAAAAGGTTACTCAAGAACATTAACTAATTACCCAATCAGAGAAATGAAAAAATATATATATATTCTTTAAAATAACCAAAGGTAATTATAACCCGGTTGTTGACACTAATGGTGAATAATTGATCAGGACTTACACACAATCAATTGTCAATTCCCCCCACCCCCCCTAAAAAACCGTGAGTGCTTGTGTAGTGTTATTTTGTTCCTCCCCTCTGGGCATTGCCTATGAAGATCCACTCAGTTCCCGTTTGGAGGCAGCCCCAAACCTCACAGCTGCTTCTTACATTTAATTTGTTTTCAGTTTCATCTAGAACCAAGTAACATCGGGACACCTTTTTAAAAGATACTTCCTTATTATCTTGGAACCACACTTAAACAAACAAACAAAAATCATTCTTCCTCTTTCCTTTTACCTGGGGTTGCAAAAGAACAGACTGCAGATTTCCTGACTCATCCTATTTGCATTATATTACCAGTAGAGTCCTCCTTCCTAACAGCTTCAATTGTTATCTTTCTTAGAAAGAGCAAGAACACTCTGCCCTCAGTAGAGGGAATACAAGCCTATTTTCTCTGCCTGGAGGGTGGAGGGTGTAGGTGCCAGCTGAGACTATATCCCTCTGGTTGCAGTAGATGCAGGTGAAAAAGCAGAGGAGAGCATGAAAATGGGGGTATTTGCTCCCCAAACTGGGGGTAGAAGTGGTGTCTCCCTCGCCTACCAATGCCTGACGTCCAAGTGCATAGCATCAAACACCGGTTTCCTAGCATTCTAGCCCAAGCAAAGGGAAGGACTGGCGTGTGGTTTCATCATGGCCAATAGAAAGTAATTTCCAGCAACTGGAAAATTATATTGTCATAGATTACTTCTCCTTATAATAAGCCTTTAAAATATCTGCAGGGATTTGTCACTTACATAAAGGTTTGCAAATACATCAAAGGGATATGTCCCCTTTGCGATTTGTAGAAATTCAAATGATGTTAATCATAATATCCACATATCACAGACTGTTGTGTATTGTTCCCAAGATTGTCTCTTGGGTTAACACATTTTTTTTTTAATGTTTAAAATGTTATTTTTGTAAAAGGCAGTGTAAAAACACACATTTAATGGGTCTATTTATATCCTTAGTTTGGGGTTAAAATGAATGTTTTCCTTGGGATTTTCAATGTACTGGGAAACTAAAGAAAAAGTATATGGTGGATAATCAGTGTAGACTGTTACTTGGAGGAACTTTCTAATAATCCAGCGTATTATTTACATTTGAAAAGGGATGCCTCCGACTGAAGCGATAAATGGCTTTGTAATGATTTTTGCAAACTGATGTCTCCTTACTGCGACTCGAGCAGAGAAAGTTTAGGGCACGTTTATTCCGTCACGTTAAGAAACAAAAGGGTCGACTTGACTCTTAGCCTCTTTGATAATATTTCAGTGCGATTTTAAATGACCCTAAAACGCACGCGGCCAGTGGAGGGCGGCTGCTCCGTCCGCGCTTTCCGCAGCGGTGCGCATGGGCCAGGTCCAAATATGCCGGATAAACACGCGCGGAGGACAGCCTCGCGGGCACCCGGCCGCTTCCCCGCTTCCTGGACCTGCTCGGCGGCTGCGGCGGCGGCGGGGGCGGCGGCAGCGAGGGATGCGGGTTGCGCGGAGCCCCGGCCCGGGCGCCCGGCCCCTTCCTCTCCGCCGCCCCCGCGGCCTCGCCGCAGACAAAGGTGGATGAAGTTCTTTTCAAGTTTCAAAGGCAGTTGCCCGGCAGCTTTGCAGAAACAATAACTCTTTTATTGGGAACAAATGTTGACATTTGACGGGAGCGGAGCCTGCGGCCGCCGGTCGAGCGCTACCCTTGCTCTCGGCAGCGCTCGACCCCGGGGCCCACCTGAGATTAAAGCGCGAATTCCGATAAATCTGCTCTAAAGCACCCGGGGCCGCGCGGGGTAGAGGCCGGCCGGCCGGATCGCGGGCTGCATCCCAGCCGAGGGGCGGGAGGCCGGGCCAGGCCCGCGTCCCCAAGGCCCCGCGTGCTCGGCACTGCGCGCCTCCCTCGCCTCCGCTAACATCTGCGAAAGTCTTCGTGGGCCAGGACGTAATGTTTGATTAGCTAGATTTTAAAGCAAAAGATAAAAATCAGACGCAGCAACTTCCTTCCCTAAGAAGGGTCTCTCTGTCTCTGTGTCTGTGTCTCTATCTCTGTCTCTGTTTCTCCCTCATCTTCCCTAAGGATCTGCGTGGAGAAACCATAACTCACTCTGCATTTCCTTAAAAAGATCCCGCTAAACACCTGCAGCTTTTATGTGCTTAGAGCACATTTCAAAATCAAGTTTTCCAGAAAGAAATTCAGGTCAGGAGGCAGGGTGGGTAAGTTATGGAAATCTTTGATAATTTGTTGGACTTATAAACATCAAAGAAGATTCGTTAGCCTGGGCTAATCTCCTGCAGTGCTTTGAGTTTTCACCCACTGAAAGGTATGCGTTGTCCCTGAGCGAGGGCTGCTGTGTGTGTGTGTGTGTGTGTGTGTGTGTGTGTGTGTGTGTGTGTGTAGGGAAGGGATCACATGTCCAGGTAAAACAATCTTCAGTTCCAAAGGGAGACAGCTTTTATCCAGGCTTCAATTTCTGAACATGTGCAAGGGAGATCAATTTTTGCCTGGGTTTCCTACTTCTCCATTCCACACTTCTTTAAGAGACGGAGTGCCCTCGCTGTGTATCCTCACTGGGGGCATGGTCTTTCAGTGCTTAATTTGTTAAATATTGTTAACTTTCATACTTTTCACTGAAGTCTTCAAATATTCAAATTATAATATTGCATATAGCAGATATTGCTGCCATGTGCATTGTATTCCCTGCTGACTTAGGAAATATAGCTAATATTAGTAAAAGCAAAACTACTTAACGCTTTCGTATGGCAATGCCAAATGCTATCTGGAGGGAAAATCATTATCTTCACAGTAATTCTACAAAGGTTTCATCTAAGACAAAAACAGGCAAAGGAGCTCCCGCCTCACTTTTATGTCCACAGACTCGAATTTGTTTTCTTCCATACGTGCTGCCACAGAGTAACCAGGCTGCCCACGTGAAAAATCTTCCCTGTTGCCAAGAGATAGCTCAGATCCAAACATGTCAAGGTCTCTTACTAGGAGAGGCAGGAAGGAGAAAAAAATAGTTGTGTACCCCAGAGATTCGCTTTCTGCTAACCTCCAAATGCTTATCTACTCAAAGCCAACAAAATGCCTGAGAAGTAATAGAAAACCGAAACCTTGGCCTGCGTCTCTGTTGGCAGTCAGACCCCACCATTCCTCCCCATAGGCATGGCTCTGTGACCAGTTCACAGCCCCCTGGATTTGCCTCAAGTATCTAAGATTACTTTCAAATACCCTTTCTAACAAGACCCCAGCAAGAGGCCACTAATTTCTAAGGCACAAAAAGCCACTGGAGAGAGATCCGTTTGTCAATATCAACTGGTCCAGCAATTTCCCATCCTCAGACACATCGGCCTATCGGAGCTGGCAGATGTTTAGACAAGATTTTATAAATTGTTCAATATCAGCCCATAATGAACCCCAACTGACCATTCCAAAGCAGCTAAAAGCATCCGGGACGACCCCCGCTGGGATCCAATAATGCTCTCAGGCTGCAACATTATTAATCATGGAATAAAATAGATGAACCTCTTGAAAAATAAGTGTATGATTGATTAAAGGGCAATCTAAGAAGCTATTATTCTTGTTTTATAACTGTAAGTTATATTCACTCAATTTATCTTTGGAGAGGAAATAAATGATTGTTCATTTCTTTTCTGAAATTATATTATATGGATATCCATATAATTTTGCTGAAAATTAAAGTGACAGTTTTGCTGCTTTTATGATACTAATCAAAGGGAATATGTTCCCTGACTACAAATTCTAGGCTTGTCCTATAATTAGATAGTAACACAATAACGAGGCAATAGGCTAAGGTTCTTTAAACTTTTCTTTCCCCCTAGGGTAAGGGTAAGAGTCACTGCAAGGAAAATAAATCTCTCCTCCCAGATTTTCACCGTGTGTTTAATGTGAGTTATATGAAAACGAGAGTTAAGAAGTCATCCAATAAATCTGAATAATCTGTTCCAATTTGGATAATTCAAGGTTATAATAAACAATTATTTCCCTCAATAATTTATGGTGAGGGTGTAACTATTATCCATGTTATCACAATTCTCTAGTTACTGAGAAGGTTCAATAAGCCTATACCAGAAATAAATATAAAATGGATCCTAATGCATAGGCATATCAGATCATTTTATCTTGCCATGCTTTTAAAATGTACACTAACAAGCCGTTTTCATATTCAGAACACAAAATCTGAATTTTCTTGCAATGCATGTGTATATAAATAACCTAAAACCATACATATCTCCCTACTGTGTACTTCTCTTCCATCTGCCTTTTTGTAGGAGCAGGAGAAGGGAGAGATTATTTTACACATTTTCATTAAAAAGCCTGAGGTCAGATCACCTGGGCAGAGGGGCTACTATCACCAGGACTCCCTACTCAAATCACTCTTCCAGGACAAATGAGCCCCAGACACCACATTGTTGTAGACTAGTTTGTTTTTATTTACAATTTAAGATATAAATTAGTAAAGAATTCTTGTTAAACAACCAACAAAGATTATATAACCAGCAATGTTCAAATAAAAACCAGGCAGAATTTATTTACAAAAGGTTTAGATTCCATTGCAATACAACTTGCATAAATTACGAGAAGCTTTATATCATTATAAAAATAAATATCAAATTTGTTTCCACTTCTTAAGTACTCAAGTTCTATAATCACGTTTTATTTCTACTGTGTACATCTTTTACAAATAAACTTTACAGTAAATCCTATCACAACTATAGAATATATACCGTGGCAATGAAGTGATCAATTCAAGATATCCTGAGAAAAAAGATTGTTTTCCAAAGTCACACATACATTGGGGAAGCTATACTATGCCAACAAATTCACATATGTCCAACAAAAGTCTGTTCCAATAGAGTCTGTGGGTTGGCAGTGCCCTGTGGATCCTTCTCTTTTACAGTGGCACAAGATGTGGTCCGGATTTAGAGATCATTTTTTGTTTTATATATCTGTATATTTATGAACTTGGGAAGAGAGAATGGCCTGCTGACTTTTTTTTTCCAAAGCAATTGTGACACCTACCTGTGGACCAAGGAAAAAACCAAATCATCCCAAATCCTTCAGTCCCATGCCAACATCATCATATTCTAAAAAAGAGCCCATCTGAAATGGTTTTGCCTCTTTCCCATCTTCAAGATCTGTGATTAGCAATTGTGCCTACTTGTAAAGTAGGTATTTTTTGAGTTACTGCTGTCAGCCAGGCGAACTGCACGGCCCTATCTAGTCCATCTGGACGTAGGGACAAGCCTGATAAAAGACTAGACTAGTCCTTCTATGTCTCTACAGTCTGACTCTGCAAAGATCATCTATAAAGGGGTTTGATACCCCAAGTTTCAGGAGCACTCGCTCATCAAAGCAAGTGTCTATTAAGGGTCTAGCATAGTTAAAAAACAAAAAAAGTTCCAAGTTGCATACAAATACCCAGACTTTAAGAATCTATTTTTTCCAAAGAGAAAACAACAGCAGTAGTGCAATAAATACATTCCAGTTAAAGGAGTGATTCTGTAAAGCAGAACTTGAGCAGAAAAAGAGGGACTCTCGAAAAGAGAATGGATCCTCTCCCACTTAAAGGGAAAAACAAAACAAAACAAAACAAAACAAAACAAAACAAAACAAACCAGGGAAGACTGCAGTGCTCTGTCCTCAAACCCCCTGACAAAAAGCAAGAAATACACATTAAGCAAGTTTACAGGGCAACGGGTTCGGGGAGGCTCCCCAAGGGGTAGGGGGGAACCCCAGGGAGCCCACTTACTTGCATTGCTGTGTGGGCCCTTCTATAGGTAGGGCTGGAGGCCTCCACCAACCACGGTGCAGCCCTCACTGGCATCTGTCAGGGGAGGGGGCAGTTAGTCAGAACCCACCCCCAGAGCCATCAGTCTTCCCAGACAGCAGCACAGCCACAAGCCCGCACACCCACGCTTGCAATGCCCTTGCCCCCTGCGCCCAGCGAGCAGATTGGGGGAGCCCGCTGTCTCCACCACCAATGCCTGAGACAGACTTCGGTCACGTTTCCGCGTCCTCATTTTCTCTCCCCCTCAACTCCTTTTACAGGTCTTATCAGCTCAAGCCTGAATTATGAGCAACATAGGCGATATAAAGAAAAGGAGAGAAAGAAAATAGGTTCTCGTTTTCTATTTTGAAGATTTAAAAACTAAGGCCTCTGGGAAGAACTAGAACGTTTTGTTTCCTTCCAGCCAAAGGCAGAAGAGGAGATTCAGCTGAGACTCTATAAAGGGACAGAAAATACAGAAGCTTAGGCTCAGTCAGCAGGGGGAAAGCTGGCAGCTGCATCTCGTGGCAATTTGTGTTTGACCAAATGAAAACAGTCACGAGAATACTAATAACGGTAATAATGATAAATCAAATGAAAAGTCAGTTATAAGGGGGCAAGTCCCGTTGCGAGGCAGGATCGCCTGGCCCTCCGCCCCCTTTCTGCCCTCACCACCCCTTCGCTGCTAACTTGTAGTCCAAGAACCACCGTCCAAAGACGTCCTGTCTTTTTCCTGTTCTCGTGTAAGCGACAAAGCTTCCCTGGCCAGACCTACAGGTCCCCCGGCCCCTTCCCCGGCTCCTCGAGGGTGCTCACCAACCGGGGACCCGCCGGCGCCCCCTCCCCCAGGGCCCCGCTGGCCGCAGGCCGCCTACCTTTCTTGGGCTCGTAGCCGCCGCCGGGGGGCCGGTAGTGGGGCTCCAGCGGGTGCGCGCCCGCCTTGCCCGCGTCGCTGGCAGCCTTGGGCGCCGCGTGCAGCGCCTCTCCGGGGGCCGCGGCCGCCGAGTTGTACCGCAGGAGCCCCTGGCCCTGCAGCGCCGCGTTCAAGTTCCCGTAGTTTGTGTAGTTGCCGTAGAAAGGCGACGTGTAGTAGAGGTGGCGGCCGAGCAGCGGCGACGCGGGGTAGGGCGAGCCGCCTGGCGGCGCCCCAGACGAGGCGGGCGCGGCGGCCGCTGGCAGCCCCGGCGGCGCGCAGCCCGGGCCCAGGCTCGGCTGCTTGAGGTCCGACGTGGCGATCTCGGCCAGAGACCACAGCTTGGGCTTGCTGGCGGGCGGCGGCGCGCCCGGCGACGTCCGGCTGCCCAGGGGCGTCTTGCCGCCGCCGCCGCCCCCGCGGGGCGCGGCCTCAGATGGGGGGCTCAGCAGCGGCGCCTCCACGCCGGTGAGCGGCGACGAGGTCACGGGCTTGGGCGGCGCCAGGTCCCGCTCGCCCTCCTCGTCGTCGTCCTCGTCGTCCTCCAGGTCGTCGTACTTCTTGCACTCCGAGCCCGACTCGCACAGGGGGTCCCCGGCCCGGCACGGCAGCTTCTCTCCGTCCGACTCGGCGGAGCACGAGTGATCCGTGAGCGAGTCGACGTGCAGGCTGATCCCTGCAGGGGCGCGGGCACGGTCTGTGGCACCCGGGGGCTCTCTGCCCCACCTGCTCCCTCACTTCGACCCAAACCCAGCCGCGTCCTCGAGAGAGCGTGACCTCCCAGGACGCGCTCACCGAGGAGTTTCTCGGCCCCGGAGCTGCCAGGCGGCCGAGACTCCAAGCCCGAACCTGGAGCGTCGGGCGGGCAGCACCCGTCCCCCCACCCCCAACCCCGGACCTCATCCTCCCTGACCTCAGCTTGGCGCCCCGCCTGGGAAGAAAGCTCCTGCGACCCTGCGCCCGCCTCGGCCCCTCTCACCTTCGTCCTCCGCCGAAGTCTCGGTGCCCTCCTGCGCCTTGTCCGGACTCTCCTCCTTGCTCCTTGCCGAGTCGCCCTCGTCCTCGTCTTCGTCCTCGCTTTTGTTCCTGGGGGCCCACGTCATCTTGTTCTCCTTCTTGAGCCGCCGGCGCGCGTTGGCGAACCAGGTGGAGACCTGCGTGAGGGTCATCTTGGTGATGATGGCCAGCATGATCTTCTCGCCCTTGGTGGGGTAAGGGTTCTTGCGGTGCTCGTTGAGCCAGGCCTTGAGCGTGGCCGTGGCATCCCGCGTGGCGTTCTTGCGGTAGGCCGGGTCATTGAGCTGGTACGGGTAGGCCGCGCTCCCGTAAGGGTGGTAGCTGATGGCGCCCGTCATCCCGGTCGTGTGTGCGTCGTAGGGCGCACCCTGCAACCGACAAGAGCCTGGTGAGCGGGTCCCTTGGGGACCTGCCGGGCGTCAGCGCCAAGGCGACCCCTCCACCCGCCCGTGGCCGCCTTTCCCACGATGCCTCCGGCGCTAGAGCTGCGCTTCCCGCAGCAACAGAGCAAAAGGACGCAGCGGGTAATTTAAGGCCAGCTGTTGATCAAGAAAAGCGATATGGTTTTCTTCTCAAAATTTCCAACTATTTCACTTTCCTAAAATGACGCATCTTCCCCCAAATGCCCCTGGGCCTCCGGTACAGACGTACACAAATACGAACGCACATACAGGCCCACAGGTAGTTTCTTGATATCTAAATTTCTCTGGATGTTAAGTGCGGCTGCCTCCCCTACTCCTCCTCCCCCGCCCTTATATGGTTAAAAAACTACCCCAGAGCCCCCGCTCCGCTATTCACCATCCTAAAGCTCGGCAAATCCAATTTGCAACTCAGAAGCCAGTCACCGTTTCGAATTCTTCAAATACGTGGTAATTAGCATGTTAATTCAGCCTTTAACGTTTAAATTCGAGACTTTTACAGCCTTCGCCGAGGCCCCAGCTACTCCATTGCTGCCCTGGAATTCCGCCGAGAGCGGGAGGTGGCCACCAGCCCCCGTTACGGCCTCCACCATCTAAAACGCGCTTTGCCACACCCGGCCGGGCCCAGCTGCAGACCCCGAGGAGCGCGGGCCGACCCCGGGTCGGGGAAGCAGGAGCTGCTCTCGGTGCGCAGGGGACCGAGGCGGCACTTAGCTGGCCAAACGCCGGCCGACACGTTTTTCCGAAGCATGGCCTGTGGGACAGATTAAGGCTGAGATCTTGGCGGCCGGGCCGGGCCCCAGATCCTCTAACGATGCTCCCTCCCTTCCCCAGCCCGGTGACCCCCAAGCCCCTACAAGTAGATGCTAAACACTCGGTAATCGCCCCGGAGGCCCCAGTGGCGCCGACCCTAGCGCCCCGCGCCGAAAGAAGCGAGCCCCGGCCCGCTCCGGACTCCTGGCCGAGCTTCGGCGCCTGAAAGAAGGACCACCCAGGACAGATCCCATCCCGACCCCAGCGGAGTCGCACTTCACAGGCTCTTGGGGAAAATGACCCCTGCAGCCGAGGGGAAGGGCGTGGAGCGCGAGGCTCGGCCCGCGCTCAGGACATCGCCGGCCGACCGCCCTGCCTCTTGCCCTGGACTCTCGTCCCGCCAGCAGCGCGGCGACCCCAGTCGGCGACTGCGGAGACACCTCCCACGGCACGTTCCCCGCCGCCCAGCTCGCGGATCCCCGGCCCCGCTCCGCCAGCGCCGCGATCAGTGTCTCCGCGCCCGGCGTCCCACGTCCCGCGTCCCGCGTCCCGCTCGCCCGCCCGCCCGCGCGCGGTTACCATGTAGGATGGGAAGCCGGCGGCGGCGGCGGCAGCGTCGGCCGAGTACTGCAGCGGGCTGCCGAAGCCCGTGGCCGCCTGCGCGGTGAAGGCCGCGGAGCCCGGGTAAGGGCTGAACGCCGATCCCGACGCCGAGCGCGCCAGCTCCTCGCTGCGCGGCGCCGCCAGTGCCGACGCGCCGTACGCCGGGCACGAGTATAGCGCCAGCGAGCCGGGCGCCTGGTACAGGTAGCCCTGCGGGTAGGACATGGTGGGCGCGGGGCGCCGGGCCCGCGTCACGCCGAGCAGCGGGCAGGGCGCGCGGCGCCCTCCATCCACGCCCGGCCGGGGCGCGGCGCGGTGGAGGCGGGCGCGGGGACCGCCGGCCGAGGCAGGCCGGCCTGCGCACTAGCCCGGGCGGCCCGCGGGCCGGGGGAGCTGCTGGGCGGCGGCGGCGGCGGCGGCGGCGGCAGCGCGGAGCCGGTGGGCGCAGCCGCGCGCCAGGCCGGCGGTCGGGGTTTGGGGGAGTCTGGACGCGGGAGTGAGGAGTTGAGGAAGGAGCGCTCGAGTTTCCGAGGGACATTGGAACGCGGAGCTGTCCGTCACGAGCTCATCTGCATATTCGGGCGCCCGCCCCCTCCCCTGCCCCACCCGCTTCTCCCGCTCCAGCCGCCAGGCCGCGGCCGGGGGAGGGGCGGAGACGGGCCGGGGAGGGGGGCGGAGGAGCGGGCGGCGGGAGGGAGGAGGAGGAGGAGGAGGGAGGGAGGAGGAAGAGGGAGGGAGGAGGAGGAGGGAGGGAGGAGGAGGAGGGAGGGAGGAGGAGGAGGTGGCGACGCGCAGGCTTTTGTGGCGCAGTCGACTCTCGCGCAGACCCAGCCCGCGGCTCGCGGCCCCGCAGCCTGGCGGGGCCGAGCAGTGCGCACCCCCTCCCACTCGCGCGGACTCCCGGCACCCGCCCTCCCACCTTCCGCTGCCAGCCCCCCAGACCCCGCCGCGCTGGCCCCCTTCCCTTGCCCCGCCCGCAGCTTGGCCCGCGAGAACCCGGCAGAGGCCGCCGGGCTGCCACTTGGGGGGACGAATGGCCCGTGCCCCCTCTCCGCCCGGGTGACTGAGCGCAGGACCCTAGTGCCAGGGCCGAGAGCCGCGGGTGATGGGGCGGGAGTGTGGCACCCGAGGCCCGGGTCCTCCTGGGGGTGCCGTGCGTGGCTCTCACTTCCACCTTCCTGCGTCCACCCTGCCTGCCGCACGGTGCGAAGCTCCCCGCGTGGCCTCGCGTCTGGTCTCCGGCCCCGCGCCGCCCGGCGTGTCCCCGCGGGACCCGGATCCGGGGCACTTTCGTTGCGAACTGCCAGGAGGGCCCTGAGGTGAGCTTTCTGCCCCGAAATCCGTAGTGGCAAGCCGGTCCCGGGGTGTTAGGACTTTCTGCTCTAGGAAGCGTTTTAGCCCACGCCTCCAGTGCTTCGTCCGGGAAGACGCAGCCCCCCCAAAGGGTTTTATTTTATTTTGTTTTAATAAGTTGACTCCTCTTTCGGATTTGTGTTGTGAAACACTCGGGGGAATGATTGTCACCGGACAGACCGCCTCTGGCGCGACGTGAAGCCTCGCTGTCACTCGGGAAGGGACGAGAAAACGACAGGCTGGTGGCAAGGGCGGCGCAGTCGGCAGCACAGGTAGCTCAGGTAACAGGCGACTCGGGAGGTGCTTCGCAGGGCCCAGCGGCGAGATGCTTAGCAAAGGGCCCTGGGACCCCCAGTCCCTCGAAAACACCCTTCTCCCCATACCTTCTCCAGGGGCCGGGCCAGCGGAAGCGGGCGTCTGGGCTGGGGGGGCCGGGGGGTGGGGAGGTCACCGGTGGCGCTCAGGAGGTCCACGGGGGGTCGGGTGTGTGCGGATACGGCGGGGTGGCCCACACAACAGGTGTCACTACTTCGGCGGCCGTCTCGGGTGGGTGACCTGTAGGGGGAGAACGCGGTAGCTGGGAGCTCCGGCCCGCAGACCCCCCCCCCTTCCCGCAGCCCCCTGTTGGTTGGGCAGCTCTCAGAGTGACCAGAGTTATCGCTTTCGGGTCGCGGTCGCGCGGGCGCCGCGCGCGCGTCCTGCGGCCGCTCTGCTGGCTGCGGCTGCAGCGCGGAGACCATGAGGCCCCAGTCTGCGGCCTGGTCGCCTGCGGCACCTTCGAGGCAGTCAGGGTGCGTCTGTCTTTCCCTAGGTCCAGGGGACCAGTTGTAAACCGCAGTGCCGGGCTTGAGCAGAACCCACCGTCCTTGGCCTGCGGGTGGGTGGCCCCCGGTAGGTGCGGTCCAGGCCCTTTAACGAGCCGCCTCTCCCCCGAGCCCCCAAACCACTCGCCCCCACCTGTCCCCCCACGCTGCCTACAAACCCCAGCCTGCTCCCGCCGCACTTCACTGGCCACCTCCCCCCCAACACACCCTCCTCCGCCCCGCCCCTCCCCCACTACTTCCCACACACTCTGGGCCGCTGTGAGGAGCCAGCAGGGGAGTTTCAACAATGCTGTGACCCCAAGCAGGACGTCCTAATTCAGTTCAGGGCAGATATTTTAAATCAATTATCCTAGCGTTAAAAAGGAAAGAGAAGGAGAGAGAGCCAGAGGCCCCAGCAGCCCTGTGGAGCATGCCTTTGACAGGACCCACGGCATTTGTGGTCTTCCTGGGAGGGAATTCGGCCGGGAAGAGGCCATAAATGAGACAGACACACGTTGGATGACCAACATAAACAGCAACAGATCAGGTTACAGGCCTTCGGTTCGCTTCCAATTACATAGTTTAAGTGAAAAAATCAGGTCTAATTTTTATCTCCAAGGAAGACTGGCTTGAGTATTTCCATTTCTAAAGACCAGTTCCTGCTGTTGTCTCATTAGCATTTGGGCCTGCCCCCCCTCGCCCTCCCTCCCCCTCCCCCTCACCCTCACCCTCCCCCGATCTCTCTCCTGGGCCTGATCTCTGCCAGGGGCAGAAAAGAAAACAGCGAATTATTACAAAAACATCCCCGGTTTGGAGCAGAAGCATAAGCTCCGATACACTCGATTTTGACATCAATTAAGTGTATAACCAGACATGTGCACGTGGCTTTGGAGGGTCTCCACTCGCCCAGGGTGCATCTCCAGAAAGGGCTGCCAGGCTCTTCCCTCTGCCTCTAGCTCGGCGCTGCTGATTCTGAAGACAGCCTCTTCTCCGAGTGTATTTATCCCCCAGCAATTATACTCCTCCACTGAAATCTGAATTTTCCGTACTGCTGCCTGCTACTAATAAAACCCGTCTACCTTGCACTATTAAACAGTCGAATCGCCCTACATGCCGTTTTTATTAGTAGTGACTGTAGCAAATTAAAATGCCTACGCAGAGACATTAAAACTTAACGCTCTGCATTGTTATTGGGATATATAAACTCCGTTTCGCTTTAAAGCGCTCTGATTTTTTAAAATCACTTTCCCTTTTCGTAGATTAAAGTTGGCTGGGTCTTCTTTTTAAAAACTCAATCGAAAGAACAGGCTGCATGTGTCGAGGCTCGACGCGGTGGCTGGGAGCGCGGCCGCCTGCGACGGTGGCCTGGATTCGCTGGAACTGCGTCTCGGGTCACCGCGGGGAGCGCTCGGCTGCGCCCCGGGCCGCCAGGCCGCCTCTCTCCGAGAGCAGGGACCTAGATGCTTCGCTCACGGGCGTGGAGGGCGTTCAGGCCTGTGGAGCGTCTGCGTCCGGACGTACACTTGGCTTCTGTGGCTTTCAGTTGCCCTCCGAGCTGGATTTAAAGAGAAGGGCCGGCACGCAGGGCCAACCGGGTAAGTGCCCGGAAAGCGCGCTCACACGGAACCATTAACCTGGGCAGTGAGCTTTCAGGTTTACGGTGCATCCCCTCGCCCCTTTGCCCCAGGTATGCATTCAAAAAAAAAAAAAAAGGGGGGGTGGTGATGGTTAGCACTGTCACATTTCTGTTTCTTGTCCCAACAGTGGCCGATGCCTTTGGAACAAGTCGGCGTGGACATGCACGTTTCAAGAAGCTGCGGTTTCCCGGAGGCCAAGCTCTGGGAAACGGCAGAAACGCTCGCGGGCTTGGGCTCCGGGCCCTTCCCGGAAAGCGGCGGCGGCGCAGACCGTGGCGCCCTCCACCTCCGTCCTGGGGCTCCCGGGAGCCGGGCAGGCTGAGCGGCGACGCGGCCCGAAGTCGTGCGCGCGGGCGGCGAGGGGGCGCTGTGGCCCGCGGCTGCCGCCTCGTCCCCGCCGCGGTGGCCCCGGCGCTGTCCCCGGCCACCGACGGGCGGCGGGAGTCCCGGACCTGCCTCCTCCCACGTCGGTTTGATTCGGGGAAGAAGGACAATAACACTGGAGGATTTCAATAAAACCTGAGCCTCACTCGACCTTTCTCTCGTTCCGCCTTCTGCCCTGTCTTCCGGGGAGTTTGTAAGAGTTTGGTGGGAAAATAGGTGCCATTGTGGAGCTTGTAAATTTGGAGGGGGGTCAGTTAAGATTAAAGAGACACATTTTACGTGGTTCCCCCGAATAAAGTCACGTGTGAAATGTAAGTCGTTTCAGTGTATAAGGCACATTTCCAGTGTGTTCCTAATCGAGTTCTCTTCCTGTGCCCGCACTTCCTGGCGGGACTGCGGAGCGAGTGACAGCAAGAACCAGGAGAAAGAGCACGAGAGTTCGGTTGTGCGTTTTCCTTTGTTTTTCTTTTCTTTTTTGGAAAACCGAAATACGTCGCTATAAATTGTACAAAATTTAAGTCAAACTGAAACGTAAATGCCTTCCAAGCGGGGTTGAGCCCGCTCACGATTCTGTGGACACTTTGGATTTCCGAGGTTCTCAAACTCTCTTCTGATGCGGCCACGTGTGTCTGGAAAACAAAGTCGTAGGCGAACCCGCGCGAGGCCCAGGGGTCCCCGACGCTCCTGTCCAGGAACCCCGAGCTGGGACGCGGCCCGGGGTTTTCAAACGGGCCCGAAAGCCAGGGCCCTGCGGGCAGCGCCGCGGGTGGGCACCCGGGCTGGGGCCCCAGGACGCAGGGAGCTCTCTTCTGCACCTTCTGGGCTCAGCCGGCGACCCGGCTCTCCCACCAGCGGCTCGACCTCGGAGCTCGGACGACTCCGAGGTCTCCTGGCCGCTAACGTGTCCCTCCCGGTTTCCTTTAGTGGCAGCACAGATGCCCCGCCTCCGACGCGCTTCCTGAAGTTTCTCCCGCGCTGCGCCCCGAGAATCCTCCCCTCGCCATTTCTCAGCATACCGCAGGCTTGGCCTGCGTGCTCCCCTGGCTCTCGGCTCATCACTCCTCCCCGCCCGCCCGCCCGGAACCGCAGACCCTAGAGGCGAGGCGTGCGCGCGGCCCCGCGCCCAGGTCCCCGCCGGCGTCCGAGTCCCGGGCCTGGAGCGCCGAGCGGGAACTGGATGGCGGGTGCGGGGGCGGGGCAGGGGGCGCGGGCCGGGTACGGGATGAGGGATCCGAGTTACCGGAGACCCGTTTCTGGAGCAGCGAAGACCCGAGCGCCCTCGTCCTGCAATCGGCGGCTGCCTGGAAGGAGAAGTGTTCGGGAGTCCTCAGCCCTCCACGTTCACGGCGTGGACTCGCACACACGTGCGCGCGCACACGCGCGCTGCCCGGGGAGGTCCGCGCGCCGCGGGAGCTGCTCTGGGCAAGTGGAAAGAAATACGAGTTGTCAGTTTTTTCTTTTCACTTTTCTTTAAGTGTTTCTGCAAGACAGTCGTTGGAAGAACTTAGTTCACCTCCATCCCCCACCTCTCCCCACCCCACCCTACCCTCAGTCCCTCCGGCAGCTACTCCATCACTCGCTTCGCATTCTCCGTTTTACACTCCGGAGCGCACCGTGGGACGTGAGTGCGGGTGTGAGCGCGCCCAGGGGGCTGCAGAGACCGCGCGAGTCGCTCCGACCGGCCGGAGCAGGTAGGATCCTCGCTCGCAAGAAAACATGGGAGGAGAAGGAAGTGTGTTTTGACAATTGCTTTCATCAGAGAAGCGAGGCTGTATAGGGCGTTTGTCTGGGGCCACGCTTCATATCCTTTTGCTAACTCTCGGTTTGTGCACCCAAATGGCTCGCCCAGACCACGGTTCGGCGGCGGGTAGTCAGGCTCACACACCAGCCCTCCCCAAGCTCTCCCACACACTCTGACACAGCTGGGTTGCAGAGCCAGGGGTAAGGGAGGATTTTTTTTTTTAATTCTGGAGGGAATGCAGAAAGAAAAGTTTGATACATTTGATTGCATTAAAAGTAAAAACTTCAGTTGGATAGAAAATAAATTGCTGACACCAACCGGGGAGAAGATATTTGCAGCCCACCTAAACGGCAAAGACTGCTCTGCAGAATCAGGAAGGGTTCCCAAAGTCAACGGGTGAAGGCAAGCCACCCAGTGGAGAAATGGGTCAGGGATGCGGGCAGAGACCCTCCACACAGAGGAGACCTAAGAGCCAAGTTCTCAGAGGCTCACAGTCACTCTTGACAGGGAAATCATACAGTGTATAAGATGCCACTTTACGCCCACTGGATGACACCAAACTAGGCCCAGGGTGTGCAGAGACAGGGCACTCACTCTCCCTGCCATGCTAGTTGAAATGGCTACAAAGGAATTAGGGAGACATTTGGCCACATCTGAAAGAGCAGGAGATGCCCACTCCCTCTCACCCTTGGATGCCTTGCCTTATCGTCCACCACAAGAAAAATGCCAGGCAGGGGCACGGAGGCCCCAGCACAGCCCTTGCAGCATTGTTTGCAAAGTGCAGGTCTGGAAACGTCCTAAATGGCAGGAGAGGCCTGGATACAGAGTCTGTGGCATATTCCATGGAACAGAATGTTCCCCAGGGATGAAAGTGAGTAAGATAGCTCTGCTGGTATCAACATGAGTGAGTCCTGAGAATATAGAGTTGAGCGGGGAAAATAATAATAATTTTTTTTAAAAGGATACAGACAACTTGATGCCGATGACAGAATTTGACAAAACCCAGCAATATGTGTGCTATTTACACATGGGGGTGGGGAGTGCAGTAATGCTGTGGGGAGGAAGGTCTCCCCTCCGCTGCAGGCCCACTGAGTGCCTGGGAAGAGGGGTGAGGGGACTCCACTGTGTTAGTCATGTTTTATTTCTGAAAAATACATCTGCTGCAAATGTCACAAAAGATTATTAACTTGGAATGATGGTTACGTGGGATTCTATTACTCTGTACATTCCTACCATGTGAGATATTTTACACTTTGAAAATTAAAAGAAAAATATGTGTTATCATTTAAAAAGAAGAGGCATAGCACAGAAGTATGGTGAACTAATTTAGGAGAGCTTTCTTAAAAAAAAAACAGGTTCTCAAAAATTTGCATTTTTGTCTCTTTCTTCCTCTCTTCATCCCCCTACCCTTCAAAATATAAAGGTAAACAAAGTCTTGGATTTGCAGTTTAGACCTTTGAACGGACTGTCACCCATGTGTCTTTGGGCCATCGTCCAGAGCGTGGCAGGTAGAGAGGGGCTTCCTGGGCAGGGCGCTCCCTACAGGACCCTGGGCCCCTCGTCTGGGACCTGCAGGTTAGCGGCTCACCCCATGGCCACTTGCTCTGCTCAGGGCCGAGGCACCGTCACAGAGGGCTCTGGAGGGGAAGGACAGCGTTGCTGCCACCGGCCACCTGCACGCGTCTATGGGGAGAGAGATGCCTTTGCCCTGGATGGAATTCTGCATCTTCTCTCCACACACAGTACATGTATTTTAGAAAATTAAAGTTACGATTAGAGAGAAGGGCTGTGGAAGACAGAAAGATGGGGGGGATGGCCAAGGGGGAGGGCAGAGTGTAGCCTAGAAAGGAAAGCAGAAGAGAGGCTGGGGCAGGGTAGGAAGACTCCAGGCCCCGGCAGGCCCTCACCCCCCACACACCCCTCACTCCCAGAATACAACTCTGTGCCTTTCTGGCACTTAAGCTGCTTCTAGAAACAATTCTCTCTGCTCTCATTCTCTCCATTTCAGCTAGACGGATTGGATCTTGCACACACATCTGCGGAGAGGCCTTGCTCAGGCAGAGAGGCCGGCAGCTTGGCCCCGGCAGTGATTACAGAGGCCTCCACGTTCCATTCTATTCCCCAACCTGCTCAGAGCCAGGCTAGGAAAGGGTGCTGCTTCCTGGGAATCCCCGCAATTCCAAAGGCTCCCCTGCGTCCACCACTGGGTGGAAGGCCCTTGCGGCTTACTTCCACTGGCAGGCAGCCATCGGGCTGGCTGCCCCCTTGCTCTCTGCTCGGGCCCCCTGGCCTGCTGACCCTTCTTCCAGCAGCCACACCCCCTCGCACGTCAGCCTCTACACGTTGCTTCCCCCGAGAGCATCCTGCCCACGGGGCTCCTTCATCCCTCTGCCTCGGGGCTCTGTGGCAGCCGCAGCCAGAGCTGCTGCTGGTGTCCGGGTGTGAAGGTTCTCTGACCTCAGTGCTGCCTCTGCCTTCAGGCCTGGCAAATTGTGGGAGCTAGACAAGTATTGATTGAATGAATGAAAGAATGAGTGGATGGCTTGCTCTTGGTTATTCACCTTTACTTCTAAAAGGTACAGCAGGGTGTTGAGGGAAAGAAACAAAAAAATCACAGGGACACTTGCTTACGTTTTACCCCCGCTTCCCTCCTTGGAGATTCCTCTGCACCTGAGTGTCATGGACACTCGTAATCCAGGCAGATCCGATCACGCCTCAGGAGCCCTGCTCTCCAGTGTAAAGCACGGTTGATTTGGGATGTTAAATTTTAGGGCCCAATGGAAATACGCACGTAAAATAACATTTAGTTTTAAAAATAAATTCCTGAGTTAGCAATCAGCCCCAAACCTTGCATTCCTTGAGGAAAGTGAGCGTGCACTTTTATTTTTGCATCTCAAATGACCTGTTCCCAGCACACAGACATTTGGGAAAAAGGAAATTTGACCAAAAGCAAACTGGACTTTTATGATATTTTTAGTGAAAAATTCAGTGAGAACAAGTGTTTAAAGCACTACTTAGATCTGAGCAAGGGTTTTGTAGATACAGACAACCTTATTGTAAAACTTATTTTTAATGGCACAAACCTTACGATAGCTAAAACAATTTTGACAAAGAAGAATAGAGTGGGACGAATCAGTCTACCGGATATCAAGACATGACATCATTGGAACAGAAAAGGCAATCCAGAAACAAACCCAGATGAATATTCCTGACGTATTTTGACAAAGGTGCAAAGCATTTCAGCAAATGGTGTCGGAGCAATTGGACATCCATAAATCACACACACACACACACACACACAACTCCAACCCAGTCTCACATCTTATACAAAAATTAACTAAACGTGGATCACAGACTTAACTGTCAAATTATGAAACTTTTAGAAAAATAGAGGAGAAAATCTTCAAGATTTAGAGCAAGGCAAAGAATTTGCAGACTGGACACCAAAAGCACAATCCATAAAAGGAAAATTTGATACGTTGGGCTTCATCCAATTTAAAACTTTTGTTCTCTGAAAGAATGAAAAGGTAAGTTGCAGACAGAAAATATTTGGGTTGGCCAAAAAGTTTGTTCGGTTGTAAGTAAAAATACAAGACACATTTTTCATTTTCACCAGAAATTTTATTCAACAATGTACTCACTAACTGAACAAACTTTTTGGCCAAACCGTATATCCGACAAAGGACTAGTATCTAGAATATATAAAGAATACTCAAAGCAAAATAGTAAACTACAACAATAAAAAACAGTCCAATTAAAATTTAGTCCAAAGAACTTTCACCGAAAAGGATATATAGATGGCAAATAAGCATATGAAGGATGTTCAACGTCATTAGCCATCAAGGAAATGCAAACTAAAACCACAGTGAAATATATGCACCTATCAGAATGGCTAAAATAAAAAAAATAACATAGAGATAACATCAAAGTCTGGTGAGAATGCAGAGAAACAAGATCATTCATCCAGTGCTGGTGGGAATACAACATGGTAAATCCACTCTGGAAACTAGTTTGACCGTTTCTTATAAAACTAAACTTGCAGCTACCATGAAGTCTAGAGATTGCATTCTTGGGCATCATTCCCAGAGAAACAGAAACTTATGTTCACACAAACCCTGTACACGGATGTTCATAGCAGCTTTATGTATAATAGACAGAAACTGGAATCGGCCCAGATGTCCTTCAGTAGGTAGAACGAACTAATGCTCAACCGTATGCAGGAGTGAGTTATTGGTCCACACAAGAACTCTCGTGAATCTCCAGAGAATGAGACCGAAGGACAAAAGCCAATGCCAAAGGTTATACACTGCGTGATTCCACCAGGAGAACATTTTGAAATTACAAAAGTTGAGAAATGGAGAACAGTTTGGTGGTTGCCAGGTAGGAGAGACAAAGTGAGGGAGTTAGGAAGTAAGAGGGAGGGGGCGTGTTTACAAAAGGGAACAGGGAGGAACCTTGTGGTGATAAGGGTCAGTACCTTGACTGTGTGTGTCTTCAGAGACATTCAGGGCATGAGGGCTGGAGAAGATGTGGGACCCACATTATATGATGCCCCCTCTGAGCACAGGAAGGCAGGGCACGTGACAAGGGGACGGTAGAAGCAGCATTCTCCTGGAGGTGCAAAGCCAGGAACTGCCTTCTATATTTTTTGACTTTTATAAATATTTGGTGATTTTTAAAAGTTATATACGGTCGGGGGAGGGATAAATTGGAAGTTTAGGATTAACAAATCTATTATATATGTATAATAGATAAACAACAAGGACATACTGTATACCACAGGGAACTATATACAATACCTTATAATAACCTATAATGGAAAAGAATCTGAAAAAGAATACATATATATGTGTGTGTATATATATATATACAATAGAATCACCGTGCTGTACACCTGAAACCAACACAACATTGTAAATCAACTATACTTGAATTTTTAAAAATTATATACAAATATGATGAATTGGGTGTAAACTGTAATGGGATGAGAAGAAGAGCATGTTTTTATATTTATCTTTTGAAATCTCTGACTTTTCTAGATTTTTACATTAGTCTGAGAAAAAATATATATTATATATAGAGATCCTGAATTATGGTAGATACTAAATTATATCTGAAATAAGCACACATATATTTCAACTCATATTTAATGTTAATGTTTCTTTATATCTCTCCTCATATATTGAAAGTCTTGTTTCTTTCACCAATGTATATTTATTGATTTATTCTGAAATATACATAAAGTTTCAAAACCATAAATATCAACATTACTACTAACAATAAATCACTCAGTACAGTTTTTTTTTTTCTTTGTAAATCATTTTGCCTATAGAACATATCACACTTGGGATCCACAAAACAGTATTCATAATTACTTGAAGATAGTATTTTATCTTTTATCAATTTTACACAAAGATTTATTTTTTTCCTACCTAAATTAATTTTAGGACTTTTCCTCTTTTTGACTGAATTTTTGTAATTCAATAACTTCCATGGTTAAGAGTCACGGGAAGTGTGCTCAACAGTCTTGGCCCCTTTGTCTCCCCCGTTTTCCATCTCTCCTGCCCTCCAGCTGTCCGTCTCTGCCCTCATTAACTTCTACAAGTCTTCCCAGCATTTCTTTTTGCAAATGTGAGCAAATACATGCACACGTTCATGACCATAAGTCAATAAACCCTCTCCCTTTCTTTCTCAGGTTACATACCTCCTTCCCAAACTTGCTATGTTTTCTTAACAATAACTCAAGGAGATCACTACGAATTACTTTCTAGAGAATTTTCCCTTTTTTCCCAAAAGTACCTGAGTAGTATTGCCTTCAAGGGTGCATCATAGTTATTCAACCAGACCCTGAGTGAAGGGCCTTTGTGCTGGTTATAAGCTTGTACTTTATTAATAGTGCTGCGGTCGGCAGCTTTCTTACAGGCTCTTGCTGGGGAAGGCGCAGCTTCAGCCTGGAACCTAAAAAAAGGGATGTCTGGGCCGTAGGGTGACTAAATGTGTGGTTTTAGCTGGAATTGCCAAATTTCTGTTCTGTTTTGTACTCCAAATATCAGTATAAGAGACTGCACGTTTCTTCACATCCCAACCAGTGTAGACTGTTTAAAGAAACTCGGAATGTTGCCTGATCTGATATGTGAAAAGTGAGTAATAAATTCTTCTTTCGATGGCATTAACCTCTCAATATTGGAACTCAGTCACCTCCCTGAGGTAAAATCCCACACGTATGTTTCAGAACAAAGTGGCATTTCATTATGGTTTAATGTGAATTTTCCAAATAACTAATGATGCTGATCATCCTTGCATGTGCTTGTTGGCCATCCATATACCTTATTTTCTGAAGTGGCTGTACAATTCTTGTGGTCATTTTTAAAATGCATTGTTTTTCTTCTAATTTTTGCATTATAAGAGTTCTTTATATATTCTGGACACAAGTCCTTTTTCAGATATAGGTTTTGCAGATATTTTCTCCCAAACTGTGGCTTGCATTTTCATTTTTTTTGTTCTATTAATGGAGTTTTTCAACAAGCAAAACTTCCCATTTTGATAAAATTCAATTTTCAAAAATTATTCTTCTTGCCTTGTGGGATGTGTATGTGTGTTGTGTGTCCTTTTAAAGAAATATATGCCTGATCCAAGGTCATGAAGATTTTCTCCTATGTAATTTTTGCAACTGTTATGATTTTAGCTCTTACATTTACCTATTATGATTCATTCTGGAGTAATTTTGTGTGTGGTATGTAGTAAGAGTCAACATTATTTTTTTCCCCATCTAGTACATAGTTGTTTCAGTGCCACTTATTGAAGACTATACTTAACCCAGTGAATTATCTTGTCACTTTTGCCAAAAAATACAGTTGCCCATTTGAGTGTGGGTGTATTTCTGGCTTCTCAACAATGTCCCATTGAGATCTGTCTATCCTTAGCTCAATACCATATTGTTTTGTTTTTATCTCTTTACAGAAAGTCTTAAATTTAAAGTTAAAAGCATAAGTCCTTTAACTTTAATTTTCTTTCATAAAATTGTTTTGGAACTTCTAAGTCCTTTATATTACCCTGCAAATTTTGAATTAGTTCCTCAATTTCTACAAAAAGGCCCGTGAGGTTTGATTGGGATTTAATTGATAATATAGATCAAGTCGTGGAAAACCGCTCTCTTAAAAAATATTGACTCATTCAATCCGTAAATATACTCTACCGTTCCTTTTATTTAGGCCTTTAAAAATTTTCTCAGGAATGTTGTATAATTTTTAGGGTAGAAATTTTGAACAACATTTATTAAAGTTATTACTAAGCATTTTATTTATTTATTTAAGCCATTGGGAATGCCTTTGTGCGACATATGTTGACACTGTTTATATAGAAGTACAAGTAATTTTTGTATATTGACCAGGTGTTCTGCAATCTTGCTAAATTTGGCTATTGGTTGTATTAGCTTTCTGTAGATTTTTAAAATTTTCTGTATAAATGATTATGTCTTTTGTGAATAAAGTTTTATTCCAACCTTTCCAGCTTGCTTGCTGTCTCCTTCACTGTCTGCCTTTCTTGCACTAGCCAGAATCTCTGGTGTGATGCAACAGAAGTGTGACGGAGGCATCCTTGCCATCACCCGAGCTGGGAAGGTCAGTCTGTCTTCACTAAGCATGGTGCTGCTGTAAGTTTTGAAGATGTCCTTAAGTTTGGAAGATTTCCCTTTTTTCCTAGGTTGCTATGAGTTTTTAATCATGGATGGGGGCTGTACTTTCTTGAAACTTATTTTTCTGTATCTATTGAATAAACATATTTTTTTAATTTAATTCTATTAATATAGTATGTTACATTAATTGACTTTCAAATGTCAAACCAACCTTGCATTAGTGAGATGAACTTCACTTGGTCATTGGTACATTGTCATTTTACAGGCCCGTGCGTCTCATGATATAGAAACAAAAATCTTCAAATATGTTAAGGAATCGAGTCCAGCAACTTATCAGAGGATGACAGATCATGCACAAATGGGGTTTATCTCAGGAATTTAAGATTGACTCAACTTGGCAAAATCAACCAATGTAATTCATCGTATGAACAAGATAAAGGAGAAAGATGATATGATTATTTCAACAAATGCAGAAACAACTTTTGACAAAACTTACAGTTCCTTTATTAACAACACGCAGAAAACTATGGGTAGAATGAAAAATTTTCAAACTGACAAAGGACATCAGCATACACCTAAAGCTGACACCACTGTTAAACATGATAGATTGCATGCTCTCCACGATTGGGAGCAAGACGAAGGTGTCCACTTCTATTCAACATCATATTCACAGTCTTAACCATGGTAATAAGACAACACGTAAATAACAAACAAACAAGAAATAAGACAGAATTTGGAAAGGTTTCCTAGACAACACAATTGCCTATGCAAAACAAAATACCTATTAGAATTACTATGTGAATTTAACAAGGTTACAAAACACAAAGTCCACATTAATGTCAATCAGTTGTATTTCCACACAGTGGTGACAAATAATAAGAAAATTTAATTTTTAAAATTCCATTTATAGTATTGTTGAAATATTAAACAAATAGAAATAAACTAAATCAAATGTAAAACATACAAATTCTACATGGAAAACTACAACGTAGTACTGAGAGCAATTAAAGGAAATATAAATAAAATGAGAGATATAACATAGTCGTGGATTGAAAAACTCCACATCGTGAAGACATTCATTCTGCCCAAATTGATATGTAAATTGAGTACAGTGCCAATCGAAACCTCAATAGGAATTTTTGTAAAAACTGATGATTGATTCTAAAGCTTATTTAGAATTTCAAAGGACAATAGTCAAGCAATTTTGAAGAAGAAGAACCAGACTGGAGAGCTTCTGCTACTTGATTTCAAGCCTTATTATAAAGTTACAGTAATTAAGACAGCTTGCTATTGGTGAAAAGATGGACACATAGATCAACAGAACAGAATAGAGAGCTGAGAAATAGCTGTACACATTTGTGATTACTTAATGAAAAAATGCCCTGGTGTTAGAACAACTCAACATCCATATGAGAAAAAAAAAATAATTGCTACCTAACACCATATACAAAATTATTTTGAAATGGATCATAGACCTAAATGCAAAGGCTAAAACATAGGAGTAAACTTTTACAATTTGGAGGTATTCCTTAGAGAGGACACACATAAGAATATCCTTAAAAGAGAAGGGGCGAGGGGCTTCCCTGGTGGCGCAGTGGTTGAGAATCCACCTGGCAATGCAGGGGACACGGGTTCGAGCCCTGGTCTGGGAAGATCCCACATGCCGGGGAGCAACTGGGCCCGTAAGCCACAACTACTGAGCCTGCGCGTCTGGAGCCTCTGCTCCGCAACAAGAGAGGCCGCGATATTGAGAGGCCCGCGCACCGCGATGAAGAGTGGCCCCCGCTCTCCACAACTGGAGAGAGCCCTAGCACAGAAACGAAGACCCAACACAGCCGTAAATAAATAAATAAAATTTAAAAAAAAAAAGAGAAGGGGAGAGGGGCTTCCCTGGTGGCACAGCGGTTGAGAGTCTGCCTGCCAATGCAGGGGACGCGGGTTCGAGCCCTGGTCTGGGAAGATGCCACATGCCGCGGAGCAACTAAGTCCGTGAGCCACAACTGCTTAGCCTGCGCTCTAGAGCCCACGAGCCACAACTACTGAAGCCTGCGTGCCTAGAGCCCATGCTCCACAGCAAGAGAAGCCACCGCAATGAGAAGCCTGTGCACCACAACAAAGAATAACCCCCGCTCACCACAACTAGAGAAAGCCTGCGCACAGCAACGAAGACCCAACGCAGCCTAAAATAAAATAAAGAAAGAAATTTTTAAAAATGAGAGAGAAAAGGGATAAATTGGACTTCATAAAATTCTCTTTAAGTGACCAAGACGATAAAATAAAAAGGCAAGCCACAGTGTATAATTTGTTGTCTGTGACATATTATATATAGCATATTTTTTGACAAAACACTTGCATATGCAAACACATCTTACATTTCAATAAGATGAGGAGTCTAATAAAAAGTGGGCAAAGTCTTGAAAAGACACTTGTCAAAAAAGATATAATTTCAAAAATGGTCAACACCAGCAGTCGTAAGAGAAATGCAAACAAATCCCAGTGAGGTTCCACTACTCACCTTCTAGAATGAGGCTAAAATTAAGGAGACTGACAATATCAGGTGTTGTTGATGAGGGAGAGCAGCTGAGATTCTAAATCATTCCTGGTGGAAATGTAAAACTGGGCTAGCACTTCAGAAAACTATCTGGGCCGTCTGATATGAGCCTCAACGTATGCTTACCACGTGCCCAAGAAATTCTACTCTTAGGTCTGCCCAAGAGAAAAGAGAACGAGTGTCCCGCCAACCATTTGACCCCCATGTTTATTGTAGCATCATTTATCATAGCCCCAAACTGGGAACAACCCAAATAGTCATCATCAGGAGAGTTAGATTGTGGTCCACAGTGCGCAGGTGACCTGTCTCATCACCATCAACCCTGGGCAACTCTGCAACATGTAACCTTGAGGTGTTCAGGCTCCCCATCTTCTGCTTCACCCTCCACACCTGACCAGACACTGTACCTACCCAGGGACCTTCTGTCCTCATGCCCGAGGGTGTAAGAGAATCTGAAGTCACATTTGACTTATCTTCCTTTTTCTCTTAATTAGTTAGTTAGTTAAATATGCCAACAAATACTTTTGGAAAACGGTTATGGGAGGAACTGAGGACCCACCAAATTCATACGTGGAAGTCCTAACCCCCAGTGCCTCCAAATGTGACCGTGTGTGGAGATTCAGTCTTTAAAGAGGTGATTAAGGTGAAGTGAGGTCAGTGGAGCGAGCCCGGCTGCCGTATGAGTGGTGTCCTCGGAAGAAGAAGAGATTAGGACACAGACACACACACAGAGACGACCATGTGAGGACATAGGGAGGAGATGGCCTTCTACACGCCCAGGAGAGAGGCCTCAGAGGGAAGCAGCCCTGTGGACACCCTGATCTTGGACTTCTGACCTCCAGAAAGGTGCAAAAATAAATCCCGGTTGTTTAAGCCACTCAGTCTTGGTACTTTGTTAGGGCAGCCAGAGCAGATGATACAAACACCTGTGAAGTAAGAGCCACTAGGTCCACCTTCGTGAATGCCATTATGAGTATGGAAAAAAAAGAGGTGTGGTCGCATGGGGTTTATTCTCAGCTGGGGGTGAGGATGGAAATTCACTCATTCCCCAGCGGCCATGCCCACATGAGCCTCCTACTGCCTTTCCTGACTGTGACCCCTCTCTTCCGCCTGGTTTGCCACAATCTCCCTCTTGCTACCCTCGACCCTACCATCAAGTTAAGGGAGCATGTGATTTGCCACTTACACTTCCCAGATGACTTGTCCCTGGAGATGGGGCTCAACAGAATAGAAGTCACGGTGTCCAACTGGCAGACTACTAGCAGACTGGGAGGTGAGGCAAGCAGCCCCTACACTCCCCAGGTACCACCACTTGCCAGGGGCTGATGCAGACACCGAAGACCACAGCGGCCCCCCCCCAAACTTTGTGCAGATTGGGTGAGAAGGGGCTATCACTGAGATCTAACGCTATTCCCTTTGGGAATTCGTTCCTGTGTTCACAGAAGAGGGAACCAAAGCTGGAATGAACAGTGGCACCGGAGTGTTCTATTCACTTACGTACACCTTTATTGTGTGCTGACTTGGTACAGAAGAACCCCGTACTGTGGGGCAGAGAAAGATTACAGCAGAGTTTCTTCTTGTACCCATTAGAAGACAGGGAGAGACACGCACGCCAACCTTAACCAGGTTATGTAATATATAAAATGATGCAGAACAGAGAGTGCTGGAATTTCAAAACAGGAGTCTCCTGCCAACGTCCGAAGAGACTCCAGCCACCTCACGCAGAATCCCGTGTGGTGACCACCTTTCCCCAATGCATCCCACGTGCTCCAGGGCACAGGCCGGCGTTCAGACTCTGATACCCCCTCATCACTGATGCTCTTCTGGTTTCTCTCATTGTCTCTCAAGTTTGCTGAAGGATATGTTCATCTTTCTAGGGCTTAGAGTGTGCTTTCATTTTCATTTTTAAAAGTATTACAGTTTCGGGAATTCCCTGGTGGTCCAGTGGTTAAGACTCCGAGCTTCCACTGCAGGGGACCCGGGTTCGATCTCTGGTCAGGGAACTAAGATCCTGCGTGCCACAGTGTGGCCAAAAAAAAAGTATTACAGTTTTGTTTCCAATGAGCTTCCCCTTCACCTGTATCCATTTCCAACATGTTTTTTGTTTGCTTGTTTTGGTTTTGTTTTTCCATCTTCATTCCAATCTTTATTTCTTAATATATCATGATAATCTAAAAAAAAAGATAAACATTTTTATCTTGTGCTTTTAGTTCATATTCAGACAAAATTAGTGCTGTTTTAGCAATGCAAATTTCACATTAATATGATACATTCCATTGGCTGAGGCTTCCATGTATTTTGTTGGTTTGATAAAAGCCCTTTTCAAAAGGCATAAGAAGTTATAAAGAAAAAGACAAAAAAGGGAGTTGAGTTTTAGGAATTAGTGTGATTATTGGTAATGCAAAAACGTCCAAAAACCTGAAACAAATACTGAATCTTCAGTTCTAAACTGCAGCTTAAGCAAGCAAGCAAGTGACAGCAAATCAAAGGAAACTTGATTTACTCATGAAAAAATTAAGAAAATCCAACGTGGTTTTAATCAACTGTGATGTAATCACGGTTTCTCACCTGTGCCTCCATCGCCTTTGCTGTTGGACAGAATAACATTTCCGGGGCCGTGTGTGTCAGGTGGCTGGTCTTCTCCACCAACTTGGATTTCCAGGCTTGCACTCTAAGGGTAGAATGAGGACTGGGGTCTCTACCTGATGGCTCTCGTGTAGGTCTTTGCTGGCAGATGTAGAGACATCCATGTGTAAGGCATCCCTGAATCCCATGGGCACAAAGCTGGGGCTTGTCTCTGTGGTCAAGTCCCATCAGTTCTCATGGCAGGACAGGTGCAGACCTGGTAAACAACAGGTTAGAGAGGGACCAGGTACAGGGTCTGCGGGGCCAGGCTGGGCCCAGGCCCCAGGAGGTGTCTGCTGTTGAGGAGACACGTACCTGAGATGACTTTGCCAGGAGAATCCACTGAATCCATCTGTTTTCTTAGGTGGTGGGAAGTGCTGGGGAGAACAGGACAACAGGGCAAGCGAGCAGGGGGCTATTTTGTCAGAGGCCATGAGAGGTCACGTTGACAAGGGAACCTTTAAGCAGAAACCTGAGGGAAGCAAGAGAGAGCTTCCCGAAAGTGTGGGGAGGTGGGCATATCCAGGGGAGGTGGGCACAAACTTCCAGTCTCACAGGGAACAGAACGGAATTCCAGTTGTATTTGTTTCCTGTGGCTGATGTAAAAAATGCTCCCCAAAGGGGTGACTTAAAACAGCAGGAATGTATTCCCTCACAGCTCTGGAGGCCAGACCTCTGAAATCAAGTTGTCCCGGGGCCGAGCTCCCTCCTGAGGCCTCTTTCAGCATCTGGTGCGCCAGCCTCTGTCTCTGGGCTCCCGGTGGTCTCACTCCAAGCTCTGCCTCAGTGTTCGGTGGCCTTCCACCCTGTCTCCCCTTCTTAGAAGGGCATCCGTCTTGGACTTAGGCCCTCCCAATCTGGGCCGATGCTTGCCTCAATCACATCTGCAAAGACCCTAATTTCTAAAGAAGGTCACATTTGCATCTTTTCTGGGGGGTCAGGGAGCACAATCCAACCACCACATGTGTACGAACTACGAACTACAGACTCCAGGAGGGATTCAGAATCAATGGCAGAGAACACCTAGGACTGCGCTCTGAAGGGACAGGGAGCTGCGGCCCCCAGGCAGGTAGACTCAGGTGGCGTCTGGGGGACAAGACGTTCACACTGAGAACAAAGCAGCCCTGGTTCGCTGGGGGAGGGGCAGGTCAGGCGCGCAGGTCGGCGCTTTCCCTCCTACTCTGCCCCATATCTCTGATGAGCCAGTCCTCCACCTTCGGTTTCCAGGGTCCCTGTACCACCCGATGGCCGCCCCAGCTAAACTCTCACCTCGCCAGCGCTCCCCTCGGGCTGAGGACCCTTTCCTGCCTTTCCCTCTTCCCGCCCCCGGTCCCCAGGCCGAGGCCCAGCTGGCAGGGGTGCAGCCCTCCTTTCTGGAGCGCCCGCCGATGGCACCGTCTAAATTCGGGGCACGCTCTAGTTTGTGTTTCGGGGGGCCTTCTGCCCGTGCTGCCCCGGCCCAGGCCCCCCTTCGCCCCCCGCGGAGCCCGCTGCCTCTTCCGCTACGGGAACGTGCCCTGCGGTCCCACACACCCCCGTGCAGGTGAGAGGCCCTCCGGAACACAACTGGTTCGACCAGTTCCCACACCAGACTCTCCACCACCTGCAGGAAGCCTTGGCCACTCCGGGGACAAACCGGTTTCAAGGCCGGCGCCACCCCGCGCCCCGAGGTGCATCCCCCGCAGAGGCCGGTCCAGCTCTGCATCTGCGCTCCCGGGATGCTGGCCTCGAGGTTCATCCAGCCCAGAGCTCCCCCGCCTGCCCAGACCCACGCAGGGGACCGGCTCCTGCCTCCAGCGGGACCCTCCCGGCCTTTATTGAAGCGGGGAGGGGTGGGAAGACGAGGGGGAGAGTCTCAAGTTATCTGCTTCAAGATAAAGGCAACTTAAGACTTAGAGCTGGACCTTCCATTGCCCCCCACTTTCGTCCCCAGAGGGCGGCTTCCTCACGCCTGCTATCCCTCCCTCCCGGGCCTGCTTCCCCATCAGGAGGAAACGCTGAGGGATGCCCCCTCGTTCTTAGGAAAGGCAGTGGGACCACTGTTTTTATAAGTCGGCTTCTGCCAACAGCCTACTGTCAATCTTAAGTTTCTTAAGTTTTTGTGCCGACAAAAATAGTTTTCTCTCTAAGAGGAATTCTTGAACCAGCTGTCAACTAGTGCTTTTTATGTGGCCAAATATATACATATTTTAATTGAAATTTTGCGTATATAATATATATGTATATTTGTATATTATCTGTGTACAAGTTGTATAGATATACATTTTCAACAAAGAAAAATAAATGTTTATAAAATTCATAGAAAATCTATTAAAAATGCAGGTTTAGGCTGCACAATTATTTCATAATTCCCCAAATAAAAAATATGCAGGCAACAATAATATCATAAATTAACAACAAAATGACCCCCAAATAGTCTACTTGGGATTAAACAACATTAGCAATGACAGCAAGAAAAAGCTCAAGCTATCTGCTGAGTGAATGTGAGAATGTATTCATCAAGGTAGAGGGGAAACAGGAATATAGATTTGGGGCACAAATATACATTGATTAAGCTTTTAGGTATTTGCTTTTTTTTTTTTTATCACAAGTATGTAGCATTTTATAATTAAAAAAACAGAGAAGATAGAAAATAGGTCCTCAGTCAAATATATTATGATACAGTCTCATAATGGAATATTAAGTAGATTCTAAAAAAGGACAAAGCAGAAATATATGAAGTAAAATAGGAAGATAGCCACTATAATTTGTTAGATTTTGTGTATGATAAAACAAGTGTGATCTACACATACGTGAGTTAATAAAACCATGGAAAGCTGAATGATATCGGCTTAGTGAGTGGTCATGAATACTTACGCATTATTTGCATGATATCAGTGATGGACTTTTTTGGGCTGATGTAGCAAAAACTTCTGTTCACCTCTTACTAGCAACTCCCTGCTTCTTATAGAGCCCTGGTGTCCACAGGAGGCAATTTTGAATGGTCATAATGACTGGGAAACTATATACCTTAGTACTCTACAGCACACAAATCACCCCCGCCCTAGAAATGCTGTTTTATAATAACAGAACCTTGGTTTCTAGCTGAGCACGTGGCCACCTGGAGCAAAGACTACATTTCCCAGAATTCCTGCAGCTAGGTATGGTCATGTGACTTGGGGTTGGCTCTAGAGTGTGAGCAGAAGGGATGTGGCCCGTTCAGCAACCCCTGGAGATGGAGAGCACAGCCCCGCCTTGTTTCCCTTCTTCCGGCAGGAGCACGACCCAGCCACTCAGCACTGGAGCTGTGGGGACACAGTGTTCAAGGGTGAAAGTGCATGGAAAGGGCCCCTTAGGCTCCCACACCCGCTGGGCCTGGACTGAGCCACATCCCGGCCTCCCTTCAGCCACCGATGCTTTGGTTTCCTGTCTCTCACAGATGAGCCAAGCCGGAACAAAAGCAAGTAGAGCTTGGTATTTTATTACACACATTCTAATGAATACGTTCTTCCTATTACCAATTTTAAGATAATTGATAAAGTTAAGCAGCCTGTGTCTGCTGTAAATACCACCACCCGGGCGGCTTTTAGCACAAGAGCAGTGTAGTCTCTCACAGTCTGGAGGCTACACGTCCCAGATCCAGCTGTGGGCAGGGTTGGCGCCTCTGGAGGCTCCAGGGGAGGATCCGCTTCGTCCCTCTCTGCCCAGCATCTGGTGGCGCTGGCAACCCTGGGCGGTCCTGGGCTTGTGGCCGACAGGCTCTAATATCTGCCTCTACCTTCACAGGGCCTTTCCCCCGTCTTCTCCGCTACCGTGAAATAAGGGGAGTTGTCTTTTTATTTAGGCCCCGCTTGGGTAGTCCAGGATGACCTCGTCTCAGGATTACATCTTCAAAGACCCTTTTCCCAAATGAGGTCTCATTTATATGTTCTAGGGTTAGGACATGGGCAGATCTTTGGGGGGCCCCCATTAGACCCACCTCAGACCACTACCTCAATCTCATTTCCCCTCCCCAGGGTCAGTGTGTACAGTCCGGAGCTTTCTCTAAGCACCTCTATACATGTACATGAATCTACTGACGTATCAGGTATATATGTGTGTGTATATATATATATATATATATATATATATATATATATATATATATATATAGGATATGAGTGAGGACTTCACTAACTTGTGATTAATGAACAGAATATGGCATAAATGATGGACTCTTAATTCTGAGATTAGGGTTACAAGATTGCGGCTTCCATTTTGGGTGCTCTTTCTCTTGTGCTACTTAGATCATACATTCTAGGGGAAAACCAGCTCCAAGTGAAGCAACCTATGAGTAGGCTTGCATCGTGAGGGGCCAAGGCTGGCCAGTAGACATGTTTTTGAGTTGGAAGGGGGTCCTCCATCCCAGTAGGACACTGAGATGGCTACAGCCTCAGCCATCAGCAACACCACAACCACACCAGAGACTTCGAGCCACTCTCAGATTTCTGAACCACAAAACCGTGAAACAATAAGGGTATACACAATAGATAATATAATAGGTTCTATAGAACATGCTGTGTGTAATCTGTAATTTCTTCTTTTAATAACACTATCTTTAAGAACTTTTCATATCAAATTCCTTGCTATTTATTGACTGCAAAATATTCCATTGTTTTAGATTTTTTACTTATTCTTGAGACAATGTTGGCTATTTATGTTTCCACAATAATTTGTCTAGATTTTAAAATGTGTTTCTGTGAAGTTTTATTTACCCTCTTCCACCTTGACTTTTGGTTGTTGTGCCTTCCCATTTTTCCTATTCAAATTTATGTAGTTTGGATCTTCTTTCTTCTTTTTTTATTTTTAATAGATCTTTATTGGAGTATAACTGCGTCACAATACTGTGTTAGTTTCTGTTGTACAACAAAGTGAATCAGCCATATGCATACATATATCCCCATATCCCCTCCCTCTTTCGTCTCCCTCCCTCCCTCCCTATCCCACCCCTCTAGGCCATTGCAGAGCACTGAGCTGATCTCCCTATGCTATGCGGCTGCTTCCCACTAGCGATTTTACATTAGGTAGTGTATATATGTCGATGCTACTCTCACTTCACCCAAGCTTCCCCCCTCCCCTGTGTCCTTAAGTCCATTCTCTATGTCTACGTCTTTATTCCTGCCCTGTCATTAGGTTCATTAATACATTTTTTTTTTAGATTCCATACATATGCATTAGCATATCGTATTTGTTTTTCCCTTTTCGACTTACTTCACTCTGTATGACAGACTCTAGGTCCATCTACCTCACTACAAATAACTCAGTTTTGTTTCTTTTTATGGCTGAGTAATATTCCATTGTATATATGTGCCACATCTTCTTTATCCATTCATCTGTCGATGGACACTTAGGTTGCTTCCATGTCCTGGCTATTGTAAATAGTGCTGCAGTGAACATTGTGATACATGACTCTTTTTGAATTATGTTTTTCTCAGGGTATATGCCCAGTAGTGGGATTGCTGGGTCATATGGTAGTTCTATTTTTAGTTTTTTAAGGAACTTCCATACTGTTCTACATAGTGGTTGTATCAATTTACATTCCCACCAACAGTGCAAGAGGGTTCCCTTTTCTCCACACCCTCTCCAGCATTTATTGTTTCTAGATTTTTTTTTGATAATGGCCATTCTGACTGGTGTTAGGTGATACCTCATTGAAGTTTTGATTTGCATTTCTCTAATAATTAGTGATGTTGAGCATTTTTTCATGTGTCTCTTTGCCATCTGTATGTCTTCTTTGGTGAAGTCTACTTAGGTCTTCTGCCCATTTTTTAATTGGATTTTTGTTTTTTTGATATTGAGCTCCATGAGCTGTTTGTATATTTTGGAGATTAATCCTTTGTCTATTGTTTCATTTGCAAATATTTTCTCCCATTCTGAGGGTTGTCTTTTCGTCTTGTTTATGATTTCCTTTGTTGTGCAAAAGATTTCAAGTTTAATTAGGTCCCATTTGTTTATTTTTGTTTTTATTTCCATTACTTTAGGAGGTGGGTCAAAAAAGATCTTGCTGTGGTTTATGTCAAAGAGTGTTTTTCCCATGTGTTCCCCTAAGAGTCTGATAGTGTCTGGCCTTACATTTAGGTCTTTAATCCATTTTGAGTTTATTTTTGTGTATGTTGTTAGGGAGTGTTCTAATTTCATTCTTTTACATGTAGCTGTCCAGTTTTCCCAGCACCACTTATTGAAGAGGCTGTCTTTTCTCCACTGTTTATTCTTGCCTCCTTTATCAAAGATAAGGTGACCATATGTGCATGGGTTTATCTCTGGGCTTTCTATCCTGTTCCATTGATCTATATTTCTGTTTTTGTGCCAGTACCATACTGTCTCGATTACTGTAGCTTTGTAGTAGAGTCTGAAGTCAGGGAGCCTGATTCCTCCAGCTCCATTGCTCTTTCTAAAGATTGCTTTGGCTATTTGGAGTCTTTTGTGTCTCCATACGAATTGTAAAATTTTTTGTTCTAGTTCTGTGAAAAATGCCATTGGTAGTTTGATAGGGATTGCGTTTAATCTGTAGATTGCTTTGGGTAATATAGTCAATTTCACAATATTGATTCTTCCAATCCAAGAACATGGTATATTTTTCCATCTGTTTATGTCATCTTTGATTTCTTTCATCAGTGTTTTATAGTTTTCTGAGTACAGGTCTTTCCCCTCCTTAGGTAGGTTTATTCCTAGGTATTTTATTCTTTTTGTTGCTATGGCAAATGGGATTGTTTCCTTAATTTCTCTTTCTGATTTTTGATTGTTCAGGTATAGGAATGCCAGAGATTTCTGTGCATTAATTTTGTATCCTGCAACTTTACCAAATTCATTAATTACTTCTAGTAGTTTTCTGGTGGCATCTTTAGGATTCTCTATGTATAGTATCATGTCATCTACAAACAGTGACTGTTTTACTTCTTCTTTTCCAATTTGGATTCCTTTTATTTCTTTTTCTTCTCTGATTGCTGTGACTAGGACTTCCAAAACTATGTTGAATAAGAGTGGCAAGAGTGGACATCCTTGTCTTGTTCCTGATCTTAGCGGAAATGCTTTCAGTTTTTCACCATTGAGTATGATGTTTGCTGTGGGTTTGTCAGATATGGCCTTTATTATGTTGAGGTAGGTTAGCTCTATGCCCATTTTCTAGAGAGTTTTTACCATAAATGAGTGTTGAATTTTGTCAAAACCTTTTTCTGCATCTATTGAGATGATCGTATATATTTTATTCCTTAATTTGTTAATATGGTGTATCACATTGATTGATTTGCCTATATTGAAGAATCCTTATATCCCTGGGATAAATTCCACCTGATCATGTTGTATGATCCTTTTAATATGTTGTTGGATTCTGTTTGCTAGTATTTTGTTCAGGATTTTTGCATCTATGTTCATCAATGATATTGTCTATAATTTTCTTTTATTGTGATATCTTTTTCTGGTTTTGGTATCTGGCTGATGGTGGCTTTGTAGAATGAATTTGAGTGTTCCTCCCTATGAAATTTTTTGAAGAGTTTGAGAAGGATTGGTGTTAACTCTTCTCTAAGTGTTTGACAGAATTCGCCTGTGAAGCCATCTGCTCCTGGACTTTTGTTTGTTGGAAGATTTTTAATTACAGTTTCAATTTCATTACTTGTGATAGGTCTGTTTATATTTTGTAATTCTTCCTGGTTCAGTCTTGAAAATTTTACCTTTCCGAGAATTTGTCCATTTCTTTGTGGTTATCCATTTTATTGGTATATCGTTGTTTGTAGGAGTCTCTTATAATCCTTTGTATTTCTGCAGTATCAGTTGTGATTTCTCCTTTTTCGTTTCTAACTTTATTGATTTGTGTCCTCTCCCTTTTTTTCTTGATGAGTCTGGCTAAGAGTTTATCAATTTTGTTTATTTTCTCAAAGAACCAGCTTTTAGTTTTATTGATCTTTGCTATTGTTTTCTTCATTTCTATTTCATTTATTTCTGCTCTGATTTTATGACTCCTTTCCTTCTACTGACTTTGGGTTTTCTTTGTTCTTCTTTCTCTAGTTGCTTTAGGTGTAGGGTTAGATTGTTTCTTTGAGATTTTTCTTGTTTCTTGAGGTGAAATTGAATTGCTATAAACTTCCTTCTTAGAACTGCTTTTGCTGCATCCCATAGGTTTTGGGTCATCGTGTTTTCATTGTCATTTGTTTCTATGTATTTTTTAATTTCTTCTTTGATTTCTTCAGTGATCTCTTGGTTATTTAGTAGTGCACTGTTTAGCTTCCATGTATTTTTTTTTTTTACAGTTTTTTTTCCACAGTTTTTTTTTTCCTGTAATTGATTTCCAATCTCATAGTGTTGTGGTCAGAAAAGATGCTTGATATGATTTCAATTTTCTTAAATTTTCTGAGGCTTGATTTGTGACCCAAGATGTGATCTATCCTGGATAATATTCCGTGTGCACTTGAGAAGAAAGTGTATTCTGCCACTTTTGGGTGGAATGTTCCATAAACATCAATTAAATCTATCTGGTCTATTGTGTCATTTAAAGCTTGTTTCCTTATTTACTTTCTGTTTGGATGATCTGTCCATTGGTGTAAGTGGGGTGTTAAAGTCTTCTACTATTATTGCATTACTGTCGATTTCCCCTTTCATGTTTGTTGGCATTTGTCTTATGTATTGAGGTGCTCCTATGTTGGGTGCATAAACATTTATAATCGTTATATCTTCTTCTTGGATTGATCCCTTGGTCATTATGTAGTGTCCTTCCTTATCTCTTGTAACAGTCTTTATTTTAAAGTCTATTTTATCCAATATGAGTATAGCTACTCCAGCTTTCTTTTGATTTCCATTTGCATGGAATATCTTTTTCCATCCCTTCACTTTCAGTCTGCATGTGTCCCTAGGTCTGAAGTGGGTCTCTTGTAGACAGCATATATATGGGTCTTGTTTTTGTGTCCATTCAGCCAGTCTGTGTATTTTGGTTAGGGCACTTAATCCATTTACATTTAAGGCTATTATTGATATGTATGTTCCTATTACCATTTTCTTAATTGTTTCGGGTTTGTTTTTGTGGGTCTTTTTCTTCTCTCATGTTTCCCGCCTAGAGAAGTTTCTTTAGCATTTCTTGGAAAGTTGGTTTGGTGGTGCTGAATTCTCTTAGCTTTTGCTTGTCTGAAAAGCTTTTGATTTCTCCATCGAACCTGAATGAGATCCTTGCTGGGTAAAGTAATCTTGGTTGTAGGTTTTTCTCTTTCATCACTTTAAGTATATCCTGCCACTCCCTTCTGGCCTGCAGAGTTTCTGCTGAAAAATCAGCCGATAACCTTATGGGGATTCCCTTGTATGTTAGTTTTTGTTTTTCCCTTGCTGCTTTTAATATTTTTTCTTTGAATTTATTTTTTGTTAGTTTGATTAATATGTGTTTTGATGTGTTTCTCCTAGGGTTTATCCTGTATGGGACTCTCTGTGCTTCCTGGACTTGGGTGACTATTTCTTTTCCCATGTTAGGGAAGTTTTCCACTATAATCTCTTCAAATATTTTCTTAGACCCTTTCTTTTCCTTTTCTTCTTCTAGGACCCTTATAATTTGAATGTTGGTGCTTTTAGTGTTGTCCCAGAGGTGTCTGAGATTGTCTTCAATTATTTTCATTGTTTTTTCTTTATTCTGCTCCTCGGCAGTTATTTCCACCATTTCGTCTTCCAGCTCATTTATTTGTTCTTCTGCCTCAGTTATTCTGTTATTGATTCCTTCTAGTGCATTTTTCATTTCAATTATTGTGTTGTTCATCTCTGTTTGTTTGTTCTTTAGTTCTTCTAGATCTTTGTTAAACATTTCTTGTATTTTCTCAATCCATGCCTCCATTCTATTTCTGAGATTCTGGATCATCTTTACTAGCATTACTCTGAATTCTTTTTCAGGTAGTTTGCCTATTTCCTCTTCATTTATTTGGTCTTGTAGCTTTACACCTTGTTCCTTCATCTGTGACATATTTTTTTGCCATCTCTTTGTTTTTTTTTTTTTTTTGATGAGATGAGTGGGATTGTGTTCCTGTCTTACTGGTTGTTTGGCCTGAGGCTTCCAACACTGGAATTTGTAGGCTGTTGGGTAGAGCTGAATCTTGGTGCTGATATGAGGACCTCTGGGAGACCTCACTCCAATGAATATTCCCTGGGGTCTGAGGTTCTCTGTTAGTCCAGTGGTTCAGACTCAGAGCTCCCACCTCAGGAGCTTCAGCCCGACCCCTGGCTCGTAAACCAAGATCCCACAAGCTGAGCGGGGTGGCAAAAAAAAAAGAGAACAATAACAATGTAAAAACTACAATAGGAAACTAACAGATATGTTAGAAAGAATATAAAAATAAAAGTATAGATGAAACAACAACTGGAAAGTAGAACAGAACCACAATAGTAAAAAAGAGGAGGAGGAAAAAAAAAAAAGGTGGAAAAGGCCTTGGCTGTGGAGGGCGGGGCCTAAGCAGGGATGGGTTTTGGTGGTGGGCAGGGCCAATGCTTAGGACCCACAGGGCTGGAAAAGGCCCTGGGGGGTTGGGGGGTGGGTCTTAGGCTCAATGGAACAGAAGAGGCCCAGGTGTGCCCCCACCTCTGGTCTCGGAGGGTGGGGGACCCCACCTGGGAGCCCAGCCGGCTTCTTCTCCTTCTCCTCTGGTCCTGGAGGACCCCTTCCGCCTGCCTCTTCTGCTCTCTCCCAGCCTCTGTCCTATGCCCCCAGGACCCACACAGCCTGGAGGCGGTTTGGAGGGCAGGGGACCTCCCTGGGAGCTCAGTAGGTTTCCTGGGCTCGAGTGGGCGGGGCAAACATCCTCCTCTCCTTCTCCTGCTCTTCCAGTCCTGGAGAGCCCCCCCTGCCTGCCTTTCCTGTTCTCCCCTGGCTTCCCTCCTATGCCCCCGGGACCAATGCAGCCCAGAGGGGGCCTCTGAGGGTGTAGGACCCAGGCTGAGAGCCAGGCAGACTTCCCTGGACAATAGGGCAGGGTATACGCTGGACGTGTCCCCCCGATCCAAGCCCCCAAGGGTCCCTCCAGGCGTGGGAACCCCTCCCCTCTCTCAGCACCCCCTCAGGGATGCCAGTCCTGTCTGGCCTCCACTTCTCCTCCCCCCTCAGTCACCCCAAGTCCTACGGGTTCACTTGGGGATTCCTCCTGTCTCTTTGGGCATTGAGGTCCTCCGCCAGCATCCTGCAGGTGCCCTAGTTGTGGGGAGATGTAAACTCTGCGTCTTCCCACACCATCATCTGCCTTATATCTTTTCAAAGCACCAATTTTTATATCTATCAAGAGACTGTCTACTCTAAGATTTGTTTATTTAAAATGTGTTGAAACTTCTATGTGCAGTAATAACTGCCCAATTTTTATGACAGTTTCATGAATATTTTAAAAGAAATTGTAACCTCTCATTGTTCAATTTCAATATTGAAAGGCAATTTAGACCAAGATTGTTAAGTATGGGGTCCAACTTCTCTGCATTTTTTTTCTGTTTAATCTGTTAGTTTCTGAAATTTAAGTTAATGCCTCTTACTATGACTGAGAATTTTCCACTTGTCTTTATTTACTTTGTGTGTTTTTAAGCCATATTCTGGGGTACAAACAAGGTTTCTGACTGACATTTTCTGAGTGCATTATTCCCTTTATTACATGAATATCCAACTTCATCCATTTTGTTGTGTTCACTCTGAATTCTAATTTATTCCATATCAATATTGCTCCAGTTGCTTGCTTCTTATTACCACTTGATTGGCATATCTTTATCCTTCCCATTCTTTTCAACTTTCATGTTTTGATGTGTCTCTTCAATTGACTTATAATGGGATTTTTCTTACCCAATTTGTAATATTCTCTTGTTTATGATGTGAATGCAGCTCACTTACATTTATTATAAGTACTGATGTGCTTAGCTTTTCTTTTCTGCATATTTTTTGCTTGTCTTTTGTTTTCCTAGGTACCATATTTTTCCCTTTCATCCTTTCCTTGTAAACTTCATTTTGTTGAATTGATCATCTTTTCTAAGTTACCCCCCAACCTCTCTCTATTTGTGTATTGAAGCATCATTATCAGAGCATAAATTTAGATGTACTCATTTAGTGGGCTGTTAAGAATAAAACTGCTATGAACATTCATGCACAAGTTTTATGTAGACTGTGTTCTCTTCTCTTGGGTAAACACCTAGGAGTGCAAGTGGTATATAGTGCAAGGGCCATATAGTAAGTGTAAGTAAGTCCAACTTTGTAAGACCCTTCCAACTGCTTTCCCACGGGGTGTATTGTTTCCACCAGTAATGGTGAGATTTGCAGTTGTTCTAAATCCATGCCAGCACTTCTATCTACAAGATTTTTAATTTTAAGTATTCCAATGGATTTGTGCTGATATCTTCTTATGATTTTAATTTGCATGTATTTGATAACTTAAGATGGTAAACATCTTTTCATATGCTTATTGAACATTCTCATATCTTTTGTTTAGATATGGTATGTTGAAATATTTGCCAACATTAAAAAAATTGGCTATTTGCATCCTTATTATTGAGTTACAGGAGTTCTTTATATATTTTGGATGTAAAACCTTGGTCTGACATATGTATTGTGAATATTTTCTCCAGTCTGTTGCATGCCTTTTCTTTTTTTGGAAATCTTTCCAAGACAAGAAAATTTTAATTCTGTTCAAGTTTGATTTATCAGTTTTTATTTTATGTAATTTATGCTGTTACATTCTAAGAAATCTCTGCCAGCCTCAATGTCACAAAGATTTTCTATTATTTCTTCAAGAGATTTTATACTTTTATATTTAGGCCTATGATTCATTTTTGTGTTTGGTTTTTTTTTTTAATTGATATACTGATGTCCTAGTACCATTTATTAAAAAGACTATCCTTTCCCACTAACTTGCCTTACCATCTTTGTAGAAAAGCAATTGACCACTGAAGTGCACATTTATGTCTAGGTTATTTATTCTGTTCCACTGATCTACATGTCTATTTTAATGCAGATACCACTATTACTGTGGCAAACTTTGGAATCAGACTAAGTCTACCATCTCTAACCTATTTTAAAATAGCCTTAGCTATTTCACATCCTTTGCATTTTCATATAAGTTTTAGAACCAGCCTGTTATTATCTACTGATAAGCCTGTTGGGATCTTGATTTGGATTGCAATCCATTAATTGAAGGACATTTCATAGTGTAAAAATAATGAAAATGCCAATCAATGAACATAACATATCTTGTCATTTATTTAGGTTTCTTTAATTTTTCTCGGTAATATTCTGTAGTTTTCAGTATATAGATATTGCATGTATTTTGATATTTTTGTTCCTACAGAATGTTTTTGATGCTATTGATAATGGATATTTTAAAAAATTCATTTTCTAACTGCCTTTTGATAGCATAGAAAACTATAATTAATTATAGTATATTGCCATTTTATTATATGGCCTTGCTAAGTTCATTTCTTAATGCTAGAAACTTTTATAAGGATATTTTTAGGATTTACTACACACAACATTGTTATCCACAAACAAAAACCGTTTTATTACTTCTTTTGCAATTTGCATGACTTTTGTTTCTCTTTTTGGTCTTATTCCACTAGACAGAACCTTTAGTACAGTGTTGACTGGAAGTGGTGGGAACAGACAGACATCCTTGCCCTGTTCCTGGTCTTAGGAGGAAACCATGCAGTCTTCCATCATTAAATGTGATGTTAAATGTACATGAACTGTAGATGGTCTTTTTTAGGTTGAGGATGTTCTCTGCTTCCTTTAGCTCTTTGAGAGTTTTTAATCATGAATGGGTGTGGTGATAATTGCTATAAACTTCCCTCTTAGAACTGATTTTGCTGCATCCCATAGGTTTTGGGTCGTTGTGTTTGCATTGTCATTTGTTTCTAGGTATTCTTTGATTTCTTCAGTGATCTCTTGGTTATTTAGTAGTGTATTGTTTAGCCTCCCTGTGTTTGTATTTTTTACAGATTTTTTCCTGTAATTGATATCTAGTCTCATAGCGCTGTGGTCAGAAAAGATACCTGATATGATTTCAATTTTCTTAAATTTACCAAGGCTTGATTTGTGACCCAAGACATGATCTATCCTGGAGAATGTTCCATGAGCACTTGAGAAGAAAGTGTATTCTGTTGTTTTTGGATGGAATGTCCTATAAATACCAATTAAGTCCATCTTGTTTAATGTGTCATTTAAAGCTTGTGTTTCCTTATTTATTTTCATTTTGGATGATCTGTCCACTGCTGAAAGTGGGGTGTTAAAGTCTGCTACTATTACTGTGTTACTGTCGATTTCCCCTTTTATGGCTGTTAACATTTGCCTTATGTATTGAGGTGCTCCTATGTTGGGTGCATAAATATTTACAACTGTTATATCGTCTTCTTGGATTGATCCCTTGATCATTATGTAGTGTCCTTCTTTGTCTCTTATAATAGTCTTTATTTTAAAGTATCTTTTGTCAGATATGAGAATTGCTACTCCAGCTTTCTTCTGATTTCCATTTGCATGGAATGTCTTTTTCCATTCCCTCACTTTCAGTCTGTATGTGTCCCTAGTTCTGAAGTGGGTCTCCTGTAGACAGCATATGTACGGGTCTTGTCTTTGTATCCATTCAGCCAGTCTATGTCTTTTGGTTGGAGCATTTAATCCATTTACATTTAAGGTGGTTATCGATATGTATGTTCCTCTTACCATTTTCTTAATTGTTTTGGATTTGTTATTGTAGGTCTTTTCCTTCTCTTGTGTTTCCTGCCTAAAGAAGTTCCTTTAGCAATTGTTGTAAAGCTGGTTTGGTGGTGCTGAATTCTTTTAGCTTTGGCTTGTCTGTTAAAGTTTTAATTTCTCCATCAAATCTGAATGAGATCCTTGCTGGGTAGAGTAATCTTGGTTGTAGGTTTTTCCCTTTCATCACTTTAAATATGCCCTGCCACTCCCTTCTGGCTTGTAGAGTTTCTGCTGAAAGATCAGCTGTTAACCTTATGGGGATTCCCTTGTATGTTATTTGTTACTTTTCCCTTGCTGCTTTTAATATTTTTTCTTTGTATTTAATTTTTGATTGTTTGATTAATATGTGTCTTGGCGTGTTTCTCCTTGGATTTATCCAGTATGGGATCCTCTGCGCTTCCTGGACTTGATTAACTATTTCCTTTCCCATATTAGGGAAGTTTTCAACTATAGTCTCTTCAAATATTTTCTCAGTCCTTTTTTTTTTTTTTTCCTCTTCTTCTTCTTGGACCCCTATAATTCAAATGTTGGTGTGTCTAATGTTGTCTCATAAGTCTCTGAGACTGTCCTCAATTCCTTTCATTCTTTTTTCTTTATTCTGCTCTGCAGTAGTTATTTCCACTATTTTACCTTCCAGGTCACTTATTTGTTCTTCTGCCTCAGTTATTTTGCTATTGATTCCTTCTAGAGAATTTTTAATTTCATTTATTGTGTTATTCATCATTGTTTTCTCTTAGTTCTTCTAGGTGTTTGTTAATCATTTCTTTTATTTTCTCCATTCTATTTCCAAGATTTTGGATCATCTTTACTAGTATTACTCTGAATTCTTTTTCAGGTAGACTGCCTATTTCCTCTTCATTTGTTTGGTCTGGTGGGCTTTTACCTTGCTCCTTCATCTGCTGTGTATGTCTCTGTCTTCTCATTTTGCTTAACTTATTGTGTTTGGGGTCTCCTTTTTACAGGCTGCAGGTTCATAGTTCCCGTTTTTTTTCTTGTCTGCCCCCAGTGACTAAGGTTGGTTCAGTGGGTTGTGTAGGCTTCCTGGTGGAGGGGACTGGTGCCTGTGTTCTGGTGGATGAGGCTGAATCTTGTCTTTCTCATGGGCAGGACCACGTCTGGTGGTGTGTTTTGGGGTGTCTGTGAACTTATTATGATTTTAAGAAGCCTCTCTGCTGATGGGTGGGGTTGTGTCCCTGTCTTGCTAGTTGTTTGGCATAGGGTGTCCAGCACTATAGCTTGCTGGTTGTTGAGTGGAGCTGGGTCTTATCGTTGAGATGGAGATCTCTGGGAGAGCTTTTGCTGTTTGATATTACATGGGGCCGGGAGGTCTCTGGTGGACCAATGTCCTGAACTCGGCTCTCCCACCTCAGAGGCTCAGGCTTGACACCCGACCAGAGAACCAAGACCCTGTCAGCCACACAGCTCAAAGGAAAAGGGGGGGGGGAGGGAAGAAAGAAAGAAAGAAGAAGAAAAATAAAATAAAAAATAAAAAAATAATTAAAAATAAAAAAGTAATAAAAAAAAGAAAGAAAGAAAGAAGAGAGCAACCAAACCAAAAAACAAATCCACAAATGATGACAAGCACTAAAAACTATACTAAAAGAAAAAAAAAAGGACAGACAGAAGCCTAGGACAAATGGTAAAAACAAAATTATACAGACAAAATCACAGAAAGAAACATACACATACACACTCACAAAAAGAGAAAAAGGAAAAATATTTATACATATATATATTAAAAAAAGGAAGAGAGCAACCAAATCAATAAACAAATCTACCAATGATAATAAGCTCTAAACACTAAACTAAGATAAACATAAAACCAGAAACAAATTAGTGCAGAAAGCAAACCCCAAGTCTACAGTTGCTCCCAAAGTCCACCACCTCAATTTTGGGATGATTTGTTGTCTCTTCAGGTATTCCACAGATGCAGGGTACATCAGGTTGACTGTGGAGATTTAATCCGCTGCTCCTGAGGCTGCTGGGAGAGATTTCCCTTTCTCGTCTCTGTTCGCACAGCTCCTGGGGTTCAGCTTTGGATTTCGTCCCGCCTCTGCATGTAGGTTGCCTGAGGGCATCTGTTCCCACCGAGACAGGACAGGATTAAAGTAGCAGCTGATTAGGGGGCTCTGGCTCACTCAGGCTTTGGGGAGGGAGGGGTACAGAATGCAGGGGGAGCCTGAGGCGGCGGAGGCCGGGGTGAAGTTGCAATAGCCTGAGGCACCATGTGTTCTCCCAGGGAAATTGTACCTGCATCACGGGACCCTGGCAGTGGTGGGCTACACAGGCTCCCAGGAAGGAAGGTGTGGATAGTGACCTGTGCTTGCACGCAGGATTCTTGGTGGCTGCAGCAGCAGCGTTAGCGTTTCATGTCCATCTCTGGTGTCCGTGCTGATAGCCGCAGCTCACGCCCATCTCTGGAGCTTGTTTAGGCGGTGCTCTGAATCTCCTCTCCTCGGGGACCTCAGAACAATGGTCTCTTGCCTCTTTGGCAGTTCCAGACTTTTTCCCGGACTTCCTCCCGGCTAGCTGTGGTGCATTAGCCCCCTTCAGGCTGTGTTCACACAGCCAACCCCAGTCCTCTCCCTGGGATCTGACCTCCGAAGTCTGAGCCTCAGCTCCCAGCCCCCACCTACCCTGGTGGGTGAGCAGACAAGCCTCTCGGGCTGGTGAGTGCTGGTCGGCACCGATCCTCTGTGTGGTCATCTCTCCGCTTTGCCCTCTGCACCCCTGTTGCTGTGCTTTCCTCCGTGGCTCTGAAGCTTCCCCCCCACACACACACCCCTGTCTCTGCCAGTGAAAGGGCTTCCTAGTGTGTGGAAACTTTTCCCCTTTCACAGCTTTCTCCCAGAGGTGGAGGTCCTGTCCCTATTCTTTTGTCTCTGTTTTTCCTTTTTTCTTTCGCCCTACCCAGGTACATGGGGAGTTTCTTGTCTTTTGGGAAGTCTAAGGTCTTCTGCCAGCGTTCAGTAGGTGTTCTGTAGGAGTTGTTCCACATGTAGATGTATTTTTGATGGATGTGTGGGGAGGAAGGTGATCTCTACATCTTATTCCTCTGTCATCTTGAAGGTCCACCCCACTGGGTTATTTGAACATATTTTGCTTAATTTCTAAATATTTGGGAATTTCATAAGTTTATTCCTATTGTTTGTTTCTAATTTAATATCATGTCAGATGGTATATAATTTCACCCCTCCTAAAGTTATTGAAACTTATCTCATTGTTCATTATTTGGTCTTTATGGGGGAAGATTTTAGGTTCACTCAAGAAGTTACAAATTCTGCTGTTGTAAGGTAGAGTAGGTCAGTATTAAAGTTGGTTTACTGTTTGGGACTTCTATGTTCTTAAAAATTTTCTGTCTGCTTGTTCTATCAAGTGTTGAGAAAGAAGTGTTAATATTACCAGCAATATTTGTCTATATTTCCTTCACTTTATCAATTTTTTGCCTCATGTATTTCAACACATTATTCGGTGCATACGAATCTAGGATTGTTATATATTCTTGATTAATTGACAGTTTTATCATTATGTAGTATCTTTCTATATACATAGTAACACTCCTAGTCCTAAAGTGTGCAGTGTCTGATACCAGGATAGTCACTTCAGCTTTCTTATGATTAGTGTTTGTGTTGTATACTCGTTCCCATTCTTTTATTTTCATGTAGCTCTGTTTCTATATTTGAAGCTTATTTCTTGTAAACGGTATATAGCTGGGTCTTGTTTTTCTATCAAGAGTAACAATCTCTGCCTTTTAACTGCTGTTCTAAGATCTCTTATATTTAATGTAACTATTGTTATAATTTGGCTTAAGTCTACCATATTGCTATTTGTCCCATCTGTTCCTTTCCTTTGTTTATCTTTTTATGCTTTTTTTAGATTGAGAATTTTTTCTTTTATTATTCCACTTTATCTCCATTATGGGCTCATTAGATATACATCTTTTTTTTTTTTTTTTTTTTTACATCTTTTTAATTATACACTTCTGGTAGTTTCTTGAGTTTACAATATGCAATGTTAATTCAATAGAATCTGCCTTTAAATCTTATACCTCTAAAATATAATGTAAGACCCTGATAAGAGTGTGCTCCAGGGCTTCCCTGCTGGCGCAGCGGTTGAGAATCCGCCCGCCAATGCAGGGGACACGGGTTTGAGCCCTGGGCTGGGAAGATCCCACACGCCGCGGAGCGACTGGGCCCGTGAGCCACAACTACTGAGCCTGCGCGTCTGGAGCCCGTGATCCGCAGCAGGAGAGGCCGCGACGGTGAGAGGCCCGCGCACCGCGATGAAGAGTGGCCCCCGCTCGCCGCAACTAGAGAGAAAGCCCTCGCGCAGAAACGAAGACCCAACACAGCCATAAAAAAAAAAAAAAAAGAATAAATTCTTCCTTTAAAAAAAAAACAGAGTGTGCTTCATTTCCCAATGTTATGTATTTTATTCATACATATGATATAAAGCTCACAATATGCTATTACATTTTGCTTTAAATACTCAATTATCCTTAAAAAATTCAAGGCTGAGAATATTGCAATATTTATCTATACATTTACCATTTCTGGAGTTCTTTATTCTTTTTTCTGTAGATCCCGGTTCCCATTTGGCATCGTTTAACTTCAGCAAAAAGAAATTTTTTTTTTTTTTTTTTTTTAAATTAATGTTGTTTGTAGTCCATCAATTCTTTCAGCTTTTATTTATCTGGAAAAATCCTTATTTTGCTTTATTTTTGAAAGAGAATTCCCTCGACACAGAATTATAGGTTTTTCCATTGTCTTCTGGCTTCACTGATTCTGAAGAGAAGTCTGGGGACATTGTTATCTTTGTACCACTGCATCATGTGCACCAAGCCCCTGATCCCTGGCTGACTGTGCAGTTTAATTTGTATTTATCCTGATTGAACTTGGATGGGTTTCTTCCATCTGTGTGTTCAGAGTTTTCATAAATTTGGAAAAATATTGATAATTATTTATTCCAATATAATTGTAACTTCTCTTTCAGGGACTCTAGGTGTACTTAAATTGTTTGATATGTTCCTTTGCTCATTGAGATGCTAATCTTTTTTTTTTTTTTTTTTAAGTCTCATTTCCCCCTGTCTGTGCCTCTTTTTGAATATATTACATTGCTACATGTTTAAGTTCCCTAAACTTTCCCTCTGCTGTGTGTAGGTCTATCTCATTCTTTTTGATGATTGCATTATATTCCATGCCATAAAAGTAGATATCGGAATTTATTTACTCATCTCCCTAATTAACGGTATCTGTATTGTTTCTAGTTGTTTGCTATTTGCAGTGATCCTGCAACAAACATCCTTGCATATATATTCTTATTTACTTTTATTTCTGCATGATAGAGTTCTAGGTCTGGGATTTCTGGGTCAAAAGTCATACGTATTTTTTGGTTTCAAAATTATTGTGAAATGTTGCTTTCCAAGTATTCTGTCTCAAATACACCTATTTGATTATATACTTTTATAAGTTACACCAAATATTAATAATTAATGTGGTGATTTCATATGTCTTATTTTAGTAGTTCTTTTTTTCTTTTTCATCTTTGCTTGATGTCTCATCCACTTTCCCTCTGCTCTCCAAATTATACTTTCCAGTAGTGCTTAACCTGCTAAATCTATTAGTGATTTTTTTTGTTTCAGATTTTGACTTCTTACCTCCAGAAGTTCCATTTGGCTCTTGGGTAGATTTTTACTAGGTGTAGAGTGAGAAAGTACAACATAGAAATTTTAATATAATATAAACCAATGACCAAAATCAAACAAACAACAAAACATGCCCATGTTTATATATAAAATATATACATATTTGGTGTAAAATATGTACTAAATTTCTTAGGGAGAAGAAGATGTAATCCTATCATAAATAATATGTATGTGTATTAGAATAAATATGCACAAACTTCTCTTATAGTTTAGAATTAAGTGGAAATACTAGATTATAAGACTAAGATGTGGGGCTTCCCTGGTGGCACAGTGGTTAAGAATCTGCCTGCCAATGCAGGGGACACGGGTTCGAGCCCTGGTCCGGGAAGATCCCACATGCCGCGGAGCAACTAAGCCCGTGCGCCACAACTACTGAGCCTGCGCTCTAGAGCCCGCGAGCCACAACTACTGAGCCCATGTGCCTAGAGCCCGTGCTCCACAACAAGAGAAGCCACGGCCATGAGAAACCCGCAAACCGCAACGAAGACACAAAGCAGCCAAAAATAAAATAAATTGAAAAAAAAAAAAAAAGACTAAGATGTGGTTTCTTCAACTCCACCAGATGTACCATCTGAGCCTGGTGTTGATGATGATGATGATGATGACGATGCAGGGGATTGGTACTTGACCACTGAATCAATTTGAAAAAACATATTGGTTTATTTATATTTGTTATTCCTTCTGGCCTCAGTTTTAGAAATGGCTGTTATTCTTGTGATTTGTCTATTTCATTCAAATTTTCAAATCTTCAAATCTTGTTCAGTCTAAATAGCTTAGTCTAACCTAAGCAGGAAAGGAAAGGAAAGCATAAATGGAAAAATGTTATTTATCACATAGATATTTTCCTTGCTAAATATTCAATCCCTAAATACAAGTAAATAATTGTCAATAGCCAGAGTAAGTATGCTGAAAGTTCATTAATAAATTAGACTTGGAGAGAATCATTTCTAGAAAAGAGGGACTAATAGTTATGAAATTGTATAATTTTTCTCTATAGAAGTCAAGGTTTAACCCTCTTAGCAGATCTCAGGATCCTGTCCACAATGGAAATAAATAATATATCTGATATAGATGAAAATTTTCAAACATTAAATATCAGTCTCTTAGCGACCACGGAGATTTAAAGAGTTCACTTTCTTAATGCCCATTGAGAAGTGTGTTAATGATTAAATGGTTCCTAAAAGAAAGCTACTGAGCACTATTGGCTTGGGTGGGGGTGGGGGGTTCCATGGAAGGCTCATGTGATTGATGGTCTCAGCCTCACGTGATAGCACTTGGTGGCATTCCTGATGTAGAGTCCACCTTCCAGCCGTCTCGGTAAGAGTAACTGTGCCTCAGGATCTGGGATGGCATTCAGTGGGCTTTGGGTGACTTTCTCTGAGTGAGTCTCATTTGTAATCCATCTGACAATTTTCTATATAGTGTATGTGAGAACAAGTGTGATTTTTCTTAGAATTGACATTTCATCTCTTCACAATCCAAATATTTATATTTGGTCCTGAACCAAGCAGATAACAAGAGTTCAGCTACTCATTTCTATGAAAGAAAAGTTATAGTCAATGAATGGAATAATTTTGCAAATATTATTCTACTCCCACCCCTTAGTACAAATAAGTGCCCAATTTGAAAGAGATTCTCCAAGTGAGAGTCAAGAGGGATAATGCTTTAGGGAGGACATCATATGAGCTGACACATTATCCTCATAATAAATGTTTCTAATATGACACATTGTTTCAGACTCTGGATGTGATTTGTCATTTGTTTCAAATTTGGATTGTTTTTGGAATAATAAAGGATCCCTCTGTTATTTTCTGACATCATGCAAGCCAGTGGTTACTGCATTTGCTCCACCGGCTTCTATGAGGGCTTAGCTGTGCAGCTGAAGGCAGGTAGGAGCTGAGAACACCCAGCAGGTGGAAGGAGACGGGAAACTTGCATGCTTTCTCTGCTCTGTGTCAATGGGCAACATGGTTCCGGATGCTTTGTGTGTTCTGTCCACTACTCTCCCTGGAATAACATTTTACCTGGGATGGTAGTAACCTCACCACTAGAGAGTCAAGACCCACATGGAACATTCCTTAAGCTACAGCAAGGAGTAGACCCTAAGATCACATTTGCTAGGAAAATATAAGGGCATTTATCTAGATTTTTTTAAAAAGCAACTTCATAATGTCACATAGGTGACGAATTCTGAATCCCTAAATGAGAATATGTGCGAAAATGATATAGAACTTCTAATTAAATATAAATTTCCAATAAATCAGCCATGATGAGGGTTCCCCCCCAGCCTGATCTTGTTTTAGTTCTTGTTTATAAATACCTGGTGTCTAGACTCTACCTAGGAGGCTGTGAGTACCTGTCAGACATACTTGAATAGGAGCCTTAATCAGGGTGCATCTTTAAAGATGGGAATAACGGGTCTGGAGTCATTTCAGCTACTGGGACAGAGGAAGAGAATGCTATTATTGTAGAATAAAATATGGGCATTGCCCTATAAACTGACATAAGGTAGGATTTATTCCCGAAGAGATTTATTTGGGGGTCTCTTCAAGGGGTTATTTATTCAAGTATACAAAGTACCTCTTCGTGAAACTTTCTTATGTGTAAAGCTATCGCACTGAAGAAACCATTGCACTGAGTTTAAAGTCTAGGTCATCGTACGGATGATGTATAAGTTTGCTGGGGCCACCCTAACATAGTATCACAGACAGGGCATCTTAAAGCACAGAATTGTATTCTTTCATAGTTCTAGATGCTGCAGGTCCCAGATCAAGGTACCAGCAGGAGTGGTTTCCCGTGAAGCCCCTTTCCTTGGCTCACAGGTGGCCTTCTTGGTATCTTTTCTTCCTATTGGGACACCTAGTGAGTTAGGCTTATCCTTCTGACCTCGATGAACCTTCACCTGTTTATAAAAGCCCATCTCCAAATAGTGACATTCCAAGTTGCTGGGGGGTTGGAGTTTCGGTATATGAACTTGGGAAAACACAATTCAGTCTATAATGGACAATGTGAGATAGAAATGTTTTATCAGAGTGAGGACGACTGTAAATAAACTGCAAAGGCTTGAGTCGACCGTTCCTGAAAAGTGATTGTGTTTGAGAGGTTTTGCATTTTCCGCTCTCTGGAAGGATTTGTCCAACATTTTCTCCAGCACGCTTCCTGTCTAGGTCTGGCAGCCTGCCCCACAGCTGTGGTGAAGCAGCCTGGCTCCTGCTCCCATGCACAGGGGGGCCCCGTGTCTGAGTGTGTCATGGGGAAAAGCACACCGCTGTGGGGCCCGGGATCACACAGCCTCCCCCGCTCCCAGGGAACAGACCTCTCGGGGACTGAGCACCACGGCTCTTCCTACGGGGCCATTTGTGATCAGAAAAAGCTTGTCAAAACTTCAAGTAGGTGTCTTGGGAGAGAATGGAACGGGTGACATTGGTGTGACAACGTGAAAGATTCTGCAGTTGGAGGGGCTGATGCCTGAATGTCACGACTGGAAACCATCGGGCTGCAAGAGTGAATGAACGAATGAATGAATGACCAAATCAATCAATCAATAACTGGGCTCACTTGTGGGAACTGTTGAAAGCTGCCGTTTGCATTTTTACTTTACAGTGCTGGTAATTGCTTCCTCTCTGGGCCCCATGGCTATGATAGATTTTTTTCCCATAATTATAATTTCAGCAAATTTTTGCAGTTGTAAGATACTGCATTTTTAAAGAAATCCAGCTGTCATTCCCCATTGAGCAGAGCTCCGTTTTCTGTTGTTCATTCAGTTGTCTTCCTCACTCTTGGCACCCAGCTCCAAGAACTCTTTACAGGGGCAGATTTATGATGGATGCCATCTGGTCTGATAGAAGGAAACAGATATTGATTTTTAATATTTTCTCCCGACTTGTTTACTCTAGGATAATACAGCAGCTGTGTGGCAGCTTGTCTCCGAGTGGAAAGGATTATTACCACTGCCTTTTGATGAGATAAATTACCTAGGATGACTTGAATGGCTAAAGGGTATACTTTGATGTTATGTCGCATCATTTACTCTTATGACTAAATGATTATTGATTTTATATTTTTAAGCTCTTGAAACGTGAAAATAAGTTGGTTGAGGAGCCCGGCTGTGTTCGTTTTATTAATTTATTTCTGCAGGGCATAATTCACTTTGGACCAGGTTGTGAAGGTTTTGGGTTCATGACCGGCTGTAGATACAGTTGCAAAGAAATGGCTTATTTATATAGTCATTGCAAGTAGTCCCAAAATCAATACAGTCTGGGATTGGATGATTAAACTCAGTCCCTTTGTGGGATTCATTCTGGTAGCTGCTGCCCCAATCATCTTGACCACAGCAGATCCAGGGGATCAAGTCTACAAATAGCAAGTTTGTTCAAGTTGAAATATTATTATTATTATTTTTGCTCATCATTTATTTTTTATCTGCTATGTTCATTCAATGACATTTTAATAGCCTGGGGGAAAAAAGTGGTTGATTACCTACGTCAATGAAATCAGGAATCTGCATTCAAAGAGGCGCCTCCCAGGCCTTCTAGAATGTCCGTGCGTGGATTCAGTGAAGACTTTGATCAGAGGTCGGGGCTGCTCTGGACATCGTGTCCGGGGTGCTTCTGCCGGCAGTAGAAATCCGATGTGTCTGCTAAACCTTCAGCTACTCTGTGGGTTGATGATGGCTCAGTGCCTCTGGACACTGGGCAGATGCCTACATATTTCTGTGAAGTGTTGCCTGTTTTGTCATCATCTGATGTGTAGGCACTGGTCAGCGTCTGTCTGCAGAGTGCCTATATCAGTCTATTTCATGTCTATTACTCCCCGGTCAAGTGCAGAAACACCGTCTGTAGAAAATCGGATTGTCTTTATTTCTCACGATTTTCCCTCCATTTATTTTCATAGACTTTAACATTAATTCACCTCATCCCATCTATTCCTTGTTAATAATAACATCTGGTTTGATTACTGAGCCTCATAGCATCTCTGACATTGAGTTTAACCTTTGAAATGAGGGGTTTCAGTTTTTTATGTGATCTTCTCTACTTGCCCCATACTCAGTGACAAGAGAGGCTCAGACCCTGTGGGGGGAACGGAAGTAAGAGGGACTGATTTTCTAGGAAAATTTTGCACTTATTGACTCAGACGGTCAAAAAACCAGAGGGAACCGAACCCTGGGATTCATGGCGGCAATGCAGGCCCAGGCTTTATCTTAATTTCAGCAGAGTTCTCAGCCTGAGACTTCCCTCCCTGCCCCTTATCCCCACCCTGCTGTGGCCTTCAAGAGTTTCTAGAGATGGATCAGGAAGTTAGCTACTGGGTTTTGTCCTGAGATGGTATTTTAAAAGCCAAAACTTTATATACCAATTGTATTTGGTAATATTACTTTTTGCCTTGGAAATTTATTTCAGATAAGGCTAATATTTGTAGAACTTAAAATCTGCCGACAGAGATGACTTCTCCATCCACGCAGGAGAAGCAAACACAAGGCATTTCCTTCCCAAGACAGAACTCATTGTTGTCAGTCATGGGGGCACACTTTACAGAGTTAAAAAAAGGTGTAAAACACTTTTTCTTACTTTAGTCAGTATGTATGTATAATTAATATGTAGTAAATGATGTGGCTCCAGTTTAAAGCTTGTTTAAATGCATAGAATTTGAAGTCGAATGAAGAAATAAAATAACTTTTGGAGCAGTGTAATGTAATATGTTGATCAATTTTATAGGGGAGTGGTGAATATTTAATTAATCACCTTGTGACAATTATTCACACTGGTTGGAATCAAGGTCTCCATTAAAGCCGAAGAATAGCTTCATTACAAATGACCCATAAAAGTGTCAAGAGCTGGCTGTGAAGACAGGTAATTTCCTTTCCCTTTAAAACCATTAGATGGAATGATGGGGGTGGGGCAGGTGATGAAGAGTATAATCGCGTGATTTCAAAGAAAAGCTTAAACAGTAAATTTGACGGCTGGGTTGGAGAGGGGAGCGGATAAGGGTTATAAAGCGATGGCTGTGTCCCTTCCAAGAGCTCTCAATTTCATAAGAGGATGAGAATGGCAGCATTTTATTTTTGCTGGACTTTTCTCTTTATTCTACAGTATTTGCTCAGCATGTCGGCATGCCAAGCTTTCAGTACTGGTGGATGTAAATAGAAGAATAAGTGACTTTCTTCATGAGCCTCTTGATGACTTTCAGCAGAGGGGATGCTGCATTGTGACTGATGTCTGGGAAGGCTGGCCTCGTGGCCCAGCGTCTGGACAGCACGGAGGGACCCATGTGTCCCCAGAATTGGCACAAGGACTTCTGGACCTGGGCGCGAGGACTCGGAACACGCTGATCATCGTGGCCCCTCTCCTGCCCCAGAACAGCCTGGAAGGCTGATAACTGTTTACATTTCACCGAATCCGTTTTTTAAATTTTTCAACATTGGCCAAGAATCCTTGACATTGATCCACTTGCAGATGCCAAGATAGGTCTCTGGGTTTCAGGAACTCTTACAGATATTTTCCTGAGTGAAAAATATTTTCTTGCCCAAATGACTCAGGGGTGAAAATTCATTTATGAGAATGTCAGGATTCCAGGGCCTTGGGCAAAATAATACAGAATGGACTTGTCTCCTCCAACCTCACTCCACCCTGCTCGGCTGAGAGAGGCACCCTAGGTGTGAAAATCAAAGCTCAGTTTAAGAGATCCAGTGAGATGCCTGAGCATGTGTTGTGAGAAGTGTTTCAGACATTTGAATTTAATTGTAATTACAAATGGCCTCTCTAGCTGTTAGAATTTGTCTAAAATTGGGCAAAACACAAAGGGCTATTCTTAGCTTTAACAGAAACAGCATCTGAAGGGACTTAAGTTTCCAGCAAGTCCTGGCCACCCCGGAGACGTGATGCTTAAACCTCTTTGAACCTCAACTATTTTAGGGTCCTACACCTCTGGGTAGCCTGACTCCAGAGTACACACCCACTCACACAAGTTCAAGTGGCCACTTTGGAGAACTAATGGCTATTGACGCTCCTTGAGATTTCTGAGATGTTATCTCGCTCCGTAAAGACTTTGTGGTATGCAGTTTACATTGTATCTGGTGATTGTATAATCATTATTGATTTCCTTGTGTGTAGTACCTATGTCAAACAACCTAATATATTTAAATGGCGATTATTTCAGTTCTGTATCTACTAGGAGATAAGATCAAAGGCAGTTAAGTCTGCGATAGACGGGCGCAGATAGTGTAATGTACTTGTGCCTCTGTCTAGGCTATTATACAACTCAGCAACCACTGAGAGTATTTAATAATTAACTTTCTAAAACAGGTTGAGATTTTGGGTCTGCAGAAGAATGAGACTGGCAGATAGAGGGAGAGCATCCCAGATTTGCAGCTAAAAGCTTCTCGGCCGCATGAATGCCAGCGGACGGATGGGTTGCTTTCAAAGATGCTGGGAAATCATTCTGTGTGCTTAATTTACTCCTTGTTTTGTACAAATACTCCTGAAGAAATGAGAACCACATTTAGACCGATGTGTAATTTTCCCCAGGCTGGAGTCACTGCTCATCATAGCGGTGGGATGCGCTGGGAACCCCACCAGTGAGTGGTGATGGGGTTGTCAGTTCAGTCTCAGGAGGTAGAATGGTTATTGTGCTTTATTAATCATCCAGTGGTACCCAGCTTGGGCTGCTGGGTCAGGATGTCTGGTCAGGCACATTTGTTTGAAGGCAAAGCAAGCTGATTTTGCTGTGGCTGCAGACATTTTTTTATAGCATTTTCCTTTTTCAAAATACATTTTGTATTACAAGTTTTGGAATTCTTTGTAATGTAATAAAGAAATACTTATCATTTTGAAAAGTACTAGCACTACAATTAAGACAATCTAAGGAAACTTTACGGCAGTTAGAAAAATAAAGCTCCACAAAAACCAAATCTTAATATGAGGCTTAACATACACATATATCAATAGACACTTTGGAAAATTATTGTTTAGACAGTCTCCCTGGGCCATGGCTCATGTGGACTGTCAGCCTTCTCAGGGCTCTACTTTCCTCTCCGGCGAGGTAGGTGGGACGCGCCTGCCCAGCCCTGACGGATGCTTCTGTGGCTTCATTAGAGTATTTATTCAGACTGTCTTCTTGGACCACAGCATATTTTCCCCTTTCCATGGTGTTTATTAGAAGTTATCCCGCTTAGTTGGGGTCATTAACAGGACACTGAGGGCAACCACAGAATCAGAGCGAGGCCAAGTTTTTCCAGGGAAACACAGATTCAAGTTTAACGTCAGGTTCATTAGTTGGAGTGATTTGTTTCAATGGACTGGTTCACATTTGCAGGTGAAAAGTTCATAGTGCAAAACCTACTGAAACCCCATCTTTGAAGCTTTGCAGAATGCTTTTGGATCTGTCTCACATAGAGTCCAGCAATGCCTGATGAGGCAGGGGAAACCCACAGTGATCGGCCCATATTTCAGGTGGGAAAACCATCGGTGCAGCAGATGCGTGCCTGTCCCCGGGGCCTCAGGCTTCCTGCGGGTTCGTGTTCTGCCTCCTTAACCCTGGGCCGCCAGCCACGGGATGAAGGCGTGCGGCTAGGCGGCGGATGCTTGAGTTTCCCCGAGTTCCCCGAATAACTTGCTGCAGCTGCAATGTGCCAACTGAGTTCCAACAGGTCCTCAGCACAGTGTACCTGGACAGCAGTGGAGTAAAGTGATTTGGCTCACACTCTGGTCGAAACGCAATGATCTTACTAAGAACATTTGATTTGATTTCTATTTGGTTTGCTGATTATAAGTGATCTCAAATTTAGTTTTGGAGTCTAATTCATTACAACATTTCCCCCTTAAGCTAATGTTGTACAATGACTAATGGAGTAATGTGTTTCTTCCTTATTTTTATTTTTTATTTATTTATTTGTTTAGCTAAGGTCATGGCTGGAAGAATGTAGAAAGTGTTTTAAATTTTAGGGGGCTATCTTGCACACTGTTTCCTGTGGGCAAGCTGATTTTGAAATGTAAAATTTCATGCACTTCAAGGAATGGCATCGTTGGGCCGCGGTGAGGTGGAAAGCCCAGGGGCTTCTGCCCGATACCACGTTTGGTCCCCAGAGTTCACACCTTGAGCGGATGATGCTGAGGTCGTCCACACCCCAGCGCTCATTGAGTGCTCTCCGTGTGGACACTGGGAGAACAAGGCCAGATCACTGCCACTCAGCCCTCAGGGTGGAGACCAATGTGCTCATGAACGGGAGAACCCAGGACTTTGGAACCCTGCACACAGTCAGCAGGGCCTATTCAGTCATGGGGTGGTTCGTACAGAGGTGGGGGTCCATCCCTGCTGGGGTCATCTTAGCGTCAACTGGGCCACCTCCTGGCACAGTCTCAGCAAGCATCAGGGCCATGAAGGAACGCCCATGGGTCTCAGGCTGGCCTCTCCCCAAGCCGGCCCCTGGATGGAGAGGCCTGGACCAGAAAGTGCCCCCAGGACAACCTGATGGGGGGTGGGGGGCTGGACTTGGAAACAGAGAGGCCAAGCAGTGTGTGAGGTCCAGCAAGTCCCATGGGAGGGGCCTCTGGGAGATGCCCTGGGAGCTCTGGGGCCTCCAGAGTTGTCCACGGGGTAAGGGAGAGGGGAGAGAGTGGGGACATTAATGTCCCATTGCTCCATTCCTGGGAGGCTGTCCTCATCAATTCGCAGGCAGAGCTGGCTCTGGGAAGCATGGGCTGCCTCTGACGGTGACTCAGGTGCAGGCCGCTGGGCATGACGGCAAACCAGGGCTGGTGCCCGAAGACGGTGATGGGTCAGAGGGGATGTGGCGGCCCCCAGACAGCCTCCACCTGGAGCCCCATTTCTTCATAGCTTGGCTACTTTTATCCTGGTTTTGGCTATACACGTAAACTTTCCACCTAAATTTTGAAAATACTCACTAAATGTGACTATTTAAAAATATGTTTGGTTATAACTGCCACTTGAACATTGTGGGTACTCTTTTCAGGGTGCAGATGTTTCCAATGATAGTGCCTTTTCACTGAGAGCAGCTTTGAAGGAAGCACCATGTGTGGCATGCTCAACAGCTCTAGAAACAGCCAGACTGCAGACGGGATCAGGTCAAGACGGGGCCGCTGGGTGGGTCAATCCCATGTGACCGGTGTCCTTAGGAGACAGCGGCCATAGGAGGGAGATGCCATGGGAAGGCCGAGGCAGAGGGAGGCGGGATGCCTGTACCAGTCAAGGAGGGTTGGATAGTCGCCGGGACCAGAGGCAGAAAGAGACACGGAAGCATCCTGCCCTGCACGTTCCAGAGGGAGCACGGCCCTGCCTACGCCTTGAGTTTTGACTTTCAGCCTCCAGAACTGTGAGACAGTGCAATTCGGTTGTCTTAGGCCATCTAGTTGGTGGCGCTTTGTTACGGCAGCTCAGGAAACAGATACAGACCCATCTTAACAAATTGGTTGTCAAACCCGTCACACGAGAGTGGATGACAGTGACATCTGATATCAGGGGTGCAAACTCTCCGGGGGCCCCTGCCCCGTCTTGGAAGGAGAGGCCGCTCGGGGAGGAGAGGCCGACAATCTTCATTGTCGTGCTGCTCACTGGCCGAGCTGTGTGGGCCATGGCTTAGCAGAGGAGAGCGGCCTGGATGGCAGGGGACAGGCCTGCAGCTCCACCAGCCTGTGTCCCCAGCTTCCTGCCTGTGCCTCCTCTGGGGCCACCCTCAGGTCTGTCTGGGGCTGTCCCCTCTGCACGGACTGCTACTGGCCCCCTTGGGCTGGTGTCATGTGCTGTGAACCCAGTCGGCCAGTCTGCTCTGTGATGCCTGAAATCACTCTGAAGTCTCCGCTGCTACTCCTTTAAATCTCCTCAAATTCCACTCATGATCCTTACCTGCAGCCTCATAGTCTGTGTTTTCTCCAGAAATTTCCATTGCTCATGTAGATATATTAGTTAGCTAGGGCTGCCATGACAAAGTACCAGACTTCCCGTGGTGGTGGTGGTGAGGTGGGCTTAAACAATAAAGATTTACTGTCTCAGGGTTCTAGAGTCCAGAAGTCCAAGGTCAAGGTGCCACAGGACCACGCTCCCTCTGAAGGCGTAAGGGAAGGGGCTCTTCCAGGCCTCTGTCCTGGGTTCTGGGAATTCCTTGGTCTGTGACAGTGTAACTCCAGTCTTCACCTGGTGTTCTCCTTGTGTGCATGTCTGCCCCTGCACCCACATTTTCTTCTTTTTATGAGGGCAGGGATCGTTCTGGATTAGTGCCTGCCCTAATGACCTCATTTTCACTTGATTAACTCTGTAAAGACCCTGTCTCCAAACAGTCACATTCTGAGGTCCTAGGGGCTCAGGACTCCAAGAGATCTTTTTGGGGGACACAGTTCAGCTCATAACCATGGGCTCTTGGGGAGTCCTAGAAACTACCTGCTGCCTGGGATCATTTTCTGTGGGGGCCTGGCACTCAGTCCTCCAGAGGGATGACCCCCACCCACCCGGGAGGGTACAGACCTGCAGGGTCACTGTGCTTGCACTGGCTCCTGGCTCTTAGTCTCAGGGCTGAGTGGCCCCAATGGCTTTGCTGCTGGAGCAAGACGCACCTGGCTGGACAAGAGGCAGGTAAGCAGTGTTCCTCTGGCCCACGTCCTCTTTGGTTTAGGTCGATCCAACAAAAGCTGAGATATGTTGGTGCCACCAACAGACATACCCATTGTGCTTTACCTACAGTTGGCATGAAATAGCTGAAGTTGTCCGCTCCATTCATGACTCTGGGCAGTGATCTCACCCTGTGTGTTTGCTGAATAAACCCACCCTGACCTAATCTTCCCACCCGTGCACAGGCAGCCAGCTCCCCCGAGGGTGGTGTGTGCACTCTGAGGGGCAAGCTGGCCAGGATGGGTGTCCTGGGATGACAGGGAAAGTCTGAGAGGGCCTCATGGATCCTTCTACAGCCACAGAGAAACAACCGACCGTCCTCACTGACAGAGCAGCTGGGAACCTCACTCAGACCACGCTTACGCCCCCCAGAAACCTTTCCAGGTACATATGTGACTTCCCTTTGACAAGTGGGGACAATGGGTTTTTAAATTATGAACAAAACAAGTCCAGGGTCACATGGGCTGGTAGAGGCAGGGCAAGGATTTGGATCCGGTGGGCCTGAAACCAAAGAACATGAAGTTTCCGTATCATGGATTTGGGCTTTTCCTGATGCATTCATTTCCCGTCAATGCTCTAACTAATCGCCACAAATGTTGCGGCTTACAAGGGCGGAAATTTCTTCTCTTGCAATTCTGGAGACCAGAAGCCTGAAAAGAGTCTTGGGCTAATTCAAGCTGTCCCAGGCCTGGAAGCTCCGGGGGAGGGCTCATTCCTTGCCTTTTCCAGCTCCCGGTGGCTGCCAGCAGTCTTTGGTTTGTGGCCGCATCACCCCAGTCTCTGCATTTGTGGTCACATCACCTCCCCTTCTGTCAAATCTCCCTCTGCCTCCTTCTGAGAAGAACACTTGTGATGGCGATCAGGCCACCGGCTACACCAGGACAATCTCACGATCCTTAACTTAACCGCACCTGCGAAGCCCCTTCTGCAAAGTCAGGTAACACTCGGGTTCCCAGGATGAGGACTTGATATATTTGGGGGATGTTATTCAGCTACCACACCTGCCATTTTGCATTATGACATTCCTGGGGGTGTGCTGCTCAGATCTCTCACCCGCCCCAGGGAAACAAGCTGCCAGTGACCTCTGGGATTGTGGTCAGTGGACTAACTAGCTGTAGTACCACCCAGACCCATCCACTGCTCACCTCCTCCCGGGAAGCCGCAGCTGTCGGCTGGCCATGTCTGCCCCGTGTGGGGCTCTTCAAGGGTGCCCTCTTCTCCACAGCCCTCCTTGGATTGGCTGCTGGCAGCGGAGTGACCCTGCTCACAGGAGGGGGTGCTGCAGTTACCCAGCATGGGCAGGAATTCTACCCCTGTTCTCACAAAGCTACACTTTTTCTTGTCTGTGTAAGTATCTTGACAGTTCTTTAATTTTAAACTTGATTTCCATGAAAAACTCCCAGTTGTAGGATTACTACAATACAAAAAAAGATAGACATTTTATGTCTGTTTTTATGTTTTGTCAAAATACAATTTGAACCAACTATTAAAACACCCAGAGAAATCTATTTTTAAAACATTTCTTAAAGTGTGTTTACTGTTTCATTTCTTACTTCATTGGCCTAAATCATCAAAATCAACTTTAATAATAATGTGTTCTTATTCTTGTTTCTATTCTAATTTTAAATGTAACCCTAGTGTTTCCTCAAATTATAATTGTCTTTTGATTTAAAATTTTGTCTGCTGTTGATTTATAACTCTTATCATGTTAAGAAAATATTTGCATTTCCATGCTCTGTCTGAATTTTAGAAGTTTGAATTTCATTAGTTGCTGCCTCTCCCTCTGTTACGCTCACATAGTTTAAATTACTTAATTTACTTTTGTGGTACAATCATAGCATTTTCTTAAATTGATAATCATCACATAGATAAATCATTATGCAGAACTGACCGAGTAATTTCAGATCAATGGAGCAAGCATGACATAGAAAATGTTTTTATTCCTGAGCAGTGTTTGGACTGTCCCTAAGTCATAGGAGAGCTCAGTAAGAAAGTACACATGTTAATTGACAGGACCGAAATGATCCCTCCAAACGCCTACTGCACACAATGGTGGCATCCTTATACACACACACACGCACATGCACATGTGCATACACAGGTGAACACACACAGATGCATGCACACACACATGCAAACACACACAACATACTTCACTTATACAGCACATGCATGCACATATACTCACACTCACTAACACACACCACACACTCTCACACACACACACACACACAGGTTTATCTCCACAATCTCTATGTACACAAGGTCACTTCCTGCATAGCATGTGTGATCCGTCCCACTTGTCAAATCTTCTTTGTCCTTTGTCTCTGACCATCACCAAAGCTGTGAACTCGGGGAAAGCGATGAATTTCTTTCTGATACTGTAGGAAAATTAAATTGTGATCTGAAGCATGAGCATTAATTTTCATACCAGTGAGAGGAAGTTGCATCTCAGCCCAACTTCTAAAATATCTGCTCTTAATGAGATGAATTTCACCTGGGAGACATGATTTTAAAGAGTAACCTTTGGTAAGTCTGTGACATTCAGACTTTCTTGAGTAAGTGTATGTTACAAGTTAGGTAATTTTAGTAGTTTTTAACCTCTTCAGGTATTTAAATGACATTTTCTTTGCTTACTATTTTGATACATTTTTATCCAAATTGCCAGCTAACTTTCCAACTGTTGTCCAAAAAAGCTAATTTGGTTGTGATGGCCAAGCCAAAAAAAGATCGCAAATTACATCACTTTGCCGGTGGATAATCGACAATGACACACATTTTCTCCACAGTGTGGTGACAATGAAATGCTACCTTGGACATCAGCAGAGAATATTTAAGGGTCAAACAGCTAGTCTAAGGAATTTCCTGAGTCTTTACATTTTTCCATTTCAGATTTGCGTAATATTTTACCATTTTACTTCTTAGTCTTTATGTGCCGGAGAAAGAAAACAAAAAGATGATTGAGCCAAACTTTACTATTTGAAAACTTAACATGGACACCAGACCAAGGGTCACCATTACAGCCTCCATCCCTGACAGCTGCTGGCGACCTCCCCAGGTCTAAGATCTTTCTGCCATCTGACACCACCGTGTTATCCTTTTGCGTTAAAAAAAAAAATCAGTATCTCTTTTTGGAGAAGCAGTTTTAGCAATAAGGGTATTTACAGAATGTTTTAGTGACTACGGTGTTCTGTTTATTCTAAGAAAAGGTGGTCACAAAAACTACACAAGCTATCAAGGGCAAGACAGGCTGTGTGGAGTGTCCTACACCATTTAGCAACTGCCTTTTACGTTCCAACTCACAGTACCCTTTCAGGCCATTGAAAAATTGCTTCCATGTAATATTACATTTCAGCAATTTGAATCATTATTCCACCTTGTTTGAGTCAGTTTTAAACAACTTGTGAAGCGAAAGGGGAAAAATAAATGTTCATTTTTACTCGTTCCCTGTCACTGCTGCTGAGTGATTCCAGCAGTGACTTTCCAACGGCAAACACTGAGCAAACCACGCCTAGTCAACTATGAGTTTCAGTAAAGTTGGAATATCAGGGCCTTGAGGGATGTTTCTGTTGTTTGAAAATGTGGGCATACGCATTTTGATTTTTAAAAATTTAATCCAAAATGATGAGCTCATCAAATACTTAATGAATCCCTATTGCTTGAAATTACGAAGCTGGATGCCTGGAAAGTTTCTGATATTTCTTTAGAGATTTCTTGCTATTCTTTCTGGGATGTCTAATGAAAGAGAAAGGAGATTCCAGTCTATGGAGGTTCTGTGGCCTTTGCAGAAACCCTGACCCTGACATTTCAGTGCCAATTAATGCTCTCTGGGAAGCCTGAGGCTCTGTAGAGGGGACTCTACTCTGTTTTCACTTTCATATGCTGTGGAAGCTTCTCCGGTGGTCATGGAATTTATATTAGGAATTTCCTGTGTCCAGCCAAGAATTTTCTAATGCTACAATTTTGGCTTACACCAACTAACTAGTCCCTGTTATGTACATAGAACTGTGCTTCATTTTTTAAATTAAAGCAAAACCTTTTGAATCTCCCTTTGTCCTTTGCAATCCTACATTTCATTTTACTTTTCTTAAATGAGGGGAGTTCGATGGCTCTCACAATAGATAAGCTCAGAGGTTGGGATGGAATTCAGGCATGGTTTGATCAAGCTTCTGGCTCTGTTTAGCTATAATTGTCTTAGAGCTGCCCTCCTCCACGTGTAGCTGTCACCCCAGAATCACTTCTCTTATAGTGGTAAATAAGGACAGGTCATGCTTTGTGCTCTCTAGAGAATAGCTGCACCCCGAGCAGATGTTTTCTCCAGGTTCATCCACCTGAATGGAGTCACAGAGCTCTGATGAACCAGGTGCTGAGCCAGGAGATTGGGCTGTGCTCATCGACCTCCCATTGCTACATGCCTCACTCCAGGTCCTGCTACAGTCAGCTCCCCCCAACACACAGCCTACCCGGGGAGGAGGAGGGGTGCGATTGCTACTCTCCATGTATTTCAGTGCATGGAGAGTAATACAATAGTACTGATCATGCTATTGCAAGCTTCAAGGATTGGTGGTGGGGATGGGGAAATCTCTGAAAAGAGAACCACAAGAAACTGCCTGCTCTTCCCTCAGGCCACACCTGCCCATACCTGGTTCACAGTGTGGCAGTCTGCGCTCCAGGTGGTGAAGGCATAAAGCAGAACGTTCCTGGTCCCTGTCTTCCATCCCTTGGACCCCACCTCTCCATGATTCTGGACTCAGCCCCTCACCCTGACCCCAGTGCCAGCCTCTGGCTTGCTGTCCCGGTATTGGGAGCACAGCCCTCTCCTGCTACCTTAAGTCAAGTTGCTCGCTGGGCCCTGTAATCAAATGTGGGCTCAGAGGAACCCACACCCTGGCCTTGTCCCTGGCTGTGGCCCCTCTACAACAGACAGCTGCCTTGGAGGACAGGGGTGGTCTCAGATAAATCCATCAGGCAGTGTTTCCAGGTAGAGGAGGGCTTTTAACATCACCGAGCTCACCTGGCCCAGGGCCCTGTGCTCTGCATGAGCCAGAGGAGTTCAGGGCCACAGCATCCACGGCAGGGGGCCATGCTCATCAGAGGCTCCTGGAAAATCCAAGGACCAGACATTCAACAGTGGCTCAAGACAGCAGAAGGACTCAGTGCTGCGAAGAAAGATGACATTAAAAACCAGACTCCTGCCCTCGGGGTGCTGCTTATTTATTTATTTATTTATTTTCCTGGGCGACAAGTGATATATGCAAATAATTATAAATCAGCTCTCTTTTGTGAAAATGCACTTTTCAGCTTAAAGGGTGCTGAGCCATTATCACTATTTCCACAGATACAGTGTTACCGTAGAGGTAAAAACAAAGAACCCAGGGACCCGGGAGAGGCTTGCAGATGAGGAGAGCTGCCTGCCTGCAGGAAGTGGGAGCCTGCATGGAACCTGACATGCAGATATCCATCCGCTGGCTGCAGGCAGAAAGGGTGCTGGGGCTGAAAAGGGCCCTGCTGGGGGACTGGGGTGGCACCAGGACACCCAGGAAGGGGTGTGAGCTTCTCTCTGCAGAACAGGAGCTGGCAGAGGTCTGTGAGGCAGAAAGGAACATGAATCCATTTTGCCTTTTACAGGAAACTCTGGCACTGGCCAAAGAAGGCATTTTGGAGAGGCAAGGTAGGGGCAGGGGGTGGTTGGGATGGCAGTGAAGCTGGGGCCGTGCAGTGGGAAAATGTGAGGACATTGTGGCAGGAGCACAGACCGGAAGCAAGGGTGGTCCTGAGACTTCTTGCCCACGAGAAGGAGAGGATGGCAGCACCATTTACTGAGCCAGGGAACACAGGTGAGGATGGATGGATGGATGGATGGATGGGGCTCAGTCATCTGGTCATGGGGCTCAGGCCATCTGGTCAACCTGAGCAGCAAGGCTTGGAGAAGGTGAGGAAGGGTTGTCTCCGAGGGAGGGGCCTGTGGATGGGGGGATCTCTCAGGTCACAACTGCCTCTGCCTGGGCACCTCCCAGGGCGGCTCCCATCCCCACTGGATCCTTCCTCTCCCTCCCAGAGTCCACTCCACTGTGCTCTGGGGCCGCTGAGGGCTGAACTCTCACCTCCATCTCACCAGGCTTGGGAGCCAAGGAAGGGAGACTTGGAACAAATAACTGGTTTACATCGATCCCTAAGGGGCAGGTAGGATTTGGTGAGGTGGACGCAAGGGGCAGGGCACTCCTGAGAGGTGGAGTCACGTGTTGAGGGCGGAACTACAGACACATTTTGAGCACAGTCTGGGTGCAGAAGGACTGGGTGGGGGAGAGGCAACGTGTCGGGGCCACCAAGCACCAGGTCTTCCCGTATCCTCATAAAGGAAGATGCTCATTGAAAGATCAGAAGGTCTGCGAGCCCTGGTGACCCAATGCCGGGAAGAGGACCGGCAGAATGCCCAAGATCACAGGTCAGAGCTGCATATGGCGGCTGAGTGTACTCTTCTGCTTCTGCAGTTTTGCTTAATCAAAACTAGATTCGAGGGACTTCTCTGGGGGTGCAGTGGTTGAGAGTCCACCTGCCAATGCAGGGGACACGGGTTTGAGCCCTGGTCTGGGAGGATCCTGCGTGCCGCGGAGCAACTGAGCCCGTGCGCCACAACTACTGGAGCCCGCGCGCCTAGAGCCCGTGCTCCACAATGGGAGAGGCCACCGCAATGAGAAGCCCGTGCACCGCAACAAAGAGTAGCCCCGCTCGACGCAACTAGAGAAAGCTCACATGCAGCAACGAAGACCCAACGCAGCCAAAAATAAATAAATAAATAAAATAATTAATTAATTAATTAAAAAAAAAAAACTAGATTCGAATCTCCCATGTTAAACAGATCCAGGGAGCCACTTTTGGTGGGTAATGTTGTTATGGAAAAAGGAAGGGGACATAGTTTCTGAAAGTTTCCATGGAGAATATGAACCGAATATAGAAGCTGATGGACCCTCTGTGGTTGCAATGTGAGGTGACATCTTTTACTTCGTTTTCAGCCTTTACCTGACAAACATTACCTAGGAAGTTGCTGAGGTGAAGGAGAGGACCCCAGGGCCCACTGGTCACTGCCATTTTGCACACACTCGATGGCCCAGCTGCCCGCAAAGGCCCAGCTCAGCCCAGACAAACCACTTCCACCTCCAGCGCAGGTAATGGCATCCCCGTAATCACATGCTTGAGGCACTTAAGGTGTAGATATATTATTACTGAGAATAATAGTCAAAGTGAAGATTGCTTCTTCTCCACCACAGTCCTCCACCAAAATTGATTTTCCTGGGGTCTGCATGGGTGTAAGGCTTCTTTTCCTTTGGTCTCCAAGGTGGATGGATATTTCATTGCATCTACCCCCTTAAATTCCATATGAATGATGGACATAATATTGATACACTCACAAGAGAATGGTTTTAAAATCACAAATCTTTATCCAGTGCCTTTATGATCCAATCGATCACAGACACTGAGCAAACCCTTTGATTTTTACAAAGGAATTCCTTTTAAGTAAGGAGAACGCGCACGCATGGAAATGTCTTTGCCTTTCAGACCATCGAGTCCTGCATTTTCCAAGCAGGTTTCTCTCTGGTTGAGGAGGTTGGACACAGAGCCGGTGACAGTGGCTGCCCTGCTTTTCCCAGCAGAGGGCCTCCATCGGGGAAGTGTAGCCTGGCGTTATCAAACAATAACAAGTCCTCCAGGCTCAGTCCTTTACGCTTGCTAATCTTGGTGACTGTTTACATGCTACTATTTGTTAAATGGCAAAGTTTATTGATTTGGCAAATTCAGTCCCACATTGTAGATTTTCTCTCAGTCTGTGTTGCTACATGTGGTTCAGCATTTTTAAATGTCAACTGCAAAGTATTATTGATCAGTAATTAAGTGTGCGGAGAAAAATTAGCATAGTAGAAGTTTACGGTCATTAGCACAAGTACCGTTGGGCAATTATTTAGCATGTTTTAACATTTATTTTCCTTCCTGTTATTGACATAGAGTATGATGCTCACCCAACAGTTTTTGTTTTGCAAAAAAGGACAGTTTCAACGTCAGTAAGAATTAATGACATGCAATTCTTTTTGAAAATGTGCCTGTTGGTTTTCCTGCTGCATAAATAAGCGAATCTGAAGGGTTCTTTGTGCTCTGGCTAGAATGAGAGAGAGGGTCCGGGCATCGTGGGGCAACCAGGGGAAGATGATGGCTTCCCAGGACCAAGGGCTGGACATCCTGGCTGAAAAGGAACCAGGAAAGCTAGCAATGTGGGCTAGGCAGGGGAGCAGGAAACCAGGCAACATTTCGCTAAATGTTTATCCCAGATATTCTCAGACACAATGCAATTTTCAATATTCTACTCCTTATAAGCATACTGCACTAACCGAGTCATAGGAACAGATTTTTATTCTGAAAATATGGTCCCCTAAGCATTAGATGTTACCAGTGCCCTCAAAAGCCTATATATTATCATGTTTAAAAATCTAAAGCACAAGGTCAGCAATTCAAGTGTGCTACCCATGTGACTGTAGCTGAGGGTGGCCATGGGGCAGGGGCAGGGCAGGTGTCGATGGTGACTGCTGGCCTTACTTGGGCATTATTTTGAGCCAGTGGAGTTTCACATTCAGGAGCTTAGTGATGGGCCTGGAAAGTCAGAGAGGAAAGTCTGAGCTACAAAACCAATCAGGGCTGGGGGTCAAAACCTGACCAGGCGGAAGGCCATGGGACGTGCAGTCATTCCAGCATCTGTCCTTCATCCTTGTGGACGTTGGTTCACATGGGCAGCCGAGTGCCCATTCCCTCATCCTTTAGGGGCTGAGTGCCCTGTAGGTGGGCCAGGGGACCCACTGCGGCTGGGCAGGCTGGCTGCTCTCCCTTAGCTTGGAGCCTATGCTGCAGGGTGCAGCCCAGAAGAGGGGTCTCCCCTGGGGCTGCGTGTGACAACCACTAGGGCCAGGGCTGGCACAGAAGGCCGATGCTCGGGCCCTGGCCAGCTACCTGACGCTCCAGCAGTGGGGCCTGGTTGAGGGGCCTCTTCCAGCAGGTGCGGGCGGGACGTGTGCACAAGGCCATGCTGCTCATGGTGGGGACAGTGGTGCAAGGTGTGTTCCCAGAGAGAGTGGCACTGAGGGCCCCCTGGCCCAGCTGGTTATCTTTAGGGAGGAGAGGACATTTCTCTGAAACCTGGTGAGGGGGGAGCAGACAAGACCAAGGTGCAGGTGGGGGTGTTCTGGAGAGATTTGACTCAGGAGAAAGCTCAGCCCGATTCAGGGACAGGGCTGGGGGTGCCCACCTGCTGTGGTGGGGTTTTGGCTTGGTCTCTAGTTGCCTGAGGTCTGCAGTTATGTTCTCCAAGACGGGAATTGTCCAGAAGCTGGGTCGCTGAGAATGGGGGGTACTTGGAGGCTGAGATGCTGTGCTGGGTTCTGGCACTGCTTTTGGGGTCTGGGGTTTGAAAGCCCCCCCCCGCCCCACACCTCTCAGTGCCAGCCTGCACCCACCGGACAAAGAGGCCTAGGGCTTCCGCAAGGTCGAAGTTAAGGATTTAAAATAAAATTAAGTGGGAAGCAATCACTACTAGATCACTTGAAGATGCTAGCTAGGTGCTTGAAGTTTGAAAACGTCTAGGAAAGCCACAAAGGAAGGTGGCTCAGAAGAGGACAGAGGGAGGGGAGAACCGCAAAGCAACGCTGATCGTTAAGGGAGAAAGATTCATTTAATAATTTAGTGAGCTATTTTTTCAAAGAAATGAAATCTATTAAAAGCTCTATTTTCATTTGGTTAATAAATGCTAGATAGGAACAACAAATAACCAAATAATTAAAGCAAATCCAATCTGTTAATGCAAACATCCTTTACACAGTCCTTAATTTGCTTTTAAATATAAATATTAAATAATGCCTAACCCTTCAAAGAATCCTTTCTGCAGCTTTGCTTTCCAGACTAGTTCCGCCTGCCTAGTTTTCACTGTGAGTGCAAACTCTTTTATCTAGTGGCATCACTTGCCTGCCTCTCAACTCTGAAGGATGCTTTAGCCTGATTTTTCTTTGCTAGCGATTGATTTGATACAGTACATTATACATTTTTGTCACTTAAGGTCACTAGTATCCTGGATGGCATTAAAGCTTTGCATGTAAGGTTGGACATAAAGCATAATAAAACATTTTCATTTGATTTCTCCAGTTTATTTTATACATTTAACCTCCCCTCCCCTTTTTTTTTTTGGTGCACAGTGTGTTATTTGAACATATTGAAGAACTTTTCCAGGGTTAGGTACACTGGTTGTTCAGTGACATTTTACTTACTAAGATTACCTGAAAAGAAATAAAAAGAGAGAATTACAAGTGTCTTCCTTTTATTATTATTATTACGACTACTACTACTATTATCTTTAAATATTATATTTATTTATAATATAAATTTATATTTATGCTTCAAAAATTTGCAGGTAGCACACTCAAGGCTCTCTGTAAGACAATTTGCTGATTCCCACCTGCCTTCTGGGAAGAGGTGACAGAGCTTTGCTCATCTCACAGACGGTAAAGATGAGACAGTGAGAGCTGAGAGGTCAAGCAAGAGGGGCTGAGACATCATTATGTGGGTTTCCAGCTGTTCTCCGAGTGTTCCTTGTCGTCCTTACCTGTGCAAAATATCCATCAGCGAAATCACATCATGAGTGTTACCCACAATATGAACATCTTTTTTTTCATGGACAAGCATATCCAATTCCAATAAAGAAACAAAAAAATATTTGCCTATAAAATATCATATAATACAAAAAAGGTATTTCTCAGACATTGTTCCAAAACAAATGAAAAATATATCCAAACTTATAGCCTGGAAAAATGTCCCTGCATTTTCTTTGTTAGAAAGTATTTCCCACTTAATTTTATATCTTTGTACTTTCTATTTTTAAAAAATATATTAACAAAGAAGAACCCATAACCCTTTTAAGGTTTGGAAGTTGAATCTAACGGTGTCTCTGGAAACTTTGGAGGAAGAGGCTATATATTGGATGGTTCTTTAAAATGAAAGGTCTTTCTTGAAATGCCAAAGTATTTAAGATTTCCATATGATCGGTACTTTTGGAACGGGAAGGCTATTCTTGTGTATGACGTGTGAGGTCATCTTAAAGTCCTAGGCTGATTCTCATGGCCAGTTAGTCACTCTACAAGTGGAATGTTGTCCTAAATATACTCCTCTCCAATGTAAGACATCATATATATTTCCTGAAAGAAAGAGGTTTGGTGCAGAAGGCATTTGTAGGACATCAAGAATGATTGACCGTGAGCTGGGCCTCTTGTCCCAACACTTCGATGGAGTTAAAATCAATGCCTTTGAGTGCAGTGGTCTTATACATCATCCCAAACCACGTATTAGCACAGCCCCTGGTCAGGGGCTGCACAGGGGATATTCCTGGCGTGCGGGTGCTGTGCTGGGGTGGACGCAGGGGGACACCGCTGTGGACACAGGGCCTAAAGTGACCGATGGCTCCCCCTCGGACCTCAGGCCAGGGGAGCGCTGTGTTGACAATGCAGTCAGCCATCAGAGTGTCGTGACGTGGGCGCTGATTTTATCCCGCTCCTGCTGCTGCGTCTTGTGACATTACACACCCACCAGCCACCCACCCCTGCCATCCAGTACTCACTCCCCTCGAGCTGTCTTTTACTCTCCCTCACCCTTAACCAAGAAATTATTCTCTGTGCTATACAGTGTTGTGTATCCACTCTGAATGTAATAGTTTGCATCTACCAAACCCAAACTCCCAGCCCATCCCTTGCCCTCCCCTATCCCCCTTGGCAACCACAAGTCTGTTCTCTATGTCTGTGAGTCACTTTGCTGTACAGCAGAAATTAGCACAACATTGTAAATCAACTATATTTCAATAAAAAATAGAGAGAATTAAAAAAGCTTAATAGAGAAGTAAAAAAAAAAAAAGAAATGATTCTCCATCGCTTGCTTGCTACGGCCTTTTCTTTGGCTGTGGTTTTGAGAAAGTGGAGTTGCTCTGTAAAGACAGATTCCAGCTTAGGGCTTCTCTCAGGGCATCTGATGTTGCATCATTAGAGGGAAGCAGGGCCCATGGGGCGAGCAGGGAACTTGGCCTCCATCACCCAGCAATGTCCCAGTGTGCCCGGCCCAGCACAGGAGCCGGGAAAGGAGGGCACCTCCCAGGAAAATCAGCGTGGAGGGCAGCCTAGGAGTCCAGGTTAGAAACAGGAAGTCCTGGAAAATGTTCTCAGTCATGAGGACGCTGACGTCAGCAGGGGAAGGCAGGGTGGCTGCAAGCCAGATGGCCTCCTGGGGATGGGAGGCCTTCCATGGAGGCTGCCGCAGGTGTGATCTGTGGGCGTATGACTGTGAAGGTTTGACGGCATGGTGCCTGGAGCCGTACGGGGCTTGCACATCAAGAAGGTGCCCTCTGGGGGCTTTCAGGGTGAGCGTTGCCCAGACAGGACACCCCAGAAATGGAGCACCTCTCTCGGGGTGACCAGAACTCCCCCAGGGAAGGGACGGCCTGTTGGAGAGCAGAGCTTGGCAGGGAGTTGGTTGTGGAAAAGCAGTGGTAACAGAGATCACAGCACAGGCCTGAGAAGTTTTGTCCTGTGTGGAGAGTATTAGCGCCGCCCAGGGCTCACTGCCAGGGAGATGTGGGAGAATCGTCTACAGATGTGTAGTTTGGGTGATTATTTATTTTACAGTGTGGGACACACATCAGGTTTATTCTCTGACGTGTCTTGGAGAGCTCATTCTGTCCGTCATGTGGTTTTTCCCTCTTTTCAGTAGTTGGAAGTGGTCCAGATATGCAAAAGCTCCTCTTACTGTTCCGTTCCTGATGGACATGGAGACTCTTTCTAGCTTCCCACTGTGAAAACCAACCATCAGTGAGCATGCTTGTACACATACATTTTTGTGCAAGTGCGTGTAGGAAAGATCTGGATATCTAGGCACAGTGTGTACAAGTTGATTGAATATGAGATGACGTATACTAAGGCACATTCCAGGCCAAGCAACCCATGTGTTCATACACCAGTGTATCTCTGATGGAAACTCAAGGTTTGGACAGTCCATCCAAATGGCTATTAAGTATATGCCAGAAGACAGAGAAAAATGGGAAAACTTAGGAGCTCAGAACCACCAAGATTTACAGGTCCTGCTTGACAGGGGTTAAGGTAGAACATCAGAAAGAATACAAGTTAAAGATGGATAAGTTATTTCCTCCTGCAGGGTGTCAGGGGCCCTGCAGAAATGTCACCCAGGCTGCAGGGTGGGCTGACCAAGCTGGTGGCCATGGGAGAAAATATCAACAGAGTGTAAGTTCTAGGATGGGTAGAGGAGACCTTTCAGGGTGAGGGGTGCAGGCAGACCACCCAGCTCTGAGTGCCTGTTCACACAGAGAGCTGAGAAATGGAACAAATGGCATGGTGTACACCAGTCAGACGCTCGGCTAATATTCAGACAGGATGAGAACTCGTTCTGTAAATTAACAGGTTTTCAATTTTGACTGTAAAACTATAAACTATATTTCAGGTTTTGTTTTCAACACAACCTCCTTTGTAAAATCTTTCGTGATCCCCAAAGGGAAGGTGACAGCTTTGTCTTTGAATGCCCAGCACACATTTTATTTTTACCTTTTCTTATTACTTCTATGTATGGCTATTGGTCCTCTCCATGGAAGTGGGCTGGCTTTGTGTCATTTTTAGCCCCAGCAGTGGCTTACCAGCATGTCTTATATTTAGTAGGAACTAAGTAATGCATGCTTATTAACCTGAATTAAAGGGTACTGTTGATTGTTGAATTTTGTTGCTCATTGAATTTTCGTTTTTATGCTCCTGGCTTCACCTTAAGGTTCTACCAGCTGTCAGTGACTTTTGTAAATGAGAGGGTAGAATAATACAGAAAAGTGAGATGTGGTCTTCTGAACATTAGAAAGATTGAACATATAGAAAAGTGAAAAAGAGCAGGATGGTTAATGAAGAAACACAGCAGTCATCTTTACCTATGAATGAGATAAAGAATTAACTGTGTAAATGTCACAAAAGCACTTTTTGTAACTACCTATTTGTTACAAAAGTATCCTTGCAAGCTGCCCGTGGTGAAACTTATTGAAGGAAGTCCCACAGGGGGTATACTTCCTCTGCTCCCATCCCACATTCTCAGAAACCAAATTTAGGAACTCTGGGCTTGTCTGTGGCTCCCGTGCACACAGAGGGGTGCTGGGGACCAGACCTCCTGTGTGATCTTGTACATATCTCCACACCTTAAATGAAGACAGAAAGAATAAACAAAAATGTGGAAGAGACGCAAAACAATCTAAGAATGCTGTTGTAGAACCTGACACAGATCGCTTCACTGGAGAACTGGGGGAGATTCAGAGAACTTGTGATGACAAAGGTCCCTCTGCTTGGACGGTCCCTGACCTGGGTTCAGTGTCGCCCTGATGGCCTGCGTGCCCTTGGCAATGACTACGTCTCCAAACTTGGTTTCCTCATTTGAAATGGGGATAAGAGCTACCCCCCTGCCCCTTGAGCCATGGTGGGATTTAGGTGAAGACAGCCCTGTAGAACAAGGTGTCTCCCAGAGGACAGGTGCACGGCCGTGCAGACTATTATATGTAGGATGGATAAACAACAAGGTCTTACTGTATAGCACAGGGAACTATATTCAATATCCTGTAATAAACCAGAATGGAAAATAATATGAAAAATAATATATATGTATAACTGAGTCACTTTGTTGTACAGCAGAAATTAATACAACATTGTTAAACTAACTATACTTCAATAATTTTTTTTTTAAATCAAGTTTTTAATACATAGTTTCCTTACTACAATTGGGAAACATTTAGTTCTTAGACTCGGCAAATGTAAATACTGATTGCCATGTGAGCTAAAAAAAAGGTATTTTCTTTCAGCATCTTTAAATCAAAGTATCATAATCTTTTCATTACTGTGGACATTATGAATTATTGGGTCACTTCAAAATTGACATGTGGGTATTTTTCATTTTCTAGTTAAATTTACACATTTATTGCTGTATTTTTTTTTTTTTTTTTAAATCAAGCATTGTAGAGTGTCTCATTATTTTCTGTGTACTTGGTCTTGACTAGAGCAAACATTCTCACTAAAGCCAGTTTAAATTCACTCTTTGATTGCTGCCTTAGCTTCACGCACATTTCATCCAAAATTATTTCATTTTGGAAAGGATTTCTTTTGGAAGTCAATGGGAAAAGGATGTGTGCTTTTCAAAAGATTTTGAAACAAAGAAAAGAGGTGTTTCTTATTTTTTTTTAAATAAAATGTGAATAAATCAACTCCAGCCTGAGCCGTGCAATGCAAATGTTGGTTCAGAATGGCACAGTATTGTGGAAAGTTGCAAAAGCGGAACCAGGCGTGTCCTTGTGGAAGTGTCTCTTCTCTTCGGTGTGCAGGGCCACTGCGAATGAGGTCCTGGATGTAACAAGAGGCTTAAAGGAACCACAAGACAAATTCCCCATTTAGCACATGTCTCTGCACCAATCTGGCCAAACCAGCAGAGAAGAGTTTCCACCTGCAGTGAACAGATTGTACAGCATTGATATTGAAGACATTTTATTTTTTGGGCAAACAACTTTATGGTTTTCATGGCAAAACGTCTTGTTGACCATTGTAATAAAAATGTAAACTCACATAAGGTAAAATATAGAGCATTTTCTTCTTGCTTTTCTGGAACCATCGGCAACATAAACAGAATGGTCATAGTATACCAAGTGCAATTCAGTGCTAAACCTGAGGAAAGAGTATCACTGGGTTTCTGTTCAATTTCTCTATGACTGAGTAGCATGGGAAAGGGTGTATAAGGTTTTAAAGCTTTCTAGTTCTTTTCACTTATGTGTGCTTTTTGATCAATTTCTCTGTGAATATTGCTCAGTGAGGGGGAATTCTCTCTCAATTTACTTCTCAGTCCTACTCAGATGTAATTTTGTGTCAAATGTTTCTACAGAGTGAGTCCTGACATCTAAATCTTTTAACTTTGAATGCCTCTTACTATTTCAATTCTCGAGGATATAAAAAAAAATACAGTTATGTACATGTGTTAAGCACTTGTGTGGATCCCTTTGAACCCTGTCCTGTTGCTCTCGTAAAAAATGGATGTGTGTGTGTTTCTGTGTATACAGGCAAATATCATCAGAAGCTCTTTCACTGTGATGGTAACCTTTCCATACACTTTCCAACTTGTCTCGGTTTTCTTGAAGGTCGATTGGGTTTTCAACTGTGTTATCTGCTAGGTGTTTGATGGAGTGGTCCAGATAACAGGGAGAGAGCAAAGGAAAGAGAATTTTTTGAAGATCAAAAGTGGCTGTTCATTTTGTTATCTGACCCTATCTGTTGTCATAGTAACAGGTCCCTTTTAACCTATGTCATGGGATGATTTGTCTCTATCTGCTCTGACTTCTCCTTTGACTGTGGAGCTACTCCTACAGCATCCAGACCGATCCAGTCTCTCTGTGAAGCTCTGCCGAGGGGGCCAAAGGCACAGACTCCATGTCGGAAAGGATTTAAATTACATTTTCCATTTAAACCACTATCTTAATTTCAGAGGAGATAAAGCCAGCACAGATGCTTTCCCCCTGGTTTTACAACATATAAGTAAATGTCATGTAGAAATGAGATGAATGAACATGTTGATTCTCTGACACTGAGGACAGGCATCCGGGAAAGTGACCAAGCACGAGCTGGTGTTTGAAGTGAACTTGTAATGAAAGGGACAGGCTAAACCTGGAGATTTCCCGGCGGCTCCTGGAGAAGGTGGGCGGAGGCTCCCTCCTTGCTGATGGCTTGCCTGTCCGCTCACATCAGGGCGCCGAGGACTGACAGGACACTGTTCCATTTATTTTGAGACAAAGCTTCCGGAAAGCTGAGCTCCAGTTGCAAGCTTTGGTCGTCCCGAGGATATACCGTGTCTGTGACATTCCTTTTAGGTTTCGCAGGTAAAGACATCTTGGAAATGACCATTCAGTGTCCTCCGGGGTCCCAGCCCCCCTCATCCCCCTGGGCCCTCGTTTTCCCGGCACCTCGCTGTCGGTGGGTGGGTACACACAGGGCCACCCACGAACACGGGCACAGGCCGGGCCAGGAGAAATCCCAGGACCCGCCTCTCTGGGTGCAGCAGTGCAGGCTGAGGGGTGAGCCTGGCCTCTCCCCAGTCAGGGGCTGCTGCTGTCTGTCTGTCCAGCAGCAGAAGGAAAGACAGCCCCTCCTTGCTCCCAGGAGGCGCCTTGTCCGAGTCAGCCCGGCACAGGCCCAGGATTTGGGGGGGGGTGGTGTGGGCTTGGTTAAGCCAAGTTGGTGCCCTTACGTTTTCCTCTGGTTTAAAAACCCTCCAGGCACAAAGCACTTTGTGTGAATTTCCGAGGGGTAACTCGGTAAACGAGGCACTTCGCTGAACAGGTTCCTGAGGGATTTGCATAGACCCAGGAAAGCCTTTCCACTTTCCGGCTCTGGACGAACCTCTCTTCTGCTGTGGAAGATTCCCACTAAGAAGAGCAGAGGCAAGGGACCTTCCTTGGCCAAAGCTGTCCTCTGGCCGGGGGCTCCCTCAGCCGCCCCACGGAGGTGGGACAGAGTCAGGCCTCTCCCCTGTGAAGGCGGCACGGCACACTCTCCTGTGGAAGCCTCAGCCTCCCCATCTGTAAAATGGACACGATAGGACTGTGTGACTATTTGAGCCCTTTTTCTAGAGTCTCAGCAAAGAGCTGGACACGCGGTGTCCGATGGCCCCGCTGTCGGCGGCTGGGAGTGATGGCTGGTCCCTGCCTGTCTTCATCTGTCCCTGTCCTGCGCCTGTGTGACGGCGTTTACCTGCAGCGTGAGGGTCGAGGGCTGCTTGAGGAAACTTACGGGTAACTGTAGTACGCAAACTAACAAGCGGTGGCAGCCGGTGTAAAGGCAATGACCTGCGAAGGGTCGGAAACGATGTTCCTGGACGGGGAGACGGTGGCCTCTCTTTGTGGAGACCTCGGTGTGCAGTCCCAGCAACTCTGTCTGCCCGTGGTGCCTTTCTTTCTGCCTATTTTGTAAAAGTTGTGTCCCGATGAGCTGACGGCAGCTGCATTTTGCTGCCGTGCCTTCCTCTCTGGCGATCTCCCGCAGCATCACCCCGGCGGGCCGGGAAGTGGACGCACACAAGGAACCCCGCGTCCCAGGCACCAGCCCAGCCCTTGCCCCTCACTCCGGCCCGGGCTCTTTTTTTTGCAAGAGCCAAGTAGCTCAAGTTCGACATGTGGGTACAAAGCAGGTAGGAAGCAGCAAAGAAGCGTCTCAGGGCCAGAAACCAGGCATGGTCGAGGCCTGAGGGGCTGGGAGGAGGGAAGCCTGGTCCCTGGGCGCCGCAGGGCACAGAAGCCAAGGGGAAGAGCATCACAGCCTAATTGCAGCAATCATCGTGATGCCAAGCCAGCTGCAAACAAGCCTGAGCTGTGAGTTTTATGGGCTGGTTTTACAGTTCTAATGTAATCATAGGAATACTGAAATCAACGTTTGAGGGATCTTTCATCAAAATTATTATGTGGGATTTAAAAAATGTGTTTGTGTGTGTGTGTTTCCTCTCCCACTGGTCTCTGAAATGAAGACCCTGCGGATAAAGGGAAGCAGGAGGGCTGCTTTGAGTGATTTAAATATTCATGGAAATAGTAAGATCACCTTGTAAGATTCTGACACAACTATACATTCTTTCATTTCTATTCTCAAATTCTTAATGTAAACGCGAGAGCTTCCGGTACGGAGCTGCAATGAATTAGAAAGTATAGTATATTGAATTTTTCCCCAGAACCTTAAATATTAAGCTGCAAATTTGGTAAATTTGATATATTTATTAATCTAATTTTCAAAAGGAACTTTTAGGACAGAATAAATTCTGTTCTCTGGAGAGCTATTCAAATTTATTTTTAGACCCATGGGTTAAAAAAAAATACAAAAACTTTCTGGACCTTCCAAATATACTTATCAAATATATAAACTACTACCTGTTCAGATTCTTTTGAAAATGAAGGTAATTTCAATGGGTTCATTTAGCATTTTGGCTGCTAAAAACACATTTTAGCAACTTGTTTCATTGCTGCTGCACAGTGAAACTGAAAGTATACATCAGTTTCTCCCTATTTTGTGACCCCATGGTTCCCGTGGGTGTATTGGGTAATGTACACTGCTTCAATCTGTTCGAGGTCAGGAGAGGCAAACAGGAAGCTTTAGAAGCAGCAGAAACAGGGTGTTGTTAATATCCAAAGGTTCAAGGGACGTGGTGCTTACAAAGGTGATGTCTCAGGGTTCTGGGAAGAAAGTCCTTCCTGGAGCAGGTTTTTCAGAGGTGATGGAGCACAGAGACCCCTGGCACACGGTCAGCCCGTCACCCACTTGGACTCGGCCGTGTTGGGACACGTGTCTGTATGGACCATGTCATCCAGCAGGGCACCTGCCCGTACCCTGACAGCAGAAGCTTCCTGGGTCCTTTATTCCATGGCAACTCAGCCACAGATCCTCAGGTATGCTCTGTTTCTCGTGAACACTGCACATTTCTTACACTTAAATGGTCTTTAGCTCCCTCTGACACTAGAGCTACGGCAATGTGCTATCAAACCCGCAATTTTCCCAGCTACTCCATTCTTTAAAGCCCCTAACACTGAAACACCAAAGTTAACAAAGAATTTAGCTGTTAAAACTGTCAACTATGTGTCACGTCAAATCACCATGGTTTTCTCTAAACCATTAGAGAAGTCTTAATCGAATAAGATTATGCTTAAAAACCTTGGGAAAATATCTTGTGTGAGTAATGTTTGAAAATAAAATTATGAAAAACTCATAGACAAACTATATAAATCTTTTCAGGAGAATACATTTTCCTTGTTTATTTTTATTGAAAATAATTTCTGAAAGCCTTGCATATACTTCAAAAGATAGATCTTTTGCAATCAGTGGAAAAGCATTCATCAATTGCCTACAATGTATGAAACATTGTAGGCAATTGATAAATGCCTACAATATCAATGCAATTAAACAACACATTTTATAATTATATTATTATTATAATACTATTATATTATTATATAATATAATATAATAATATTATATTAATATTATTCAATACCTGGCTTTAAGCACATATTTGAAAATGAGTAAAAAGGTCAAGAGAAAATGATTAAAATTAATTAGTGAAAAGACAGAAAAGAAAATCCAGTGATTTTTTTCCCCATTTAGACCATCTCTTACAAGAGATTCCTTTTAGAATCTTAAGATGGTGGAAAAGAAAGGTCTTTCAGTGCTTCTAATTAGAAAAGGCTATCCCTATTTAAATCGATTAAATGAATATACACAGAAAAAAAATAAACAATACCTAATAAATGTATCAAAAGGAGTGAGCAGATGTCGACAGAAATGAACTTCATTCCACACGATTTGCCTTCATTCCTTGGTTGTCTTTGTGTTTCAATTCTAAAAATCTATTTTAAGTAAGAGTTAGGTTTTGAACATTGTTATGTCTCTGGCTGCTTTTTCATTAAGACTTTTCCGCCCACAGAAAGCATTTTCAAGTAGTTTTCAAAAGCTCCCTCCCCAGCTTCGTCTCTGCGAAGCAGGCAGAGGAGGGCCTTGCTTCTTCAGATGTGCAGACTTGGGCTATCCCAGCAGGTCAGGCCTCGGGAGAGGGCTGTGTCATATGGAAATGTTTAACAGTCCAGCTCACAGCCTGTGGAGGCCGCCTTTTATCTTTGCAGGGTTTGAACATGATCCTTTCAAAGCCAGATAACCCAGGAAAGGCCTCGTCAGAACACTGCTGCTCCGTCCCAAGCCCCTGGTCGTGGGCTCCGAGGATTCAGTTATTAGAATTCAATAAGGAAGCTTTCTTTCCGTTTTCTGTTTGGGCTTCAGTCTTTATGTTCCTGAAAAATAGCAGGCTCTCATCATTTTTTTTTTTTAACCAGCAAAAGCAATTTTAAGATTGAGGACAAAGTTAGCCATTGACGCAAGCTTTCAGACTTATTTGGATTTGTACATCTTTTAAGGATCCTGAAATACCTGAAATGGCACTAAACGCTTATAAGTTCCATTTGATGACCCCTTGCCTGTATAATCCCCAAATCTAAATACCCTGGTTTCCTGGCTAATTTTAGAAAGAAGGTGCATTCTTACTAATTTTCCCCTAAGAGGGTACTTTGGCAGGACAGCATTGAATACCGACACGATCAAATGCAACTTGTTACTGGCCAGCCCGAACCAGCCTAGATTTTTCCGCTCATGAGAAGCACACGTTTGCCTGAGAACTTACCAGCTCCCACAGCCCAGCATCCTCTGGGTCTTTACTTCGCCTCTGCAGCGGTTCTGAAGCCCTCAGCTTCTCCAAGTATTGGGTAGGAAGGACCAGGCTTCTCCCCTACCCCCAATCCATAGCAGACATTTTTTTTTTTGTAAAATACAATAACAATTAACATAAATAATGAACAAAAATAAATAGACTTTTAAATTATTAGGTTCAACAGACATACAATTGCTCTGTCACAATGGGGTAACGGTTTCTAAGTGCTTACTTTCGATTCTATTTTTTTTTAATAAATTTATTTACTTTATTTATTTATTTTTGGCTGCGAAGGGTCTTTGTTGCTGTGCACAGGCTTCCTCTAGCTGTGGTGAGCGAGGGCTACTCTTTGTTGCGGTACATGGGTTTCTCATTGTGGTAGCTTCTCTGGTTGCACAGCATGGGCTCTAGGAGCACGGGTTTCAGTAGTTGTGGCTCGCGGGCTCTAGAGCTCAGTCTCGGTAGTTGTGGTGCACGGGCTCAGTTGCTCCACGGCATGTGGGATCTTCCCGGACCAGGGCTCGAACCCCTGTCCCCTGCATTGGCAGCCAGATTCTTAACCACTGTGCCACCAGAGAAGCCCCCTATTTCTATTCTTAATTGGTCACGGACAGGTGACAAGCCATTTGCAGACCGTCACTGCTAAATTGTGTCTATGTCAACTGATTTTGGACAAGAGTGCCAAGACCACTCAATGGGGAAAGAATAGTTTTTCAACAAATGGTGCTGTGGACAATTGAATAGTCACATGCAAAAGAATAAAGTCAGACCCTTACCTCACACCATTGACAAAATCTACTCGAAATAAATCAAAGACCTAAATACAAGAACTAAAATAATAAAATTCTTAGAAGAAAATATAAGGGTCAACTTTCATGACCCTGGATTTGGCAATAGATTTTAGGTATGACACCAAAAGCATGAGCGATAAAGGACAGAATAGATAAATTGTACTTCATTGAAATTAAAAACCTCAGTTCTTCAAAGAACACCAACAAAAAAGTAAAAATACAACAGATACAATGAGAGAAAATATTTGCAAACCATCTACCTGATAAGGGATTTGTATCCGAAATATATAAGGAACTCTTATGCTCAAAAATAAAAGGTAAGTAATCCAATTTAAAAAATGGACAAAGGATTTTCTCCAAGGAAGATATACGGATGGGTAATAAACACATGAAAGGATGCTTTCCATCATTGTCATCAGAGAAATGCAAATCCAAAACATGATGAGATAGTGCTTCCCACCTCCTAAGAAGGCTAGAAACAAAAGTCAAATAACAGCACACTTGGCAAGGATGTGGAGAAATCAGAACCCTCCTCCGCTGTTGGTGGGAACGTAAAACAGTGCAGCCACTTTGGAAACAGCCTGGAAGTTCCTCCAATGATTAAACATAGACTTACAATATGACTCATTCCTAGGAATAATTCCATTCCTAAGTATGTATCCAAGAGAAAGGAAAACCTTTTCCATGCAAAAACTGGCACACAAATGTTCATAGCAGCATTGTTCATAATAGCCCAGAGGTGGAAACAACTCAAATTCACATCAACCTATGAACGAATAAACAAAATGTGGTCCATCCATACAATGAAATATTATTCAGCCACAAAAAGGAATGAAGTATGGCACATGCTACAAGATAGATGAAGCTTTAAAACAGCATGCTGGCTGAAAGAAGACAACACAAAATACCACATATTGTATGATTCTATTTGTATGTAGTGAGTTATAGCTAAACTTTGGGTTTGGGGTCTCTTTTTGAGGTGATCAAAATATTCTCATATTGACTCTAGTGACGGCTGCACATAGCTGTGAATGTACCCAAAACCATTAAATTGTACATTTTAAATAGATGCATTATTTGATATGTGAATTATATTTCAATAAAGCCGTACATTTAAAACAAAAGAAGTCACATGTAAACTCCTCCCCTCACGTGTACTAGGTGTGGTCTCCCCGCCATCAGGGAAAGCCTGCTCTCACTCCCGCTTCTGGAGGGCTTCCTGAGATCTGCCTTCAGCACGGGGCAGCCCTTGTGGTCCTGGACAAATGGCATCTGTAGCGAATCTGAAGGCAGCCACACAGGTCACGGGGCCTGACTCTTTGTCCTGAGGTCAGGGCTGCCAAAGCCCCAGCTGGTGTCCAGCCCGCAGACGGAGGGATGTGAAGGAAGCCCCCTCTACCCACATGGAGCCCTGCTTTGCTCCCTTCCAGCACCTTCCATACATGACCTGCTTCCAGGATGTTCAGAAGACCCCTCTCCGGGAAGTAGCGCAAAGGTGGCAGAGTACCATCTCCCAGGATTTGGGAAGAGAGTCCCTAGTGTCTCGCGGTGCCTGAGATCCTGAGAGATGACAGAGTGCCCTCTAGGGCATCCACCTTGAAAGATGACTTCTCTCATTGCCCACCCTGCTCATGACCTCAGCATCTGTGCGCTTACACAGGGGTAGTGGATCTTCTTACTTCACAAGGCAACCAAGATTTTGGCATGCTTTCAAGCCCTAAGAAATGAAATGGGAAAAGAATTTGAAAAAGAATGGGTATATGTATATGTATAACTGAATCACTTTGCTGTACACCTGAAACTAACACAACATTGTAAATCAACTATACTCCAATATGAAATACAAATTATAAAAAAAGAGCTTGAATCAAAGTGATACAACCATCATCTGGTTGAATAGTATCTAATAATAGTATTCATTAGATACTTGAAAAAATACATAAGCATCTGTATGTTCTGTTAATAATTTGTGTCCTTAGATCTTTTACATTCATTTTTGTGTTCATGTTTGTTTATGTGACCTTTTACCACCATGCATCAAATAAAACACACCTGTCATACCTGGGAAAAAAAGAAAGAAATGAAAGGCACCCCGACCCCCGGCACCAGCCGTGGGTCCCATAGCTCTTGCCAGGTGCTGTTCTGGGGTTTCAAGTCTATTGAACAAATGTTGTTGACCTGTCAAGCAATTAGCCAGCTTCACGACCACCCCTGCAAACTCTGTGACATGATTGTCTGCCATTTATTTAAAGAGGCCAGGACCTGAGTGATATAACACATAGCAGAGCATTTCCAACACTAGTGGGTTGTATTTGCATGCATCCCAGCTTTTCTGCAGCTTTGCTTCCTGCACAAGCATGAAATCTTTCTCAAGGGAGATTCGTTCAGGAACTCGACCAGTTTTGCTGGAAATCTGCTGTTGATTATTCTACCCTAACTTTGCAATGATAAAGCATGTAGGATATGTAATGAAACGTATACTGACCTATTTAAATAGACCCTTTTGTGGCTCATGAAAACAAAATCTCTCGGCCTCCCAAAGAGAAAAGAAGATTAAAAGGGTCTACACAAAAGCTCCAAAATGTTTTGAAAAGAAGATGAAACAGCAACCAAACAATAGGTTTTGGTTTTCGTTAAGCTGTGGTTTGGCCCATTTAGACACCAAAGCCTCGTGCCGGTGTCTGATCTGTGCTCTGACACCTGTAACCCTGCAGAGTGACGGCAGGAAGCTGGAAACTGTGACAGCCCAAACCGGATGGCACGCGAGGTTCCCCAGGCCTCCTTCATCAAGGGGTGTGGACGCCGCACATACGCTATGGTGAACATTCCCCCTCAAACGAGGTCTTCTCCCCAGACTGATCCCGCGTTCCTCTGTGGATGGCTGCCCACCCCCCATCCTGTCTTTATCAGAACACTTGTTTGGAGTCCAGGCTGGAATACTGGACGCAGGGCAAACAGAGATGTTTTTAAAAATGAAAGATCATGAAACTGTCTTCCTGGTTGGTGATCTTTAATCCTTGTAGCGGTTTTATACCAGGTCGTGCTGTGTAGCGTGGGACTTCCTAGGTTGTACCTGAAAACATGTATCATCTTGCAAAGAAGAAAAGCAATGGAAGGTGGCAAAGGACAGGAGCGTTTACCAGCCCCTCTTCCGATCCGGGCATTTCGTACATCCCACCACCCTCAGTCTCTTATGATGATCCTTTGGGATGGATCATGTTATTATTGCTACTTTTTTAAAATGAGCAACTTAAAGGTGTTTAAGGAACTCATCCGAGAGCACGGACAGGCTGGCAGGACAGGACCCAGCGGGACCCAGCGATCGCTGGTCTGCGTCCCCACACCAGTCCCTGGAGCTCAGAGCTGCGCAAGGGGACGTCCTTCTGGTTCGTCCAGGCGGCAGCTCCCTCGTGCTAGAGTCCCGACTCGGTTGTCCTGCTCGTGTCTCACGCTCTTCACGATGCCCACTTTTCCCTCGAGGTGTGCAGTTCAAGAGGCTGGAGTCCGGTTGGAAAGTCTGATCTGGAATCCAGGTACCGGATGTGAACCTTCAGGTACATGCTGCTGCTGCGGCAGCTGGTCTGTCGGTAGATATGAGAGCGGCTGTTTCTCAAGAAGGTCAACTCTGGCGCAGCAGATATACACCTGAGCGCCCGTCAAGCTGATTTTGCAGCATGCAATGGGCATTTATATAACACGGCCCCTGCGATGCAGGCTGATTTCCTCAGATGGAGCCCAGCTTCCTCCAGTGGCTTTCCAGAGGTCCCCGTCTCTATCGTGTTAGACATGAAAAACCTCTGCCGTTGGTGATGGCCTGGAAAGGTAGCAGGACATCCTCAAATTCTCCAGTGCGAGTGAGCTCTTATCCATGCCTTTCTAAAGACTTTATCTTTTTTAGAGCAGTTTTAGGTTCACAGAAAAATTGAGGAAGGTACATCTCCCAGCCCTACAGCAGCCTCCCCAGTGATGGACATCTCCATCAGATGACATATTTGTTACAACAGATGAACCTACACTGACATGTCATTATCACCTGAAGTCCACAGTTTACATCAGGGTTCACTCTTGGTGCTGTACATTCTGTGGGTTTGGATAAACACATAATGACATGTATCCATCATTACAGTATCACACAGAGTATTTTCACTGCCCTAAAAGCCATCTGTGCTCCACTTATTCATCTTTTCCTACAACCCCTGGCAACCACTGGTGTTTTATTGTTTCCATAGTTTTGCCTTTTCCAGAGTGTCCCATAGTTGGAATCATACAGTGTAGACTTTTGATATTGGCTTCTTTCACTTAGTAATATGTATTTAAAGTTCTTCCGTGTCTTTTTATTTTCACTTTTTTTACCGTACCACAAGGCATGTGGGATCTTACTTCCCTGACCCGGGATCGAACCTGTGTCCCCTGCAGTAGAAGCACAGAGTCTTAACCACTGGACCGCCAGGGAAGTCCTCCTCCATGTCTTTTGGTGGCATGATAGCTCATTTCTTTTTGGAGCTGAATAATATTCCATTGTCTGGATGTATCACAGTTTATTTACCTAATGAATGATACCTTTGTTGCACCCAAGTTTTGGCAGTTCTGAATAAAGGTGCTGTAAACATCCGTGTGCAGGTTTTGTGAGGTCATACGTTTTCATCTCCTTTGGGTAAGTACCAAGGAGTATGATTGCTGGATAATATAGTAAGAGTAGGTTTAGTTTTGTAAGAAACTACAAAACTGTCTTCCAAAGTGGCTGTACAATTTTTCATTCCAACCAGCAATGAATGAGCATATGGTGCTTTTAGTGTTCTGGATTTTGGCCATTGAAATAAGTGTGTAGTGTATCTTACTGTTTTTATACTTCTTTTTACCAAAATTTTCCACGTCATTAGGACAGATTTTCAAATACCTAATAAATCTACAATATAACGCCTTCTGAAATTCTTTGGGTTTGGCATTTTTCTCCCTGTGATGTTGTCTGTCCACATGTGTGTGGTTGTGTGTGAGTGTGTGTGTGTGTGTGTGTGTTGCAGGGGTGTGGGGTGCATTGGTAAACTAAATGTGCCCATAGCTGATGGGGACTCTCCAGGCATCTAACTGATGTCATCAAACACATCTGCTGTAATTAATGTGGATCCATTGAGCATCAATAATGAAACATTAGTGTCTCTCCAATTGGATGATTGTATTCAGAGTGTGTTTATTGGTTAAATACTTGACATAAGTATCAGTTCAATTTTTTTTAACTACAGAAGGCAGCCAGATAAAGAAAATCCAAATAGAACAGTGATTGTCACACTGACCCGTCAGTGTTGTCGTGAAACACCTGAAATAGATCTGTGGGGACAAAAATGCCAGAAAAGGCTTCTCTTGGGTGTTACTGTGGGTGGGAACCAAAATGCAGTAACATAAATCTCATGTGCTAAACGTCCTAAAATTGCAAAGGAAGCAGTATGTCTCAGGCACTAGGTTTCCACATGTAAAACCTGAGTATGCAGAAGAGAGACAAGATTCGAGGGAGTGGAGATTTCTTATTTTCTTTTTTCTTTTATTTATTTTTTAATAAAAAATAAAAATAATTTATTTTTAAACTATTTTTTTATTTAAAAAGTATTATAAAAATAAAAAATATTTTTAAAAATATTTTTTTAAATGAAAAATATCTTTATTAAAGTATAGTTGATTTACAATGTTGTGTTAATTTCTGCTGTACAGCAAAGTGACTCAGTTATACATATATGTACATTCTTTTTCATATTCTTTTCCATTATGATAGGATATTGAATATAGCTCCTCGTGCTAGACAGTAGTACCTTGTTGTTTATCCATCCTATATATACTAGTTACGTCTGCTAATCCCAAACTCTCAATCTATCCTTTCCCCTCCCCCTCCCCCTTGACAACCACCAGTCTGTGAGTCTGTTTCTGTTTCATAGATAAGTTCATTTGTGTCCTATTTTAGGTTTCACATATAAGTGATATCATATGGTATTTGTCTTTCTCTTTCTGATTTACTTCACTTAGTATGATCATCTCTAGGTTCATCCATGTTGCTGCACATAGCATTATTTCATTCTTTTTTATGGCTGAGTAGTATTCCATTGTATATATGTACCACATCTTTATCCGTTCATCTGTTGATGGGCATTTAGATTGCTTCCATGTCTTGGTTATTGTAAATAGTGCTGCAATGAACATTGGGGTGCATGTATCTTTTTGAATTAGAGTTTTGTCTGGATATATGCCCAAGAGTGGCATTGCTGGATCATGTGGTAGTTATATTTTTAGTTTTTAAAGGAACCTCCATACTGTTCTCCATACTGGCTGCATCAGTTTACATTCCCACCAACAGTGTAGGAGGGTTCCCTTTTCTCCACACGAAGGGAGTGGAGATTTCTGGGCTAACTATAAATTTTTATACGTACTTTCTGAAAACTAAATAGTTTGAACTGAATGGTTCAGAAAGTAATTTGACATATTATTGGCACCAATTTTATGAATTTGGAATACATATTTCCTCACCTTTCAATCATGAAAACTACTGGAATTCATGTTAACATAAAAATTCCATTTGATGAGGTCTAGAGAAGAGCTGGGAAGGCTCCCAGGTGCTGTCTGTCAGCCACGACTGCCTGGTGGGTTGGGTCAGTACCGCCGTCCTCACGTGCTGCCTCCAACATAGAGAAGTGGGTCTGAGAGAGTCTTTGTCCCCCCCAGCACCCCTGCCTCCAGGATCTCTGGGGGAGCACATTATTACTGTCTGGTAAAGACCCGACACTGAGTATATAACCAACGTCCACACTGTTTTTACAGAACTTCATTCTGGAAGTTCTAGGCGTTAATATAAAACAAGACAAAATATTGAAAAGCAAGAGTCATATCATTTTTAGAAAATAACTTTACCTGTAAAACTCAAAAGAGGCAATGAAAACTGTTCCTTCTATGAGAAGTTTAGCGAAACACACACAGCACAGAAGGCTGGGGCAGAGGACTCACTGCGTTGGAACAGAAACCCATGTTTACCTTCAAGAGCCCCACAGAGAGTTTGGTGGAAAGGGACTTCATTCCCTATAACAACAAAATCTAAAAATTACTAAGAAACAAAAGTGATGGAAATGTTCAGCAGTTGAGGAAGGAAACTACCTAATTGGAAAGACACTCTTAACAACTGGAGAGGAAAATGCCAGATTCCTGGACAAGACTCACGCTGTCAGATACAAATCCCCACTCAGTTAATTTATAAATATTATGTGATTCCAATAAAATGCTGATGTTCACCTAAAATAACACGTGGATGTTATAGTCCAGATATTTTAAAAGACTAAGAGAGATTGTAAACTTGCCAGATATGAGACACTATAAGATTACAATAAATACAGAGAGCCAGTGAGAGAGAGAGAGAGGAATAAAGCAGTGCAGAAATACCAGAAACTCTCCAAATTATAAAGAAATGTTGAATAGATCACAAGTGAAGCATTTCTAATGATCCAGGGAATGATCATGAGTTAAATGGTCGGTCCTGAGGGAAAATGAGATCAAATCTTTGCTTCACCCCTCACGCGGAAGCAAACCCCTATCTGGCTGGAGTTAAATGTAAGAAAAGAACGCAGAACATTCACATGAGGGCATAGCACGGTCTGTCTCCTAAGAATAACATCAGAGATAAAAACCATAAAAGACTGATAAAGTTGATTAAATAAAAAAAAATAAGAATCATTCATTTTGTAAAATAATCAACAGCATCAATCACATTAAACGTTCAAACAAGAAATTTGGAAAAAGTTGTGAGACTCCTGGCCAAAAAAGGACTTTTATTCTGCCTGTGGGATAAGGAGAAAACCTATTCTAAGAGAAAAAAATCACAGGAAAACTTGGAAATGATTTTTCGTTGAGACATGGGGATGAAGGAGGGGAAGAAGGTGATATTACTAGCTTTTTGCAAAAGATATAGAAACGAATAAAACAATTTTAAATAAAAAGTTAAATTAAAAAGAGAATATAAAAAAAGAATGTCTATATGTGTATAACAGAGTCACTTTGCTGTACAGAAGAGACTGGAACAACATTGTAAATCAATTGTACTTCAATAAAAAAAAAAATTAAGAAACGAATAAGCTTTTAAAGATATTCAAATTCATTAGAAATAAGGAAAAGAAAACTTAAAATCTTGAGATTAATTTTTATCTGCCAAACGGGGTCTGATTTAAAAGAACATCAGTGCTCAGTGCTGGCGATGGTATAGAGGGGGCGGGTCGGCAGGGTGAGCCTGAAATTGCCTAGAACACGTGTATTAGCATCGCGTTTCTGAAGGAGGCAGTAATCATTTTAACAAAGTGTTTCCTCATGTACGTGTATATTAAAACTCATTTTGTTAAGTATATAAATGTAATACATGTACATAGGTATGAAAATGCATTTTGTTAAATACATAAATATATAACGAATGCATGCATAGCTTTTTGGAAGGTATGCATGTGTAGTTATAATAGTCACGTAATAGAAAAATAATGTCTGCAATGTTATGGTAGTAAAATTACAGGTTAGTGTAAAATAAATTTTCTGAGCCCCCATGATTTTTGCACTGAGCATACTTATAATATGAGAAATACTCTTTGAAAAGATGGAACTAGAATGCTTTAGGTGGGGAAAGAGTAATTCAAAAGTCATGTTGTAAATACATAATTTAGAGTAGCATGCAAATAATTAAAGCGTGTATTCTTTAAATAAACCTTATACTTCTGAAAAGATAAAAGATTAATCAAATTATGGAATTAAGTACAAGAATACATCTCAGCACGTAGAGAAAATAGGTAAAGCTGTGTGTTTTTCTGTCTGCCTGTCCACGGCAGGACGTAAACAGCTGCACAATCCCATGTTTGGGAATGCCAGCTCACTTTTGAGGACTTTGGAGGCCCACGACTAATCCCTCCAAATCATACCGATTCCTGTAGGCACAGTTCTCTGTAAGAGAACCCAGCACAGCTGCATGTTCTTTGTAAGTCAGCTGCGCAGACCACAGCTGCTGGATGTGAGGTGTGGATGCGTGAAACCATTGGCAGGACCACGGTTTTGGTGGGGATCTGAATGCAAATGCAGGGCAACCGTGAGTTCTATGCGGAAGTGGGCATAGAGATCAGCTCCATCACCCCTTGGAAAATGCAAACCAACTGAAGCAAAGGTAGGATGCCACCCTTAACACACAAAAAGGCGTCTCTTAGATCAGGGGCAAATCTTTACCTGCCAGCCTTCCAATGAGCTATACAATGAAAGAAGTTCACAATTATTTTGAATGATTATAGTTTTTAAAAAAAACTTACTAAAATATTTTCTGATTTTAGAGTATTTGATAAAGTCAGGGAGTCTTTTGATGTGTTTTCTTTTAAAGTGAATGGATTCTGCTTTGGTAACTTTAATATTTCATTTGAAGGGAGTATAATAAACTGTTTCCTTTGTATTGATTAAAGAAATATAGTGCTTATTTTTTTGCTTGGTTTTCTAGTAGTTATTCAATAGGTTAAAGGGCAATGCCATCTGTTTCCTAACAGGACATTTTGTGTAAGATTTGCAAGTCCTACAGGCACCTTTAAGCATGGATAAATATGCACTCTTGGTTTCAGATGGGTAGTTTTTTACTACCAAAGGATGATTATGTTGTGTGCCTTGAGACATTGGCTATAATATATTTCCTGTCCCTTTATTGCATTTTGGAATCATAAACAATGACTGTTTGGCTCAAAGCCATTTATTCAGCCCAAAAAGACATTATTTGCACAACAAAAATCAATAAAAATGTTACTAGGTCTGGCTGGATACTTTGCTTAACTGTGATATTTGTCTATCACTGATGGCATGCCATCTCTCGCAGGAGACTGGGGCCAAAACACAGCTATTGATCCAGTCAGAGATGATGGATACTGGCATTTGGAAAGGGCTGCTGTAGAGAATCTCGATTAAAAAAATATTTCTAGGTTTTGCCTGGAGCACAGTCAAGATAACCCGAGTGAGGAGATTTTTCTCTGTTCTGCTGGGTTTCTCCCTCTTGTGGTGGAGAAGCACTCGGACCAAAGTCATTATTGAAAGAATTAAGTCAATCTATGTTTAGCCAAAGGCTTTGGCATCACATCAAGCTCAGCTGATTTAGAAAGGATCTCCTGTCCTTTTCATCACCTTAAAACGTTGGAAAAGCATTTTGTATACACGAAGGATAGAGAGAGACGTGCTACAATGGTGCCCTGCCTGTCTTTTTTCTCTTTTTACATTATCTCTTTACATATAGAGAAACAAGACAGACTGCTTCCCCCTCCTCACACACACAAATGATTAGCTATGCAGGATCACCTTGAAAGGCACAATTTAGTTAAGACTAAAGGAGTTAACTAAAATGGAGCCAACCTGAGTGATACAGAAAATACGGCAAATAGGTTATAGACAATTTATGGCACTGAGCTTGAGGAAAAAAGTGATATATTATTCTCCAGTCTCATAAATTTAAAATATGAAATTGTTTTTCATTTTTCATTGGCTATCTGCCCACCTCCAGCATAAATCTGATCCACAAAGCCACAGCAGAAGGTGATGGGAGGTGAAAATGCTCTCATTCTATTTTACTCCATTTCATTTTATTTTATTTATTCATGTGTTTATGCCACAGTTTTTCCAAAAAGACTTCCTGGGAAGTGGAGCTATTGGAGCAGAGGCCCTGCCTTCATGACCGCCAAGGGCAGGCTCCAGGGGTTGCAATTGGCGTGGCAGGCTGGATTCCCAGCCCCGTGGATCTGTGGCGGGTTCAGAGCCAACAACTGGACTCTGCAGCCAGTGCTGTTTGCTGGATCCCGAGTACCCACCACAAAAGTAGCTCCTTTGGTTCTGCGATTGGCCTGAAGGACGGTTGTTACTTTAAACCATTCAGACACCTGTGTGCAAGGCTACTGGAGTGCATTCACTCTGTCCCGTCCTTGCCGTACGGTAGATGTTGGGCTGTTCTTTTGTTTTGAAACCAAAACATGGATCATAGAGGCCATGCATGTTACTATTATTACTGATTATTATTTTTAACCTCCAAAGTGTTCTGTTTGGGCTGCAAATGATTCGAATTCACAATTTAAAGTTAACCGATGTTGCAGCGTTGTCTGTTTTGGGTGAGAGGTTGGGCCTGCTCGTTTCAATCTACCTGGAGGCGTCTCACAGTTACTAAGTCATTCTGCAGCTAAGATCCTCTCTAATGTATGGAAGTTTTACACTAATGAGAAGTGATTTAGTTTAGTGTTTCACATCATGTGTCACTTTCTCAACTTGTATTATGGCTACATTTGTAAGTAGACGAGTATCGTATCACAATAATTAAAAGCATATTTGAAAGAGGTTAAATGACTAATAAACACTTAAAAGTATTGTAACTGCATTTTCTATTTGCAAAAAGTATATATATCATACATATATATACACATATGTATATGTATACATATGTGTATATAGGTACATATAGAATGCATATTACAGAGATGTGTGTATATGTGGGCATGTGTAGCCATTTTCTTGCCTGTGTGATTGTCAATGCATTTGCTACATCATATTCTTAAAAATATGTTTTCCATCATGCTAGATTTGTGAACTCCTGAGGTGAGCATGCCTCTCGAAGTCACACTTAACGATTGCTGGGCTATCATCACACATACAGTAGAAAAGCTCTCTCGCCGAGCTCTTGGTGGAGCTGGGTTCACTGCTGACTCCCTTTCACGTTACTTTCCTAAACCTGCATGTTCACCAGTGATGAAAACTCACTGCCCTTTCAAGTCGCAATAGAGAAAAATCAGGGACGGCTCCAAGTCTGAAGCAGCGGCCCTTTAAACACCGAGACAGACACAGGCCACACTCATCCCCCCTGAAAGAGCTCGTCCCAATTTAACAGCAGAATAAATACTAGGAAGCTCCTCGTCAATGGCAGTGCACAATTCAGCTGGGCCCTGACTAGATTTTGTCTTATCTTGCTGGTTCTCCTAAAATTTAAATGGTCTCTAAAAACGTCTATTTTGCAAATTGAAGAATAGGCCGGCTGATGATTTTTCTTACCATCACTGCTTTGACACTGAGACTTCATTCTTAAAATTCATTCCAATTTTGGTTTAGTCCGTTGCTTTTAGATCCTTGTAGGAGTTGGTTGCGTATTGATGACTTCAGTGTGAGATCCTCACGTCAGTTCCTGGTAGGACGGGTCGTGCGTGGCCTCTTCCTTAGGGAGCAGAACCCCAGCTCCTGTTCGGGAAGCTTCCAGGAACAATGGATCCTTGATGCTGCTCTTTTTAATCAACAGAGAAACTGGCCTAATTGGAGGACTTTAACACTTATTTGTCGAATGAGTGTTGAAGTGAAGGTGTATTTACTTTAATACTAAACCTAGTTAAGTCCATGGCAGCTAAATTGTCTTTTCAATGACTCATCCAGCAGAGTGTGAATGGCAAATGCTCTTCATTTGAACAACAAAAGACCACCAGCCAGGAATTATTTTTGGAGAAGTACAGGCCACCGCTAAGGTCTGTTTTGCAAGTAAACTCAACTCTACAACTGAGATGACTTCTTGGTTTTCTAACAACGTCAGCCTTCGCTGCCCTGACGGTAGGACTGCATGTTATTCTTAGGAAAAAACAATTTTTATGTATCAAAACCATGCGTGGGGGAGGGATGAGAAATTCTTTTGGCGTGTAATTCATTAGCAAATGTAGACCCCACGATAGTCTGCAGGGGATGCTTGGGAATCCTGAGCAGGGCGGGCAGCAGGCAGAGATGGAGTAAATACTTTTCTTCTCCTGGATCGATTCTATTGATCGTCATTAAAGCAGCGAGCTCAGAACAATGAAGTGGTTTCTAATGTCCAGGTTCCAAGTGGACCCTACTCGGCTTCTTCCTCTTTCCAGTTAAGAGCGTCATTAAATGTAAGAGCAAACAGCACATCGAGAGGCCCAGTGTCTCATGAATTCATCCTCAGAATTATCTCCATGCATTAATATTAATAGCCTCAAATTGGATTTCATTCAAGAGGTGAAATAAATATACAGAAGGTAAAAGCTCACACAGCCCAGAGAGCTGGGACAGGTGTTCCCTGGAGCTGAGTCTTGGGAGGGCTGTGTCTGGGCCGGAGTTCCTGGACCAGAGCTGCCTGGAGGGAGAACCTCACTCAGAAACCACCGCAGAGCCCGCGGCTGGGCCTGAGCAGGGGCAGTAGGACAGGGGGCAGGGTGGTGTGCCCCTCCTTTCTCATGCAGCCCCGCGGAGACATCTCATATGCAGGGCATATATTTGATCCTTTTCCCATGTAGCACGTGAGGAAAACAACATGTGAACGAAGGATGTGAGCTCTTACTGATATTCCGGGTGTGGAAGAGCCACGTGAAACACAAGGGGAATCATTTCTGTAGAAAGAAAGCTTTCCTGAAATTATGTTTCATTCTCAAATGGAGATGGGAAGATGAGAAATTAGGTCATATTGAGTCACAGAAAGGCAAGAGCTTCCAGGATGGACATATACATTATTTGAACCTTATTCAGGCAAGTCTTTGATAGAATGAAAGTTAAGTAGAACTTTCTTTGGTTATTTTCAAATTACATCATGTAATTTTCTACCCAGGTGCACTAGTTTTCTAGGGCTGCCATTACAAAGAACCACAGACCCATGGCTTAAACAATAGAAAGTAATTTTCTCTCAGTTCTGGTGGCCACAAGTCTAAAATCAAGGTGTCGGCAGGCAGTGCTCCCTCTGAGACTCTGGAGGGAATCCTTCCTGGCCTCTTCCAGGTCTGGTGGTTGAGTTCCTGGGCTGGCAGCTGCATCCCTCCTGCCTCTTCCTCGGTGGTCATGTGGCTCCTCCCCATGTGTCTCTGTCTTCTTAAAAAGACTCCAGTCACACTGGGTCAGGTTCATCCTGATGACCTCCTCTGAACTTGACTACACCTGCCAAGACCGACTTTCCAAACAAAGTCACAGGTACTGGGGGTTAGGACTTCAACATCTCTTTTGGGGGGAGAAGCATAAGTCTACTGATGACACCAGGATAATTTTTAAAATGAAAAAAAACCGTGTTTTTAAACCAGCGGATCTCAAGCTGAAGGAGGTTGCCCTAAACACCTGGAGGAAGGGACGGGCCCCACAAAGAGTAAGAGGAAGACGGGCCACTAAGGGTGGCCTTGCAGGTGGTGACCAGCATAAGGGCCAGCCCTCTGACATGTCAGAGAAGGGTTGAATCACAGGGTACACAGCGAAAAGCACAAAACCTACTTGTCTGTGCTCACCAACCGGGCATCACCGAGGCCCCGGGGGTCTTTGAGGAAAAGGCATTTGGTCAGCGTTTCCTCAGACTTGAACTCCATCGTGCTGGGGAGGGGATGAAGAGCGTCCTGCCCCATACATGCTGGGGGTGGCTCTGGGTGGAGGGGTGCTCCCAGAAGGACAGCTGGGGTGTCTGGAGGGCTCTGGCCTCAGGGGACCAAACGAAGAAGGAAACCATGGCTGTGGAGAGCTCTGGGTGGCGTGGCATCTTTCCCACAATTTTGCACACGGTTTGTCCCTTTGCTCGATGTAATCCACACTCTGTAAAATCCTGCACCTCTTTGGGCAGATTTGGTCCCTGCTCAGGTGCTGTAGGGCTTTTTGAGGACACCCACCCCAAGTGTAGGAGGCCTTAATATGCAGTAGTCGAGATGTACAGGGTGGGAGTTGATGCCTTTGCAAACCGTCTGGCCTCTCAGGTAAATGTACCTTTCAGCCCTAAGAACTCCTGTTCTGTCTCAGCATCATCTCACTGAAGGACCAGTTGCTGCCCAGGGTGACCTGTTACCAGCTTGAGCCACGCAGCGCAAATGCATTTTCAACTTCCCTCTTGCTGTGCGACTCCAGATTACTGGGATACATTTCTGTCCTTTAAATGTCTTATTTTTTTAAAAAAGCAAATTCTTATTTACCTGCCTCAGGACACTGGGATACTAGCATTTCAACATGAATTTATTATATTACAATGTATTCTCCTGTTAGAACATTTTAGAATGGACACATTATCCAATTATTATGATAGATAATTTCTATTTCTTAAATTGTATTTCAAATGAGCAGTTAATGATTTCTGAGACTAGAAACTTAAACAGAAAGGAAATGGACAGAATCCTATAATTAATTTAACCATACACAAAAATGGATTTTTTTGGAGGATTAAACTCAATGAAAAGATAAATATATATTTTATATATTATTTCTTTCCTAAATAACGAAAAATAGTCTTGTATTAGGGGGAGAAGTTTTTAAGGTAAACTGTCCCTGATCGAAGTTCTTATACACATACTTTTTCGACCTGGGTGATACTAATATTTTGCTCAAGAATTCCAGTCTCTAGTAGAGATACCTCTTCCAGTCTACATGGCTTTTTAGTTAACTCTTGGTTGAAGGACAAAGGCTTGGTTATTATGACTTCTTGAAATAAAGCAGAGTATTTCCTATAAATTGTACTCATGTTAGGTGGGCAACTAAGGTGCCAGAAAAGCAAGAACTGTCTGAGATCCCACGGCCATGGGACATGCCCAGGGCCCATGGCAGAGTTTCAGGAGGACCTGAGGGACTTGGGGGCACAGGTGACCACTTACCCCAGGACGGGCGCCCTGAGGCCAGGCACAGACCTGGACTTCTGTCTGGGCCCCGGGTCTCCCTGGCAGAAGCAGTGGCACTGGTTACTTGAGAAAGGAGTGACAGAATTGGTTTGAAGCTCTGTCCTTTTTGCATCAATAATTTGGGACCATGACTTAACCCTTGGTCATTTTTTGTCACTGTCATTCTTGATATATTCTTGTAGCAGAATCTGTCGTAGATGCAAACCAAATTTTTCTATTGGAATTTTAATTAGTTTTAAGTACAGGAAATAAATCAGTATATTTTACTTATAACAAATTTTAATTATAACGAAGTTTAAAGTACACAAGTAGATGAATGAAATGGAGGTAGCTATAAACACATCCTTTTACCCCCCTTCCCAGAGAAAAGGTCCCAGAGAAAAGAAAAAAATAAAATAAAATAAAATAACAGGGCTGGGAAAAGAGAAAGAGAGCCGCAGAGCTTCCAAGAACATTTGATGAAATGAATGTAAAATCATTGAGTTAATTTTTCTCTTTTTTATTTTACCCATTTTCTAGGATCCTTTGAAACTTTTTATACATTGCTACATTAATTTTGAAACAAACATCTCAAGAGAAACTTCACTCCTCTTCTCCAAATAAGCCCTCTGTTAGGTTGATTTTTCCTAGTAATACTCTCTGTCTTTGCAGAACTATAGGCACCTAGACACACTGAGAGTGGCTTTTTATAAAAAAAGAAAGCAGATTACACTTACTATTCTTTGTTTTCCTGATTTAACATTGTATCTTGGAAACATTTCATGTCAGTACCTAAAGGATTACATTGTGTTAAACTAGGCTTGCATCATATTCCACAGTTTAAACGTCCCACACCTTTTCAGGGTTGGGGATAGTGGGGAGAAGGGAGGCATTTCCCATGATGAACAATTGGATATTTTCCATTTTTTCTACTGTAAATAATGCCACAATGAATAAGTTTCCACAAAGATTATTTTGCCCAAATGAAAAAATATTTTTTCCTGTATTACCAGTGGTGAATTTACAGAATTGCAAAGAATTACTTCCTCGAAATGGTACCAATTAACACTCTACTCAAGTACCAAAAAACTAGTCTTTTTTCCCCAATCTGTTGGGCCCAAATGGTTTCTCATTTCCACTTCCATTTCTCTCAATTATTTGTGCAGACTTCTAGTTTATAAAATTGACTATTTCTCTTGAGTATTTTAAATCAGGTTGCTTTTTTTTCTTATTAATTTGTGGGTCAACTTTGTGTGCCATGGATATTATACAGATTGTAAATATATTTTCCCAGTTTGCCAAGTGTTTTTAAACTTAATTCATCATATTGTTTGTTGCATAGATTTTCACTTCAATGCATTCAACACTGCCAATCCTGTGTGCCTGTGTGTATATGGGAGGGCATTGAATTTTGCACACACACACACAAATCTTTTTATGTAGACATACATGTATATAAATATATAATATATATTATATATTATATAATAATAAATATAAATATGTCATAAATGTATAATATAATAATAAATATATATTATATAACAATACATATGAATATATAATATATAAAAACCATAAATATATAATATACTATATAATAATAAATATGAATATATAATATATATGTCATAAATATATAATATATATATTCTATATTCTCTCTCTCTTCACGCATACTCACATCCCCTACAAGCTTCTGTGTTGACAGTCTAATATGTGTCCTGGTATCTGTGCATGCACAAAGAGAGAGGGGGCTTTCCCCTTGCCTTCTTTCTTGTGGAAGTGGTACTGTTTCTAGACTTTGCTGGGCATTTGCCTTGCTCACTCAGCGAGGCCCTAGTTCATCCTCTGAACAGCCTGGTCTTTCTCCAGGGTCTGTTCTCCCATTCCATCCCCAGACAGTCACTTAATTTTTAATGCTTTGCTACTTGAAACAAGACAGTTATATACCTCCTTCAAATATTTTCTTAGATATTGATGATTTTAATTATTTGCAATAGATCCCCAGGAATCTGTTTGTTGAGTTAAACAGTATATTAATTTAATTTTAGGAGAAGTTTCCAGACTGCTTGTCAAAAGTCCAACAATTCACAAACCCACGAGAAATGTATGGGAGACTCTTTTTTTCCTAGCATTCCTACACTGGATGAATACTTTTTAAAAAATTTTCTTTCCTTTTTAAGCTATGAGTTATTTAAGAGATTGCTTTCAAATTTCCAGGTTCTGAGATTTCCTTTTAATGCTCATTGGTTTTCCATTTATTGTTCTCAGAGAATTTGGCTTTTGAGGTTTCTTTGGGGAGTAGCGTTTATTGACATTTTCTGAATTCATATCAATTTTTGTGATTATTTCATGTTTGAAAAAATATCTACACATACATTCGCAATTGTGTCAGGCTTGTTATTCAAATCAAAAGTTTATCTTTACTTGATTGGAGGATACTTTATCTGAGCAAAGAATGTTCAAATACTTGTCCTGTATTTCTATAAACTTTTGCTTTATCTATTTTAAAGTTTTATTGTTAGATAAAAAAAAAAAAAATTTACTTGTAACTCCTTGCTAGATTTTTGCTCTTATATACACAACACGCAGCATAATGATAAAATTCACTTGTTCTTTTTAATCACCTTTTGCCTGAAGTTTGCTTTCTTTGATAGCCTGCTAATGGTCACGTTCATGCCAGACTGTTCCTTATTTGCATCACACTTGCGTGTCACTTGTTGCAGTAGGCAGGCTCTCACGTGTTTACAAATGAGCCCCACCTCCTGACATCCGAGTCCTTGAGTGTGGGCACCGGGTGACTTGCTTCCAGGAACAGAATCTGCCAGGAGTGATGGATTGCCACTTCCAATATCAGGCTGTGAAGAGTCCATAGCATCTATCATCTTGGTCATCCTGCCTGGCTCTTCTCACCTGCTCCCTCCGGTGAAATACATTGCCCTGTTTTGAGCTGTCTCAAGGAAGAGAAGCCAATGGAGCAAAAAATGAATGGGGCTTCTGGGAACTGTGAGCCTCAGTCCAACAACCCATGAGGAACTATATCCTATGAGCTTGGACCCCACCCCAGTCGAGTCTTGAGATGAAACCACAGCCTCAGCCTTGACTGCAGCAGTGGGAGATCTTAAACCAGAGGGCTCAGCTATGCCACACCCAGACTCCTGACTCAGAGGGGCTGTGAGAGGGTAACTGTCTGTGGTTTAAGCCTCTAAGTTTTGGGGTGATTCATTACACAGCAATATATAAATAACATATTCATAAACCAAACTTAGACAGATGTTCTCTCTAATCTTAGACCCTTGAAACTGTTGAGTTTAACCAATTCCATTTGACCATTGTCATTGCTCTTGGGTGTCTTTAGACTTATTTTTGTTGGCTTAATTTATGTTGGCAGTTCTATTAAAATTTTGACATATTAAATTAATTTAGGTACACACATTTTAAGTTGTGTTTAGCATACTTTTCTATGAATATCTGAATTCAATAGATTTCCTCTTCCTTCATGAGATAAAATCTTTATATGATCTCACTCTTCCACACTAAGCTTTCATGTTAAAGCCATCGTAAACGTTATTTGTGTATCTATTAGTCATTGTCTTATCATGACTCAAAGATTCATTATATTTAAAGACCAGTTTTACTGATTTCTGAATTCATCATCATCATTTCGTATCCCACATACTGCTTTCTGAGGATTTATTTATTTATTTTGTTTTCCTTGAGTACCTTCTTAAGTAATTTTTTTCCAGTGGCAATCTTCCTGAGTTTGCTATTCAACATGTTTGACAATGTCTTCAAACATTAAAACATCATTTTGTCTTCAAACTTAAAGGTTTATCTTCTTTGGCACATAGTTCTAGGTTTAAAATATTTTCGTTTTGAACTTTGAAGCTGTAATGATTGTCTTTCTAGTATACCAAGAAATCTGAAGCCAAATTAAGTAATTCTTGTGCATTTTTTGGAAATTTAGGCTTTTGGGGGAAAATTTTACTGTCTTCTTTGCATGCTTGCAGTTCTAAAGCTTCATCAAGTTATATGGTGGGATAAGTAAACCTTTGGTATTTATCATACTTAGCCTTGTGTATTTGTGTATGTGGCAGTCGGTGGGGGGGGGGGCAGGTATTTTAAACTGAGAAATTTCTGAGACAGTTTCTTCTTATTCTCCTCCTCCTTCTTCCTATTGGTATTTAAGATGAACTCCTCTGTTCCTCCCGGAGCTTTTCTAAACAGATATGATAACTTCTGGACCTACACTCTAGGTCTCTTAACTTCTCTGAACTTTGTTCAATCAGAATCAGTCACATTATCTTTCAGCTCCCTAAATTTGATCTTCGGACATATATACTCTTCTATTCAGCCTGTTTAATGTATTAAGAACTCACTAGTTTTTCTTAGGAGCTTATCTTATTCGTATATGTGATTGCCTTTTGAATCTTAGGGTATCCTTTTTAAGACTTTATTTTAAAGTCTATTTTTCTGTTTGTTTTATTCTATTTTCTCTGATGTTGGTTCTTCTGTCATTGAGATTCAGATTTCTCTTTCATGATGTTTGTTTTTCTAAGTGCTTGGAAATTTGGGGTTGTTTGCTTCTATTTGTATTTGCAACAATTTTTCTATGAAACAACTGATTTCCCAGACAGACAGACAGTGCTCTCTTATTTTCACCCTCACTTTGGAGTAACTCTGGCATCACTGTCATCTTCATAGGAATTCTGCCTTGCATTTTGGACTCTGACTTCTCACTCTTGTTTTCTCCAAGTTGACTGGTCTTTGCAGCATTTCTCAATATATTTCAGTGGGGAGGGCATTCTGTTGGCCTCCTTGTACTCTTCTTTTGTCGAATAACCTCCAGGATTTCTTCCTATGTAATACATCTTACTTGTTATTTTTATGAAATTTGATATGGAAAAGAAACATGTACTCAGTATTCCATCTAAATCTCTCCATAAAAACAATATCATTGTTACGATGCTAGGTGTTAATGGAAAAATTGTTGTCATTAATATTGCCAATAGCTATTTCTTTTATTCAAAGCTTCTCTGAAGATTTGAAATAAAAATTTATTTGGCTATACTCTACCAATTACTCTCTCCAGGAAATCATTTTAGTTTGGTCAACAAGACTAATCACAACAAATTTCACTTTCTTGTTATCAAGAATTCTAATATTATTAACAGTTTCACTTAATCATATATATTATATCAATTACTATTATCTTGTATTTAGTATTTATACTTAATTAGAAAATGTCTTTATCTATCTATTAGCAGTTCTAGATAGAAAAATGAGTCTCATTTGTGGTGAGAATGGACATTTGACAGCATTTCATCCCGCATTTGACCCTACATCTTCCCCAAATCTAATCACTGTGGGAGTTCAGATTCCCCGGGAATGTAGATGAGCCAAAACCACCTGGGTCTCCTTTGGAAGGGCACCTTAGTGGGACCAACAGCAGCCTCAGCTGGTCCAAAGGCAAGTGAGAAGGACAACCCTGCTGGACCAGGTTTCTCTCCCTTCAGCCTCCTGCCAAACCAGCCGCAAGCAGTGCCACAGGGACAGGCCACCGTGAGTGAGTGGACGCCTGCCCATGGGTCCCCTCCATCCACAGGAAGCACAGGTAAAGGTCAGGTTCCACTGGGAAGGAGGCCACAGCCCCAGCCTCTCTGACATTAAAGCATTAGCCTGGGTGGGTCACCTGCCACCACAAGGCTACTCCTTGCTGGACCTCAGAGGGGCACCTCCGTGGTCGGCTTCCCACCCTCTGTGGGTCTAGAGCAGGACAACCACGGCTGCCCATCAGCATTCTCCATGGAGGAGTTGGTGTGAATGTGGCATGGATTCTCTAGGACAAGCCCCAGGGGCGTTTCTGCTCCAGAAAATTGAATCTGCATTTCCCATGTTGACATTGGTGACTGGCTTGGACAAGAATAGGATGTGAAATGATAAAAGTCTTGAACAATTCCCAATTCCAGTTCTCCAGATAAGCTCCAGACACATTCCATAAAACACATACTATGTGAGTCAGTAGAACAGAGAAGGCTCCACAGAGAATCCAGGCCAGCCAGAAGACATGCTTGAAACCCCCAAGACTTCCGAACACCATCATGAGGAAAGGCTAATGAAGAAATTATGAAAATAGAAATTAGAATTTATTATGTAGAAAATATAGAATCCAGTGGAACACTTATTTTGGAAAAAAATTAAAAATTGATCCTAAAATTAAAAATTAAAGAACAGAAGCTATTTATAGCTACTAACAAAGCAGAAAAATATCTCAATTTCTACTTAAAAGAAGAAAATAAAAATAATTAGATAATTTCCCATAAATGCTCTACATGCTTACAGAAGTGGCTATTTCCAAGAAGTTTAAATGTGTATATTTACATCACAAATGTCAATAAAACTGAGACAGTTGTTTGCTTTTTGACAAGGTAAAGAAGTATATTTAAGAATTTTCCAGAATCTATGTAGAATGCACACACAAAATGTATATTGTGCATGTGTGTGGATTTTGTTAATGTGTGTACTGTATGCATGTTATTAAAAACCCATAACTTAAAATTAAACCATAAATTTTCTCAATGAAAATTATAATCCTATGTGTTTAAGTTTTTTTTTTAAAGATTTAATTTTTTTAGAACAGTTTTAGACTCACAGTAAAATAGAGAGGAAGGTGCAGAAATTTCCCATATACTCCCTTCCCCACACATTATCACTATGCCTCTCCCACTATCAATATCTCCCACCAACTGGTACATTTGTCAAAATTGATGAACCTATATTGACAAGTCATTATCATTCAAACTCCACAGTCTGCATTGTGGTTCACTCTTGGTGCTGTACATATGGGTTTGGACAAATGTATAATGACATGTATCCAGCATTACATATCATACAGAGTATTTTCACTGCCCTAAAAATCCTCTGTGCTCCACCCATTCATCCCTCCACACAACCCCTGGCAACCACTGATTCTTTTACTGACTCCATAGTTTTGTCTTTTCCAGAATGTCATAGAGTTGGCATCCCACAGTGTGTGGCCTTTTCAGATTGACTTCTCTCACTCAGTCACATACATTTAAGTTTCCTCCATCTCTTTTCATGGCTTGAGGGCTCATTCTTAGCACTAAATAATATTCCATTGTCTGAATGTAGTTTATCTGTTCACCTACTGAAGGACACCTTGGTTGTTTCCAAATTTTGGCAATTATGAATAAAGCTGCTATAAATGTCCATGTGCAGATTTTTGTTTGGACATAAGTTTTCAGCTCATGTGGGTAAATTCCAAGGAGCACACTAGCTGGATCAAATGATAAGAGTAGGTTTACTTTTGTAGGAAAACTTCAAACTGTTTTCCAAAGTGGCTATTGTATTAAGATTTGATAATAAAATGCCATTGATGATGCAGAGCTGTAATGTAAAGTTTTATGTTTTCCAATAAAATTTTCAAAGGCTCAACACTTTCCAGCTTGATAGTTTCCCAACTGTTGGCAAATTTCATCCAGGAGACGGGGAGCGGGGACAGTATTTGGGACTCCCATAGCCAGCAGTACTGCTCGGCCCATAGATTAGAAGGACAGTCTTTTCTCCTACAGAGGCAAATAAAAACTAAAAATAAATACATACATGCAATGAATGAAGAATAAAAAGAAATTTTCCATGCCACAGAATTTCAGATGCTTACATTTGGGAGCCTGGATAGTTAAGAGGGGGTATGTTAGTCTCCTGGGGCTACATAATCATCATCACAAACCAGGTGGCTTAAAACAAAAGAAGTTTATTTTCTTAGTTCTGGAGGCCAGAAGTCCAACATCAAGGTGTCCATAGGGCTGCACTCCCTCTGAAGGCTAGAGGGGAGGGTACTTCTTTGTCTCTTCCAGTTTCTGGAGGCTCCAGGTGTCCTTGGCTTGTGGCTGCGTCACCCCAATGTCTGCCTTCATCCTCACACGACCACCTCCTCTTCTGCATCTCTGTGTCCCCTCATCTTCTACTGAGGGCACCAGTCACTGGGGTTAGGTCCCACCCTAAAGATGGAGGACCTCATCTTTACTTAATTACATCTGCAAAGACCCTATTTCCAAACAAAGCCATGTTCTGAGGTTCCAGGTGGATGTAAATTGGAGGGAACACTGCCCAAACCACTACAGGGGATACAAAAATGCAGTGAGACAAGCAGCAAGAAACAGAAGGAGAAGCAATGGTAGAGAGAGGGACAGAGGTGAGGAGATGGAAACAGATTCTGCTGATGTTGGACGTGAAGAGATTTCATCCAACCCAGTCATCCTAAAACTTGTAACGAACATTGAACTTATTGGATGAATATTAAATAAAATAGGATTCCTAAATATTTCTAAAATATGAATCAACAAAAAAATTTATTATAGGTCACCAAAAATAATAAGTTAATTTTGGAGCAGCAAATATATAATCACTTTTGAATAATATTTAATATTTAGAACATTTTTCTGACTTCACACTTTATTTTTTATTGAGGTATCATTGATTTACAATATTCTGTAAGCTTTAGGTGTATAAAATAGTGTTTCACAATTTTTAAAAGTTATACTCCACTTACAGTTATTATAAAATATTGGCTATATTCCCTGTGCTGTACAATATATCCTTGTAGCTTATTTATTTTATACATAGTAGTTTGTATCTCTTAGTCCCCTACCCCTACCTTGCCTCTCTCCCCTTTCCTCTCCCCACAGGTAACCACTAGTTTGTTATCTATATCTGTGAGTCTGTTTCTTTCTTGTTATGTTCTCTAGTTTGATAAAGACCTAAATGTAAGACAAGAAGCCATAAAATTCCTAGAAGAAAACATAGAACACTCTTTGACATAAATCAGCAATAATTTTTTTGGATCTGTCTCCTAAGGCAAAAGAAACAGAAGCAAAAATAAACAAATGGGACCTAATTAAACTTCAAAGTTTTTTGCACAGCAAAGGAAACCATCAACAAAATGGAAAGACAACCTACTGAACGGGAGAAAGTATTTGCAAACGATGTGAGCAATAAGGGGTTAATATCCAAAATATAGAACCAGCTCATACAACTCAACATAAAAAAAAAAAAAATGATTTAAAAATGGGCAGAAGACATGTATAGACATTTCTTCCAAAGAAGACATACAGATGGCTAACAGGCACATGAAAAGACGCTCAACATTATTAATCATCAGAGAAATGCAAATCAAAACCACAATGAGATATCACCTCACACCTGTCAGATGGCCATCATCAAAATGAACACAAATAACAAATATTGGTGAGGATGTGGAGAAAAGGGAACCCTTGTACACTGTTGGTGGGAATGCAAATTGGGTGCAGCCACTATGGAGAACAGGATGGAGGTTCCTCAAAAAGCTAAAAACAAAATTCCCCTTTGATCCAGCAATTCCACTCCTGGTTATACATCCAAAGAAAATGAAAACATTAATTCAAAAAGATACATGCACCACAATGTTCATAGTAGCATTAGTTACAGTAGCCAACATATGGAAGCAACCTAAGTGTTCATCAATAGATATATGGATAAAGAAGACTTAATATATATATACACATATATATACACATACACACACACACACACACACACACACACACACACATATACAATGAAATGCTACTCAGCTGTAAAAAAGAATGAATACTGCCATTGCATCAACATGGACGGACTTGGAGGGTATTATGCTTAGTGACATGATTCAGACAAATACTGTATGATATCACTTATAAATAGAATGTAAAATTCCTTAAACTTTTAAATTGTTATGTATTAACAATTAGCAAATTTTTGGTAAAGATATGATTAAGTTTTCTTAGATTCTTGCTGTGTATTACCCATCAATACTGTTTCAAATTATTCTGTTCTATTAGATGCTTTCCTAGTCTAGAGATCACTCTTCTTCAAGTGATTCACAGTGGTCTGACTTCTGTTAAGAATGAGGTTGATGTCTATCCCAGGTGAGTGAATTTTATAACTGTTGACCTGAAAGCTCTGTGAGCCCAAGACCCAATGCCTATAAAGCGAGGCTGTGTGTTTGGCTCTGGGCTCTGCTCTCATTGGACCTCTGATGCTCTGTGGCCCATTGACTCGTCTCTCTAGGCATCTGTCTCCACATCTGTAAATGCAGAAAGGCAAAGGCACCCATCTAAGGAAATACTGTGTCGCTATTTCTAAACCGGAAAGCGCTGTGAGGCCGTTAGAGTCCATGGTAGATCAGAGCCATCTTTAGGAACATTCTCCAAAGCACTCAACATGGTGAGACTTCCTGTAACTCGTCCCCAGTGTACATCTGCCTCTGGGCTGGGAGGTGGTCTCAGGCGCCCACGGGTTCAGGGCAGGAGGGCCCGTTCACACCTCACCTTTTCCTAGGAAGGCGTGGCAGTGAGAGGACCAGGGCGCTCGTGGTGGCGCCACCCATGGCCTCGGCTCACGTGGCGGCAGCCACATGCCAGGAACGTCCCTGCCAGTCAGTCCTCCCCATGGAAAGGCTTTACCTCCACCAAGAGACCACAAAGCCGCCTTCACTCCCACGTGAGTTTCCGGAAGGTCAAGTCTGACTCTGGAATGAATCCATCCTGGCATCCTTCTTCCTGAACATCTGCAGGGTGATGCTGAACCGCAGGACCCCGTAGAGCTCCAGCCATCAGGGACCAAGCTGCCGGCTCAGCTCAGCGCTGCCCACAGCTGCGAGAGCGGAGATTTCAAGAAACGTGGTGACAGGCTATGGGTGTCCTTTTATACACCGAAAATAAAAACAGGTCTAGTCAACAACACTTATCTGCCTTTTTAAAAAAAGGAAAATAGTGTTTGCTATCATCTAATTTAAAATACCAAGGCTATTTCAAATGTGGTAGAAAGAACGCACGTTACTTGCCCAAACTTAAAGAATTCGAGTAACTCCCATTTAGATTCTCTGGTTTGTTTACTAAAATCCCACAGAGCATAGTATTTTGGGTCATGATGCCTTTCGAATCCTTTTTCTAGCAGGACTGGACTCAGCAAATGTGTGAGCCGTATGATACCTGGTACTGGAATGTTTTCCCTGAAAGAAAAATTAACGAAACAACATAAACCATCCAGACACACAGGTTTACGAAGCTCAGGCAGGTCCAGTAGAACATCAGCTGTGCTTTCCCAAGTTTGCCCAGAGGTGGTGTTTGCACACGTGAACTTCCATGCTTGAGCGTGAAGGAAACACGTGTGTATCACTCATTTTGTTCAGTAAAAGGTCATCTTAAAATAATAGATTTTTGAATGAGAGGGCAAAGCTTGTCCCCAAATGCTCTAGTTGATAGATCTAAATTGAAACTGGAGGGCAAGAAAAATCTTTCCAAGTATCTACTTAAAACAGGGAAGGAGAGATTCTAGTCCAAATATACAGTCTTTAGAAATGCACTATTTTTAGACAGTCAATTTTCTTATCTCTTGGCTTCCCTGAGATTTGCTCAGTTAAAGCCTGAGCTGAAGATTAAAAAAGAAAAAAAAAAGCCAAACTTCCCTCCAACCAATCCCTCCTCTACACTTGAGCTGCTTATTTCCCTGGGGTGGGTCCCTGGGCTGTGCCCTCAGAAGTGCCATTGCACCCCTCAGCCGGGTCTCCACAGGCCGGGGGTGGCTGGAGCAGAATTGTCATTTGAGGTTATTTACTTTCCTAGTCAGGTTAATTAAAACTCTCAAGTCTGTGCTTATTCAAGCTAAATAATATAATTAAAAAGACATTTAGTTTTTCACCTGTTTATTATAACATTTACAGTAACAAATTTTTTTTCCGAAATTACAAAATGGTTTCCATGTTTTATCTTCTGGTGTGTGATTTTCTGCTCCTGACTTGCTGATAAATTTCCTTCAGGTTGGAAGCGAATCAAACATTCGGCGTCTTTGGAGGTAGCTCTCACTCCGTTGGATGTGGGTTGAGGTACAAAGTTAACAGACAACGCGGCAGGAGATCAGTGAGCAGATGGGAGGGTCAACGCCTGGGTCCCGATACCTTCCTGCGGGGACCCCAGGCCTTGCTGTCTTCACAAGCCCGTTTCCTAGAAACAAACAAACAAAACCCACAATAAGACTACGGATCATGGTGGGTTGTCCACCGTTAGAACAAGTGAGATAACACCTTGTAAGGGCATCTTTGGTGCAAATAGTTGTCCCGATCGAGCCCCCAGTGTGGATGGCCCGGAGTCACACACAACGCATCGTTTAATTGAGAACAGAATCTAGAACCATCTAGGAACAAAGTTTGGGTATTTCTCTACATATCAAATTCAAAAACAAGTTCATATAAGGTTCATAGAAAAAGTGAATTTGTCATTTTGAGCGGTGACCCTAAGTGAAAAGACAAGGGGAAAGCACGTATCTGTGAGGTTACTGCAATGTCTTCAAGGTACAGCAATAAATTGCCAGGACATTTTTATGGAGTTTCTTAACCTCTGGCTTTTGGAGGGGGGAAAATCAATAAGATATTAAGAAAATCATGAATTAATGTTTCATAGAGTATAGACCTCAGTACGAGCCCTGTGGTTTAGAAAAATGTCCAGACCAGGAACCTTGTGTAGGCAGTTGAAGCATCAGAGACCTTCTGCACGGGAACCACGTGAATCATTCTCTGCTCACACCAACATCCCCCTATGATGGGAAGGATGAAAAATGTAGAACGTTCCCTGGATTATTATGATGAAATCTCCAGAGGAAATGAAATACAAACAATCCTTTTTACCTTAAATGAAATCACTTTCATGGCAGTTTGCATACACGACACATTATGTTTCAGCAACTCTAGGTGATGGAGATTATCTTTGTTTAATGAATGACGGAAAATACACATATTCTGGACTTAAATTGTCTATATGAACATGCTTCTTAACATGAGGAGCAGGGGACCTTTCCCTCTCTCTGTCTCTGTCTCTCTCACTCTCTCTGTCTCTCTGTCTCTCTTTCTGTCTGTCTGTCTCTCTCTGGAGCAGAGGGCATGCCCGCCAGGGGCCGACTCAGAGCTGTCGGCAGAGCAGGTCACATGCACCCCTAGATGCCGGATGCTGGGGATCTTTAGGAGGCCCCAGCCACCCTTCCTTGCTCGTTCTTAAAAAGCTCCAGGTAACCAAAGAGACCCTACGTCAGTGTCCTGCTCAGTCAGTGGTGGCACATCCCCCCTTCACAGCAGCAGCCCCCCGAAGGCCCTGTGAGCTTCTTTTTGCCGGGCAGGCACAGGAGCGAGGGTCTGTGGTTTTCCTCTGCGTGCCCTTGTGCCTGGCAGGGCCCGTTGTGCCTCCGGAGGACAGAGTCCCTGTGGATGTGGCCGTCACTGTGCTCAGAAGGGACAATTTCAGGGTACCAGGGTCTGCAGGGTGATCTGAGGACAGGGAGCCCTCTGCTTTCATTAAACATACACCATGCGATGCTGGTGGCTGATGGAGATCTCGGCTTCCCCAGCTCCATCAAGAGAACTAAGACGGGCCACGTAACCATCGGTCCTTGTCAAGCAGGGGGTTCCAGTGCTTGGGGCACCCAAAGGCAAGGGCGGGGGAAAACCAGACATGCAACTGCTAGTTGTCACTCGAGCATGACACCTTTACAACATAGCTTAGATCATGGTGACTCCAGGCTCAAAACCTTAGGAGGGCTTCTCACCATGCTCAGAGTAAAACACGGAGGCCACGCGGAGCCCTGCCCCCAGCCCCTGGGGGGGCTGTCTGCCTGTCTCTCCAGCAGCGCCTCCTGTGCCCCTCCCACTCCCCCGGCCCCCCTCTGGGAATTGCCCTCCAGCTCCTCTGGGACCTCTGCCCTCTTCATTCGGGCCGTGGCCGTGGCCCTGGGGCAGCCCCTCCAAGCCCGTTCCTGAAGGAGCCTTTCCCAGCTCATCGGTGCTTAGAGCCAGTGTTCCTGCGGGGCTGCCTTTCTGGGGAGGATGCGTGTGACCTGCTGGTCGGTGTGACTTCAATAGTCCATAGGCAGCTCCCGCGCACCGAGCCCCAGCGCACAGCTGGGCAGCAGGCTGTCCTGGGAACGAGAGAAAACACATTTGAACAACCTGCCCACAGTGGAGGGCAGCACGTGCGTTTAGTCCACCGCACGGGGCAGGGAGGGCTGGAGGTCAAGGGCAGATTCAGGAGCCAAACTCCGGAGGCCAAGGCCCTGCTCAGCCACCTGCCAGCTTCCAGGTCGGGCAGCTGTCCCCATCCATGAGCTCTGTCCGAGGCAGTGTCATGACTGGAATCACCTGGGGATAAAAGTCCACGGCCATTAAGGTGGGTTTTCCCCCACATGGCGGGGTGGGGGAGGGGAAGACCTCTTGCAGTGGCCTCAGGCCCTGATGCTTCTGACAGTTGGAGCCCAGGCCTCGCTCCGCTGGTTCAGTCCAGGCACGGGCCAGGCAGAGTCGACGGGCACCACTCCTCACCTCCCCACCTGCCTCTCTCCCCGCATCAGCCGGGACTCTGCAGCCACGGGGCAGCTCGGCTCCACGGTCAGGTGAGGAGGACCCCGGCCAGCGGGCAGGTCAGGGCTGAGCTACCAGTCCCATTGCAAAGGGCTCCTGGGCACCAGCATCCACGTCGATGGTGCACAAAGTGGAATGTTGTCCAGAATGTCAGATGTTGAACAAAATGCCCGTGGGCAATGCATTCCCAGGTGGCATCGCCAAGCTGGCCTGTGGTGGCCACGGTGACTGGAACACAGGAGGCTCAGAGAAGTGACACAGGTGTCCCCCTTTGCCTACATGTGTTCACAAATAGGAGCAGCTCTGCTTTGAGCTTCGGACGTGAGTGGTCGCATCCCGACTCGGCTCACCTGCCAGCCTTGGAGGAGGGCTTGCCGTGTTACACAGTCATAAAGAAACCGCTTTTTTGTTCAGCAGCAGCAGGCACAGAGGTCTCTGTGAGGACGTGGTGAGGTGAGGACTCGGTGAGGGGAGTCGGTGGAATCGGGGAAACAGCAAAGCTCCGTGGTGCCTGTGAGCTTCCCCAGCATTCCGGTGGCTGCAGCGTCCCCAGCCCGAGGTCTCCATGGACCCGCTGTCCCTTCCCCGAAAGCAAGGCTTGTACCTCCACACTGGACATTCAAGGCTGGCGTTGGGAAAGCGTGTCATCTGCATCTGCCCCAGAAGGAACTGGTCTTCCTGGAAAATCGAACATCTTTTAGCACCCGGGAAGAGAGAAATGGTCGTCACTTCTATTTGCAGAAGAGCAAGAGACACATGTATGGCTCAGCTTTGCCGGCCTGGAGCACAGGGCAGCTCTGCAATCCCCACCAGGACGCGCAGCCTGGGCTGAACAGGCCCCAGATGAACTGCAGGATATACGTGGGACCCTTCAATGTGCAGAGAATAACCCGGAGTATGTCTGAGACTCCAGACGCCTCTTCAGGCTCTCGGAGCCCAGCACTGTCCCACCTTCTGTCTGCCTTCCCGGCTTTGATGTGATTGACCAGGAGGGGCCTGAACCCTGGGCGCGGGCGGGAGCCTCCAGCCTTGCTCAGCACCAGCCAGACCTCGGAAGCTCCACTCAGGAAAGATGGGGCCCCCGGGGACCTTGTCTCCCAGGAGGCCATCCGTGTCCCCTACGGGAACATGTGGGGAGAAGGAAAGTTCTCCCATTCGCTGCTGTCTTTGCCCTGCCCGTCAGAAACCGGGGCTCTTGAGTTGAACGTGGTGTTTGGGGGTTTGAGTGACAGGAGCACATCATGAGTATTCTTAGGGGGGAAAAGCCCACAATGGAGAGCGCAGGCAGGCTGTGACTTGTGCCCAGGCAAGGAGTTTATCAAGATGACTCTGAAGCCAGCATCACATCCCTCTCACTTTTTTCAACTGGAGCAGCTGCATAACAGTTTTACAGTTAAAAGCCACTTAAATCTTTCTACTGACTTCTTCTTATAGAGGAAGGCTAGGAAGTACCAACCGTGATCACGTGGGTGGCCTGGCAGCTCTGTCTGTGGCTGTGCACAGGAGAGTCTGACAGCAGCTCGCACAGGGTAAATGTGAAGGTTGCCTGCGCCCGCCTCCCATGGGGATGAGCTCTCATGCCCGGCCCATGGTGGGTGTTCTCAGGGGTCCCCGACGGCTTCTGCTTCGAGCTCACAAGGGAAACAGGAAGGGGGTGTGATTTCAATCTGGGCAAAGACTCCCCACATAACCCTTCACATGGGACCCGCAGTCCGGACAGGCAGAGGGAGGTCAGGGGTGGGTGGAAGAGGTGAGAGCATTTGCAGGTTTCCCTGACACACAGGCAGCTCGACACGTCACCAGGCTGCTGGGCTTCCAGAGCCCGGCAAGGCAGGGAAAATCAGCAGGTCACGGGTCCTCTTCCCTCGATCCTTCTTCCCTGCTTCCAGGGATATGTGAGCGTGTGTCGGGGAAGGAGGCGCTGAGCATGCTTGCTTGGCGCTCCTGCCGAGCCCTGAGCACGTGATGAAGGAACGGGGGATGGAAACGCCTGGAGGGTCAAGAGCTGCGTGCTTGGGATTCCCAGTGCTGAGCTGCCCAGCCCCAAGGGACCACGTGTGATGAGTGAGCCCTCCCTCCACCCAGGCCTGGACCTGCAGGTTTCTGGGGCACATGTGGCACCAAACAAAGAGGAAATAGCTCCTCTGGGTCTCCTTCCAGGAGCTTGAACTTTCAGGTACCAAGATAGTCCAAGGGCCCCATCTTAATAAGAGAAACATTGTGGGACTAAGATGTGTGCAGAGAAGATGAGGTGATGCGAAGTGTTACATCACATGGAGGTGAGAGTCTCCTGGGACTCAGCCCTGCAGGGACATGTGAGCCGGGGTGTGATGGGAGTGGGGGGACCTGAAGCCCCTTGGGGGAGGCAGTGAGAGGCTGAGGGCGGTGGGTTGGGTTGGAGGTGGGACAAGATGGAAGCCTCCTCGTACTTGAAGGTGGTTGGACGGATCATCGTCTGAGCCACAGAAGGTCTCTAAGCCCCCGAGTCGCCATGGAAGGTAGTAGTACCTGCTTCGCAGGCTGTCACTGAAGGTGGATCCAGGCTGTACAGTGGCTGCTGAGGGAATGAAGCGATGTTCCTGGGTGTGCGTAGCCGATGGCCATGACTGCCTAATTCCTGCTGTTGAGTGAGAAAAAAGCTACAGCTGTCATTATTGACAGATGATGTGATGATTTACCCAGAAAAAAATAACAGATTTATTAGTCAAACTGTTAGAGCCAATAAGAGTTCAGAAAGTTTGCCAGATACAAAAGTCAGTAGCATGTCTTTGAACCAGTAATAGCCATCCAAAAATACAAATTGTTCGCTATATCCACAGGAACTATAAAATATCTGGAATTAATAGTACTGAGAACACACAATACCTCTATAAATCAGCATTTAAAGTTTTGACATAGGACATAGAATCTAACCTGAGTGAGTGGGGGAGATCTTCCATGCTCCTAGCTGGGACAGCTTAACACTTAAAGATGTTAATTCCCTCAAAATTAATCTATAAAATTCATGAAATCCCAATTAACATTCTAGTTTGATATACGGTAAATTTAACATTTCATGGAAGAATAAAATTTCATGAAGATCTATCTTAACCTTATAAAACAAAAGACAGCAGGCTAGCCCTCCCAGAAATTAAGAAATACATAACCATGGTCATAAACACAGTGCAGTATTGACATAAAACCAGGCAAATAGAGTAGTGGAACAGAGTAGAGAGCTCAGATGTACATCCATTTGTCTATAAGGACAAAAACCACGGTACAGGTGGCACTAAAATCAATAAGAAATGGATTATTGCTTAGCAGGTGGTGCTGGGAAAAGAGACTCACTATATAAGAGAAGTAGAACTGGTTCCTTTCCACCATATGCAATGGCGGACTCAAGGGAAAGACCTAAACATGGACTCTAAGACTCTAGTTTAGTAGAAAATTTGGGAGCTGAGCAAAGATTTGGGAGAGGACAAGGACTCCAGAAACACATCTCCAGGAGCATAGACCATCAGAAGCACAGAGGGATGCCAGCTCTGTGATGGGTACGGGGGGAGCTGTCAGGCCAGAGGCATGTTGGGGTGTGCGGACCAGGGGTCTAGGAGAAGAGAAGGGCAATTGCATTATCTATTCATATTTCCAGGGAACTCTTAAGCCAAACTCCCAGAAAGTGGGTCAGCCCAAGTGATAAATTAAGTGGGAAAATGCTTTGGGAAGAGCCCATTATAAGGTCATAAATGTATTAGATAAAGTAATTGTGCAGTGTTAGACTATGCCAGCTTTAAATTCCCATTCACATGGCTAAGAATGGATCTTTTCTATAATTTCCTGGAATCATAATTGACAGAGATTCAATTATTCTGGAACACATGAACTATAATGGGCTAAAATGACAGGCTCTTTCTTATTCATGGGAGTATATATTTTTAATTGTCTTTTAGAAAGTCATTAGGAAGGGACAGTTGAGTAACAATTAAGTTTTCTTTTAAAGCTGTAATTAAACATATGCGTCAGTGTTTGATTTCAGCTCTCCTTCACATACTAAGCACAGTGACTGCAGCGCTGAAGCCCCGAGCTTGGGCGGGAGGCCCCCATCTACACCCATCGGGGGTTTGCTCCCAGGGAAGTGGTGCTGTGTTGCCAGGCGGGACTTCACGCCCTCCTCTGGCCTTCCCCATAGTTCATGGAAGTGATTCAAAGGCACGCATCATAAAATCAATGAGTTCTCCAAGGAGAAGCAAGTAAGTAAATGGGAGGTCCCACCACCAAGCTGGGGTGTGCGCGGTGGCTTCTGAGGCTCTGCCGCCACCAGCCAAACAGCAGTGATGGGGGCCGGCCGGACTCCATGGAATAGAGCTGCTCTTGGGGTCTGGATCCGGCAGAACTGGGTTCAAACCTCGGCTCCACTGCCTATGAGCTGTGTGACCTGTGTGACCTTGAGCAAAGCACATCACCTTCGCCAGGTCTCCATTTCTGTCCCTGCAGGGCAGTCCTCAGGGTGGAGGTTGAACGAGGTTACCGGACAGTGCTGGCAGCAGTGATGATGAGGAGGAGGGGGATGAGTATTATTATTACTGCTCTTTGGCAGCAAATATAGGTAAGGACAAGTCGTTCACGATCACTGTCGGACAAGATAAACAAATAAGACACTGAACTGAACAGTAGCTGGACAGGATTACTTAAGGAAGGGTGGCAGCTTCTGTGAGAGCCGTCGAACAGATGTACCGCTGCAGAGCACATACATTATAGCATATGGATCTTTCTTTACGCGGTGTCAGGAGAAGCTCTGATTCCCCAGGGGTGGAGGGAACTTTCTGCTACTAACTTGCTCTGGAGGCTTCCTTACAGGACTCTGCAGGCCCTGTTCCAGATCTGCCTTCCTTTCCACACTTCCAGCAGAGCTGAGGCCTGAAAGAACCTCCAGTAAATAAATCCATCCACGGCTGGTCGGGTGCACGCCGGGTGACCTCCGTGTGCTGCGTCAGCAGATGAGGGAGCAGGGATCTCTGCAGATCAGCCCAGAGTCAGTGCTCTCTTCTCGTCGGTGATCAGCCCTGTGTCTTGTGTCACAGGGACGTCATCGTGGGGCGGCACCAGCACAGCCAGAACTGGCTCAGGCTTGCTGCCCGGGTGACAAGCACATGGACCTTCCCCCTATGCCCACATCTGCGCGTAATGCTTGCTCACGGTGCCACCCCGTCCTCGTGCCTCTGTCTGTGCTCCCGAGAGCAATGTCACCCTTGGCCGCTCCAGCTTCTAACTCTTGTTACCAGCGGTCTGTATCCTCGGCCCCCACCCCATGTCCTGTTAGTGTTAGACATGGGGTTTTCCCCAGGCTGTAGACTTTCGATCACTGGCTGCCGGTTAATGTTAGAGAAGAGTGGCTAATATTGATATTCGATATTTATAGATTTAGGAATAAGATTTCATCTCCTATTGCGAGTATTCAGAAATGTTGGTTGTAGTTATTGTTAGGGACACACGGAAGTGTGCTTTTCTATATTCTTCACCTCGTATTTTCAACACTTCATGCTATGCCACCTATGTACAAGTTGCCTGTGCGTACGCAGACACAGCCTGCCATTGCCTGCATGGTGGCTCCCTGGAGACCTCTAGCTGA